>NC_141689.1:955056702-955742121 GCF_964263255.1 Lissotriton vulgaris | reverse complement strand
TGCATCCTTCACGTTAATAATACAGATAGTAGTAATGTTTGCATAAACATGTACCCGATCCCCCCAGGCTGTTGCTCCACACTTCTAAGCATGAGCTTGGTCATGAATGGCACACACAAGTGCTGCAGTCAAAGGTCTTCTGACCATCCAGCCTCTACTATTGCTCAGACACTGTCCATTGACTTGTACTTGGTCCTTACAGTAAGTTTAAGTTAAGGACATCTCCATGGAAACTGCAAACTCCTCCATGAATCCTGAACACTGACTGTTGATGACCCTCACATCCTTAACAGAGGCAGTCACTAGCAACCCCAAAACAACTTGGTTTGAGTTAATTGTTCTAGGTTTGCAGTTCATGGTTTCTTTTGAAGTTCTGAAACAGCTTAGGATGTGAATGGAAGGTGAATATTTATCTCATATTCAGACCTCCTTCAGATAACTCTAGCACTCAATCTCTTAAATGGCACAAGACTATGATAGCCAGCAACCAGATTTGTAGAATCACTACTTTATCTAATCATATTACATAGGCACATGTAGCCTCATCAATAGTGAATTGTAACATATTTTTGGTATAATTTAGGGGTGACTTCACCAAGTAGTGTTTATCTGTGAGACTTATTACAGAGAGCAGAGCAAGGGTTACGCTTCCATAAAGTTAAATAACCCAGATCATATGAAGTAAGGAGTAGGTTTCAACGAAAACCCCTAGCCTTATCCCTGGTATCTATGGCTCAAGCAATTCGCTTACCTCAAATAAAAATCCAAGTAACTTCAGTAAGCAGCACCAAAAATCATCAAGAAGTCAAGAAATTAAACAGTAAAATTCCCCAAACAATTTAATACAAAAACTATTATAACAACACGGTACAGGATTAAAATTAGTTGCAGGGATCAGGAGTTATGAATGTTTTGGAGTTGGTGTTTAAAAGACGCTATAAGATTCCCGATGATCTGCTTTCTGGGTTTTTGGTGACCAGCTTTAGATGGTTCTGCTAAAGTCTATAGTTCATCCCAGAGAACTGTTTTGCCTTGAGACTTGGCTCCTAGAAGGAAGTCTAATTACTTCAGCTGGGTGAGACAGGACACTGGCCATATAGAACTGAATTTGGGGCCCTCGGTTTTGTTGGAAAAAGCTCTGAACGGGGCCAACTTAAAATCTGCAGCCTCTGAGGTCACTTGCCGATTATTTCCTGCTGACACTCATGTTTACACTTAGTCTCAGTTCGCAATGCATCTGGAAAGGGCTGCATGGGAACATGTATGTCAAATGTGGATTACCACAAAAGCTCCAATTGCAGCAAAGTTGAAAATAGTAGCTGCCAAAGTCTTGTTGTCACCATGGCAATCTTGCCAACTTTGGTTGCCCTACTTTTCTTCGTTTGGACGTAGTCACTTTTTTGGAAACTCAAAATCGCCATGCGGTTGCTAGAGAGGGCTTTGCGTGATTGTATCCCTACTCTACAAGGCCCCACTTCAGCTTTGTTTTAGTAGAAAAAAGCTGTATGTAGGCTAAGAATCCAATGTTGCTGTCAAAGCTCCATCTTTCTCCAATAGCTTCATCAATATTCATCACCATGCGCTAGTGCTCCGGAGTTCAAAGTTCAAGTTAGCCATGTCTGGGTGCAGGATTTCGGCCTCCTGGTTATTCCAAAACTCGCACACTGCTAGGGGTGGCTTCTATGATAACAAGGTACATATTGCAGTGGGAAAAAGACTCAGCCACCCTCTGCAGTCGAAGCCTAGAAAAAATCAAATCTGTTAGGAGACTAGCTGGTCTAATGCATGAGAAGCCCTTCCAAAGTTTAGATATAAGGGAAGGCCGGATCCAAGGTCTTATTTCCCAGGCAGACAGCAACATATTTCTCCGTCTTCTTGTCTTCTCCCATCCCCTGTGTATTCTAAAGTTACCTGAATGGAAGATTTTGTTATAATAGTGACCTGCCAGCAGTATTCCCTATAGGGTGTGTGCCTGTGCGCAGTCGTACCATAACTACACCCAAGTGCACAATCACAGTGTCCCCTGTAGGGTGCACGCCTGTGCACAATCCTACCCTAACTACTCCCCAGTGCTCAATCTCTGTTGTGAAGATTGCACACTTTACACGTCATCCTATTACAGCCACTGCTTTTAAAAGTTGAGAGGTGCGAAAAAAATTATCAATTGTTTGAAAGAGCCCAAGGAGTAGTGCCAATGATCTTGGGTGAAGGAACATACCACCATGGAAGAGGAGAACACGAGCAGCCGGTTTTTATTTCTCTACCACAGCATTGTATCAGGGTTAGATTAATGTATTTTTAAACACTATGCACTGATAACCATTGTTCAGCACCCATGGGCATGACGTGTGCCATGCTGACAATGTTTTGTTTCAAGCCCGTGCTAAAGCTCATCTGTATTCAAAAGACAAGTACTGTTACGTACTTTATTTATTTAAAGAAGTCCTTTCTGACCCTGCCCCTGGCATATTATGTCATGATATGGCCCCACAGCGTCAGCAACATTAAGATGAATCATTTTCTACGGCTTCACCTGTGTTTGCCCTACCTAGATCAGGTATCTGTATTTGCGGCACTGCCTACTTGTGAAGCATGACTGCATGCAGTATTAAAAGAATGCAAAGAAACAAGAAGCGGTAAAAAATTACACCATTGTGTTATTCATTTACAAATTTGAAGTGCGCTGATCACTTAAATAGATTTTTTCATGCCAACCAACTATGGGATTTATTTACCACCTCGGTCACACCAACACTTGAGGGCAAAACCTAAACCCTCACATGCACTCTGGTGCAAAACACACGCAAAACTACTACTCGCTTACATATCACAACAACCTTCTTACCTCATAGCCTCACAACTGACAAGCCAGCCAGTGACTATGACCCAGGTAGATCACACCCTCATCAGTTAAGTATACCCATCCTGTACCACCACAGACCTACTACCACGGAACCCCCCACAGCAACTGGAAAAGGATCACAGCTGAGGAGTGGGCTTATGTCCTCTACACGTACCAGCCAGAGCACACAACCAACTTGCTGAAAGCCATCAAGAAGCTCAACAGCTGGATCACTGCATGCACCGACACCCTGACTCCCCTCAAGACCAAGTCAATGGCTAAATCCCAACCGCAGGCCAGCTGGAACACAGAGGAACTCAGTCTGATATAACTCCACTGTAAACAACTGGACCGGAAATAAAAAACAATCAAGGCACTACAGATAAAGACATTTTTAGATCAATCTAAGATGCTACCACCAAGTGCACAGGTCTTGCAGATCGCATCGACGCCTCCACTAACAGCAGCAAAGCAGTCTTCGTGGTCATCAAAGATTTCACCTCACCTCTTGTCGCCTCCAGCAGTATTACCGCCTCACAAGACCTTTGCAACAAGGTCTCAAAATGTTTCTGAAGCAAAAATCACCTCAATATACAACAACGTTGACCTTCAACCAGACCTCACCACTGTTGCTGCTCAACTTCCCATCATGACCAAAGAGCGAACCCTGACCTCATGGCCCACAATTACTACCACTGAAATCACTGCTACCATGAAGATCATCCACTCGGGAGCGCCTTCTGACCCTTGCCCACATCACGCCGTTACCAAAGGACACCTACTGATCAGCGAAGAACTAATACAGATCATCATCACCTCAATCAACTCAGCCACATTCCCAGACAACAATAAACATGCCAACGCCATGCCCTTGCTCAAGAAACCATCCACTGACTCAATCACAGTTTCCAGCTACAGACCCATCTCCCTCCAACTATACCTTAGGGAAACTAATCAACCAACACCTCACCGACCAACTTAGCAGGTCCATGATGCCACGCAGTTCAGATTTAGGCCCAACAACATGACAGAAACAGCACTTATGACTGCCACAGACGACTTCTGCATGATACTTGACAGAGGAGACATGGCAGCCTTCATTCCCCAAGACCTCTCTGCAGTATTTAACACTGTTTCATGCCACATCCTCATCAGAAGCCTGCATGAGAAAGTCGTCCATGGACAAGCTCTCTGCTGGATCTGCTCCTTCTTTACGAATAGAACATAAGCTACTAGCCTGTCACTTTACTCTTTGAAAGCCTGCATACTCATCTGTGGAGTGCCTCAAGATTCATCACTCAGCCCCACCCTCTTCTAAAACACAATATCCTCTGGCCAATATCTCCCGCACACAAGACAACAACATCTTCTCCTACGAAGAGGACACACAGACTTATACATTCCATCTCGGACAGGACCACCAACACAAGAAGCAACTTCAACACCTGCATAACTAAAGTCACTAACTGGATGAAAGGCTACTGTTTCAATCTCGACACCAACCAGACAAAAGCAGTGATTTTTAGCAAGAGCACTTCACCATGAAACTCGAACTGGTGGTCGAACTCGTACCAAAACCCACATCTAGCACCCACGCCAGGATCTCAGAATAATTATCAACAGCAAATTGGACATGACCGCACAAGTCAATAATGTCATTGTATCCTGCTTCCACACCCTGAAGGTGCTATGGAAGATCGTCAAATGGCTCCCAAGCAACACTAGAAAAATGGTAATGCATGTTAGTTGCAAGTCAGTGCCAGGGATCCTCATGCCACTTGTTGGCGGATGCCTGGTAAGCAGACACGTGGTTGGTGGCACCTAGGGTAAGCGCCAACTCTCTGAGCACAACCTCTTTGAAACCAAACGTGTTTCTATATCACATACTTCAAATGTCACAATAAAGTAAAACCAATGATGTATCCAATTCCTTCATGTTTTATTCACATGAGTTTTTCATCAAAATTAATGAAGATTCTTTTCAATGGTTCAAATGTCAATCCATTTCAGTATGTACATTATGACATCATGTCCCAATGCATTTCGGACCAATGGTCCTTCATCAAGGGCATCCTGAAAGAATAATGATATAATCTAAGTGTGATCCACCGTGGCACAATCTTATATACAAATGCGTATCATCATTACATAATGGCGTCAAATGCTTTGTCTTAGAACATTAAACATTGCGTGAAAGTAAACAGCACCCGAAAACCTGCTTGCCCAAGAATAGAAGGGAAAGTTATCCAAAATAACATGGTCAGTAAAATCAATCTCATATCTGCAAAGTACAATGAGCCCGGTGACGTGAGAAACAAAATGCCAAACAGTTAAGCATAAATCGTACATGAACTCTATTATCTGCAAAACGTGAACTAATGTGGTCAAAAGAGTTACGCGCTACGCGGCGCATGGACTTACAGAATGGTAGCTGCAAGATCGCGCGTCCTGCTAGTTCGCCCTTCGCCATTGAATGTGAGACTGGTGTTCCGTATATGCGGAAGTGAGGGGTGAAAAAGGTGTGTATGGAAAGAGGACTGTTCAGGTGGCAGCCATCTTAAAGAGATAACGGAACATAACCAAGGGAAACCCTGATATCCCAGACAAAGTATGGTGTATAAAATATACGTATAGAGTCTATACTCGCAATTATGTACCCAATCTAAATTTGGTGAATCAGATGACACATTTCAGTTAAATAATAATGCAAAGAAAGTACATAAGAACAAAGCTAGTCTACAGATAACACTGAAATTCCATCCGGTCATTAAGACCAGACGGTTTCATGGATTGAAGGTATTTAATCCAGTGGTTTTCACGCTGCAATAAAAAGTTATTGTTGTCTCTGTCGTCACGCCTATTCACCACTTCCACAGCAGCGAACCTGAGCTGACTGATGTTGTGTCTGCTGTCTTTAAAGTGTAGAGCCAAATTGGATTTTATGTTGACAGTTCTTATATTGCTCTTATGTTCATTAATTCTCAATTTCAGTTTACGTGTGGTTTTACCAGTGTATACCAATCCACACGGACATTTAATGATATATACGACATTTTCAGTGTCACATGTGGCATTCAGTCTCAATTTGATATCGGTGCCCTTCATGGGATGTTTGATCACAGGACCTTTCATCATGTTGTTGCAGTTTTGACAATTTAGACAAGGTTGATTACCTTTGTATATGATTGAAGACGTGGGTTTAGGGTTTTTGATGAGTTCTTTGAGGTTCTTGCCTCTTTTGTAGGCAAACAACGGTTGTTCACAAAAGATGCCATTGAAATCCTGTTCTCGGCTGATGATCGGCCAGTGTCTCAATATAGAAGTTTTATATGCTTTTGAAGCCTCAGAGTATTTGGATACGACCACGGGTCTTTTGACATTGTCCTTTGTTGTGTGACCAATATGTCTTGGCGTTTGATTTTGTCACAGCGTTTTTTGGCATTAGCCAAAATGGTTTTAGGATATCCTCTTTTTTCGAAGCGTTCTAGCATATTGGATGCTTGTTCCTCATACTTAGAGGTGTCAGATACAATCCGTTTGACACGGAGGAGTTGTGAGAACGGAAGATGATTCTTCAATGATCTCTGATGATAGGAGCTATAGTGAAGGATATTGTTTTTGTCGGTTGTCTTCCTGTAGAGATTGGTCTCTAGATGATCATTCATCCTGGTTACTCTCACATCTAAGAATGTAATGGTTTGTTGATTGGTCTCTGAAGTAAATTGAATCCGATCATTGATGTGATTGAGATCTGTTAATGCCTTTTCTAGAGATTCCTGGTCTCCTCTCCATAGCACAAAAATGTCGTCTATGTATCGCAAGAACATCATGGCATGCGTGATCCAAGGAGTCTGGTTCAAGATGTTGTTCTCCTCAAAATATATCATGAATGCATTGGCATAGACAGGTGCTGCGCAATTGCCCATAGATCTACCGGACAGTTGTGCATAGAATTGATCATCCCAAGCAAAATAGCTCTGATATAGAGTTAAATGCATCAGCTGCATGATGAAAATCTGAAAATCCTGAGTGAGATCAGAGTGTATTAAAATATTCTCAATTGCTTCCATGCCAAGATCATGCGGGATGCTTGTATAGAGCGATTTAACATCTATGGAACATAGCCAGATGATTTCGTCTTCCTCAAGTCTGATTCCATTTATTTTCTGTAGGAAGTGTGTGGTGTCCCTTATGTAGGTACGAGACTGTTGAATCAGTGGTTGAAGGTACCTATCAATGAGTTTACCAGTATTTTCATGTATACTGCCACGTGTTATGTTATGTTATGTTATGTTATGTTATTTGTACACTTCTATAGCGCACGGCCACTCCACTGGAGTATCCCGGCGCTTTGACGAAGACTCCCAACCGAAGATGGGGAAAAAAAAAACATAACACCAAAAGGGCATACAGACAAAAAAAACAGCCTCAAAGATTACGGGAAGAGCCAAGTCTTAAGGGCCTTGCGAAAAGACAGAAGACTGGAAGTCTGTCTTAAGGAGATTGGAAGATCATTCCATGCATGAGGGGCTAAGTGCCGAAAAGACCGGCCTCCTACTCTTGCCCGTTTGATAGTGGGAACACTCATTTTTGATAAGGACGAGGATCTAAGAGATCTGAGAGGGATATACCAAGACAGTCGTTTGGAGATATATTTGGGGCCTATGCCATGCAAGGCCTTGAAAGTCGTGGTCAGTGTTTTAAATAAAATCCTTTTTGCAACTGGTAGCCAATGCAGTGTGGCGAGAAGATCCGTGGCTCTGGCTTTCCTTGGAAGGCCAAAAATGGCTCGGGCTGCAGAATTCTGGGCGATTTGCAAACGCCTGACCAGGTATTTGGGAAGTCCCAGAAACAGAATGTTTGCATAATCCAGCCTGGAGCAGATCAGTGCCTGGACAATAATTTTTCTGTGCTGGATGGAGACTAGGGGGAGAAATTTGCGAAGCATCCGCAGGATGCCGAAACATTTCCCAGTGAGAGATGAAATATGTGGTCCGAAAGATAGCTTGTTGTCAATCACCACTCCCAGATTTTTGGCTTTCTCAGACGAACTAGTGGGAGGGGACATGTCTTTCGGCCACCAGGTTTTCCAGTCGGGTTCAGATGTACAGCCAAAGAAGAGCAACTCCGACTTGTCGGCGTTGCACTTCAGCCCGTGGCATCCAAACCACTCAAAAATAGCACTCAGACATCCGTTGACCTGGCCACCATCAAACTGACCATCTCTGTTACTTACAAAGAGAAGCTGGGTGTCATCAGCATAGCTGACAATCCGGGCGCCAAAAGACTCCGCCGTCACCGCCAGGGGGGCCATAAAGATGTTAAACAGGAGGGGGCTTAAGATGGAACCTTGCGGGACCCCCACTTCAAGCGGTGACATTTCAGCAGAGAAAGGTGGCGCCCAGATTGTCTGCCGGCGGTCGGCTAAGAAGGACTTAAGCCAGTTCCACACCGTTCCCCGCAGACCGAAGTCCCAGAGTCTGGAGAGAAGAAGTGCGTGGGGAACGGTGTCGAAAGCCGCCGACAGATCCAGCATAATCAGTACCACTTTTTTACCAGCATCCAACTCCTCCCTGATGGCATCTGTGACTTCAAGGAGCGCGGTCTCCGTGCTGAAATTTGCACGGAAACCGGATTGAGTACCATGCAACAGACCCCTTTCTTCGATAAAATTGGAAATAGATCTGTGGGCAAACCTTTCTGTCACTTTCGCCAGAGCAGGGAGTAAGGAGATGGGTCTGTAGTTTGCATGAACTGCAGGATCGAGCGCCGTTTTTTTTATAAGTGGTAAGATCATGGCACTCTTCCAAGCTTTGGGAACTATCCCGGAAGAGAGTGACAGATTCAAGATGGGATTTATCAAGTCATTAAGAACAGGTGCCATATTTGCTAGACACTTGGCAGGGCAAGGATCCTGTGGAGATCCGGATTTGAGACTTGTCAGAATAGCAAGAGAACTCTCTAGATCTAATGGGGGAAAATTGGACAGAAAGGGGCCATGATCTGGCAGGGGACATCCCAGACTTGTCGTATGCTGCTGGAAAGTGGCCTGGAGGGAAGATTGAATAGAGGTAATTTTCTGTACAAAATAGACAGCTAATTCCTTCAACCAAGTTTCGGAGTGAACATGGGTCGGAGTGTAAGCAGAGGGAGAGGTGAAGTCTTTAACCACCTTAAAAATTTCCTTGCTAGAATGCTCCGCTTCATTGATTCTGGATTCTAAATAGGATTTTTTACCTTCCCAAATTAATTTATGGTAGGCCCGAGTCTGCGTCTTAAAATTTAACCTCTCAGAAAGATCATATTTATTTTATTTATTTATTTATTTATTTTATGGAGTTTATAAAGCGCGCAGCTACCCCCGAAGGGGTGTCCCGGCGCTGAAATCCAGGGGTTACTGAGTGGAGACGGGAAGAGAAGGAAGGTGCACGGAAGTTAGAGTCCGGAGAAGAGCCAGGTTTTGAGCTTGGCTCGGAAGACGGTTTCAGAGGGGCAGAACCTCAGCTCAAGAGGAAGGGAGTTCCAAAGTCTGGCAGCAATGACACCGAAACCTCTGCCACCGGTTCTGGAAAGTCTGAAGCGGGGCGAGATGAGGAGGCGGAGGTCATTGGATCTCAAGGATCTGGTGGAGCAGGATATCGAGACCCGATTTTTCAGGTAAGTAGGACCAAAGTTGTTGACGGCTCGATAGGTAAGGGTGAGGACCTTAAACTGGATGCGGCTGGCCACAGGGAGCCAGTGGAGTTGCCTTCGATATGCAGAAATAGATTGACGGTAAGGGATGTTACCGATCAGCCTGGCCGCAGCATTCTGGACAATCTGCAGCCTGCCAATCATGTACTGCGGAGCTCCTGCATAGAGGCTATTCGCATAGTCCAGGTGGGACGTGATAAGGGCCTGGGTGACTGTGCGGCGGGAGTCCGTGGGAAGGTACGGGAGGATCTTTTTTATCATCCGTAATTTCATGAAGCAGGCAGAGGTAACCTTATTAATCTGGGTTTTACATGACAAGGAGTCATCAAATTGGAAACCCAGATTCCGCGCCGAACGAACCGGGGTTGGGGCGGGATTAAGAGCTGTCGGCCACCACCAAAGCGAGGGAATAGAGGTTTTCTGATTGAAAAACAGAACCTCCGTTTTATCTGCATTCAGTCTCAGATGGTTCGTAGTCATCCAGCTGCTGATGTTATTCAGACATTGGCGAAAGTTGAGGAATGCGGAGTCCGAGTGGTCCCGAAAGGAAAACACCAACTGAGTGTCGTCGGCGTAGGATACCACCCTGACTCCGTAGGACTCCACGACGTCAGCCAGGGGGGCCAGATAGACATTGAAGAATAGAGGGCTGAGGGCGGAGCCCTGTGGCACCCCACATGACAGAGGTTTTTTCTGTGATTTGTAGGGGCGTAGTAGCACTTTCTGACTTCTAGATGAGAGAAAGGACTCTATCCAGCCGAGAGCAGTGCCACCGATGCCTATCTGCCTGAGACGGTCCAGGAGGATGGGGTGAGAGACCGTATCGAAAGCTGCGGACAGGTCGAGGAGAACCAGCATGGCCTCCTCGCCCCTGTCCACGCACTCCCGAATGGTCTCCGACACCTCCAGCAGGGCCGTCTCGGTGCTAAATCCTGCTCGGAAACCGGATTGGGATCCGTGAAGCAGAGAGTGGCTTTCCAGGTAATCAGTAAGTTGGAGCTGAACTGCTTTTTCCAGGACTTTGGCAGGTTTAGGAAGGAGGGAGATGGGACGGTAGTTGGAGAAGATCGACGGGTCAGCGTCTGCTTTTTTCAAAATAGGGATCACCAGTGCTTCCTTCCAGGTGGTGGGGAAGAAGCCATGGTGAAGGGAGGCATTCCAGACGGAGAGGAAAGGGCAGGCCAGTGAAGGTGCCAGTTCTCCCATGATTTTGGCGGGAACAGGATCGGAGGGGGCGCCAGATTTGCAGGCGATGAGCAATCTAATGGCCTCGTCCGTGCTAAGTTTGTTAAATGCAAGGAGAGATGGAGACTCAGGGGGATTGAAAGCAGGAGATGAAGTGATTGTCTCAGAGGGGAAGGAGACACATAGTTTATTTATTTTTTCTAGAAAAAAATCTGAGAGTCCCTCACAAAGGGCCTGACTAGCGGTATTCTGGGGGGCTCTAGCCGGAGGGTTAATAAAGTCTTTAACAACGTTAAAGAGCGTTTTTGAAGAGTTTTTTGCTCTGTTAATTTGGGTGGCAAAGTGGTCTTTCATAGCGCCTTTTTTCAGTTTAAGAAATTGTTTGAGGGCCATTCTGTAGAGTTGTTTGGCATCAGAGTCGTAGTGGAGCCTCCATTTGCGTTCCAGAGCCTTACACTTGCTTTTCTCCTCCCGAAGGGAGGTGGAGAACCAGGGAGCCGAGGGCCGTGACCTGGTGGAGGAGATGGTTATCTGGGGGGAAATGGTGTCAATTGCCTTAAGGAGAGTAGAATTTAGCCTAGCGACATTTTCATCAATGTTCGGGGAGAGGTGCTCCGATTGGTAGTGGAATATGGGGTCCAGGGTAGCGCAGGTGACCTTATGCCACTTTCGTCCTAATTCCTTCCTGTGAACCGGTTGGACAGATTTGCGTCCTAAAGTAAGGGAGAATGGGACGAGGAAGTGATCGGTCCAGGTTAGAGGGAGAGGCTGGAGGACAGTGATGAGCGAAAAGTTTGCAAAGATGAGGTCCAGGGTATGGCCTGCCACATGCGTGGGACCTGCAACCAGTTGCTTAAGATTGAGGCTTTCCATGGTGTCAACCAGGTTAGTAGCTTTAGCACAAAGCGGGTTGTCGATGTGGAGGTTAAAATCGCCCAGAACAATGAAGTTTTGATGTTTGATAGAGAGGTCAGCTAATAAGTGGACAAGGGCGTTAAGGGAGGGCGTGGAGACAGGAGGGGGACAGTAGACGAGTGTGCCAGCTAGAATTGTTGACGCATTGTCGGAGATGGAAAAGTACATGGCTTCGATGATGCCTATTTCACTAAGTCTAGTGAAGGTAAGCTGGAAGGAAGATTTGAGAATGACGGCAAGACCGCCACCGGGCTTGCCTCCGGTTCGATTTAGGCATTTGATGTCGTAGCCTGGGGGGATAGCCAGATAGATATCTGGTGAGGAAGAGTCTGTGATCCAGGACTCGGTAAGGAAAAGAATATCCCATTCCTCAGACGAGATGGACATCCAGATGTCGTTGGCGTGACGGGGCAGAGATCGACAATTAATCAAACCTGCACGTAGAGTGGGCTGATTGGAGGGAGAAGAATGCAATATTGAGCAAGGGGGGAGACGGGGTTGGCAGGGTGGAAGCGTAAAGCTGCATTGTGGGCAGAGATAGTGAGCGGTTTCCAGGTGAATCGGGATGCATCGGGGGCAGGTCGGGCATAGATGCGAATTTAGCAGATGTAGTTGGGCAGAAGTCCAGCAGATGCGGGAGGGGCTGGTGGGAGAGGCAGGGGGACTGGCCCTGGGCCCGGTCCAGGCCCGGACGGGCCCAGACGGGCTTGCCTTTGGCGCGCCTTCGGCGCGCTGACGGCGCGCCCGCTGCGCCCGTCCGCTGCGCTTCCTGGCGAGGCACATCTTTTATGTCCGTGCGAGAGGGAACATGGGGGTGTGTCCAGCTGAGGTGGGCGTGTCCGCCGTGGCGCCTCGCCCTCAGTAATGGCGCTAGATGGCGATCGTTGCAGCGCTAGGAGCGCTGTTTTGAAGTGCACAGGAGAGTGAAGTGAGGCAGAGTATCACACAACAAATGTTTTAAAAAGATAAGATTCACTCCCGGCTTCCGCCTCAGGAGACTCCCAAATTAAAGTGACGCGCTTTCCAGCCGCGCGCACTTTATAGTGACAGGGGAGGGGGCGTGTCCAGCTGAGGTGGGCGTGTCCGCCGTGGCGCCTCGCCCTCAGTAATGGCGCTAGATGGCGATCGTTGCAGCGCTAGGAGCGCTGTTTTGAAGTGCACAGGAGAGTGAAGTGAGGCAGAGTATCACACAACAAATGTTTTAAAAAGATAAGATTCACTCCCGGCTTCCGCCTCAGGAGACTCCCAAATTAAAGTGACGCGCTTTCCAGCCGCGCGCACTTTATAGTGACAGGGGAGGGGGCGTGTCCAGCTGAGGTGGGCGTGTCCGCCGTGGCGCCTCGCCCTCAGTATGGCGCTAGATGGCGATCGTTGCAGCGCTAGGAGCGCTGTTTTGAAGTGCACAGGAGAGTGAAGTGAGGCAGAGTATCACACAACAAATGTTTTAAAAAGATAAGATTCACTCCCGGCTTCCGCCTCAGGAGACTCCCAAATTAAAGTGACGCGCTTTCCAGCCGCGCGCACTTTATAGTGACAGGGGAGGGGGCGTGTCCAGCTGAGGTGGGCGTGTCCGCCGTGGCGCCTCGCCCTCAGTAATGGCGCTAGATGGCGATCGTTGCAGCGCTAGGAGCGCTGTTTTGAAGTGCACAGGAGAGTGAAGTGAGGCAGAGTATCACACAACAAATGTTTTAAAAAGATAAGATTCACTCCCGGCTTCCGCCTCAGGAGACTCCCAAATCATAGGATCGCCTCCATGCTCTTTCTGCTTTCTTGAGATCTTGTCGTGCTTTTTTTAGGTGGGGGGTAAACCAAGGAGCAGATGTTCTCTTGTCTGCAGAAGTATGTTTCTTGACTGGAAACAAGCTCTCTAGACGGTCTGTGAACCAATTATGGAAGAGATCGATGTACTCCTCTACATTGTTAGAGGTGGGACACGGGAAGCTAGTTAGAACATTTGATAGCATCTCTCTAGTAAGAAGATGGAAAGGTTTGGAGAGAGGCTTTAGCGACCCTACTGGTTGGGACCGTGATGGAGCCATGACCGAGATGGAGAAAGTGATGAGAAAATGATCTGACCACAAAACTGGCATGGGAGGGTCGACACAGATAGGAACGGTAGAAAAAATCTGGTCAAGCGTGTGGCCTTTATTATGAGACGGTCCTGCCACATAAGGAGATAGGCCAAACACGGAAGTAATATCTAGCAGTTTTAGAGTGTCCGGATCTGAACTATTATCCATATGGATATTTAAGTCACCTAATAAAATGCAATGATTAGACCTAAGGCATGGTATTGATAGGGCTGCCTGTAGTTCTTCCAAAAACAGCCCCACCGATCCTGGTGATCTGTAGACCAGGATACCAGTACAGGCCTGGGAAGATGAGAGCTGTAGAGTAAAGCCTAATGCTTCGCAGCCCTGTATATTGTCTACTGAGAACGTATGGCATACAATATTCTTCTTAACTATAATAGCCACTCCACCACCTCTCCCGGATGACCTGTCTTTCCTATAAATGTTATAGGCAGAAGGTACGGCATTGGCCAAATCAGGAGAGGAAGAATCGGACAGCCAAGTTTCCGTAAGGAACAGACAGGATATGTTAGAATCCTGTAACATATTCCAAATGTCTAAAGAGTGGCCGGGTAGGGATCTGGTGTTCAGTAGCAGACAGTTATGCTGAAAGGGTGGGCTGACCTGTATAAAAGATTTCCGATCAGGGAGGCGCCAGCCACAAGTACTACAGCCTTTCCTTAGAGCCCGCCCTCCCGGAAAAACATGATGGCAGCGACTACACGGGGGGCGTAAGGAGCGAAGCTGGGGGCTGGAATACGTAAGTGTACAGCGACACATAGTGCCACTAGCACAGAGAGCGAAAATATGCGATAGCCGTCCGGCCCCGTCCGCCTCCGTGCCGCGGACTGGCGCAGACTGGCTACTCTTTGGCGCCTCTTCGGCGCGTATTCGGCGCTACCGCTGCGCGTCACCGCTGCCCTAGTTCGTTGGGGGTCTTATAGATTAGGTGAGGGTGGAGACTAGTCCGCCGACCTCTCCAAAATGGCTGGCCCGGAATGGAACAGCCAGAAAACCAGGAAGTGATTTCGCTCCAAAGCTCCCTCCACGACAAACAGCACAAAAGCTGTGGTGGACCGGGGAAAGCGAGCAAACTGCAGGTAAGGGCAGAACAGAGGTTTCTAAAGCACAATATTACATTAAGAACACATAGTAAATCACACTCGAAATTTTTAAAATTCTAAAAGGCTCAATAAAAATGCTGTAAGTTATTTGTATCAATTCTGGTGCGAGTTAGCGCTAATAAAGGTGTAGCGCTAGCGCTGCAATCTTCGTTTTGTTAGTGTGGATACAATGGATCTGAATGGAGGCCGGGTTATGCTTTTATGAACTTTCGGCAGCATGTACATGCTTGGTGTATTAGGATTGATGGGAGTCAAAAACTTCTTGGTTTTCAAGTCTATAGTACCATTCTCTTCAGCCATTGACAGTATGTGCATCAAAACTTCTCGATATTGGTTTGTAGGGTTGAAGTGCATGAGGTCATAAGTGTTCCTATCTGAAAGGTGTTCTTGAACTTGTTCCTTGTAAAATGTGGTGTCCATGAGGACAAGAGCACCCCCTTTATCGGCAGTTTGATATGTGATATCCATTCTCTTAGCTAGGTTGTTGAGTATTGAATATTCATTCTTAGTCAAATTCATATGCTTTTTCTTCCTGGTATAATTGATGCCACTGATGTCGTTTTCGACCAAACTCTCAAAGATATCGAAGAATTTGTGACTAGTTGGTGCCATGAATGTACTTTTGGCTCGTAATCCTTTCAGTTGGTCATCATGATCTCTATCTTGTGGAGGCAAAACATTTTCAAAAAAGTGTCTCAAGCGCAAATTACGCATAAATTTAAATAGACTGACTTCAAGCTCCAACTCATTGGTGTGGCTGGTGGGGATGAATGAAGTGCCTTTTTTTAATACAGTGATTTCTTGTTCAGATAAAGTGTGTGAGGAAATGTTAATCACTAGGTTGTCTTCTTCTTTGGTTTTTCTACCTTCTGGTTCAAGGTTGTGCTTCTCATGTCCCTTTCCTTCTCTTTCTCCTTTTCTTTTTCTTTTTGCCTGGCTCCTCCTGGGTCGTCTCTTTCTCCTGGTCCTTCCTCTAAAAAAGGAACCGCAGAGAGGGTAGAAGATTCAGCACTAGTTGATGGTTTTTGTATGTTGACACGTCTCTGTTCCGTGCGTGTTTCTTCCTCTGAAGATGAGGTCTCTGTTGTGGT
The DNA here is from genome assembly GCF_964263255.1 of Lissotriton vulgaris. Taxonomy (NCBI): domain Eukaryota; kingdom Metazoa; phylum Chordata; class Amphibia; order Caudata; family Salamandridae; genus Lissotriton; species Lissotriton vulgaris. The sequence continues at coordinate 955,726,199 of NC_141689.1, read as the reverse complement.
GTTGGTATGGTCTCTAGGTGGTCTGTTCTGTCGTTTCCTGGCATAGACCTCAGCCCAGGAGTATACCTCCGCCAGCTTATAGTCTATAGTATCCCTCCGATACTTGCGTAATTTCCGTTCATTTATCTCCCTTGTATGTTTCTCCAACTGGATGGTGATGTCTTCTAGTATCTTGGACCATTCTTCCTTGGGTAGCATATCCGTAAGTTCTTGTTTACATTGCTGTATGTCTTTGTTTAGTTCTTCTAAAGCTCTTGATAGTTCATCCACTATCAATAGTATTAGGTCCAAAGAGCATTTATTTAAGATGGCGTACCATCTATCCACAAATTTCGAGCTGTTCCTGCATAGAAGTGGCTTTAGCGGGACTCGGAGCCCTCTTGGAATGCGTTGAGCTCGATGGTAGCGTATTAGCGTGCTGGCGTGAAGCCTTTGGCTGATTTCTTTCTTTGAAAAGTAGAGTAGCTGTTTCAAGCAACTTTCTTTGTTTCTGGTGGAACCTTGCGGACTGGCCACCTCGGGGATCAGCGCGTAGATTTTATCTACATCATCAATGTTGAAAGCAAAAGTGTCTGCCTTTAAATCAGTTAATGTAGTAATGTCATCATATGCCATTTTGATAACCTGCAATGCAGTTGATTTGGGGTGCTGTGGCCCTAGGCAGGGTCAAAACAGTATTCAAGTGTGGGTCACGCACTCCTCAGTGTGAATGAGTTAAACAGGTTGTGGTGAGCTTCAAAGATATCACCCCCCGACGAGAAGGTGTGGTAATCAGACACGTGGTTGGTGGCACCTAGGGTAAGCGCCAACTCTCTGAGCACAACCTCTTTGAAACCAAACGTGTTTCTATATCACATACTTCGAATGTCATAATAAAGTAAAACCAATGATGTATCCAATTCCTTCATGTTTTATTCACATGAGTTTTTCATCAAAATTAATGAAGATTCTTTTCAATGGTTCAAATGTCAATCCATTTCAGTATGTACATTATGACATCATGTCCCAATGCATTTCTGACCAATGGTCCTTCATCAGGGGAATCCTGAAAGAATAATGATATAATCTAGGTGTGATCCACCGTGGCACAATCTTATATACAAATGCGTATCATCATTACATAATGGCGTCAAATGCTTTGTCTTAGAACATTAAACATTGCGTGAAAGTAAACAGCACCCGAAAACGTGCTTGCCCAAGAATAGAAGGGAAAGTTATCCAAAATAACATGGTCAGTAAAATCAATCTCATATCTGCAAAGTACAATGAGCCCGGTGACGTGAGAAACAAAATGCCAAACAGTTAAGCATAAATCGTACATGAACTCTATTATCTGCAAAACGTGAACTAATGTGGTCAAAAGAGTTACGCGCTACGCGGCGCATGGACTTACAGAATGGTAGCTGCAAGATTGCGCGTCCTGCTAGTTCGCCCTTCGCCATTGAATGTGAGACTGGTGTTCCGTATATGCGGAAGTGAGTTGGGTGAAAAAGGTGTGTATGGAAAGAGGACTGTTCAGGTGGCGGCCATCTTAAAGAGATAACGGAACATAACCAAGGGAAACCCTGATATCCCAGACAAAGTATGGTGTATAAAATATACATATAGAGTCTATACTCGCAATTATGTACCCAATCTAAATTTGGTGAATCAGATGACACATTTCAGTTAAATAATAATGCAAAGAAAGTACATAAGAACAAAGCTAGTCTACAGATAACACTGAAATTCCATCCGGTCATTAAGACCAGATGGTTTCATGGATTGAAGGTATTTAATCCAGTGGTTTTCACGCTGCAATAAAAAGTTATTGTTGTCTCTGTCGTCACGCCTATTCACCACTTCCACAGCAGCGAACCTGAGCTGACTGATGTTGTGTCTGCTGTCTTTAAAGTGTAGAGCCAAATTGGATTTTATGTTGACAGTTCTTATATTGCTCTTATGTTCATTAATTCTCAATTTCAGTTTACGTGTGGTTTTACCAGTGTATACCAATCCACACGGACATTTAATGATATATACGACATTTTCAGTGTCACATGTGGCATTCAGTCTCAATTTGATATCGGTGCCCTTCATGGGATGTTTGATCACAGGACCTTTCATCATGTTGTTGCAGTTTTGACAATTTAGACAAGGTTGATTACCTTTGTATATGATTGAAGACGTGGGTTTAGGGTTTTTGATGAGTTCTTTGAGGTTGTTGCCTCTTTTGTAGGCAAACAACGGTTGTTCACAAAAGATGCCATTGAAATCCTGTTCTCGGTTGATGATCGGCCAGTGTCTCAATATAGAAGTTTTATATGCTTTTGAAGCCTCAGAGTATTTGGATACGACCACGGGTCTTTTGACATTGTCCTTTTGTTGTGTGACCAATATGTCTTGGCGTTTGATTTTGTCACAGCGTTTTTTGGCATTAGCCAAAATGGTTTTAGGATATCCTCTTTTTTCGAAGCGTTCTAGCATATTGGATGCTTGTTCCTCATACTTAGAGGTGTCAGATACAATCCGTTTGACACGGAGGAGTTGTGAGAACGGAAGATGATTCTTCAATGATCTCTGATGATAGGAGCTATAGTGAAGGATATTGTTTTTGTCGGTTGTCTTCCTGTAGAGATTGGTCTCTAGATGATCATTCATCCTGGTTACTCTCACATCTAAGAATGTAATGGTTTGTTGATTGGTCTCTGAAGTAAATTGAATCCGATCATTGATGTGATTGAGATCTGTTAATGCCTTTTCTAGAGATTCCTGGTCTCCTCTCCATAGCACAAAAATGTCGTCTATGTATCGCAAGAACATCATGGCATGCGTGATCCAAGGAGTCTGGTTCAAGATGTTGTTCTCCTCAAAATATATCATGAATGCATTGGCATAGACAGGTGCTGCGCAATTGCCCATAGATGTACCGGACAGTTGTGCATAGAATTGATCATCCCAAGCAAAATAGCTCTGATATAGAGTGAAATGCATCAGCTGCATGATGAAAATCTGAAAATCCTGAGTGAGATCAGAGTGTATTAAAATATTCTCAATTGCTTCCATGCCAAGATCATGCGGGATGCTTGTATAGAGCGATTTAACATCTATGGAACATAGCCAGATGATTTCGTCTTCCTCAAGTCTGATTCCATTTATTTTCTGTAGGAAGTGTGTGGTGTCCCTTATGTAGGTACGAGACTGTTGAATCAGTGGTTGAAGGTACCTATCGATGAGTTTACCAGTATTTTCATGTATACTGCCACGTGTGGATACAATGGGTCTGAATGGAGGCCGGGTTATGCTTTTATGAACTTTCGGCAGCATGTACATGCTTGGTGTACTAGGATTGATGGGAGTCAAAAACTTCTTGGTTTTCAAGTCTATAGTACCATTCTCTTCAGCCATTGACAGTATGTGCATCAAAACTTCTCGATATTGGTTTGTAGGGTAGAAGTGCATGAGGTCATAAGTGTTCCTATCTGAAAGGTGTTCTTGAACTTGTTCCTTGTAAAATGTGGTGTCCATGAGGACAAGAGCACCCCCTTTATCGGCAGTTCGATATGTGATATCCATTCTCTTAGCTAGGTTGTTGAGTATTGAATATTCCTTCTTAGTCAAATTCATATGCTTTTTCTTCCAGGTATAATTGATGCCACTGATGTCGTTTTTGACCAAACTCTCAAAGATATCGAAGGATTTGTGACTAGTTGGTGCAATGAATGTACTTTTGGCTCGTAATCCTTTCAGTTGGTCATCATGATCTCTATCTTGTGGAGGCAAAACATTTCCAAAAAAGAGTCTCAAGCGCAAATTACGCATAAATTTAAATAGACTGACTTCAAGCTCCAACTCATTGGTGTGGCTGGTGGGGATGAATGAAGTGCCTTTTTGTAAAACAGTGATTTCTTGTTCAGATAAAGTGTGTGAGGAAATGTTAGTCACTAGGTTGTCTTCTTCTTTGGTTTTTCTACCCTCTGGTTCAAGGTTGTGCTTCTCATGTCCCTTTCCTTCTCTTTCTCCTTTTCTTTTTCTTTTTGCCTGGCTCCTCCTGGGTCGTCTCTTTCTCCTGGTCCTTCCTCTAAAAAAGGAACCGCAGAGAGGGTAGAAGATTCAGCACTAGTTGATGGTTTTTGTATGTTGACACGTCTCTGTTCCGTGCGTGTTTCTTCCTCTGAAGATGAGGTCTCTGTTGTGGTGTTGGTATGGTCTCTAGGTGGTCTGTTCTGTCGTCTCCTGGCATAGACCTCAGCCCAGGAGTATACCTCCCCCAGCTTATAGTCTATAGTATCCCTCCGATACTTGCGTAATTTCCGTTCATTTATCTCCCTTGTATGTTTCTCCAACTGGATGGTGATGTCTTCTAGTATCTTGGACCATTCTTCCTTGGGTAGCATATCCGTAAGTTCTTGTTTACATTGCTGTATGTCTTTGTTTAGTTCTTCTAAAGCTCTTGATAGTTCATCCACTATCAATAGTATTAGGTCCAAAGAGCATTTATTTAAGATGGCGTACCATCTATCCACAAATTTCGAGCTGTTCCTGCATAGAAGTGGCTTTAGCGGGACTCGGAGCCCTCTTGGAATGCGTTGAGCTCGATGGTAGTGTATTAGCGTGCTGGCTTGAAGCCTTTGGCTGATTTCTTTCTTTGAAAAGTAGAGTAGCTGTTTCAAGCAACTTTCTTTGTTTCTGGTGGAACCTTGCGGACTGGCCACCTCGGGGATCAGCGCGTAGATTTTATCTACATCATCAATGTTGAAAGCAAAAGTGTCTGCCTTTAAATCAGTTAATGCAGTAATGTCATCATATGCCATTTTGATAACCTGCAATGCAGTTGATTTGGGGTGCTGTGGCCCTAGTCAGGGTCAAAACAGTATTCAAGTGTGGGTCACGCACTCCTCAGTGTGAATGAGTTAAACAGGTTGTGGTGTGCTTCAAAGATATCACCCCCGACGAGAAGGTGTGGTAATCAGACCCGTGGTTGGTGGCACCTAGGGTAAGCGCCAACTCTCTGAGCACAACCTCTTTGAAACCAAACATGTTTCTATATCACATACTTCAAATGTCACAATAAAGTAAAACCAATGATGTATCCAATTCCTTCATGTTTTATTCACATGAGTTTTTCATCAAAATTAATGAAGATTCTTTTGAATGGTTCAAATGTCAATCCATTTCAGTATGTACATTATGACATCATGTCCCAATGCATTTCGGACCAATGGTCCTTCATCAGGGGCATCCTGAAAGAATAATGATATAATCTAAGTGTGATCCACCGTGGCACAATTTTATATACAAATGCGTATCATCATTACATAATGGCGTCAAATGCTTTGTCTTAGAACATTAAACATTGCGTGAAAGTAAACAGCACCCGAAAACGTGCTTGCCCAAGAATAGAAGGGAAAGTTATCCAAAATAACATGGTCAGTAAAATCAATCTCATATCTGCAAAGTACAATGAGCCCGGTGACGTGAGAAACAAAATGCCAAACAGTTAAGCGTAAATCGTACATGAACTCTATTATCTGCAAAACGTGAACTAATGTGGTCAAAAGAGTTACGCGCTACGCGGCGCATGGACTTACAGAATGGTAGCTGCAAGATCGCGCGTCCTGCTAGTTCGCCCTTCGCCATTGAATGTGAGACTGGTGTTCCGTATATGCGGAAGTGAGTTGGGTGAAAAAGGTGTGTATGGAAAGAGGACTGTTCAGGTGGCGGCCATCTTAAAGAGATAACGGAACATAACCAAGGGAAACCCTGATATCCCAGACAAAGTATGGTGTATAAAGTATACGTATAGAGTCTATACTCGCAATTATGTACCCAATCTAAATTTGGTGAATCAGATGACACATTTCAGTTAAATAATAATGCAAAGAAAGTACATAAGAACAAAGCTAGTCTACAGATAACACTGAAATTCCATCCGGTCATTAAGACCAGACGGTTTCATGGATTGAAGGTATTTAATCCAGTGGTTTTCACGCTGCAATAAAAAGTTATTGTTGTCTCTGTCGTCACGCCTATTCACCACTTCCACAGCAGCGAACCTGAGCTGACTGATGTTGTGTCTGCTGTCTTTAAAGTGTAGAGCCAAATTGGATTTTATGTTGACAGTTCTTATATTGCTCTTATGTTCATTAATTCTCAATTTCAGTTTACGTGTGGTTTTACCAGTGTATACCAATCCACACGGACATTTAATGATATATACGACATTTTCAGTGTCACATGTGGCATTCAGTCTCAATTTGATATCGGTGCCCTTCATGGGATGTTTGATCACAGGACCTTTCATCATGTTGTTGCAGTTTTGACAATTTAGACAAGGTTGATTACCTTTGTATATGATTGAAGACGTGGGTTTAGGGTTTTTGATGAGTTCTTTGAGGTTGTTGCCTCTTTTGTAGGCAAACAACGGTTGTTCACAAAAGATGCCATTGAAATCCTGTTCTCGGCTGATGATCGGCCAGTGTCTCAATATAGAAGTTTTATATGCTTTTGAAGCCTCAGAGTATTTGGATACGACCACGGGTCTTTTGACATTGTCCTTTTGTTGTGTGACCAATATGTCTTGGCGTTTGATTTTGTCACAGCGTTTTTTGGCATTAGCCAAAATGGTTTTAGGATATCCTCTTTTTTCGAAGCGTTCTAGCATATTGGATGCTTGTTCCTCATACTTAGAGGTGTCAGATACAATCCGTTTGACACGGAGGAGTTGTGAGAACGGAAGATGATTCTTCAATGATCTCTGATGATAGGAGCTATAGTGAAGGATATTGTTTTTGTCGGTTGTCTTCCTGTAGAGATTGGTCTCTAGATGATCATTCATCCTGGTTACTCTCACATCTAAGAATGTAATGGTTTGTTGATTGGTCTCTGAAGTAAATTGAATCCGATCATTGATGTGATTGAGATCTGTTAATGCCTTTTCTAGAGATTCCTGGTCTCCTCTCCATAGCACACAAATGTTGTCTATGTATCGCAAGAACATCATGGCATGCGTGATCCAAGGAGTCTGGTTCAAGATGTTGTTCTCCTCAAAATATATCATGAATGCATTGGCATAGACAGGTGCTGCGCAATTGCCCATAGATGTACCGGACAGTTGTGCATAGAATTGATCATCCCAAGCAAAATAGCTCTGATATAGAGTGAAATGCATCAGCTGCATGATAAAAATCTGAAAATCCTGAGTGAGATCAGAGTGTATTAAAATATTCTCAATTGCTTCCATGCCAAGATCATGCGGGATGCTTGTATAGAGCGATTTAACATCTATGGAACATAGCCAGATGATTTCGTCTTCCTCAAGTCTGATTCCATTTATTTTCTGTAGGAAGTGTGTGGTGTCCCTTATGTAGGTACGAGACTGTTGAATCAGTGGTTGAAGGTACCTATCGATTAGTTTACCAGTATTTTCATGTATACTGCCACGTGTGGATACAATGGGTCTGAATGGAGGCCGGGTTATGCTTTTATGAACTTTCGGCAGCTTGTACATGCTTGGTGTACTAGGATTGATGGGAGTCAAAAACTTCTTGGTTTTCAAGTCTATAGTACCATTCTCTTCAGCCATTGACAGTATGTGCATCAAAACTTCTCGATATTGGTTTGTAGGGTTGAAGTGCATGAGGTCATAAGTGTTCCTATCTGAAAGGTGTTCTTGAACTTGTTCCTTGTAAAATGTGGTGTCCATGAGGACAAGAGCACCCCCTTTATCGGCAGTTTGATATGTGATATCCATTCTCTTAGCTAGGTTGTTGAGTATTGAATATTCCTTCTTAGTCAAATTCATATGCTTTTTCTTCCAGGTATAATTGATGCCACTGATGTCGTTTTTGACCAAACTCTCAAAGATATCGAAGGATTTGTGACTAGTTCGTGCCATGAATGTACTTTTGGCTCGTAATCCTTTCAGTTGGTCATCATGATCTCTATCTTGTGGAGGCAAAACATTTTCAAAAAAGTGTCTCAAGCGCAAATTACGCATAAATTTAAATAGACTGACTTCATGCTCCAACTCATTGGTGTGGCTGGTGGGGATGAATGAAGTGTCTTTTTGTAATACAGTGATTTCTTGTTCAGATAAAGTGTGTGAGGAAATGTTAATCACTAGGTTGTCTTCTTCTTTGGTTTTTCTACCCTCTGGTTCAAGGTTGTGCTTCTCATGTCCCTTTCCTTCTCTTTCTCCTTTTCTTTTTCTTTTTGCCTGGCTCCTCCTGGGTCGTCTCTTTCTCCTGGTCCTTCCTCTAAAAAAGGAACCGCAGAGAGGGTAGAAGATTCAGCCCTAGTTGATGGTTTTTGTATGTAGGTACCTTCAACCACTGATTCAACAGTCTTGTACCTACATAAGGGACACCACACACTTCCTACAGAAAATAAATGGAATCAGACTTGAGGAAGACGAAATCATCTGGCTATGTTCCATAGATGTTAAATCGCTCTATACAAGCATCCCGCATGATCTTGGCACGGAAGCAATTGAGAATATTTTAATACACTCTGATCTCACTCAGGATTTTCAGATTTTCATCATGCAGCTGATGCATTTCACTCTATATCAGAGCTATTTTGCTTGGGATGATCAATTCTATGCACAACTGTCCGGTAGATCTATGGGCAATTGCGCAGCACCTGTCTATGCCAATGCATTCATGATATATTTTGAGGAGAACAACATCTTGAACCAGACTCCTTGGATCCGTGGTTGTATCCAAATACTCTGAGGCTTCAAAAGCATATAAAACTTCTATATTGAGACACTGGCCGATCATCAGCCGAGAACAGGATTTCAATGGCATCTTTTGTGAACAACCGTTGTTTGCCTACAAAAGAGGCAACAACCTCAAAGAACTCATTAAAAACCCTAAACCCACGTCTTCAATCATATACAAAGGTAATCAACCTTGTCTAAATTGTCAAAACTGCAACAACATGATGAAAGGTCCTGTGATCAAACATCCCATGAAGGGCACCGATATCAAATTGAGACTGAATGCCACATGTGACACTGAAAATGTCGTATATATCATTAAATGTCCGTGTGGATTGGTATACACTGGTAAAACCACACGTAAACTGAAATTGAGAATTAATGAACATAAGAGCAATATAAGAACTGTCAACATAAAATCCAATTTGGCTCTACACTTTAAAGACAGCAGACACAACATCAGTCAGCTCAGGTTCGCTGCTGTGGAAGTGGTGAATAGGCGTGACGACAGAGACAACAATAACTTTTTATTGCAGCGTGAAAACCACTGGATTAAATACCTTCAATCCATGAAACCGTCTGGTCTTAATGACCGGATGGAATTTCAGTGTTATCTGTAGACTAGCTTTGTTCTTATGTACTTTCTTTGCATTATTATTTAACTGAAATGTGTCATCTGATTCACCAAATTTAGATTGGGTACATAATTGCGAGTATAGACTCTATACGTATATTTTATACACCATGCTTTGTCTGGGATATCAGGGTTTCCCTTGGTTATGTTCCGTTATCTCTTTAAGATGGCCGCCACCTGAACAGTCCTCTTTCCATACACACCTTTTTCACCCAACTCACTTCCGCATATACGGAACACCAGTCTCACATTCAATGGCGAAGGGCGAACTAGCAGGACGCGCGATCTTGCAGCTACCATTCTGTAAGTCCATGCGCCGCGTAGCGCGTAACTCTTTTGACCACATTAGTTCACGTTTTGCAGATAATAGAGTTCATGTACGATTTATGCTTAACTGTTTGGCATTTTGTTTCTCACGTCACCGGGCTCATTGTACTTTGCAGATATGAGATTGATTTTACTGACCATGTTATTTTGGATAACTTTCCCTTCTATTCTTGGGCAAGCACGTTTTCGGGTGCTGTTTACTTTCACGCAATGTTTAATGTTCTAAGACAAAGCATTTGACGCCATTATGTGATGATGATACGCATTTGTATATAAGATTGTGCCACGGTGGATCACACTTAGATTATATCATTATTCTTTCAGGATTCCCCTGATGAAGGACCATTGGTCCGAAATGCATTGGGACATGATGTCATAATGTACATACTGAAATGGATTGACATTTGAACCATTGAAAAGAATCTTCATTAATTTTGATGAAAAACTCATGTGAATAAAACATGAAGGAATTGGATACATCATTGGTTTTACTTTATTGTGACATTTGAAGTATGTGATATAGAAACATGTTTGGTTTCAAAGAGGTTGTGCTCAGAGAGTTGGCGCTTACCCTAGGTGCCACCAACCACGTGTCTGATTACCACACCTTCTCGTCGGGGGGTGATATCTTTGAAGCACACCACAACCTGTTTAACTCATTCACACTGAGGAGTGCGTGACCCACACTTGAATACTGGATGCCTGGTAAGCACACAGACTCCCATTTCCTACTTATTATAAATGTGTTCACTTAGTGATTATCTTTCTGGTTCACATGTGTACTTTTATTCTCTCCACAGTGAAGTGAGCACTGTGCCACTGTATTCAAGCTTGCCTGGCTGGTGAAAGGTGTTACACCGAAACCAGTCCCAGGATGCTTCTTTCCGGTCCATGGAGGACCTGGCTCAGCAGTTCGGGCTGGACTGTTCCCATGAGGAGCTGGGTCAAGACTAGTTTGCCTTTGGCTGAGTCCAAACTGGAGTTGGGTAGTGAGCAAAAGAACAATGGATTTTAACCCAGATCTCGTGACTGGGGGTGAATGTTTGATTCATTCAGCATTTCGTCCATCATTTGTTGCCACAGGACTTTTTGCACTGTGGGATGGGTATGCCCAGACGTGGGTCCCTTGTTCGCTGTACTACTAGATTCAAACTAGCCTGGATGGAGAGGGGTATTACCCGGAAACTGGTACCAGGACTCTTGTTTCGGGTCCCGGGAGGCAACATTTCCCGTCTCCTCTTTGACTATCTCCCTACAACTTTGGAAGGAAGTTCAAGGTTAGAACATCGTCAATAATCTCTGTTTAATCATCAGGGGGTACGTGGCCTCCAGGAGAGGAGATATTCTTTTTGCATTGTAAGATTTCAGTGCCAATCACCATGTGACCACTTACCTTAATAGTTGATCCTACTTTGCAATTTAATGGAATTATTTGCTCCTCTTATGAAAGATTGTCCGGATATATTAAGGTCCCATATGTCATCCAACTCAAGCATCTTGATGCTTTTTTAAGGTACTTTTGTATATTCATTAGTCCCCTTTTGGAAATTGATTTCAGACCAGACTAGATTAGCCTGTGTACCCTCTGCAGCTACCAACAGTTTGTGGCAGCATTTAACAAATGCCATAAGCCTGGCAAGTGACTGTTTTGTCGGTAAGACCTCCAGCCTTACTTGAGTGGGGGATACCTATTTGGGTAGCTGGAAGACTTGTTTATAAGATCTTATCATGATTTTATCAAGGAAGCTGGCCTCTGCGCCTATCAATATTTCGATCCATACGAGAGGGTAGGTAACAGTTTAGCCTTCATTATGGCTGCCAATAGTTTGAGATTGTGCCCTCGAATGGATCTTGCTAGAGTTGTAAAGGCATGGTTGATTGCCTGCACTTTTCCCTTAAAAGCCTCTCTTGGGGTTGCATATGTACCTCTTGCATCTTTCTTGACTCCTAAATACATATATTCAGGTATTTAATCAATTGTGTCTCTGCTAAGGGGCCATTTGTGTTGATTTAAAATGAGGCGATTATGTGAGATGACTATTGTTTTTTTACAATTCATTCCAGCTCATTGTCCTCTGCATCATATCCAAGGCAGCTCAATGTATGGGGGTCAATAGAGCTAAAAACATATAATGTATTTCATATTTTCCAATTAGTGATGTTAACGATAGAACACCCTTTCGTGCAATAAAGTGATAAAATACCTGTTACACGATTCAGTCAGAAACATGTATTTGTTGTGATTTATCCCGTTGAAATTGGAAAGGTTAAACGAGTATGGCTGTCTAAGTTTGTGAAAGGAAAGAGTATGTTGTGATATATGTGATGAATGCAGATCTCTGTTGGCATTAGTTTGTTTTTGGTTAATTTGACTTCATCCTATATCTTTGCATTTGGTGGGAGTATAAGGTTCACACCTTATATCACTGCCTCACACCTGTTGTCATATATGTTCAAAAGTTAGTAGTTGTACCTTGGTTATTGCTGGTGTATGTAAAGACATATTTTGCAGAGAAAATTCCTCAGAACCTTGCACTGCAAAGATTTGGTCACCATTCTCTGTGTTTAAAATCCCCTGCTGGGGGGCACACATTTTCTGTCACTCTGGAACCACTATGGTGCTCAGGCTTCAAACCAAAACAGCTAACCTACAAAGCAGTCACTTGTCTACGAGTACTTCCAGGTATAACTTTATTTAGTTCTTGTCAGTAGTAAGTACTCAGTCCTATTTTTCCTTTCCTCCTGAGTATTGTTTTGCTTTCCCTATTAGAAATGTAAAAGTACATAAATGAAAACTAAAACAAGGCTTACTGATCTACTACCCCTAAGGACTATTTGCCAATAGGGCACTGAACAGACAGTGCAGCACCAGTACAGAAAGCATGCAGCAACAGCAGTAGCAGGTGCCTCAGCACTGCAAGCACTTGTTTGTGCTCCACATGACTGAGGAAATGTCTTTCATGTAGCCATTAAGGCTTGTTTATGTCATTTATGGGTCACCAGAGTTTGCAGCTGCAACCCCTGGCTTGCCCCTTGCGACTTTTGGCACTTCAATTAATGATCCCTGGCCTTAAATGTCTGTTGTGTGTGTGCTTGAAAGTGTTTTTTAGAGTGTGTGTGTGTGTGTATGTTTAAGCATGCGTGTGTGAATGAAAGTGAACGTCAAAGGGTGTAATGTCACTTCTGCTACCCCTGCTATTTTGGTGAATTTAACTCTTATGTGTAGCAGCAGGCTGTTCCATGCTTTAGGAGCATATTGGAGAAGACTTGAAAGTATTCCCTGTTAGTGGGTTGTGTGCAAGTAGGAGTTCGGATGAACAGAGGTGTCTGGAAGGTTTGTGGAAACAGATATGATTGTTGAGGTTTGCTGGGTCAGTGGTATGTAGTGTTTGAAAGTGTGGGTGAGGAGTCTGGATGAGCTCGTCCACATATGAGAAGCCAGTGGAGCTCCTTCAGGTGTGGTGTAATTTGAGTGCAGTGTGGGAGGTTCATAGTGATTCTGGACACAGAGTTCTGAATGGTCTACTGCCTTTTGGTCAGTTCTTTGTGGATCCCGACAGAGATGGTGTTCCCTTGCCCAGCTTGCCTGTGACAAAGCTGTGCGTGATGGTTTTCCAGGTGCTGTTTGGATGTTATTTGAAAATCTTCCTCAGCAGGGCACTGTGTGTATGCTTGAGTAGGAGGGGCGTGGAGTGTGGGTGAGGTTGGTCAGACGTTATCACACAGGCTCAGGATTGAGCCTGCCGGCTTAAAAAGTGTCGGAGGGTGTGAGGGTGGGGGGAGAGGGAGGGAGGACCAAGGGAATTCAAACACAAGACAGGTGGAAACAGGTGTCGGGTGGAGGGGTCGCAACATTAAGGAAATGGTAGGACAAGAATTTAGGTGGCAGCAATATTATTACAGCAAAGATATGAAGAATGATCAAACAACAGTATGGCAAGGATAAGATGTATCTCATTAAACATATGTGGCCTTAACGACTTAAAGAAAAGACAGAAGGTAGCTATGGGATTGCAAGCAATGGAGGCTAATATAGTATGCCTGCAGGAGACTCACATTGAGGGGTCTCAACAGTATCTTCTTAAAATGTTAAGGTATCAGCTAATTATCGCTTCTACGCAGGGTGTATGAACAAGAGGGGTGTCTATTTTAGTAAAAGGGGGGGCTCCAATTCACAAGATCAATGTCCGACAAATTTGGGCGATGGGCTATCACCGAATGTCAATATAATATTGGGGAAAATAAGATGACACTATGTACTATCTATGGTAACGTTGGTGATGATCCAGATGTTTTGGCTAATGTCGCTAATGAATTAGCACATTGGCCCCTACCCTTGATTGTGTGTGGGGACTTCATTATACATCTACCATGGGATTGGTCAATGGGCCCTGAATATAAATACCAAGGGAGGAGACCAAAGGTCTTCAGGGCTCTTAAAGATGTTTGTGTATTACATGGGCTGATAGATAGTTGGCAATTAAAACACGCTGGGGACCATGGCTTTACATATTTCTCCCATCCACATTCCCGCCATGTGTGACTTAATTATATATTTATTTCAAACTCCCTGAAAGATTCATGCACTGTAGGAAAACTCCTGAGGGTATTATCAGACCACAATCCATTAGAATTAGATCTAGTAGGCAATAAAAGCAATCCCATAAAAAGGACCTGGACTTTTGAAAGGGCGTTCTTAAAGAATGAGAAATACTGCCAACATATGAGGGAGTGAATTCCGACTTTTTTAACTTTTAACATGGGTAGTGCACCTATCGAGGATGTCTGGGACGCCCTGAAGGCGGGTATCAGAGGGAAAACGCTCCAGTTCTCAGTTAGATCTAACAGAGAGGGAAAGCAGCAGCTGGCAACGCTACACCAGAACTTGAGTAGAGCAGTGGAAGATCTGATTGCTGCTACACAAGGGGGACAGGTAACGAATGACGAATGGGCACGAGTAGCCATCGCCAGGAATCTTATATCCGAGATCTTTACGGAAAAAGCCATAGACGAAGCAACAATCTATAGGGAAATAACATACGAGCTTAGCGAACAAGTTGGTCATCAGTTAGCGGTTCGCACCAGAGAAGAGATATCAGCTAATACAATAAAAGGAATTAAGGATTTAGAAGGGGGTCTGAGATCAGAATCATCTGAAATTAGAGCATAATTTCAGAAATTCTATCATGAGCTGTATAGAGAGCCAGAAAGTGAACAGGAGGATCCTGAAGAATATCTAGATCAAATTATGGGTAACTGTTTTGAGAAAGAAGATCAGGATAGTTTAGATAATCCTATGTGCTGGGATGAGTTACTGCTATTCATGAACTCATTGGCGATGGGCAAAGCAGCTGGCATGGATGGGATCCCAACAGAGTTTTATTTGAAATTTGCAGATCAACTTAAAATAGCCATGCTGGAATTATTTAGCTCCATATTCGAGGGAGGGAACCAGCCCGCATCTTGGTCAGTCGCCAAAATCATGGTTTTCCCGAAAAAGAACAAGGACCCCTGGCAATGGGATCCTATTGGACTATAACATTAATTAACATGGATTCCAAATTTTCTCCAAACTTTTGGCTGCCCGATTGGCGCCAATAATGCACAAAATTGTGTCAGGTCATCAACACGGGTTTATCCCAGGAAGGTCGACAACTGATCACGTGCAAAGAGTGATTTCCCTATTTGAGTATGCCGAGACGACAGGAGACCCTATGGCACTTATTCTGCTAAATGTGGAGAAGGCGTTCAATAGGGCCTCCTGGAAATTTCTGTGGACCGCCATGACCCGATGTGGAATTCCAGAGGGGTTCATAAAAGCGACCCAAGGGCTATATATCAATCCAGGCGCTAGTGTACTGATTAATGGGACCCTGTCTGAGAAATTTGCTATCACTAGGGGACAAGACAGGGGTGTCCCTACTCACCTCTCCTATTTGCAATCTATATCGACTCATTTATTCGCAGACTTGAAAATCATCCATTAATACCACCTATTCGTGTACATAATCATGATACAAAAACCCTGGCACACGCTGACGACATCCCAGTGGTCACCAGTGATCCCACTACGGCTATTAGGGTGATAGAGGAGGAGGCACAGCGGTTCGGAAAGGTGTCTGAATACAAACTAAATTCAAGTGAAAACCCAGATGGTGCTTAATGGTAAAGCCAGGATGAGCGATAACAAGGTCACTGATCATGCAGTATACCTGGGCGTTAACATAAGTGCCAAAATCGAAATCATCGTTATTATAAATCCTGACCCACTGATCGGCCGCACAAAAAAGGAGCTGGCTCGATTGGATAATCTGCATTTAAGCATATGCGGTAGATGCAACGTAGTCAAAATGCTTTTCCTACCCAGATTTTTGTACGGTTTCGGGCAATATGTCTGGAGTTTTCTCTTCAGTACTTTAAAGCTATTGAGCTCATGTTCTAAAGATTTATATGGGGATTTAAGAGACCCCGTCGGGCTCTCAAATGGATTATGTTGCCTAAAAAAAGAGGGGGACTGGCAATGCCCAACTTTAAACTATATTACTGGGCAACGGTGGTGAAATATGGTGCAACACTTATCTCCATAGAACCTAGAGATGATGGTATTCTAACACCGCAAGTATTCATCCTGGGGGAGGGGTGTGAGGGGTGCTTATGGCGACATGTCAATAACAGGTATTTAAAAAAAGTAAAACTTAAGACTATCTCTAGTATATACAAAGTTTGGAGAAATGTACGGAAATTATTGGGGCTGGGTCAATACTCATGTTACACCCCCGTTAGGTGCAATAACGACCTTCCAGAGATCTTCCAGGATGGATGCATGACCAGGTGGATAGAGACAGGGATACGACAGCTGGGCTGTTTTTATATGCTTAACGGACTGAAAAGCTATGCGGAGCTGCGCAATGAATATAACATCAGTCCTATGGATTCTTTAAATTCTTACAGATAAGGGATTTCCTATTAAAGAAAGGGGGGGTGGTCGGATAGAATTTCAAATTAGTAATACTATAGAGAATTTATGCAGAAAACCCACTCCTAAAATCGGGGAAATCTATGAAACTCTGAATGGATTATTTCCCGATTATATGGATAAACAAGTAGCAGTCTGGCAGACTAAATTAAGTGTACAGCCCTCAACCCCCGTACATGCGTATGAACTATCGCAAACCTGCCTAATGTCGATCAAATTACAAACACAATTTTATAAAACGTTTTTTTCTCTTTATTACACTCCTTACAAAATTGCAAAATGGGCGACGGGAAAGGGAACTACATGCCCGCGCTGCTCATTGTATGAAGCCGACATTATCCACATGTTTGCCTCCAGCAATACATTAACCACGTTGATAAAATAAATATCAGATTTTCTCTCAGAGGTATTCCAAGCAACAATTATAAATTCAACAGAAGAGACAATATTAGGAGTAGCCAATTATGAGCGGCCTTTATATATGCAGGGATTGATATTTGTGGCTATGGCTGTTTTCCGACTCTGCATAGCCTCATCTTGGCTAGACCAAAATCCACCTGTTTTCTCACAATGGAGGGCGAGACTACTAGCAACATTTAGCCTAGAGGTGGCCATCTATTAAAATAAAGGGATTAATAAAAGAAAGAGGGGCATGATGATATGGGAACCACTACTTCAGTGGATTCATGACCACATATAAGGACTGGTGCCCAATTTGTAGCATCTGTTGCTCACAAATATTATAACAAACCTAGCTAAGATACATAGGCTGTCGTATATGGCCACGAACTGTTGCAAGACGGATTATGTGACCTGCTTAAATTTACTTATTGTGTGTACTCATCTGCCATTAACTGAATTGTAGTCCGCAAGAATGTCTGTAACAATGTGTGCTTTGGTATTTGGATGGGATGAGACCTTGGTCTTCTGGGGGGGGGGGGGTATGGGTAAAATGGAAAAACTGTGAATAAAGATGCTTAAAAAAAAAAGAAAATCTTCCTCAGCATCTTCGGAGTATGGAAGCATGAAGCAGTAACAACGCTGACTTGGGCAGTCATGTCAAGTTTGCTATTGACGATGATACTGAGGTTTTTGGCGTAGGTGGTGGGGGTGGGTGTTGGTGCTGACCAGGGGGAGTGCAAAATATATTGGTCTTCCCAAAATATCACGATTTCGGACTTGTCAGTATTCAGCTTCAGACAGTTGGTTTTCATCCAGTTGATGATTCCAGTCATGCAAGCATTGAAGTTGATCTGGTTAATGGGCATCTTATCCATAGGGAAGAGAATGAGTTGTGTGTCACCGCCAAAGGAAATGATGTTGATGTTGCGGGAGCAGATGATGCTGCTAAGAGGGATCATGTATGTGTTTGAGATGGTCGGTCTTACAGAGGATGCTTTCGGCATCCTCATATGGTGGCTGGGTCCTTCCAGTCAGGAATCAGAAACAGAGTGCATATCCTTGGATTCCGATGTTGTGTAGACATTCAATGAGAATGGGGTGGGAGACTGTGTCAAACGCTGCAGAAAGGTCCAGGAGTATGAGTGCAGCCGTGTCGCCTCTGTTCAGAGTCATGCAAATGTCATCAATGGCAGCAAATAGGGCAGTTTCCTTTGGTGGTTCAGTCTGAAACCAGACTTAGTAGCTTTGAGAGTTGGTGGTCATTCAGGTATTTGGTAAGGTGTCTGGTGATAATTTTCTCTAAGACACAGGCCAGGAATGGTAGCATGGTGATTGGTTGGTAGTACACAAGAGTTGAAGGGTCCACAGAAGATTTCTTCAGCAATTGGAGGACAGATGCGCGTTTTAAGCAATGGAAAGGCCACAGAAGAGGTGGAGGCATTCAGAATGGGTGTTAGCATGGCGCTGATGGGTTGCAGTCCTCTGGAGTAGTCATCATAGGGGTAGGGGTCCAAAAGTGCCCCTTAGTAAATGAACTTCATGGTGGCGTAGGTTTCTTCTGTTGTGATGACGGGCTATGTTGTCAGTTGTCCATCTTTGGATAAGATCGGAAGCCTCCTCACGTGGCTGTCATTGCACTTGAAAATGTACTTGAAAATGTACATATTACAGACAGTTTCTCAAGGTTGGCAAACATAAACAAAATTTTAGAATTGCTTATCAAATACTGGAGAGAGAGATGTTAATTGTATCCTTCACTCATTCCAACTTGCTTTTGCCAGTTTGTATTGAAATAGTTAAGTAATGCCTTTGATTGTTAGCATTATTGTTAATTTTGTCTCTACCTTTATCTTCTAGCATTTTGTTTTTGAGGCTCTTTTCATGTACTATGTATGATCTGATGCTACTAAAAGGGGCGTGGCTACCATTGATGCCTGTAAATTGCTTTAGTATAATATTTCAACAGCAGTCAAAGAGGTAATTTTCTTTGCTTGCACCAGGGTTCATGGCATCCTTGCTACACTACTAGCAATGACCACTCTGCATACTGGTCTATCAAAAAACATGCATACATTGCATAAACTTGAGCTAAGTGTCACTGCTAGCATCGATAGAGGGTTGTATTTTTGGCAAGGAAAGTGGATTTAAAATGATCATTATCATGATTCACTGCAGCACAACTGCCTGAGCAAGAGTGAACATTTTGTCTACATATTCTTGGTACAATCAGATTTTCATTATACATAAAATAAGGGTTTCTGTGTTTTTTTAATTTAAAAATGTATTTTCCTTTTTAAATGCAGTAATAATAGGTTTTAGTGTGGAAAATCAGTGGACAATAAATACTATTGCAACTTCAGGTGTTTTGAAAATACACCACACACACACACACACACATACACACACAAACACTTGTATCAATTGTGTTTACAAATATTCAAACCCTCTTATACTCTATTTCAAATGTTGTTCAGGATTCTCCAGCATGAGAAGAGGACACAATTACAAAATAAAATAAGGGTCCGGGCTGTGTTGCTTTTTGAAAGAGATCTTACCACTATCAGTTTTCATTCTCTGTGATCTGTAAGGTGCAGATCTCTGCAGTGGATTGTTAAGCAGCTACCTTATACGTTTACTAAGACACAAGCATAGCTGTGTATGTGTGTAAATTGTAACTGGGGACACCCAACCTTTTAGGTATAGAGGAACACCTAAACATTTTGGTTTAGTAGCTCCAATTATTTTTCTTGACCACATTGCACTGTGCATATTTTGCTCAGCATGGTGTAGCTCGCCATAGAAATAGCTGTGGTTCGCCTGCTGCCGCAGGGCTCCTGTCACCTCTTTACCAGTCCATTTAAAAAATAAAAATAAACTGAGGTACATGGATGTTTCACATAATATTTCAAGATGCAGTCCAAGAAGGATTTGTTTTTCCAATCATTGTGTAGTTGTAGTTTTCTTAAGTAACACTTGTGCTGTACAGTCTGTGAATCAAGTTGCATTCAGTTGTCTTATTGAGTAGAAATTGTGGGTCCATGATTAGGACAGGACGGGATTGAGATCTCTAGAGATGAGGCAGAATTCAGTGGCAGTTTCTCACAGTGATCGTCAGTGGGTCTTAGAGGTATTTAGACTATGTTCACTTTAAATCTTTGGCCTCTCTTGTCAAGACTCCCACTGTCAAGACCCTGTTGCTTTTACAAAGGCACTGTACATACTTAGGGCAACCTGCGCCTGGTCACCAACTACGCTCTTCATGTGCTGCAGCATCGATGATCAATCTGCATCTGTTTGGCAAGGCAACTGTTCGCAAAAGGAAGTGCTATGGCCTCCAACACATCTATGCCACTTATACTGGGGTCGAATGTTGACCAGGTGTGCTGCCCATCTGGAAAAGCGATCTTGGGTGGAGCCTGTCCATAAAGGGAGGTCCTACATGTTCCCTACTGCCAAAGGTAGGCTCTGACCATTCGCAAAAAACAACAACAGTGACCTTGCCTTAGCATGTCTATAAAGGGAGGCCTCACTTGTTCCTAACTGCCAATTGTCGAGACTCCTAGCCAGCAGTAGGATCTCTGCTTTGATGCTCCAGCATTTTCCAGATCTACATGCGGCTTCTTGTACAAAGTGAATTTTCAAAAAAGCGACCGTGCAAAGCTTTGTTTTACATGCTCCAGGAACTGTAAGCTCATATTTTAGTTTTGATATTGTAGCCAATTTAAGCTCAACTGGAGTGTTGGCCACACCGGATAATGGCACAATCTTGCAGAGTTTGAAGTTACATCTTTTCATGATATCATCAGGATTTTGAAACAAATTAACTCTTGTCAGAAATGGGCGTTAGAGATAATATTGCTCTGTCTGAAGTTAAAATCTTATTTGAGGTATTCTCTTGGATTTGACCCTGAATAACTCTTGCCACCAATTGGTGTTTATTTATCCTGGGTCAACTCCTGAAGATAGTGTAATCTTGTAATACCAGCCTGCTCCAGTGAAGGAGCTGGGTCATCCTGAGCTGTAGTTGCAGCTTTATGACCACATTCTGTTTGATCTGGCTTTCCAGAGATAAATAGAAGTCTTGTTACAGAGTGTGCTCAAGTGAAACACACATACGTTTATAGTATTCAAAGTTCTTTAATTGCATATTTGATCATTGAAGCTCTATCTTTGTCCTTCTTATCCTCGGTCACAGCACAGAGTCCTTTTGTCCTGTCCCACCTAATTCCCTCAACCTTGCTCTGCCAAAAAACACATTCCATCTCATTGGTAGGTCTAGAAATCCCAGGATCTGAGGTAGGAGAATTTACTTACCCTTATGCCAATTACTGTTCCAATCTGGCAAGTCAGGGTCTAACCACGTGTCAACATTTGCAGGTTCTTCTCCTTATAGATCCCTTCTTAACCCCCCCCCCCTTTATCTTGTCACCTTTTGCCACTGTTCCCATTTGTGGCTCCCGCATCAAGCTAAAGGTGGCATTGGCTACCATTGTGCTCCTGTGTAAGTCTCATAGTTTAATGACATCTGTACAGACCACAGCAAGGAAATGTCACATATGTGCAATTTGTAAGTGTTTGGAGGAGTTATACAACTTTCAAAGTAAGACGCACCAAAGGG
Organism: Lissotriton vulgaris; assembly: GCF_964263255.1. Taxonomy (NCBI): domain Eukaryota; kingdom Metazoa; phylum Chordata; class Amphibia; order Caudata; family Salamandridae; genus Lissotriton; species Lissotriton vulgaris. The sequence goes on along the minus strand of NC_141689.1, from coordinate 955,704,541 downwards.
AAACAAAATATAGAGCTTACAACAGGTGAGTGGGTGTGTGATGTATGTATGTGGGGATGTTGAATTACAGAAGATGAAGGGAAGTATGTGCAGAAGAGAGTGAAAACAATGTGCAGAAGAAGAAAGAGGTGATGTGCAATAAACATGTGGAAGATTTCAGGAAGTTGTGGGGAAAAAAGGGCCTAAATGTCAGACAGTGATTGAATGTAGTGAAGATTTGTGTGAAGGATAGACATTTGGAATTCTCATGAGCATAACAAAATCATTGTTACTCGTCTATTTGACATAGCTAACAAGCATGGTCAAAGCAAAAAGGTCTCGCTTGTATTAGGCGTAAATCCATTGTTGTGTCATGTCTGGAAGTAGTAACCGAAAACTTGAAGGCAACCAAATACTGGTACGATTGTCTGCTGTGTGAAGCACAGGATTCTGCTTCACGTTTTTTCAGCAATACCTCTTAGAAAATGTTCATAGTCATGCTTCTTTAGCCATGTACCTTTTAGAGATCCCTCACCAAGTATACCCCACTCAATGCGTTACAGCATATATGCAATACTGTAAGGACTACATCTGAAATAGCACTGCAGGGAATGTTATCCTCAAATTGTCACCAAAGGGCCAAGTGTGTGCTTACTTGCAAACTGCCCCTAATACATGCATGTAGCAACAAGGAGACTGGCTGAAACACTCTCTACATACTGATGGTGAGAAAGTAGAATGAACAGTGCTCCAATCGAGAATGTTCAGCAACGTCTTATAACGGTACAACCTTCAAAGTCCTTTTCTAAACCTGGAGTGTATGTGCCTGCGTGAATAATTCATGTCACAGTGTGTGTATCTACATTGAAAAACTGTCTCAAGACCCTATTGCATGGAGCTATATGTGTGGAAATGCACCTTTTCGCTCTTATCATAACAAAAAGTTTGAAGGGATATTTGCCACTGATTTATGTAGTTGCACTCACATGCATGGTCGGTTTGTTTACGCACATATTCTTGGCTGCGCTGCTGTTCACTAGAAGGTCCATGATTGGTGCCATTCAAACTATCTCTCTGGAATGGGGGAACTTAGTTATGGTGATTCTACGGGTACTTCAAAGATCCAGCTTGGAAGCTGTCCAGGCAAAGATTAACAACTTTTTAGGTCGAGCAGACCTACCCTCAATGCGTGAGCATTGAAGGTGTCTGCTTCAGACCTATTGTGGCCCGTATTTAGGAATGTGGACAGCTATCAGACGCGCGCTTTGACAATGTCAGATTTCACCTCGGGAGCGCGCGTCTGAGCTGCGCTTGCGCAGAGCAACACACAGCCCTTGCTCACACACAGACACAGGCAGCCCCCACCCCTCTGCATGCACGCACACACACACACAGGTGCGCGCATGCACACGCAGGCACACGGCACACATACAGGCACACGGCACACTATCCCCTGCCTCGCATTCTCTCTCAATCACACACAGTCACGCATGCGCACACACATTCCCTCGTGCACACACGCACACACGCGCGCACACACTCTCCCCCCTTCCCTCCCTGTCCCCACAGGCATACACACAGGCACGCACGGACTTCACATCAGCCATGGGCCCCACTCAACGACTGCGCTCTTCCGGCGGGGCTCCTCTCGCGCTCCGCTCCTCACGGCGCGTCTCCTCTTCTGAATCGGGGCTCCCTCAGGTCAGAGGAGCCCCGCAACAGGCGCCACACTCCTCCTTCTCCCCGGCCCCCTCCTGGGGACCCGGGCTACCCCGGACCGGCAGGGCGCTCCATGCGCCGGCAGGACTTCTCACGGACCTCAGGAGGCGGAACTTCCGGTCGGCCGCGAGCGGATTGGCCGGCCGGCCAAGAGCTTCCGGGTCGTCGCGGGCAGCGCGGCGGCACCCTCCCAATCACTACGAGGACAGGACATGGGCACGCGAGTGGGAGTTGCGTGTTGTTGGCTTACTTCCTTCAGTGGTTTCAGTTGCCCATGAGCTAACACTCAACTGAGCATTTGCGGCTAGTGTCTTGTGTGATGGACATGTCTCGCATCCAAATCAATTCAGGGCCGATTCTGAGCATCTTACTTACCAGGTAAATGATTTAAGAACAATGTAATTGGTACATTACGTAGAGCTGCATCGCTAGGAAGCAGCAAGTATTATACGATAAAAATGGCCATTTATTAACTTTCTGTAAAAAAGTCATCGGCCCTTTCCACTTTACTATTTACCTAGTTTTACAGCTTGAGACATTTTTTCTTCTTCTATCTTTACTGTTCATATTGAAAACCATCATTATCCCCTAAAGTTCCTTGACTTTTTCCACATCTTTGTAATAGCCGACCACTTCATCTTTCTTGAGTTGTTTTTATTTTGGTTACGGGACAGCGATTACTTTCATATTGGAAAGCACTATACATAAAGTTATTAAAATAAGCATGGTCGGTACTTTGAAACATTTTTTAGGATGTTTATTTGCACTGTCAGATCCCAGTCGGGGAGGGGCACAGGACAGGCCGTAGCTACTCGACCCCAAGTGTGGTGGTTAAGGTCATTTGCCACTGGGGCCATCTCACTATGCCTCTCTACAAACTGGGCCAAGTACAACCGTTTCTGCAGAAAATCACACCCTCCTCATCCTCACACCCTCACTCACTCTTACACCCTCACTCACCCTCACACCTCCTCACCCTCACACCCCCTCACACGCCCTCAAACACCCTCACTCACCCTCACCCCCACTCACCCTCACCCCCACACCCTCACCCCCACACCCTCATCCCCACACCCTCATCCTCACACACCCTCACACACCATCACACCCTCACCTCCCCTCACACACCCTCTCTCCCACCCTCACTCACCCTCACTCACCCTCACACACCCTCACACCTCCTCACCTTCACACCCTCACTCAGCCTCACACTCCCTCACCCACCCTCACACCCTCACCCCCTCATCCTCACTCACCCTCACCCCTCCTCACCCTCACAACCCTCTCACCCTCACACACCCCCTCACATCCCCCCACCCTCTTAAATCCTCGCACCCTCACACCATCACACACTCACCCTCACACCATCAAACCCTCACTCACCCTCACACCATCACACACTCACCCTCACACAATCAAAGCCTCACTCATCCTCACACCCTTACACCTCCCCGCCCACACATCCTCACTCACCCTCACACCCCCTCACCCTCCCTCACTCACCCTCACACACCCCCTCACACACCCCCTTACCCTCACACACACTCTCACCCTCACACACCCCCTCACCCCCACACACCCCCACACACTCCTTCACCCTCACACACCCCCTCACCCTCACACACACACACCCTCACTCACTCTCACCCCCTCTCAACACCTCTCACCCACCCTCATACCCCCTCACCCTCACACCCCCTCACCCCCTCACCCTCACACACCCTCTCACCCAAACACATCCTCACCCCGCATCACTCATTCGCCACCACAACATCAATCTGTGCAACCATTCAACAACTAATTCAAATATGTTCTCTCAATGTTTCAAGCTTTATTACGAATGTAACAAAAACATGTTAATATTTCACTTCTGTTTTAGGACTTTTGTAACAATAAAACACACAGAACATAATCTTCACAAGTTATTTACAAAAGTTTAAGCTATTGCCATTATAAATTACAATACCTTTTATTTAAGTATTAATTACGTAAAAAAAAATTAAAAGCCATTGTTATTTGTAATATCAATACATGTAAGTCACGTAAATACAACACATATTGCATTACAAGTGCTATATGTGTCACATTTGCGAAAATTATAACTATTGGCATTGTAAATGACAAAACTATTAATTTTGCTATTTTCAAAAACAAAACCTAACTAAAAAATTTGTCATTTACAATTCCAATAGCTCAAACGTTCCTAATGCGAGACCTATTGCATTGCAAATGCTTGTTTGAAAAGCATCTAGGAGGGAAATTTGATAAACAAGTCCATCAATGAGATACATTATCACAACTATCAAAATACAAATAAATGCCAGCATTTGTAAAGCGCACAGCTACCTCCGACGGAGGTGTCCCGGCGCTGGGGGCCGTTGGGAAGATTAAGCAAGCTATTGCCCAGAGTCACATGGTGCTGGGCTAACCTGCTGCCGTAGCCGGGAATCAAACTGTGAACCCTGTGGTCTGGAGGCAGGCTCCCTGGCCGCTGCGCCACACCTCTTCCACATGGATTTCATGGGCCTTTCATAGGCCTTTCCTAAGCCAAGTTATGAGAATGTATGCTAACATAAAGCTTTTTCTAAAACTTTAGTATTAAATCTTTTTATTGGGCAGAAAATAATCACACTGCACCTCACAAAAAGCATCAGCGCCGACGCCGAGGGGAAGCAGTCTAGGCCGGAGGCATTGCGTACGCCCAACATGGTGATACCAGACATTCATAGTTAACACAGCAAGCCGCCTACAACCCATCCGGGCTGGCCGCGTCAAAAGAGGTGCTCAAGAGGTGCAAGCGGAGCTAATAAGAATGCAAAAAAGGAACAGGAGTCTTCAACACGAAACAAAACTAACCCCGGGCCCCCCCCCACACCCCCCTCTCCTTGTCCAATAGTCAAGCACAGGGTGACACGCCAGCGCTGCCTCATCTACGAGCCAATCGGAGCCACCCTCGCCGGGCCCTTGCGTTTGTGTGTGCGTGTCTTAGGCTCCGGTAGTGGGGTATCCGCGAGGCGTAGCAGCCGCAGATACCGGGGGCAACTCACCTCCCGGAATTCCCCGGTCAACAGGGAGAGGAAGGGTTGCCATAAAGCTGCAAAGTCTGACCCCCTCCCCGCCGCGGTCAGTGAGAGCTTCTCCATGCCCAGGATCGCCCATAGCCTATGTAGCCAGCCCAGCTGCAGCGGAGCCTGGGCCGCCCTCCAATGAGCCACAATGTTCTGTACCGCCGCCCCCAATGCCAGTGCGATCAGTCTTCCCCTCCAGGATTTCAGGGGGTACATAAGGGCGTTAGGCAGGCCTAGTATGATGTAGGCTGGGAAACGGGGCAGCTGTGTATCTAGGTGGGAGTCAATTAAGTCCAGAATGGGGGTCCAGTATGGGCGGAGCTTGTCGCAGCCCCATAGCAAATGCTCCAGAGTCCCCAGCTCCCCACATCCCCGCCAGCAGCGATCGCTCACCCGGGGGTCCCACTGGTGCAGCCACTCGGGGGTATGATACCAATATGTGGCAATTTTGGTCATCGTCTCAGTGAGACCGGCGTGGTGGGCTGAGTGTCTGGCCCTGTAGTAGACACCCTCCCATTCCTTCCGTGTGAGTTGGCGCCCCAAGTCCCTCTCCCATCTGACCTTACCCGCATTGTATGTGTAGGTGTTAGTGAGGAGCAACTGTTGATAGAGATCTGAAATTAATTTCTTGTCTGATGTGCGGGTCAACAGCCACTTCTCATAGTGTGTGAGATGTCGTTGGGCGCCTGGCAAGATGGAAGGGTGAAGGACCCAGTGCCGTACCTGCAGGTATCGCAAGCGGTCCGCCTCGGCGACACCATAGTCCTGCTTCACCTGGTGGAATGGAAGTATACCCTTGAGGTCAAACATGTGGCCCACATCCCTGCAGGGGGTCGCCCGCCAAGCCGCAAATGCCCGTGCGTCTAGTCCCGGTGTGAAGTCTGGGTTATCGAAAATCGGTGTCATCGGCGATGGAAAGGAAGTCAACCCCTTCGTCACGGCCACCTTGTCCCAGACTCCAAGGACAGTGCTCGTGATGTCCGAGGCGTACAAGTTGGGAGGTCTGTGGCGCCGTGGGAGGAATGGGACTCCCTGCAGTGGGCGACCGGCTACTGCCTGGTCCTGAAAGAGCCAGTGCTTGCCCGACTCTAGTTGATGCCACTCCACCAGCGTGCGCAGTTGTGCCGCCTGGAAGTATAGCGCGAGGTCGGGTATCCCCACTCCCCCGTGCTCCGGCGGCAGGGTCGCAATAGTATGTTTGAAACACGGGCGTCGACCGTTCCAGATAAACCGTGATAAGTCCGATTGGGCGTTCTTTAGCCACTCGCGCGGTGGCCGCAGGGGGAGCGTTTGGAACAGGTACAAATTCTGCGGGAGCAATGTCATCTTAACCGGCGCGATCCGGCCGAGCCATGACAGCGTGAGCGGCTTCCAACGCCGCAATTGATCACGGACCTTCTTCGTCAGGGTCGCATAGTTGGCCTCCGCGGTGGCCCGCACCGTCGGTGCCAAGTGGACCCCTAGATAGGAGACCGAGGTGGTTGACCACTGTACCCTAAACTCCGCTTTGACCTCTGCCAGGATGTCGGGGGATAGCAATATATTCAGGGCCTCCGATTTCGCCTCATTGATTTTAAAGCCCGAGGCCTGCGCGAAGGCGTGGAGTTCCACAAAGAGCGCTCGCATAGATTGCATCGGGTCAGTGAGGGACAGCAGTACGTCATCCGCATATAAACTAATTTTGTGAGTGTCACCACCAAAGCGGATACCAGAGATGCGGTCGTGTTGTCGCACTCTCTGCGCCATCGGCTCCATATAGAGGGCGAACAGGAGGGGAGAGAGCGGGCAGCCCTGCCGAGTGCCTCTGCCAATTTCGAATCTCTGGGAGGTATGGCCGTTAACCCGCACCGCTGCATTGGAACGCCTGTAGCAGTTGAATATGCGGTGGCGGAGGGTCTCCCCAAATCCGAAGTGCTGCAACACCTGTTCAAGATAAGGCCAATGCACCCTGTCGAACGCTTTTTCTGCGTCGATGGTGAGGAGCATGCAACTCGGTCTCGTACGCGAGCCAGCCTCGATGAGGTGGAGGACTCGCCGAGTATTGTCGCTAGTCTGCCTTTGGGGGATGAAGCCTGACTGGTCAGGGTCGACCAGTTGCTGCATGTACGGCGCCAGGCGACTCGCGAGGATGCCGGCGTAAAGTTTCAGATCCACGCTCAGCAAGGAAATGGGCCGGTAAGAGCCACAGTCTGCCGGGTCACGGCCGGCTTTAGGGATTACCGATACGGCCGCCTCGAGCAGGTCAGGGGGAATGGCACCGGGTCGATCAAAGGTGTTAAATAGGTCGCGCAGAATAGGGGCAACCTGTGGGCAGAATGTTTTATAGAAGGTCGCTGTGTAGCCATCGGTCCCTGGTGACTTCCCCACTTTAAGGCGAGAAATTGCCGATATGACCTCCTCCAGGCCAATGGGCCGGTCTAGGAAGTCCGCCTGCGCTTGGCTGAGGGTGGGGAGCGTCGAGCCGTGCAAGTAGTCCAGGCCCGCTTCCGGATCAAGGTAATCCGCGTCGTAGAGGCAGGCGTAGAATTTGCCGAAAGCCGCTGCTATAGCTGCGTCTTCCGTGACCTGCGTCCCGAGTGTGGAGTTGAGGGCGCGTACGTGGCGTCTCTGCTCCTGCGCCCGCAGTCTGCTCGCTAAGAGCTTCCCACAGCGGTCACCCCCAGTGTAATACACGTGCTTGAGACGGATGGCGGCGTATTCGGCCACATCCTGGTCCAGCGCTGCGAGCATCTTCCGCTCCGTGCACAACTGGCGCCACGCCCGCGCGGCCCCGGTGCGTTGGTGCATCTGCTCCAATTCAGCCACTCGCTGAGTGAGTTCCGCCCTTTTAAGTGCCCTGTCCTTGTTATCGGCGGCGGCGATGGAGATGATCTCGCCCCGCAGGACTGCTTTGAGCGCCGCCCACTGAGTGGCCTTGGTCGTGTCGTCGTTGGCATTGTGGGCCAAGAATTGCACGAGTGCGGTCTTGAGCCTGTCCTGCGTGGCAGGATTTAGCAAGAGTCCATCTCGAAGCCGCCAGTGACGCTGCGGGGCCGGCGTGGGCGCTATCCGGAGTGTCGCTACCACCGGCGAGTGGTCGGACAATGAGGCCGGGAGTATCTCTACGTCCTCAGCTTGCGCCGTCAGCTGTGAAGAACACAAGAAATAGTCCAGTCGCGCATAGGTCTTATGGGCCGCCGAGTAGTAGGTGTAAGCCGCCATGTGTGGGTGGAAGTGTCGCCATAAGTCAGTGATGGCCAGGTCAGAGAGGTGTGCGTGTCCCGTCGCTGAGAGCGCCCCTACCTGTCCAACCCTCTGACCTGTGCGGTCTGCTGTGTTGTGGAACACCAGGTTTAGGTCCCCCCCAAGTAGTAAGTGTGGGTGTGTAGTGGCCGTGGCAGCCTCCAATGCTGTGAGAAGGAACCTTTCCTGACCTTCGTTCGGTGCGTAAACCGAGCCCACTAATAATGTCTGACCCGCCACCTGAAAGCTGTGGAGGAGGAGCCGCCCTTTGATCTCGGCCTCCCTCTGCATGACCCGCCCCTGGAAAGACCTGGCAACCAGTATAGCTACCCCAGCAGCCTTCTTCTGGGTGGAGGGGAAGAACTGCCACGGGAAGGAGCGTGACTTCAGCCTGTGGTGGTCTTTGGACACCAGGTGTGTCTCCTGCAGGAGGCAGATGTCGGCTTTCGAGTGGTCTAGGAAGGACAAGACCGCCCTGCGTTTGACCGGGCTGTTGAGGCCTCGCACATTAAGGGAAAGTATTCGCAATGGGCGTGTCATGGTGGGCGTAGTGAGTGGGAAGCTGCGGCCGGCGTTTGCGGTGTGACAGCATTATGTGGGGCAGCCCTTCGTTCAATGCACATCCAGCTCGTGGCCCCTATGAAAGAGCCCAACTGTGAAAGAAATACGGTCCAACATAGTCCCAAGTCCAGTTAAGAAGCCACTGGACCTGTGGTAAAGTGAGTTCGTAGAATGGAGGCAGTGGTGACAGTGCGAGCGGGTCGGCCCACCCCTCGTCCACCACTGTAGGTGAAGAGTTAGTGCCTCCATCAGGGAAGGTCGGGAAGCACTCAGCCACCGCCCCCGCCGCCGGCCCAGTCAGGCCAGGCCCTACCTTGCTCTTCAGGGCCAGCGCGCCGTCCTTTCAGCGGTCAGCCATTGTCCGATTGTACCAGGCCCTGCGCCACGGTCTCCACCGCGGCCCGCTGTCCCTCCTCTATCTCTGTAGCTGCGGGGCGTCTCGGCCTGCGCCGGCGCCGCTGTTGCTGCCATCGCCCCGGGGTCTCCTCGCTGGAGGCACCCTCTCCTGTGGGTCCCTCGTCGACCGCCGGTTCCTCAAGGCCCGGCAGGCGGCCCTGAGGGAACGCGGCTGGTGGAGTATATTGCCAAGCCGAAACACCAGACGGAAGGGATGACCCCAGCTATAAGAGATATTGCGCTTTCTCAGTTCTGCCGTAACTGGTCGAAAGATGCGCGGCTTCTCCAGGGTTATCGCGGCCAAATCTTGGAACAGAGTCGGGGAGTGGTCCCCATAGGTGATCGGCGCCAACTGGCGCGCCTTGGCAAGGATCTCCTCTTTCGTTCTGAAGTCTTGCACACAGACCAGGATGTCTGCCGGGTGGGCTGCGTTGGCTCTAGGCGGGCCCGTCCGGTGGGCTCTGTCCAGTGGCAAGGGGGTGTCCGCCGGCCGGCCCAGAACGTGGTTGAAGAGGCCCTGCGTGAACTTAAAAAGATCCTCCGTGTCTGGTGACAGTCTCACTCCCCTGATCCTAATGTTATGCCGCCGGGAGCGGTTCTCCAGGTCTTCGGCATGTGTCTGGAGATCCACCTGCTGATCATGTATGCGGGCTAGCTCCTGCCGCAGGGCCTCCATTTCGGTATCCCGTGCGTCGCATTTTGTCTCCAGGTCCGCTACTCTCTCCCCAATGGCGTCAGTGTCACGGCGGACCTCCTTAATTTCATCCTGGAGCTCCTTCTTTAAGGTGTGGATGTCCTCCCTCAGACCGGTGAACAGGGACTCCAGGAAAGACCGTGTGACGGGGCCCTCGGGGTCCGGTCGTCCAGAGGGCGGCATGGCCACCGCTTTCTTCTCCGTGTCCCCCCGGTGGCTGGACGTCATGGGGTCATTCCGTTTCCCCATTGCGTTAGGGGTGAAGAGGTCCTTTATTGTGTGGTCCTTCCGGAGCCTCCCGCCGGACATGCCCCTCCCGGAGCCCCTCCGGCGCGCCGGCCTACCGTCACCAATGTCAGCTGCTCGCGGGCCTCAGGGCCCGAGGGTGTACCACCCCACAGGGTCAGGGGAGCGGGCCGTCCGGCGCCACCTGCGCCGTGCAAGGGTGTTGTGCGTGGGCGAGGTCTAGACGTAAGGCGGCAAGCTGTTCCCAGGGGAGTCGGCGGATACCGGTGAGACTATCAGAGCGGGAGGCCTCGCCGGTCCGAGACCACGTGGCTGCGTCCCACTGTGCCCCCCAGCCAGCAGTCGTCACTCAAACCGCAGCGTCGCCGCTGCCCTCCGCTGGCAGCACTCGGTGGACGCGGTGTGATGGGGGCAGAGCCGCCGGAGCCAGTCAAGGGGCCTCCCGCACCGCAGCGCGGGTCGGGCCTGCCGTCGCTGCAGTTGTCGGCGCGGAGTACACCGGAGGCGGCGCCCGCCAAGGAATCAGTCAGAGCAGGGGCAGTGCTGCAGGCGGGAGCCAGCGGTGAGGGAAGGACACGAGACTAGGCCCAACCAAAGCTCGTTGCGGTGCTCGCAGGGGGGGCCTCCAACCCCCAGCTTGTGAAGGGGGTCCGTGTGAACACCGCTGTCCCCCGGCGGTCTCCGCTCCCCAGAGGTAGGCTTGCTGGGCGCTGGGGGGCCGCCCGTCCACCCCCGCTCCTCACCTCCGCTCTCAGGGTGCCTGCCGGGCTCTTCCACACGCCCCCCGGCAGGCGCCGGTGCTGTCCGCGGCTATCAGAGCCGAGCCGCCAGGGTGGCGAGATGATGCGGCAAGCCCGCAGAAGCCCCCGATCTGGGATCACGGGGGCCTCGCGCTCCGCAGCGCGGGTCGGGCCTGCCGTCGCTGTAGCTGCCGGGTCCAGGTGCTCCTGAGGCGGCGTCCGGACTCCGCCCACCACGGCCTCGTTTCCGCTGCACCGCTCTCCGCAGGCCGCTGTGGCCGCCACAACTCCGGGCAGGGTCGGCGGGGATCACGTGCCGGGAGCCGGCGATGCCGCTCCCCGGTTCCTCACCACAGTAGTGCCGGCGTCGGGCCCGCTAGGGAAGCGCTCGGGCCGGGACGAATGCTGAAAAAATGCTGGTAAACGGCGGCCGGCGGCGGGAGCTCGACAAAGCACGTCCGCTCACACCGCCATCTTGGCCACGCCCCCTCTAAAACTTTAGCTATCATTTTTGTATACACAAACGACATACATAACATCCCACTATGTGGGGGAAGGTGCATATACGCTGGTGATAACAGCAACAGTGGAAGGACCACTCGGATAATAACATCATAATTTCAAAATACAATGCACATCATTTAAATGTTCCACACAAGAAGGAAAAACAACAGGTCTGCAAAAACCCACAAGCAAGGCAGGAGTACACAAACATCTACAGGGCAATAGTGAGTCATGTATGTATGTCAAGGCAATAAGGCCTGCCAGCTAGGTATGTATTTCAGTCCTCCCAATGCTGTTCGCATCACTATGAATAAACATGGAGTGGTTAGCAAATGTCCCCTGGGCGAGACGAGGGAGGTTGCGAGGAAGCACAGACTTTGCTAGTAACATAACAAAAGGTGAGTCTTTTACGGTGCAGACAGGAGCATGAGTAAGGATTTTAAACTCCTTATAAATGTCTGCTTTATGATGTTATGTTTTTAGGATTGCAGGAAGAAATTAATTGTTTAAATATTTTAATATCGGTGTGGGGCTTGGACTATCGGATCTGCGGGAGACAAGAGTAGAGCCGGGTAATTAAAAGTTCTTGCCTGTAGTTTTTACTTTACTTTACAAATTTGTATTGCCACTCTTAGTACTTTAGACAGTACTGCGGGGCATTTTGGCCGTGTTCAAAGCCAACCCAATAGCACAGACGTGGGCGCCATTTTGGTCAACGTTCTAGCTTCTTAGTATCACGACAGGCACTCTAGTTAATGAGGCCAGGTGCTCTGACGACCCACTGACGCACCAAAGACGTACATATGGCAAGCCTGTCTGCACCTGTCTGCGGCCGGCCTGTGCCAGGGGCCACAACTCTTGACCCTCCCACCTCAGACGGTATATTCCATAGCAGTGAAACCCTAAAAAGCTTCAATCACACACTCAGGAGAGCATACTTCCACTCAATGGAGCCAGAAAGGCTAACTAGCAAGTGTCAAACGTGAGGGTACTGGCTCAGGATTCCCGATGAATATATGATGGGTTCTCCCGCTGTAGATACCCAGTAATTAATGGCCTCATCCGAGGATAAAGGGTCCTCATACCAGCAAAATAACCTAGGGCCCATGTTTCCTTTGAATTGCAGGTCGTCGTCTTAACACAGTGCAGAAATATTTACTCTGCTGGAAGATCAACGACCGGCCGTTCTTTTTCTCCCTGAGATATGGCTCAAAGAGGACAGCAGGCCAGACATTGCAATCGTCCTCCCACAGGATACGCGATCACTAGAAATTATCGAGTTTGCAAGGAAGGGGGAGTTGCTATCATTTTTAAGATAATGTTGTACGGGGCACAAGTTCTATAAAAAGAAGTGGTTGGGAGTGACCAAGTAAGACAATATGCAAATGACCTCATGAGTCATGACGTAGCGCTATAAAAGAAATAAAATAGTGCTATTTAAATTATTTGTGTAAATACTGGGACAGACTAACCCATCTGACAGTCTTACATGTCTGCATTTATATACATGGACAGAACATAGACAAAAGCATGCCTCTCTTAAGTACCTGTGACGAGAAGGCAAGCTGTGTGCCTTTGTTTCCCTCTGTGGCATTTACATTTAAATGTAAGGTTCCAGGTGGTCCCCAGTCAGCATATACAAACAAAAGGAGGCCGGATGGCCCCTTAACTTCGGCCCAGCTGGAGGTGAAAAAAGGCTCCCTCGCTGCCTGCACGTTGCTGCTGGGAATGGAAAGCAAGCAACGTGCGGGTGCTGCCGAACGTGTCCCGGTGTCTGAAAATTACACCAGGACAAGTTCAGCATATTTCTGGGGGGCCCAACTTCTTGGCAGGGGGGACGGTGTCCACCCTGTGAAAAGAGTGGGGGGACGCCATGTACCTGCGTGTACCCCCGACTTAAGCCCCGGTTTTGAATGCAGAGCTAATCCAATACCTATTGCAGGCTGCGAAAACCCGTAGTTCTCCATTAAACTCACACACTCTTTCACATTCTATGGGTTGCTACTCTATAGTCCCCCTGGACATGCCCTAGACTTTGTACAGAGTATTCTGGAAATTATAGCGCTCCGTAGTCTTTATTCAGATAATTTTACTTTGTTGGGGGACCTGAACATTAATTTTGATGATGTTAAGTGTACAACGGTAGCAACTCTGCTAAATAATTTGTCAGCTTTCCAGTTTGTACAGGTAGTCAAGCTCCCTACACATAACAAAGGACATATACTGGACTCTATTTTTACTAATTTAACCAATCTCACTGTCAATGATCCACGACCGGTGCTCTGGTTAGATAATTTATTGGCTGACGCTCATATTAATGGGAAATATATACTCAATCCTAGGGACCCTCATGCCAAATTGAACAGAGAATGTCTCATATTGAACATTTCACAATGGAAAGAAGCATTGCAGACCTCAGTACATTTACAGGTAGGCGACGTTAACACTGTACATAGGCCATTTGAGAATTGGATTGATTCATCCCTAGAGACCTTGATCCCAAAAACACTGAAGTGCCACCGAACCAGGACTAATGTTACTTGGTTCTCACCTGAAATCAGAGAATTAAAGAAAATCTGTAAGAGAGAGTAAAGAAAGTGGAGGTCACACTATGATGAAGAAAGGAAGGTAATCTACAAAAAAGCACAGAAAAGTTGCCAGTATGCAATCAGAAAAGAGAGGCTAACAGACTTTGCCAACAGAATTGCTCAGTCTTCTCAAGTCTCTAGGGAAATTTATAAGATTGTAAATTCCTTCCTGAAACCTAATGTTGCAGGGGCAGGTCCTTCCCACTCCAGGAAACAGTGTGATGTCCTTGCCAAAGGTCATATTTATGACTCTCTGGAAGGTGAATCTGTTCTACCTCAAGTTGCAAATGGATGCCTTTCATATGGAGAAAACACCCCTACCTTCTCAACTTTCCATCAACTAGTAAAGCCAATCTTGTTAAAAGGAGGAGACACCATCCTATCAGTATTGACCACCCTATACAACCTTTCACTGGAAAAGGGACACGTTCCTGACCACTGAAAGCATGCAGTTGTCAGTCCATTGCTGAAAAAGCCCTCTTTGGATCCTGATAAGACAGAGAACTGTAGGCCTATATCTCTGCTTCCCGGTGTAAGTAAGATTTTAGAGAAATTGGTCAACGGTTATTAATCTTTTGCAACCAACTCAAACAGACTTTAGACCCAGGAACAGCATTGAGAGAGCTCTTTTAGTAGCCAAGGAAGATCTCAGGTAAATATTAGATCAAGGTGGCTCAGCTGCGCTGATCCTTTTGGATTGGAGCGTAGCCTTTGATACTGTCTCTCAATCTATCCTCTGGCGAAGGATAGAGGCACTAGGTATCACAGGCAATGTGCTAAAATGGATGACTTCTTTTTTTAGAAAACAGAAGTTTTCAGGTCAGAGAAGGGGCTTGTCTATCAGAATTCCATCAGCTTAAATGTGGTGTTACTCAGTGCTCGTCCCTGAGCCCTACTCGCGTTATGTATGTGCACCCCTTAGCAGATAGTATTTGTTCAGTCGGTTTTACAATGGTGTCATACGCTGACGACACACAGGTCGTCACCTCCCTGGCATCTAACAGCCACCAAATTGAGGTTAATATAGCTACTTGCATGGAGAACGTGAACACATGGCTGACCATCAGTCGCCTTAAACTGAACGGAGACAAGACAGAGGTCATGGTGGTTGGTAATAACCCCTCACTTTGGGACCATTTCTCATATCCTCTATGTCAGTGTTCTTCAATCTGTGGGGCGCCCCCCCCTGGGGGGGCGCGTCACCTTCCCAAGGGGGGCGCGCACTCCACTTCAATCTCACCTTTGTTCCCTGCGTCCGTGCAAGAAGACTCCAGTATGTGGAAGGGGGAGGGAGGGGAGGTCGATGGGGCAAAGGTGCCCGTTCTTTTGTCCTGTTAACTCTCCCAGGAGGGGATTAATTCAACGAGCTGACAGCTGCAGTGGGAGGCAAGGGGTCTCCTCTGCTAAAACTGAAAGCGTGTCTGTTTTCTTTGCTTTTGGTTTTAGCAGAGGAGACATCCTGCCTCCCACTGCAGCTGAATTAACCCCCTCCTTGGAGAGTTAGCTCTTCCCAGAACGGAGACAAAGTTTCCAGTGTTCGAGTCTCTGCAATGAAGCTGAACATCCTGTGATTCTGGGCAAATCACTTAATCTCCTGTGCCTAACAAAAACAAGTGGCTAAAGAATCAGGTGACAAGACTAATACAGAGTCAGCACATGCAGATTAGGTCAATGTATCAGAGGGATGCTACTCGAACACAGGGATAAAAATAGACACCAATGCCATAGACCAGTCTTTGATTTAAGTAACTTGATGGGTCTACATATGTGCACTGAAACTGGCTACTGAGAGACTGGTAAGCCTCACCAGTGGCAGCAAAGAAACGAAATAAGGGACCAGAAAAGCACCCACAGAAAGGGAGAAATATGACAAATGTCACTATATTATGCTGCATTTTCGCCCAGCCAGGGCTGCAGAGAACCCATTATG
Source organism: Lissotriton vulgaris (assembly GCF_964263255.1). Taxonomy (NCBI): domain Eukaryota; kingdom Metazoa; phylum Chordata; class Amphibia; order Caudata; family Salamandridae; genus Lissotriton; species Lissotriton vulgaris. The sequence goes on along the minus strand of NC_141689.1, from coordinate 955,688,894 downwards.
GGAGAAAGTGCATCTGCATGTACTCCATCTGCTCCAAGAGGGATCCAAAGATAAACAAATGTTGCCACTCAATCCTTCAGAAGGACACCTAAGGCTGTTACAAATAGTACAAGGTACACTTCAAACTTGCCTGGAATTAAGTTCAAACTCCACATCTTTAAGATTGATGGGGGCTGTTCCACGCCACAGGCAATGGAACTGGAATATAACTTGCGAAGCACAAGTTAAGATTTTGAGAGCCTGGTACATATATGCCACGTGTTCAGGCTGCTCGGACATGTTCTGACTACTTCTGAATGCGCCAATTCACACATCTCAATTCTTTTCTCTCAGCATAAAGCCAAAAGTACAAAGGAAGAGATGGTTGGTAGTTCAACAGAGGACAATAGTGTGGCTTGAATTTAAAAGTGCACTGAAGTCCCGAAATGTGTACTGTTGTAAGTGGACAATCAAGGTTATTAACAGCAACAGACTGGGGAAACCCTCATAAATGCCATGTAGATTCCATCCAACGGGAATGGCAATGAAGAACAAGCTTGGGGAGACAGCTGCCTGAAATAAGGAGGCGGGCCAGCGTGAGGAGACCCTGGGACTCAAATAGGAACAGGGCCGGATAGTGCCATAAGGAGAATGTGGAGCTGAAATGCGGAGCAGTGCCAGCCTGAGAAGTGACTGCTGGGCTGAAATGCAGAGCTGTGCCAGCCTGGGAGAAGACTGCGGGGCTGAAATGGGGAGAATCTGTGGCACGCCTGTGTGGAGAGAGGCTGTGGGCAGTTTGGGATACACAGATCTGGACACACATGAGACCACTGCGTGAAGACTGGCAGGAGGCACCGCACTGGGCTTAAGGACTGTGTCCAGCAAAACCACCTCACCTCAATGGGAGGGACCGGTTCAGATGGTAAGGCAACCCTGCACAGGGTACCATTACTAAAGATGCAACCCTAGCACACAGCAACAGAGGGGTCTGATCTGGCTAGTGGCAGAGCCTTGAGCCCCGGTTACTTAGATTATCAGCTCTGGGCACATGGGTAAAGAGACCATGGGTTGGCCTGACCGAGGCGGGAGGGGGGCGATCGAATGCCAACAGGCCTTTACATCTGAGGAGACCTTGGCAGCAACTTTGGGAAGAACACACACCACCGCCCCTCTTAAAGACATTAACCAGAATAGGGAGCTCGGATTTAAAGAAAATATTTGAAGAATATCAAATGTTTATCACCCAGTGGGAAATGGTCCGCCCACAGTGGATTGTTAATCAGGTACAACTGCTAACAATCCCTGCTTTGTAAAACCTAAAAAACACCTCCCCTGTTTTTAGTCGACCCTCTCCAAAAACCGGGACATGAGCCAAATATGCCCGGAATGTGCACGTGGCGGTCGAGTCCAGAAATTTCTGTCAGATGGTGGGTGGGCCCAACATCTAAAAAAATTCAGCTGGGGGGCTCAAGCTACAAAAGTTTGAAGACCTCTGCTCTATGTCTTGGTAATCGTCCCTCTCCAAAAGAGGAAATTAAGAGTTTGGGAGTCTACCGGGACAAAGATCTTACCTTGGCCTCACAGGCTAAGAAACATGCAGGACAATGTTTTGGTCTCCTAAGAGTTCTCAGGAAGACAATCAAATGGCTTTCCATGGAAACCTACCAGGTAGTGATAAAGGGGCTCATTCTGTCGCTTCTAGATTATAGCAACTGAACTCACTCTATCTTGGTAGCCCATTGTATGTCACCAGAAAGCTGCAGGTCATTCAAAATGCTGCAGTCAGAATTCTGCTGAACATTCCAAAAACAAAATTGGCACGTCTGACCAGTCTTCACTGGTTACCTGTTAGGAAAAGATTGAATTCAAAACTCTCTGTATCGTACATAAAGTAAAACATGCCCAGAAACTGCACATCGTGAGTAAACTTATTGTTCCACATAATAAAGCATTTGCCCTCAGTTCCAATAACCGCTTCCTTCAGGCCACTCCTAGAATAAACAGGGCTAGAAGCGAAAGGCGATCGTTTGTCTACTTGGCATCCAAAGTTTGGAACTCCCTTACAATTGATCTAAGAGCTACGAGAAGCTTCCTCAGCTTTAGAAAACAACTGAAGACTCATTTGTATAGATAAATAGTACGTTATACTTTCATGATTTCTGTCAGTGCTCAGAAACCTGTTCTGAGTAGCTATGTGCTATATAAGAATTGGAAATATTAATAAATAAGACATCCATCCACATTTGCACCATGGTTGCTGCCCCAGTACAGTGCTAACTAACGTTTGGCCAGAAGCAGAGCCATCTCAGTTTACCTACGGACCACCCTCAGGACGCCGTGCACATAACCCAATATTGCCAGGAGCGGGTCAGGTGCCACAGTAAATCCCACCATTATGGACAGCTGAGAAAAGACAGGAATCCAGAAGTCTCCTACATGAATGCAAGTCCAGGTCTGAAGACCAAAGTCAGCTTCATTAACACAACACTTAGTGCATCATTGCATTTTGTAACTCTATTGTGTAGCTTTTATAGATACACTTGGTAAAGACATTCCTACTCCTCGTTTGAAAGAATCAATTTTTTTATTGATTGTAACACATTCTGAAATATATATTTTCTCACTAAGTAACAAACCTGATCAGTCTGATATAACATTATGGCGTCATCTGTGCCTGATCTGGTCTTCCATACTGTGTGCAGTCCTCTTGCCGGGGAGTGGTGTAAATCCCAATGCTGACTGTGATATTGAGAACAGTCAATGAGATTGAGTATATTCCTACACATCTGGAATAAAACACACTTGGGATCTCACTTAATGCTGGACAGATGGGCAGGCAGCCTGTTAGCGCTTTAGGGGACCCACTCCACTGTTTCCAGAGCAAACATCACCCATAGCTAAACACCAATGCCACCTAAAAGGGAACTTTTTAGCTGAAAGGTCTTCTGCTGATGTAGCTTGACAGACCGGATGACTTTTTTTAGGGTTTTCAAAGACAACCCCTCAAAAGTGGGGAATGTTTTTGAAAAAGAAATTTGTCTCTGATGCTCTAGAATTCTCTAGGACAGCAGGGGCGACGTTGCTTGCTTCTTCAAGAATTAGATATAAACACCATGGAACTGCCAGTGTGCAGCAGCTGGCTTGGCTTGAAGTTGTGTACAATGGCAGAGCAGGCTGATACTTTTCTGTCGTAAACAAAGCAGAGAGACATTTAAATGTGCTTACTCTGTCAGAGAAGACAGTAAATAGTTTAGCTACAATGTATTTAGATTTTGCATCAGGGTTGCATCACTTCGGTGGTGCAGCCCCAACGCAAAATCTATTTTGGGATTTAATAAACCACACAAAGTCACTGTGCATTGCTTTTCATGGCTTAGTGTGTACAAAGTAATGCAACTTAGTGCACAGCACTGCCTTGCGTTACGTTGCACTGGGTAGGTGTTGCATGGATAGAGCCTGGGAGTTCCTGTGCATCAACCCATGTATTTTGATACAATCCCAGATACACTAAAGACAGTAAACCTGGGTTTGCGCCAAAATGGTGCGTCTACCCGAGAGATGCATAACAAGCAGAAATATCTTTATTTCTCCTTGCTACTTCCTGTTTTCATGTGGGCTAAATTATGCAGCCCAAAAAGAAAGAGGAAAATGCCTCTAAGACAACGTTTCACAAACTTTTGGTTGCGACCCACTGGTGGGTTGCTAGCTGGTTTCTGGTGGATTGTGAAAAATAAATAAAGGTGCATGTACATTTTGTCACAATTGCTGTGCTTAAAAGGCAAGGACATATGTCAGGCTACATCTTTTGATAAATTGTTGCTTATTCTTTTGACATGGGGATTGGTTTTATTTTTCTTTCTGTGACTGCAAAGTGAGAGGAGTTTTTAAAGTAAACTATGGAACAATCTTGCTGGGGTATAAGGAGTGTAAAAGGAATGGCACAGAACAACATTTAAAACATCTGTAAAAATGAAGCACATTTGTTTGTGATTCTGAAGTGTGATGGAAACAAAGATACTTTACTTGGTGATGCACACAAATGATCAATATTCACTCAAACCCGATTACCCGATTTGCACACATTTTAATTTGTGTGCTTTATAGTTTTGCTGTATAGTTCATAGTTTTATCAGTAAACCCGCAAATGTTGCCAACGTGTGGCCAGTCGATGTAAAATGTGCATGCTTCAATAATATACCTGACACAGTGTGCTCCACATTCATCACCAGCTACATAATACTTCCTTACCACTCTCCTGACGAGTACATTTGCTACACTTTGTGCCAAGCTAGGATTTTTCATAATCCTTATGACTTCAGTGATGTAACATTGATGTCAGCACCACCACTCTGAAATTGTTCCAGCGCCACTGGTGCAAACACCTGTTTTACAACAAACCCTTGCAAGTATTCCCAAGCAAGATTTTGGCTGAGCCATCTGGGATTTATTGCTGCTTTTTTAAATCACAAAGCCATTTCAACAGGGAATATGTTCAAAATAGATGTTCAGAAACAATTATACCAACTTCTGTATGACTTTGACACATAAACTGAAAAATTTGGTTGTGGCCTAACGGCCAAAGCTGCCGACTTTGGATTCTTGTTGCATTGAAATGCATGAAAGAATGTAAATCAGGTCCTTTCAATCTGCCCCCTCTCCTTGGAGCTTTTACGATTAAAAGTTTTTTTATGTAAGAGTGAAGGCTGCCTTTCCAACATACTTGGGCTAGATTTGCCAAGTGGCTGTTTATTGCACACGTACAAAGGCTTTTTATAAAAAATCTTATTTCTGTAGCCTTGTCATTCATACACCATTCTCTCATTTCATCATTCAACCCTCAAAAGCTTCCAAAGTTTACACTCTAATTTGAAGATACAAAAGTACCTTCTACCACAAGAATGCCATCTCTCAGACCCCGCATTGTGGACTACATAAAGCATATTCTTGGCTATGACATGGTATGTTACCAATACCAGAATAGTATACACATGCCTTCACTTTATCCTCTTGATGCTGTGGGTTGTCTGGATTGCTTGAAGCCACAGCTCTGGGGTATTTGAGAGTCATCCAGACGGCGTAGAAGGTCGGGAGCAGTTAGCGTCTCCTCAGTGTGGATTTGTGTATTGGTGGTGATACAAACATTGTGTCTTTGCTTTAGCTTCTAGCATGGACTAGTGATATGTATTTCTGACCACCTTGACCAATTGGTGTATCAGATCTTGGATCAAGCAATGTTCCCTGTGATCAGTCCCCTGTTCATTAATGCTGAAGTTGGGTGTGTATGCCTCTTGGATATTGGGTTGAGCATTGTTGTTTCTTCAGATAAAGCTGAATAGGATACACAACAGGCAACAGTATTTGGGCAGATACAGGGTAAAACATAGAACTAGAGATTGTAGGCTTGCACTTGAGAGCAGCTTGTTGCTAGTTAGTTGGCCTATGGTGTTGGTGCTCATGCTGATATAGGGTGGAATCAGAGACGTCAGGAATGAATAGGAATGTACCATAGCGAACGTGTATAAAGAGATTGGTGCCATGTACTTGTAAGTTGGAGACAGCCTCTTCTATTGAAAATGACACATTATCACATCTTAGGCACTGTGATGGTTACAGACTAAAGGATAGGGGCTTGCAAGAAACGTAGAGTCGGTGCAGTTGATGGCTTTTTATTGGATGTGTGGTCCTTCCTATTTGGCTTTATGACTGAGTGGAATAAAGAAGGGAAAGTGCACGAAAGAGTGTAGTAGGCGGTATGACAGAGGAGACGGTGTCATAGGCCGGGGCCAACCTGGTGGTATATCATTTAGGACTGGTTATACACATAGTAAAAAAACCTTAATCCACTTTGCTGCAAAGAGGAACAGAAAAGAGGCGATAAAAACATGGAGGTAAAAAGAAAGCTTATGGCTAGATATCGCTGTTTGCTTGTGAGAATGTAGTGCGGCAAGGTGAGACAGCTACAGGAAGCAGCTGGAGGAGGGGAGAAAGAAGGTTGGATGGAATATAACAGAGGTAAGTGGTGGAAGGATGGGATGTAAAGGAGAGTCAATCAATCAATCAATCAGGAGTTTGTTAAAGCGCAGCTACTCACCCGTAAGGGTCTCAAGGCGCTAGGGGTGGGGGGGGGGGGGGGGTGCAGGTTCCATTCCATCAAGGAGGGGGTATGTCGAAGAGCCAGGTTTTGAGGTTTCTTGCGAAGATGGGGAGCGATGTTGTCTGTCTGAGGTGGAGCGGAAGGGCGTTCCATGCTTTGGCCGCGAGGAAGGAGAAGGAGCGGCCTCCCGATCTGGTCTTTCTGGTGCGGGGGACCTCGGCGTAGGAGAGCTGGGCTGATTGTAGGGTCCTTTGGGGTGCGTGGAATTTGAGCCGGCTGTTCAGGTATGCTGGTCCGGTGCCGTGGAGGGCCTTGTGTGCGTGGATGAGCATCTGTACACGTGTTGTGTTACTCTATTAATGAGATATAAGGATACTGGATGTACATCAATTTTGAGAGACAGAAGCAGTGGCTCATGGCCTTTTTTGTAATTATTGATAATTACAAAAAATTTATTTGGTATGGGACAGTCTATAGTTAGGTCAGGGAGCAGGATAGGATTTTTCGTGAGGTGGATATTTTTTAGATTCATATTTGCTCTTTTCCATTTCATGCACCTGAAATCAATTGGATTGGGATTTGTATTACTCCAGCTCCTTTCTGCTCATTGAGGTTTTAATTGGTTACATCTGAGCTGAATTTTTTTTGTATTCATGTATGTAGAGCTATGCCTGAAAGGACGATGCTGTTTATCACTAAAGGTTTGGTAGATGGTTTCCGTCGGACCATCCACAAAACGTTTCCTATTTTTACAAAAAACTAATGACCCGCACACACTGGAATTTATCTCCCAGAGTGTGGTTGATTGTTATTGTGTTTTTTCGCTGTCCCTCTCCTGGTGGTTACTGACAGGAAAAAAGACATTACACGATTCACTCTAAATAGGGCAGGCAATGTAATGTCCTTCCTCTGATGGCCCGCACGCAGTTGGGCCAAACGAGGAAGAAATAAATTGACTGAGTCAATGGCGGATTTGTCTAGGAACTCTTAAAGTGCCCCTGTCTCTAAATGAGGCAGGTGGACCAAGGGCTATGTGGGCAAGGTACTTAAGGGCTCATTCACAAGCTCAATGCTCATTGTGATCCACCGGAAGCACAATGGGCTCCCCTATATTTACAAGGCTATGTAAATTCACCCTGCTTGACTTTTCATGGCCTTGTAAATATGTTTTCCTTTCACGCATAACTCTGCGTGAAAGGGGAGTTCCGTGGGTGTTGCTGTGGGTGTTTCCATGCAACATCCATGAAACTTGACACGTTCCCATATTTTCAACATTTTGTAAACTTGGGAATCCGTCAGAATCCTATCTCTCCCAGGGGAGGTGTAGGAATGGGACAGCGAGGAGAAAAATATTTATTTCTCCTCGTTTTTTTCTCTCTCTATGTGCAAATAATTATTGTTGTTGTGCATGGAGTTGTCCCTTCCTGCTCAAAAATAATCATTCCTGCAGCACATGCATCATTGCAAAATGATGCAAGGATACCTGCTTTGGTGCATGGCAGCCAATTGTGCGCCAGCTTAGAGGAAAGCATAGAGATGCATCATATTGTTTTTGATATGATGCATTTTTGTGCTTTGAAAATGACTCAAGACAGTGCAGCTAAATGGCTTGCGGCTCAGCGCTGCATCATTTTCTTGTGGATTAGGCACTCTGTTGCATTCGCGACACAGTACCCTGTCTGCCAAACTCTAACTGAAGCCATTAGTATATAATGGGTTTCCCTAGGAGTTTTCTGGCGTCTCTCAGCAGTTATGTCATATGTCATAACAATTAAAAATGTACTTTCCTAAAATTCACATTGTGTGAAACAGTTTGAGAAACACCTTGTGCTTCAAAAACATCATGGACCAAGTAGCCCGTCTGTAACTGAAAGAGGTGAGAAACACTCCCTCAAGATCCTGGTTCAATAATGAGTTCAACACTGAAAGAAGACAGCTCAGAGCAGCTGACCTGGAACAGCTCAGAGGGGAACACAGAAAATATAAAAAGCAGATTACGAAGAAAAAGCCCTCTTCTTCCGCAATGCTCCAGAAAATGCCAAAAACCACCCAAAAGAACTCTTCGACATCATCAATCAGTAAACCTCTTAAGCACCCCAAAAAAAACCTCAGATATCCAGAGAACTATGTGAAAAATGCGCCTCCTTCAATTATCAAATCACAAACATCGAGCCCCCCCTCGATCTCAACCAGCCCACCAATGAAGACACCCATTTCCGCCCTTCTTCTCACTCCACGCCCTCCATGGCAGTGAGCACCCCACAGGACACCATGAACCCCATTGCTGCTAGGCCTTTTCACAACCTTTGGTAAGCCTTTTTGTTTGGCTATTTAGGGTAGTTCGCGCTTAGGCCCCTGTAACTTTTAGGACCACATAAGATATCAACACCAAATTTGCGTTCTTCCAGTATCATGGAATTCTAAAGGTGCCCAGGGTTTGTGGATTCCCCTGAATGGGACCCAGAAATTAGCCAAAATACAGCAACATTATGTTTTTTGGGGAAAAATTGGAAAAAAGTGCTGCAAATTAAAGAGTCTGTTTTTTTCCCTGCAAATGGTATCAACAAAGGAGTTGTGGGGCTGAAATAACCATGTTCCCAGCTTTTAGGGATTAACAGACGTTTGTCAGAAAACCAAAATTGTTTAGGCAGTTTTGCCATTTTACTGGGACATAGTCTATTTTTGCTATTTTTTGTGCTTTAAACCTTCTTCCAGTTAATGGTAGAAATGGGTATGAAAGCAATAATGGATCCTGGAAAGCTATACATTTTAAAAAGGGAGATACAATTCTAAATTTAGCAAGGGGTAATTTGTGTAGATCCATCAAGGTTTGTTTATAGGAACTAACAGTTGAATATAGGAAAAATTCAAAATTAGTTGAAAAAAAACTGCCATTTGTGGCGATGTTTTCACCTGTAACTTCTTCTAATTATGACAGCCGTTTAAAAGCAATATACTGTTACATCCGCTAAACCTTTCTGGTTGTGGGGATATAAAGGACTTGTAGGTTCACCAAGAACCCGACTAACCCAGAGCCAATAACTGAGCAGCGTCTTGCAATGGCTTTTTATCATGTACTGGGTACATAGCACTTCATTTGGGAAAATATATACATGGAAAAATCGGTATGAAAGACACCTATGTATTTCTGAAATTGAAACAAAATATAGAGTTTAGAAACAGTAGATATTTGCACATTTCGGAAATTGTGAGTACCCATACTAGCATGAGAATTCTAGGACATTTGTCAAAGTGACTTCTTTTTTACTGATTGTCTTTAATTTGGAAGGCAGAAATGCATCAAAAGTCAATAGGTAATAACAGTTGGTCTACAGTTCTGTGTTACCCTAAGTCTATTGATAACATTTTTACCTCACTTGTGTGGGTAGGCCTAGTGCATGTGACAGGAAATGGCTCAAAACGCAATGTGGACACATTTTATTTTTACAGTGAAAACTGACCTTTTTTTGCAAAGTGCCTACCTGTAGATTTTTAACCCTAGCTCTGCCGGCACCCTGGGAAGCCTAGCAAATCCATACATTTTTGGAAGCTAGACACCCAGGGGAATCCAGGATGGGGAGACTTGTCTGGCTCTCACCAGGTTCTGTTACCCAGAATCCCTTCCAAACCTCAAGATTTGCACAAAAAAAACACATTTTCATTTTCCTCACATTTCTAAGGTGGAAAGTTCTGGAATCTGCGCGACTCCACAATATTTTACGCACCCCGCATTTCCCAAAGTCTTCCAAGAAAAATGGTACCTCAGTTGTGTGGGTAGGCCTAGTGCCCGCAGCAGCAAACAGCCCAAAATGCAACATGGACGCACTACATTTTCATGTGAAAACTGAACCTTTTTCACCAAAGTGCCTAGCTGTAGATTTTGAACCCTAGCTCTGTCGACACCTAGGGAAACCTAGCAAACCTATACATTTTTTAAAACTAGAAAACCAGGGGAATACAGGATGGTGTGACTTGTTTGGCTCTCACCAGCTTCTGTTACCCAGAATCCCTTGCAAATCTTAACATTTGTAAAAAAAACACATTTCCTCACATTTCTGTGGTGATAAATTCTGCAATCTGCATGAATCCACAAACTTCCACCCACCCCGCTTCCTCCAAAGTCTTCCAAGAAAAATGCTACCTCACTTGTGTGGGTAGGCCTAGTGCCCGCAGCAGCAAACAGCCCAAAATGCAACATGGACACACTACATTTTCACAGTGAAAACTGAACCTTTTTCTGCACAGTGCCTAGCTGTAGATTTTGAACCCTAGCACAGACGGCACCTAGGGAAACCTAGCAAACATATACATTTTTGAAAACTAGACACCCAGGGAAATCCAGGATGGTGTGACTTGTCTGGCTCTCACCAGGTTATGTTATCCAGAATCCCTTGCAAACCTCAACATTTGCAAAGCAAAACACACATTTTCCTCACATTTCTATTGTGGAAAGTTCTGGAACCTGCGTGGATCCACAAAATTCCACGCACCCCACATTCCCTAAAGTCTTCCAAGTAAAATGGTACCTCACTTGTGTGGGTAGGCCTAGTGCCTGCGACAGGAAACGGCCCAAAACGCAACAAAGACCCACCACATTTTTACAGTGAAAACTGACCCTTTTTTTGCAAAGTGCCAAGCTGTAGATTTTGAACCCCAGCTGTTTTAAAAAGGGAGATACAATTCTAAATTTAGCAAGGGGTAATTTGGGAGATACAATTCTAAATTTAGCAAGGGGTAATTTGTGTAGATCCATCAAGGTTTGTTTATAGGAACTAACAGTTGAATATAGGAAAAATTCAAAATTAGTTGAAAAAAAACTGCCATTTGTGGCGATGTTTTCACCTGTAACTTCTTCTAATTATGACAGCCGTTTAAAAGCAATATACTGTTACATCCGCTAAACCTTTCTGGTTGTGGGGATATAAAGGACTTGTAGGTTCACCAAGAACCCGACTAACCCAGAGCCAATAACTGAGCAGCGTCTTGCAATGGCTTTTTATCATGTACTGGGTACATAGCACTTCATTTGGGAAAATATATACATGGAAAAATCGGTATGAAAGACACCTATGTATTTCTGAAATTGAAACAAAATATAGAGTTTAGAAACAGTAGATATTTGCACATTTCGGAAATTGTGAGTACCCATACTAGCATGAGAATTCTAGGACATTTGTCAAAGTGACTTCTTTTTTACTGATTGTCTTTAATTTGGAAGGCAGAAATGCATCAAAAGTCAATAGGTAATAACAGTTGGTCTACAGTTCTGTGTTACCCTAAGTCTATTGATAACATTTTTACCTCACTTGTGTGGGTAGGCCTAGTGCATGTGACAGGAAATGGCTCAAAACGCAATGTGGACACATTTTATTTTTACAGTGAAAACTGACCTTTTTTTGCAAAGTGCCTACCTGTAGATTTTTAACCCTAGCTCTGCCGGCACCTTGGGAAGCCTAGCAAATCCATACATTTTTGGAAGCTAGACACCCAGGGGAATCCAGGATGGGGAGACTTGTCTGGCTCTCACCAGGTTCTGTTACCCAGAATCCCTTCCAAACCTCAAGATTTGCACAAAAAAACACATTTTCATTTTCCTCACATTTCTAAGGTGGAAAGTTCTGGAATCTGCGCGACTCCACAATATTTTACGCACCCCGCATTTCCCAAAGTCTTCCAAGAAAAATGGTACCTCAGTTGTGTGGGTAGGCCTAGTGCCCGCAGCAGCAAACAGCCCAAAATGCAACATGGACGCACTACATTTTCATGTGAAAACTGAACCTTTTTCACCAAAGTGCCTAGCTGTAGATTTTGAACCCTAGCTCTGTCGACACCTAGGGAAACCTAGCAAACCTATACATTTTTTAAAACTAGAAAACCAGGGGAATACAGGATGGTGTGACTTGTTTGGCTCTCACCAGCTTCTGTTACCCAGAATCCCTTGCAAATCTTAACATTTGTAAAAAAAACACATTTCCTCACATTTCTGTGGTGATAAATTCTGCAATCTGCATGAATCCACAAACTTCCACCCACCCCGCTTTCCCCAAAGTCTTCCAAGAAAAATGCTACCTCACTTGTGTGGGTAGGCCTAGTGCCCGCAGCAGCAAACAGCCCAAAATGCAACATGGACACACTACATTTTCACAGTGAAAACTGAACCTTTTTCTGCACAGTGCCTAGCTGTAGATTTTGAACCCTAGCACAGACGGCACCTAGGGAAACCTAGCAAACATATACATTTTTGAAAACTAGACACCCAGGGAAATCCAGGATGGTGTGACTTGTCTGGCTCTCACCAGGTTATGTTATCCAGAATCCCTTGCAAACCTCAACATTTGCAAAGCAAAACACACATTTTCCTCACATTTCTATTGTGGAAAGTTCTGGAACCTGCGTGGATCCACAAAATTCCACGCACCCCACATTCCCTAAAGTCTTCCAAGTAAAATGGTACCTCACTTGTGTGGGTAGGCCTAGTGCCTGCGACAGGAAACGGCCCAAAACGCAACAAAGACCCACCACATTTTTACAGTGAAAACTGACCCTTTTTTTGCAAAGTGCCAAGCTGTAGATTTTGAACCCCAGCTGTTCCGGCACCTAGGGAAACCTAGCAAGCCTTTACATTTTTGAAAACTAGACACCTAGTGGAATCCAGGGTGGGGTGACTTTTCTGGCTCGCACCAGGTTCTGTTACCCAGAATCCCTTACAACACTCAAAATTTGTCAAAAAAACACATTTTCCTAATATTTCTGTGGTGGAAAGTTCTGGAATCTGTGTGGATACACAAAATTCCACCCACCTCGCATTCCCCAAAGTCTTCCAAGAAAAATGGTACCTTACTGATGTGGGGGATTAAGTACCTGCGAGGGCCCAAAACCTATAAAGGCGACATCAAATTTACCTATCACAAAACAACCTGGTTTTGCAAGGGAGGTCCCATGAGTTTTTGGCCCCGGGCTCGTCGGCCATCTAGGGAAACCTACCAAACCCACACATTTCTGAAAACTAGACACCCGGGGAAGTCCAGCAAAGTATAGCTTGCCCAACGTTTCCCTACCCAGAATCCCATGCAAACCTCAAATTTAGCTGAAAAAATCACTTTCTTTTCTCAAATTTCTGTGTGGGAAAGTTCTGAAATCTGTGTGGATCCACAAATTTCCTTCTACACAGCATTTCCCCGGGCCTCCCCATAAAAATGGTACATCACTTGTGTGGGTAGGCATAGTGGCTGCAACATGAAATGCCCCAAATTGTACAGTGGAGACTTCAAAATTACCTATTGCAAAACTAACTGGTTTTGCAGGGGGACACCTGGGGTTTTGGCCCTGGGCTCGTGAGCATCTAGGGAAACCTACCAAACCCATACATTTCTGAAAACTATACTCCCTGGGGAGTCCAATGAGGCATGAAACCCCCAATGTTTCCCTACCCAGAATCCCCTGCAAACCTCAAAATTTGGCTGAAAACCCCCACATTTTTCACATATTTTTGTGTGTAATCACCGTGCCGGCACAAATGTCCTACCCGTCAGCGTTCTCCTTAGTGTCCTGAGTACAATGATACCTCACTTGTGTTGGTGTCCAATGCAGAATTGCCTAAAAACGTATTTTTAAATAAATGTAGCGCTTAGAATTCTCTGTGCTATACCCTTAGTCCCTATGCTTTGGGCTCTTCCTAGTCATAGGCCCTTGTCCTACCCACACAAGTGAGGTATCATTTTCCTCAGGAGTCCGAGGGGAACGCTGTGGGGTAGGACATTTGTCCTGGCACAGTGATTCTGCCCAGAAATGTGTGGAAAAGATATTTTTTCAGCTACATTTGCGGTTTGCAGGGCATTCTGGGTAGAAAAATGTTGGGGGATCCACACAAGCCATACCTCACTGGACTCCCCCGGGAGTTTAGTTTTCAGTAATGTATGGGATTGGTAATTTCCCAACATGCCTGCTGAGCCCGGGGTCAAAAACCCAGGGGACCCCCCCTTGCAAAACCAGGTTGTTTTGTGAAAGGTAATTTTGATGTTGCCTCAATAGGATTTTTTTGCCCTAGCCTGTCGCAGGTACTTGACCCACCCACATGAGTGAGGTATCATCTCTATCGGGAGACCGGGGGAAACACTGGGTGGTAGGAAATTTGTGGATACACGTAGATTCCACAACTTTCCCACAGAGAAATTTGAGAAAAAAATTGATTTTTTCAGCTAAATTTGAGGTTTGCACGGGATTCTGGGTAGGAAAACTTAGGGGGACCCATGCAAACCATACTTTTCTGGACTCCCCCGGGTGTCTAGTTTTCAAAAATGAGTGTGTTTGGTAGGTTTCCCAGGATGGACGCCGAGCCCGGGGCCAAAAACCCAGGTGACTCCCATTGCAAAACCAGGTTGTTTTGTGATAGATCATTTTGATGTCTCCCCAATAAGTTTTGGGCCCTTGCCTGTCGAAGGTACTTGACCTACCCACACGATTGAGGTACCATTTATATCGGGGGACCTGGGGAAATGCTGGGTGGTAGTAAATGTATAGGTTTGCTAGGTTTCCTTAGGTTCCGGCAGAGCTAGGGTTCAAAATCTACATATAGGCACTTTGCAAAAAAAGGGTCAGTTTTCACTGTGAATATGTGGTGTGTCCACGTAGCGTTTTGGTCCATTTCGTGTCGCGGGCACTAGGCCTAACCACACAAGTGAGGTACCATTTTTCTTAGAAGACTTTGCGGAATGCAGGGTGGGTGGAATTTTGTGGATCCACACAGATTCTAGAACTTTCCACCACAGAAATATGAGGAAAATGTGGGTTTTTTATTTTACAAAGTTTGAGGTTTGCAAAGGATTCTGGGTAACAGAACCTGGTCATCCCATCCTGGATTCCCCTGTAAAAATGTGTTGTGTCCACGTTGCGTGTTGTGCCGTTTCCTGTCAGAGGCAAAAAGCCTACCCACCCAAGTAGGTACCATTTTTCTCTGAAGACTTTGGGGAATGCGGGGTGGGTGGAATTTTGTGGAACCACTCAGATTCCAAAACTTTCCACCACAAAAATGTCAGTAAAATTGTTTTTTTTTATAAAGTTTGAATTTTGCAAGGGATTGTGGGTAACACAACATGGTGAGAGGCACAAAAGTCACCCCATCCTGGATTCCCCTTGGTGTCTAGTTTTCAGAAATGTACAGGTTTGCTAGGTTTCCCTATGTGTCTGCTGCGCTGGGGCCCAAAATCCACAGGTAGGCACTAATTTTTGGGGGGGATGGGGCATTGGTATGCCCATTCTGGGCAGCCCCCACCCCCTTGCATTAAAAAAGTCAGAGTAATCGCTAGAGCCTTGTGGGCTTTCTGCCCCCCCAGGGGCAGATCAGGGGCCACTGCCCAAAGACTGAGGTAATTGTTTTTGGGGTAGGTGGGGGTATTTGCTCCCACCCCTACATCATAAACAAAATTCCTGGTGCCTAGTGGGCTTTCTACCCCCCCCCCGGGTCAGATCAGGGGCTACTGCCCCATATGCCCCCGGGGAATGGCATATAGACTGAGGTAATTGTTTTTGGGGTAGGTGGGGGTATTTGCTCCCACCCCTACATCATAAACAAAATTCCTGGTGCCTAGTGGGCTTTCTACCCCCCCCCCCCGGGGCATATCAGGGACCACGGCCCCCATCTGCCCCTGGGGAAGCAAAAAGACTGTTGCATTTTTTTGGGAGGCATTGGTCTGCCAATCTTGGAAAGCCCCCACCCCTACATCAATAAAATAAAATCCCTGGTTTCTAATGGGTTTTATGCCCCCAGGGGTGCAGATAGGAGGCTACTGCCTACATCTGCCCCTGAGGGGTCGAAAGCCTGGAATTTCACTGGGAGTGGGTGGGGGCATTGTCATGCCCATTTTGGGCAGCCCCCACCCCAACATCAATAAAAAAATCCCTGGTTTTTAGTGGGCTTTCTGCCCCCCCCCCCCAGTGGGCAGATTGGGGGCTACTGCACCCATCTGCCTCCCAGAAGGACAGAAAGACTGTAATACCCATAAAAATATGGGGGGGCAAAGGCCCTTGCCCAAGGGGCCGCTCCCTGGTGCTAGTGGGTGGAACCCTGCTTGGGGATAGCCCTCCTGGGATTCTTCCCTGTCCAAAGATAACTCTCCCATCTGTTTCGGTGCTCGGGCTGAGATAGCCCCACAAGCACCGAAACGGAGAAACTGAAACTAGGTTTCATTTTCATTTTCAATGCAATTACGATCACGAGCCATGCGTGCGATCGTCATTGCATGGAAAAACAAAAATATGCCTGGGGAGGTTGAGAAGCTCTTCCCCACCTCCCCAGGCACAAAAAATAGAAATCCCTCTGCTGTCTGCAACAGAGGGATTTTCTGAGCATGTGCTCATGACGGAATGGTTCCGTCAAGAGCACAGGAGCACTGGTGCTCCTGACGGAACCATTCCGCAATGAGCGCGCCCAGAGGGTTAGGCCCATTCAACCCCCAGGGCCTCACATAAACCGCAGAAGCTAGAAGGTTTTTAACTCACTCACGGAGGCAGATATATCTTCCCTGCTATCTAAGTCCATAGCTCCTCCCACCTTGAGGACCCCCTTCCAGCTTCTTATGCCATAAAAGTAAATCATGCTCTTACTCCGCTCAGGACCAAGATAATAAACAGCTCTCTGAAAACTGGAGTGATGCCAGACTGTCTCAAACTCGGTCAAGTCCTGCTAATTATTCAAAAAAAACAGGAGCAAATCCGAACGACCTCAATAACTTCAGACCAGTCTCCAGTCTCCACTTCCTAGCTCAAACTCTGGAGAGATATGTTCCTGCGCAACTTAACTATCACATCGAATACAATAATTTCCTGGACCCTCACCAAATGAGCTTCCGAAAGGGATGCAGCATGGAAACAGCCACCCTGAACATAATAGACCACTCAAACAAATCCCTGAATAAGGACCAATGTTGCCTACTCATTCTCCTAGACCTATCAGCATCCTTTGGCATGGTCGACCAAATGTTTGTCCTGGGTTCCCTCCAAAAAAGAATTGGTGCGGATGGGTTGGTTCTGTGCTGGTTAGCATCCTTCCTACATTACCACACTCAAAGAATAAAAATATACAATCAGAGCTCTGACACAATAGGCATAACACAGGGGTCCCTCAAGGATCTCTCCTCTCACCAACACTATTCAATATCTACATGGAACCTCTCACCACCATCCTCAACCAAGCAAAAATCCCTTCCATTCATATGCAGATGACCCCCAGCTATACATGGAAATCTCGCTAGAAGACATCCACTATTTAAATGACGCCCTCAATGAAGTCTAACACTGGTTATCTCACAGTCACCTAAAGCTCAACCAACATAAGACAGAAATTCTACTCAAATCAAAGACAGAGCAACCCCCCATGATGCTAGAATGACTAAACTCCATAGACTCTCTCAACTGCACTCTATCATTAGCAGACTCCATCAAATCTCTATGCTCTGGACTCCAAAGTAACCATGAAATATTATATGAAGAATAGTTCATAGCGTGCCTTCTACAACCTTAAACTCCTGAACAACATCAAACCCTACCTTCCGCAGGAAGATCTCAAATCTGCCACACAAGCACTGGTGCTGTCTAAATTGGACTATGGGAATGCCACCCTCACCGTCACAGACAAAGCCCACCTTGCACCCATCAAAACCACTCTCAACACAGCAACCAGAATGGTCTCAGAAATCAATAAATATGAACACATCTCCTTTGCCCTGAAAGAACAAAAATAGCTCCTGATTGAAGCTCACTGCAGCTTCAGAACAGCCTGTCTCACCCACAAAGCCCTGCACCTGGGAAAACCAACCTACCTCGCCTCTAAGCTCAAAAGGGCAGGACAGTCTAGAAACCTCAGAAGCTCAAACGCAATGCTCTTTTTCCCACCCAAAGTCCACAATCAAAAAATATTGGCTCGCCTCTTCTCAAGCAACGCCCCTAAAATCTGGAATTCCTTACCAATATACATCAGGAGCAAGCCCTCCTTCTCATGCTTCAAGAGTCAGTTAAAGGCTCTCCTCCTCAACAGACATCTCAACTTGTGGATCATCATTCGCCTGCCTTCTGTTCTCCCTGGACACCAGATAATATTTCTCCTCCGCTTTGCGCATCTACTGTTTGGACTTGATTTAACTCTCTTGATTTGATTTGGCTTGTTATCTTGATGTAAACATATACTGATGTAAAGCACTCTAATACCCTCGGGTCTTGCCAGCACTATGCAAAAATTTTCAATAAAAAAGTTAATCGCCAGGCAACTAATTCATTATAATTTTGTGTCGCAGTTAGGTACTAGTGCACGTCATAAAGTGCAATGCAATTAAAATTAGCAACCAATAAAATGTGTTAATAATATTTACAAAACTTGCAAATTGAGGCCAGATGGTCTTACAAGTTATAAAAACTACTAACATTTATAAAGTGCATGAGCAAATTATAAAACATGGAATAATATAGACTTGACATAAAAGAAGTCTGCCACAGCTTTTTAACATGTATCCAAAGTAAACTGCCTGTGCAAAAGGGTGAGGTTGGCTCAACGTACAGTCTGATGAGAATTAGTCTTACAAGTTAAAAAAACTCCAACCCAATGTGATTCATGAGTCTATGGTCTGGTTGCATTGATTACACACATGTACCAGTTGGGAGCAGCGTGGATTCCTTATACGCTATTTTGCCCACATTCCAACTGACTGGCCTACGCACTGCTGGTGTACAAATTTATATAAACAATTCTGCATTGCAATACTGAAATTGACCAGGCTGCTCAGGCAGAATAAAACATGTCCAGTTGCTTCCTAACTTGTTGTGATCACTACTCATGTCTAACAGCTCTGGCTTTTTCCCCCCAAAGTTGTACATAGCGCAAACTAGACCCAAATGTATCAGAGCAATTTGCATGAGCTCCAGTTGCCTTACAGACGGACACGTTTTCCCTTTGTTAGGTACGGTGAGATTATTTGATTTGCCCAGAATCATAGGATGTTGAGCATCCCTGCTGAGACTTTAACCCAGTTCCCCAGCTTCGAGTTCAATCACTCTAGTCGCTAGGCCACACCCTCTGCGCTTTATCAGATCTTGTAGCCTTTAATGTAGCATATATATAAGATAGTACTGCCTGATAAATTTCCATCTGATCTGCTCTGCAGCAGAAAGCTAGTGCAGCTCTGCAGTTCCTCATATGATACTTTAAAAACCGAGGGTGAAGGTAAACCCTTCAAAGTTCTAATGACATGGCACAAAGGAGCATGACATTCATAGTTGTTTCTGGGCCACCCAATGAACAGCAGCACATATCAGCTCTGGATCCAGAGGCCTTGGATCAAGATTTGGTGAAGGACCTCAGCAGTAAATTTCCTAATCTACGAAAAATCAAATAGAGAGTGGGGCCTTTAGGTCTAGAGCATGGGTACTCACAAACTTTCTCTCGGGGGTCAAATTTACAGTGTGGTTTGTGTCCGAGGGCTGCACCGGTGGGGGGGGGGGGGGGGGGGGTCAGTGGGGGGGGCGGGGCTAGAGCAACAAAAAAAACTGTGTCCATGAGGTTGAACACAGGTCCCTGCAGCAGACGCCTTCGTCCACTGAGCTACCAGACCCGGCATACACACCTCTCTCTCTCTCTCTCTCTCTCTCTCTCTCTCTCTCTCTCTCTCTCTCTCTCTCTTTCTCTCTCCGACTCCCTCCCTCTATCTATCTCTCTCTACCTCCCTCCCTCCATCCCTCTATCTCCCTCTCTCCCTCCCCGGTCTCCCTCTGTCTCACTTACTCTGACTATCTCACTCCCTCTCACTCCCTCTCTCTCCCTATCTCACCCTCATTCTGACTGTCTCACTCCCTCTCCCTCTCTCCTTCCCTCTCCCTTCATCTCCTTCACTCTCCCTCCACTTCCTTCTCCCTCCCTCTCCCTCCCTCTCCCTTCCCTCTCCTTTCTTCTCCTTCCCTCCCTCACACTCATTCCCCTTCCCTTCCCCTTACCCCTATTCCCCCTCTCCCTCCCTCACTCCCCTTCCCTCACCCTCACTCCCTCCCCTTCCCTCTCTCCCCTTCCCTCCCTCCCTCCCTCACCCCCTTCCCTCACTCCCTCCCTCATTGCCCTTCCCCCACTCCCCCCTTCCCTCACTCCCTTCCCTAGCTCCCTTCCCTCACTCCCCTTCCCTCCCTCCCCTTCCCTCACTCCCTCACTCCCCTTCCCTCACTCCCTCACCCCCCTCATTCCCCTTCCCTCACTCCCCCCTTCCCTCACTCCCCTTCCCTCACTCCCCTTCCCTCACTCCCTTCCCTCACTCCCCTTCCCCCACTCCCTCACTCCCCTTCCCTCACTCCCTCCCTCATTCCCCTTCCCTCACTCCCCCTTCCCTCACTCCCGCACTCCCCTTCCCTCACTCCCTCACTCCCCTTCCCTCATTCCCTCACTCCCCTTCCCTCACTCCCTCACTCATTCCCCTTCCCTCACTCCCCCCTTCCCTCACTCCCTTCCCTCACTCCCCTTCCCTTACTCCCCTTCCCTCACTCCCTCCCCTTCCCTCTCTCCCTTCCTCACTCCCTCACTCCCTCCCCTTCCCTCACTCCCTCCCTCACTCCCCTTCCCTCACTCCCCTTCCCTCACTTCCCTTCCCTCACTCCCTTCCCTCACTCCCTTCCTTCACTCCCCTTCCCTCACTCCCCTTCCCTCACTCCCCTTCCCTTCCCTCACTCCTGTCCCTCACTCCCTCCCCTTCCCTCACCCCCTCCATCACCCCTCCCTCCCTCCCTCACTCCCTCCCCTTCCCTCACTCTCCTTCCCTTGCTCCCTCCCTCACGTCTCTCACTCCCTTCTCTCACTCCCCTTCCCTCCCTCCCTCCCCTTCCCTCACCTCTCCCTCACCCCTCCCTCCCTCACTCCCTCCCCTCCCCTTCCCTCACTCCCTTCCCTTACTCCCCTTCCCTCACTCCCCTTCCCTCATCCCTCCCCTTCCCTCACTCCCTCACTCTCCTTTCCTCTCCTTCCCTCCCCTTCCCTCCTTCCCTCACTCCCCTTCCCCCACTCCCCTTCCCCCACTCCCTCACTTCCCTTACCTCACTCTCCTTCCCCCTATTCCCCCTCTCCCTCCCTTACTCCCCTTCCCTCACTCCCCTTCCCTCACTCCCTCCCCTTCCCTCACACCCTTCCCTCACTCCCCTTCCCACACTCCCTTTCCTCACTCCCTCCCTCATTCCCCTTCCCTCACTCCCCTTCCCTCACTCCCTCCCCTTCCCTCACACCCTTCCCTCACTCCCCTTCCCACACTCCCTTTCCTCACTCCCTCCCTCATTCCCCTTCCCTCACTCCCCTTCCCTCACTCCCTCACTCCCCATCCCTCACTCCCTCCCTCATTCCCCTTCCCTCACTCCCCTTCCCCCACTCCCTCACTCCCCTTCCCTCACTCCCTCCCTCATTCCCCTTCCCTCACTCCCCCTTCCCTCACTCCCGCACTCCCCTTCCCTCACTCCCTCACTCCCCTTCCCTCATTCCCTCACTCCCCTTCCCTCACTCCCTCACTCATTCCCCTTCCCTCACTCCCTCACTCCCCCCTTCCCTCACTCCCTTCCCTCACTCCCTCCCCTTCCCTCTCTCCCTTCCTCACTCCCTCACTCCCTCCCCTTCCCTCACTCCCTCCCTCACTCCCCTTCCCTCACTCCCCTTCCCTCACTTCCCTTCCCTCACTCCCTTCCCTCACTCCCTTCCTTCACTCCCCTTCCCTCACTCCCCTTCCCTCACTCCCCTTCCCTTCCCTCACTCCTGTCCCTCACTCCCTCCCCTTCCCTCACCCCCTCCATCACCCCTCCCTCCCTCCCTCACTCCCTCCCCTTCCCTCACTCTCCTTCCCTTGCTCCCTCCCTCACGTCTCTCACTCCCTTCTCTCACTCCCCTTCCCTCCCTCCCTCCCTCCCCTTCCCTCACCTCTCCCTCACCCCTCCCTCCCTCACTCCCTCCCCTCCCCTTCCCTCACTCCCTTCCCTTACTCCCCTTCCCTCACTCCACTTCCCTCATCCCTCCCCTTCCCTCACTCCCTCACTCTCCTTTCCTCTCCTTCCCTCCCCTTCCCTCCTTCCCTCACTCCCCTTCCCCCACTCCCCTTCCCCCACTCCCTCACTTCCCTTACCTCACTCTCCTTCCCCCTATTCCCCCTCTCCCTCCCTTACTCCCCTTCCCTCACTCCCCTTCCCTCACTCCCTCCCCTTCCCTCACACCCTTCCCTCACTCCCCTTCCCACACTCCCTTTCCTCACTCCCTCCCTCATTCCCCTTCCCTCACTCCCCTTCCCTCACTCCCTCACTCCCCATCCCTCACTCCCTCCCTCATTCCCCTTCCCTCACTCCCCTTCCCTCACTCCCTCACTCCCCTTCCCTCACTCCCTCACTCCCCATCCCTCACTCCCTCCCTCATTCCCCTTCCCTCACTCCCCTTCCCTCACTGTCCAACTACCAATACCAATTTCCAACCCCCTTTAGTTAAACTGTATTTATGGCTGTTGAGGGTCCTATCGATTTTTCATAAAGATCCCTCTAGTCTAGGTCTAAAGGCTCACTCTCTATTTGATTTTTTTAAATATATTTGGATGGTGAGTGGGACTACTACCTAACGCTCATATTTCCCTCTTTTGATAAACTGTTATTTCCTAATCTAAACATGAGATAGAATGCTGTTTTCTCAGGGGGGAATATCAGATCAAGAAATGGCTCTCAGCGGGGTTTGGGTTTTAATGCTAACAAATTTATCAGGAGGACACTTTTCCTGGCTTCATACATCTGCCATGTACTGGCCAAAGTATTTCCTTTTCACCATTTGTAACATAGCCTTATTCATCCTCTCTGGGCTGTTCCAAAATCTGAGCAATCTATTGATGCGAGAATGTGGTCAATGTGTCTGAACAATTGGAAGCTGTTACACTTCTGGCTTCTGAGAAGATCCTGGCGCGCCTTATGAAACACCGCAAGAGTTGGTGTAGTCTAGGCTTGAACCTAGTAGCTTACAGGATGAAAGTCAATGAAGTCCTCCAAGGTTTCACTCGCAACTCTGCTCTTGGTATTGTCATTGGAGTTCCTGGGCCTCAGTGTAATGTATATCTCAGAAAGGCATTATCAGGTTTTGTAGGGACTGCACATGTATGTGCTCCCAATTTCAGCGCCACAGAAGCTTGCCCCCAAAGCTTTTGTTCTATATACAGTTAATTCTGGCTTGATTAAGTAACTTCCGCAGCTATTTGCAAATCTCTGTTTTGCTCCCACCTGTTAGGGCAGTGTTGTTTTCGACTTTGCAACTTGGACTTCCCAGCATAGTTTGTCATTGATCCAGATGCCCATAGAGCTGTAGGTTATGACCCGCTATATTGGTGTTCCATAGATCCTGAAAGTCGACATAAGCTGGAATTGAGGTTTTATTAGCATTATCATATTTTGTTTTCTACAGATATAGACATCGACATCCACCCTGCAGTGCATTCAGCTCTATTTAAAATAATATGAAATGTATTTAGCCTTAATGCTGACATTTTAAATGTATACTTTTTAAATTGTTCCCGCTTTTTAATATTGTATTTTACTCACCTGACATACCACTCTGAGGCTTCCCCAGTCCGCCACGGCTCTGCCGATTGTTGCGGAGGGAAGACCTCGGGGGAACACCAAAATAAATAAAATAAATAAATAAATAAACACCACTTCTGGGCTCTTACTTCCACCCAGGTTAACGGTCCAGACTCCAAACATGCCTATTTAGAAACACGCTGGACAGGACGTGCCCAGCGGGGGTGCCGCTGGCACGCCAAAGGCAAGCCCCTCTGTGCCCGGCCACGCAAGGACCGGGCCCAGGGATAGAACCCCTGGCTCAGGGACCATAGACATGTCAAGACTACGCTACACAGTAGAAAGCCTAAGAGGGTCATTGTTAGAACTGGCTATTTCTGGTAGGCTAAGGCTGACGCCAAAGCCAGGCAGAAACCACCATTCTAGTCAGGACAAGGAAGTCACACGCCAAGATAACCCCTGCTCACCCCCTTGGTAGCTTGGCACGAGCAGGAAGGCTAAACTCGGAGGCAATGTGTAAAGCATTTGCGCCAGCACACAACAGCAACAACATACTAGGCACACCACAAAAGGGACTCCACACAAGGGTATATTAAAATAACTTTTGTATTGTAAACACATATCAGATAAAAATCACACATGTACATTGTGCCAACTGGCACGGGCAACATTCATAAGGGATTATTTACAAGACAGGGCCACAGGAGCCACTGTCAAAATCAGCACTTAGTAGAAATGAAATACTGTCAGAAATTAGAATAAAAGGATATAAAATCACTGTAGCACAACATAACAGTTATAAATCACATCCAGTAACTACTGGGAACAGGTACCAGGACCTCACTAGGACCACCTGTACTAAATGAACTACCGCCTAAGAATAAAATACATTTAGGGGTATAAACAAGAACACATTACCCATGATGCATGAAACACATTCAGAGGAGTAGTAAAGGACAAACACATGATGCCTAAAACATTCAGAGGTGTAAGGACAACCACCTAAGTATCACACAGCGTTTAGGGGTCTAGGGAAGAACACATTACCCATGATGCATAGATATACATTCAGAGGAGTAGTAAAGAGAAACACATGATGCATAAACCTACACATTCAGCGGTGTTAAGAACAAAGCACATGATGCAATAAAATACATTCAGAGGTGCAGCGCAAGAAGACACATGATGCCTAAAACATTCAGAGGTGCAGAGCAGGAAAGAAAGACATATGATGCATAAAAATACATTCAGAGGTGTAAGACAAGGGAAACACATGATGCATAAACCTACACATTCAGCGGTGTTCAGAACAGAGCACATGATGCAATAAAATACATTCAGAGGTGCAGCGCATGAAGACACATGATGCCTAAAACATTCAGAGGTGCAGCGCAGGGAAAAGGAAGACACATGATGCATAAACCTACACATTCAGAGGTGCCAGAACAATACGATAGCGCAAAAACACACAGTAGGCAATTACCATCATAAACATAGCAGGTAACTACATTGCGCAAAACTTACATACCAGCCGCCATCCAATAAAGGGCCTACAGAGCCCTGTGTCCAGAATGTCAGGGCGCGCTGCCATGCAGCGCCAGTCAAGGGTGCGCCACTGGCGCAAAAAACCTAAACGTTGCAGGTGCCCACTACTTGCTGGGCACCTGGGAACACTCACAAGGACCTAAACGCTGCAGCTGGCACTAAGTGCTGCACAGCTGTGACTGGCCGGGCACCTCTGTGCCATCTCTGTCCCTCTCAGGGACTCACTCTCCAACTTGCGCCTAAACGGTGCAGCTGCCCACTAATTGCTGGGCAGCTGGAGAATAGCAAACTGCGACAGGGTCCTCACTGACCCTTAGGCGCCAACTGCACCCGCTGCTGGAGCCACACATGCTCTGAAAACATGTGCCCCAAATGTTGGAGCTCTCGGGCTCTGGCACAAAACATGCCCTCAGGGAGCCTCTCGGGGCTCTGGACTGCGTTGGGGCGACCCGCTGCCAACTGGGGCCGCACTAAATTGCACCACTATGAACTGAGCCCCTAACGGCAATAAACAAGTGCCGCCTTGCGGAGCCTCGCGGGGCTCTTCAACAATTATGGCCCCCTTTGTTGTAGTCCCTCGGACTCATGAACACAGAAATGCCCCCGGAGCCCTCTCAGGACTAGTGTACACAGATGGGGGCATTGGAGCCTCAGGCTCCGCCGAAACGTTGGGGCGGCCCACTGCCAGCTGGGGCCGCCCTACCTCTGCTCTCGCCCCATGTGCCACTCTCCGGCACCAACAGCAGCCGCTCCGAGCCCCCCCCCCAGCCCTTCCGACTCACCGGGCTGTCTCCTGGGCGGGGCCCCCCGGGCGGCGGCCTCTCTGCTGGGAGGCGGCTCTCCTTCGTTCTCGGGGCTCCCTCAGCACACGGGAGCCCTGCAAGCATCACCAGCCTTCCTTCCTCGTGACGCCTCATCTTCTGGCCGTACTTCCTCTCTCTCGGGCTGCGGGGGCGGGACTTCCGGCCGGCCGCGCTGCAATTGGCCGGCCGGCCTAGCACTTCTGGGTCGGCGGCCCGTTTCAGGGACTCAGAGGCTGGGGGAAAATTTACCGAGGAGTGGGCTCCCTCGAGTAGAAATCAAAAAATAGCAAATAAGCGTGGTGGGCACTCGCTAGGGCCACCATAAGCAGGGTGGGCACCTGCAAAGTAAATAAAGCGCTCCCAGCGCTAAATGACAATCCACAGCGCTCCCAGGCACTTTTAGAGCAGGAATAAAGCGCTCTCAAGCGCTAAAGGAAATTTAAAGCAAATAAAAAGTCCTTCAGCAGTCCAGGACCTCAGCAGTCCAGGAGTAAGAGAGGGAGCAGCATAGCCCCCAGCAGGAAAAGTCCATCAGGTGTCCAGGGGCTGGGCAGGGTCCCCCCATCAGCCCAGGCAAGGCAGAGGGGTCCCCCAGAAGTCCTCCAGGCATCCAGGAGCTGGGCAGCGCCCGCCCCTGGTAGATCCAATATATTTCAAAAGACAGTGGTCCCTAGCAGTTCAGGGATCTTAGCAAAATAATAGACATACGCTCAATAGTGAGTATGACCTTTGTCCAGCCGGACAGGATTTTTAATTAAAGGAAATTGCAAAAATAAAAAGAAATTTTTTACAGAGTGGGTACATCCAGTAACCCACAGGGGACAAGACAAAACAGGGGGGTAAAGTTAACGCGAACAAGGGCAGTCTGTACTAGTAGTTCAGTGAACAGACAAAAATACATTTCAAAGCATCATTGTATACAACTTTTACTGTTCATTATACATATGACGCTATTATGTCGACGGCGTTTCGATGCCTATTCAGAGATAAATGGCATCATCTTCAGGACAGAGAGTTAATATGCTTGTCTTGAAAATTTTAACAGTTTCTGTGGCCAGTATTATGGTCCAGACAATGTCTGTTTCCGAGGACCGGTGCCCAGTATCAAAGGACGTAGAGCGAAGTATTCAATTGTCCGAGCATATTGCTCGATTATTTTCCAAACCAGGGCAAGAAAGCCTCTTCATAGGTGACCGGACCGGTCGTGTCTCATTCCTGGTTGGGTTGCTCGATGGCAATTCAGGATTCAGATGGGCGGGGATCGCTGGTAGATTCAAGTCAGAAACAAGAACAAATTGGAAGGGGACACAGCCCCTTCTTATACACAGAAAAGTCTTTGAAGTCTTTGTGTAGGCAGTGTGAGAACCAGCTAGAACTGGTTATAGGGAAGTCCTGTCAGTATCAGGGACATAGGTGACAGTCGCCCAGCGGGGGTGGAGCCAGCATTGTGGTTTGGCAGGCACAGCCCTTCACTATCAGGTGCCATCTCCTCCCACTTCCCTGGCAGCAGATGCTGCCTTTCATCCATGGGCTGACTCAGACAACCTCCTGGGCTCTCCAGCCCCTGTCACCCTCAAACCAGACAGTCAATCCACAAGCAGGCCCAGGCACTCCTGACCCAGGCTCACCAGCCAATCACACGCCAGACACAAATTACACAAATATGCCAACTTCTAAAAGTAGCACTTCTAGACTAGACACACTCATGCCGCATATACCATTATGCAGCATTCAATCTCACGAGTTCGCACATATCAAACTCGCCCCTGCACTCCCCACACATCAGGAACTACCATGGGCATACATATTCCCCATTCATTCCTATGGGAGGGCAGGTCACTCACCACACATACACAGAGAGCTCAAGCACTTTACACTGTACCACAGTGAAAAAGTGTGCAGAGGCCTAAAATCACCACCACCAGGTTCCAGAAACAGGCTAGGAAAAATCAAAAAGTCTCGGGGTGAACCTGCCCAAAGGGCCGGGTCCAACAGTCATGTCCACCCAGATAGCACTCATGCAATTTATTCACAGGGGAGGATTTAATAAAATCTGAATAGTGAACTGCAGTTGGCACTTATTAATGCCAGGGCCCTCATTACATAGCTATGAAGTAGCCAACCTCATAACTGACAATAAAATTGATGTACTGTTTATAACCGAAACATGGGGCAATGTCACTTCTGAACTCGATTTTAACATTGCTGTCCCTCATGGTTATAAAGTATTTAGACACGATAGGCAATAGGGCAGAGGTGGCGGCCTTGCGCTAATTCACATAATTGAATTTACCGCCCACTGTTCAGTGGTCTGCTCCTCTGATTGGGAGGCCTTTCATTATAAAACCTCTATCCAGGGACAGGAAACAATTAACGGTCCCCTAATTTATCGCCTACCTGGTCCTAGAATCAACTTTTTGGCTAACTTAAGCCCACTATTAGAAATAAGCCTCCAACACAAATGCTTTACGATTCTAGGTAACTGGAATTTCCACCTAGAACTGTTGGAAGACAAAGACACAAAGGAGCTCCTAGAAATGATGTCAGAGCTGGGTCTTAGTCAGCTTATTCAAGAACCTATGCATCTAGCAGGACATACCCTAGATGGCCTTTTCTCCAATAATCCTGCCCTATTCAACATCTCTACCCTTACGCTAACGTGGTCTGACCATCATGCTATTCTTTTTAGCTATAAGTTTCTTCTATCCGATCACAGGAGTAGGGCTTACGCCAGAACCATGGGCAGATCTTGGCATAAAATTGATCCTCTATCATTAGTAGACCACCTAGCCAAAACT
Organism: Lissotriton vulgaris; assembly: GCF_964263255.1. Taxonomy (NCBI): domain Eukaryota; kingdom Metazoa; phylum Chordata; class Amphibia; order Caudata; family Salamandridae; genus Lissotriton; species Lissotriton vulgaris. The sequence continues at coordinate 955,660,128 of NC_141689.1, read as the reverse complement.
CAGCCGGATTTGGAGCTAAAGGCAGAATCTTCAGCCATAAAATATACCTCATGGCTAGATTCCAATTGCCTAAAACTTGCCCGACTATAACCATTAATGAAAACCGGAAAACCCTCTCAGCTCCTTGGTTTTCTGAAGCCTTAAGATTGGACAAACAGGCTTGCAGAAGACAAGAAAGATTATGGAGACAACGCTATGAAGCACCAGAAAAAGACAAATACAAAGCCTTGCTCCTAGACTTTAAAAAACATTAATTTTCGAAAAGAGACAATATTATACATCACTAATTGAAAAAGCGGGTAACTCAAGTAAGGAACTCTTTCAAACTGTAAAACAACTGACCTCACGCATGAAAGAGGACTCTGCCAACCATAGCCAAGAATTCTATGACACACTTGCCCACACCTTTAAATCCAAGGTGGATCAAATCTTCAATCAATTTGCTTCTTCCAAATTACTTGAGAAGATAGTGCAAAAAGACACAGCCAAAACATCCTTTCTTAACTTAACCCCCGCTTCAGTAACTCAAATAGTTAAATTTATTTCTATGGCCAAATCAGGATCACCGGAAGATCTCTGCCCCCCTAGAGTTATAAAAAGCATCAGTCACTTTATGGGACCTTATATTTCCAAGTAGTTTAATCAAATGTTGGCACAAGGATCTTTTCCTTCTGTTTGGAAACAGGCCTGCATCCTTGCTCTTTTTAAAAAAACACATCTGAATTCAACAGACCCAACCAACTATCGACCCATGGCAAGAATTCCTCTGCCTGCAAAAATAATAGAGAAAATCATCAATACAGAACTGGAGGTTCTAGACCACAGCCAATTTGGTTTTAGAACTTATCATAGTACGAAAATGGCTCTGATAAAAACCACAGAAGAAATCCGATCCTCATTAGATGGCGGTGGATCAGCAGTTATTATACTGCTGGACCTATCTGCAGCATTTGGTACTGTAGATCACACTCTTCTGGTGCAGTGTTTAAAAACAATAGGAATTGGAGGAGTCACACTTCCCCTACTATCCTCCTTTCTATCAGATAAAACTCAATTTGTTCACCTGAGCAATTTTAAATCAACATCTTTTACATGCCATGCTGGGTCCCGCAGGGTTCATCGTTAAGTCCCATGTTTTTTAATATCTATGTGGTGGAATTGGCCCCACTAATCAGTAGCTTCAATCTGATTCCCACCTCCTATGCCAATGATACCCAACTGGTTATCTTGACAGTGGACAAGGACATCAATCATTCTACTAAACTCCATGATTGTATGATCCAGTTAAGTACCCTAGTACAATGCCTCAGCAACGTCAGATTCCAAGGGAAGGCCCTAGAGTGGATCATCTCGTTCCTCGCCGGAAGAACCCAGAGAGTCCGCCTCCCCCGTTCAGATCTGAGGCCTCCAAAGTCATCTGCGGCTTGCCACAAGGATCATCACTCAGCCCCACCCTCTTCAACGTGTACATGAGCCCCCTCGCAGCCATCGCACGCCAACACAGCCTCAACATCATCTCCTACGCCGACAACACCCAGCTGATCCTCTCCCTCACCAACAACCCTGCCACCGCCAGATCCAACCTACACAAAGGGATGAAAGAGGTAGCCGAATGGATGAAGAACAGCCGCTTGATACTGAACTCAAACAAGACGGAAGTCCTCATTCTTGGACCATCACCGTCTGCCTGGGACGACTCCTGGTGGCCCCCCGCCCTAGGCAGCGCACCCAAACCAACGGATCACGCACGCAACCTGGGCTTCATCCTGGACTCCTGCCTGTCGATGACCAGACAAGTCAACGCTGTCTCGTCTTCATGCTTCAACATCCTACGCATGCTTCGAAAGATCTTCCGATGGATCCCCACCGAAACCAGGAAGACGGTCACCCAGGCACTTGTCACCAGCCGACTGGATTACGTAAACACCCTCTACACCGGAACCACAGCCAAACTGCAGAAAAGACTCCAACGCATCCAGAACGCCTCCGCACGACTCATCCTGGACATCCCACGCCACATCTCCGGACACCTGAAAGACCTGCACTGGCTCCCCGTCAGCAAAAGAATCACGTTCCGCCTCCTCACCCACGCACACAAAGCCCTCCACAACCTAGGCCCCAGGTACCTCAACGACAGCCTGACCTTCTACACTCCCACCCGCCAAATATGATCGACCAGCCACGCACTCGCCGCCATTCCACGCCCACGCATACGAAGAGCCACCATGGGAGGAAGATCCTTCTCCTACCTGGCAGCCAAGACCTGGAATTCACTCCCCATCCACCTCCGTCTTACCCAAGACCACCTCTCCTTCAGGAAGCAACTCAAGACCTGGCTGTTCGAGCAGTAGCGGACCCCCCCCCCCCCCCCCCCCCCCCCCCCAAGCGCCTTGAGACCCTCAGGGTGTGTAGCACGCTATACAAATTTCTTGATTGATTGATTGATTGATTGATGAGTGATCACTGCTTGAAATTTAATTCAAGCAAGACGGAAGTGATCATGTTTGGGGATCTTTTTCCCCCCTGGTTACCAGTAACCAAAGCCAAAAATTTGGAAGTTATCATAGACGATAAGTTGAGCTTAAAACCTCAAGTATCCAAGGTGGTGTCTTCTGCATATTTTATGATAAAAACCTTAAGGAAAATATGTCCTTTCATTCCTATAAAATCTAGAAAGGCGGTTGTAAACTCGCTAGTTCTACTTAAGCTAGATTATTGCAATGGCCTTTATATTAACATCCAATCTACTCTTCTTTAAAAAATGCAAACAGTACAAAGTGCTGCTGCAAGACTCGTACTGGATATACCTAAATATCAGTCCATTAGCACAGGGATTCAGGACCTTCACTGGCTACCAGTCGGACAAAGGGTAACACTTAAAGCATTATGTATAGCCCACAAAGCTCTCCATAAAGAAGGTCCAACATTTTTATGGGATCTTTTTAAATGTTATATCCCTAACAGGACTCTGAGATCTGCAAACACCCATCTGATGCCTACGGTCAGAATAAGAAAGGTGAGCTGAGGAGGGAGGAGCTTCAGTTACAATACTTCAAAGGAGTGGAACTCTCTCCCACCATACCTGAGGAAAATTCCAACGCTCCTTGAGTTTAGAAAACAACTGAAGACATGGCTTTTCTAGAATTATTGGTCTGAAACACAGTATGGAGAACCGGAAGCGCCAAGACACCCAAGGGTATATGCGCGCTATCCAAATTACAATAACATAACATAACATAACATAACAAAGTTCAGCCCTGTCTTTGCTACAATTAAACCTACCATGTGACTGATAGTAGACTGCACTTTATATTATCATATCTGTTTGGTAACAACATTATTTTGGATTTGTGTCAAATGTAGTTACAAAAAATATGATAGGAACTATTATCAAGTTTAAATGGGATGTCCATGTATGCCAAGCTTCGAGTTAAGTCTGTATATGTAACTTGAGGTGAATGTGATGTCTTCGAGGTGCTTTGGGCGGTCCGGCAGTCAAAGGCCCTGGGTGTGTCAGTTCGCCCTATACCGTCACAAGGGAGTACATCGAACTCCGGTACACTGTACACCACATGATTGAGCCTTTGTGTGATTTGCGTGACTCATTCACAATACACCTATATTGACTGATCTCATTTGATAACTTCCACAAATATTCCTAGACTTGTGGGCTCTCTTGAAACCAGTTTTGTAATAATGCCATATTGTCATCAAGCCTGTCGTTTACGGTGCCACAATTGTTCCTGCCTTCACTGCTCCAAAATACAATAGATTAAGGATGTCCATGTACAAGGTGTATGTTTATGGGCAGGCTTCCCTTCCTATCTCACAATTCAGTCTTTAAAAGTGCACCCTCTTCGGAAGTAGGCAGCAGTCATATGCTCATCGTCCTAATACTTTTCTGAATTGCACATTGCAGAATATGCTAAAAGTCTGCAAAATAAAAATCAGATTTTCAGCTTTTTCCAGAATGAGAGACCTTAGCACCTTGAAAGTTTAGGTGCATATTTTCTAACATTTCACGCAAGGCAGCAAGCAAAGTTGCTGAGCTGCATTGCATGAAAGGAACACAACAGAAATGCATCATATCTACAAAGATATAGTGCATTTCTGCTGTCTCTTAGCACCAGGGTGCAAGAGTGTCTGCATTAAAGGCAAGATTGTTTTTGTGCGGGATTGCATAACTTCCTTCTCAAAAACAATGCTTAGAAGCAATTTCCTCTTTGCATGCGTACGTATGAATGCACCACACAGAGAAACAGGAAGTAACAAGGAGAAATAAAACATTGTCTCCTTGTTACACCAACTTCAGGGCCGCATTGCATTTTTGTTGCTATTCCAGGTTTATTCTCCTTAGTCAATCTGGGATTGCTTCCTGACACAAAGTAATGCCAGGCAGCACTATGTGCAATGCACCGTCTTAGTAAATAGCAGAAAGGATTTCGCATCAAGGGTGCGCCATAAAAGTGACACAACCCTGACTCAAAACCTTAGTAAATCTGATTCTTAGTGTTTCCACACTTGCAAAATCACCACCAACCAAACTGTCAAGAGCGCTACCTGCGAGCCCATACTAGTGGCAAAAAAATGTTGAGCAACGGATGAAAAGAATTCAAAACATTGCATAACATAACACAGTCTATGCCAACAACCTAATGTTCTGCTCAAGTGAATGAATTCTTACAAACGTTTTCCCTAGATCTCAGCTGCTAGTGACGTCAGTGAAGACAGGATGAAACAGACTTTCATGCCTTATTTAGAGTTTAGTGGACAGAGTTTTCTGTCACAAACATGGTGCACTACCCTGTCTACCAAACTGATGGTCAACCTATTAGGAGTGAGGTGAACTATTATGCTTCCAAAGCAGTGCCCTGATTGGCACTGACGTCAGGACCCCTACACTGACGGATTTGAGTCCATAGATGTATGTACATCAGACTGATGTACGTTTTTTCAAAAGGAGAAACTGAAAATTAGCCCCAACACTCTGGGAGAAAATACTCAGGGTCATTTTTTGGGGTTTTCAAAAAACAAACTCCTAGCATGGAAGATTGTTTCTGTATACTAAAAAAGTTTGGTGAGCGACCATCTGTTACATGGCAGCTGTTAACAAACTTTCAGTGACTTCAGAGGACCTATTGTTAAGGTGGCACTTCTGAAGGCACAGGGATCTCTGAAAGGCTGGTGGAGATTTGAAAAATATGTTGAGTGGTAGTCCACACAGGGTGGCAGAGAAAAGATCTCCTCCAAAAATCCCTGTGATGCATGTCACAGTCTAAATCGATCTGTTCATGTTAATTTATCCAGTAGTGGCTCGTAAAGGTAAGAGCGGGACGCGGGCGAGACGGGGGGCTATGCGGCGAGCGATAGGTTAGTGGTTTTATTGATTTATTTATTTAATTTTACTTAACCCATCGTCTGTCGACTTCCACTGCCCCCAGCGCCCCGCCTCACCACTCTCAACTGTGCGAGCCGCTACTGCATTTATTAACTCCTATTTTATTTTTAGACTCCAATGTAGTGTAAATTTAGTTTTGAAGTGGCCTATGGAATAGACATGTCATCTCGAGTCACAAGAGACTGTAAACTTAGGGACTTGTGTCATGTGCAAACAAGTTTATGATTCTCTGGAAAGATAAGGAAAATTAGCTTGTACAATGAAAAGTCAGTTCTGAACTGTGACCCCAAAGAAAGGAAAAGCTATAACTAAAAAAATCACATTCAAATGGGGACATAATTTACATACAACGATAATTTCATGGAGTGTATGATGCAGTTTGGTAATATTAAAACCTGTTGACCTGTGCAAAAGAAAATAAATGTCAATGTAAGTCCAGTGATTGAAAAAGTAAGGTTAAGATGTGCTCCTTCCTTGGACCGGTAAGTGCTCTGGTTGTAAATATAGAAAATACATTTTTCTCTGGGCATGTGAACTCAACCTTCTCCATAGAAGAACATCTTGTTTGCTAGCCCATTAAGATACTTAAAGGCTGGAGACAGTGGCAAGGAGGTTTACACACAAAAAACTGAAATGATTGTATGTTTTCTCTGTTTCTTTGTTCTAGACATTTAGGGCTGTATTACAATGGTGGTTGTACAAGTGTCCGATCGCCATCATTTCTGGCATGGACCGTCCAACAAGGAATTGGCGGTCCCTAAATCCTAATGAGGATATGACCACTGTGCATGCGGTTGTAACCATTCCTGTTTATATTGCTGTGCTGTCCCGGAAAAGGCAGCAGTACAAGCCGCAATATAAAAAGGGATGTCTACAAAGATCCATGCACAGTGTGCCAGACACCATATGCAAGGCCCACGGGAGACGGGGTCCCTTTCCATCTGTGTTTACGTGGCTGTCAGACCACTATGTAAAGGCAGAGGGAAAGGGACATCGTAATCCCTACGGCTGTGCCTCCACAGGTACTGCCCCCATTGTATGGATCATGCTCCGAAGGGCTTGGTGTTGGTCGATCCCTCCACCCGCTGTGCTCAGACTGACCACATCATTATGCAGCGGTCAGACCGCAGCCTCAGATGTCGGATGGACTACCATCGACAGCCTCTTGGTGGCGATCAGCCCAACATCATAATTGGTCCTTTAGTGTTTAGATCTCTGGTATTAGCACATATGCTGTTTTGAAAAAGTGTTTTTATTTCTAAATTGCTATAACTGTGACTACTAATAATTATAACTTGTTTTTAGCTAGCGTTTCATACAGCTTCCAGATGTTTCTAAAAGGTGTTAGAAACAGGTGCTACTATCACCCATTTCAACAGAACTAAGTTTATTGCACTCAAAAGAATTGATGGCTCAATCAGCCTTTGCATGACTAGAACTTGTGACCTGCAGATCACTCCATGTTTAAAGGGAAGAGTTCAATTCACTGCGGCAGCTAGCCTGACCGACATAATTTTACTGTCCACACGATCTTTGCGAGTAGGCACAAAGGACGGGTGTGGGAAAAAGCAGTGAATGACTGCTTTGTCCCATCTACACCTGAAACATAACATGAAATAAAAGAATGAACGTGATTCTATATAGGCAACTAGAATTAAAAAGACCAGTGAAGTTACATTCCCACCTATCCTGCTATTAGCTTTCAAATATGAAATACTGTTTGCCTGACCATTAAAAGGTATCCACCTTGCGGGGGCGTAGCCAGCAGTGGAATGGGGTAGACATGGATCCGTCTGCTCTACTTCTTCCCTGGTGAAATTTACTTGGTTTTTCCCCCATTGCAGTGATCAGGGTGCGCCTGGTGGAAGGGCACCTGACCCCCAATTGCAGGAGGGAGTAGCGATTTGAAAGAGGACTGGCCCTGATCAAGTAGCCTAGGTGGAATCGGGCCAGGCTTTAGTGGACAGGGACCACTGAGGTATATGGGACCCATTTTCACCCTAAGTCAGAGCCAAGGACCAGCGCACCAGAGGAGGAGGATGTAAATGCAGAGGCCTGAGCTCCTCGCCGAGTAGCTTTCTGAGTGTGAAGCGCAGGCCAGGTGGTGAGAGTCAACACAAGATCTGGGGAGGAGGCTCAGCCAGGGGCCATTTGAGTGTGAGTGAAGGTTGCTCTCAGGCTTTCCAGCATCACAACTCGTGGGCCACCAACTGCTTAGAATGAGCCCTGCACTTTTGCAGTGGGCGTACCAGGTGAAGAGGAGGTCCACGGATTGTGGGGAGCCCACTAGTACCAGGACTGGGCAAGAGCTTGAATTCACCCACAGCAAGAGACCTAGGCAAAAGAGGGGGCCCTCAACGACATCAGTGGAAGGCTGTGACAGGAACCTCCAAGGAGAAGGGGCCAATTGCCTGTGAGGCAGTGTCATTGTGGTGGTAATTGATCCCTGCAGCCCTGACGGTGATCTAGTGACATTGAATGGATAGCAGTGCCTCCAGAGGCGATCACTATATTTTATTGGGACTACACAGGCCCAGCCGAAAAGTCTGCAGGGACCAATCCTTGACGCAATTCATCCACCTCTGTCCCAATAAACTCTTTGCGCAGAAGTGCAGTGATGGCATTTCTGCCCTCGGGCTTCGAAGGGGTGTGTTCTCCTGCAAATACAATGGCTGCCAACAGAAGCAGCAGGGAGACGTCAACCAAGGATATGTTGGTCAACAAAGGCACCAGGACAGACAAGACAGACAAAGTTTCCACTTCAGGGAGATGCTTCCTGAATAGGGAATCAGTGTCTCAATCCAAGTTTGCCATTTCACAGGAACATTTACTGCAATTCCTCAGGGAGATTAAGGAGGTGACCATAATCAAGTGTAACCTCAAGACTACCTGGAGAAAATGCAACAGGATATGACAGGCCTGGACACCAGAATTCATGATTTGGAAAATACTGTTGATGCGAGGAAATCTACTTTCTGACTTCCAAAGACCTGGCCCTCAAGGAACCTTACAATGACTTAGCCCTAAACCAGGAAGATACTGAAAACAGGTGTGACGTAAAAGCATTAGAATGTGTGACCTAATGCGAGAGATGGAGTGTACAGACAGAGACGTTTTAAGGCATGGGCAAAGTGGGCTCTGTCCCAGGCCCCCAGCCTTTCAGGGGTCCCTCCAATAGAGCCTGCTCTGTTCTGGAGAGCCAGCTCTATTCTGACGACCTTGTATAATTTTTAAACAGATTGTTTTAAATAGCGTTTTTCTTTCATTTATTTTTAATGTGGGTGATGTGTGAAAGTCTATTGCGGACATTTTGCAGAAAAATGTAGTGTTTATATTTCATGCAACATCCATAAAATAGTTTCTTTTAGATTAAAACAGTACCTCGCATATTAGAAATGGGAGGGTGTCACTGACATTATTTTCACTAATAATAGTGAGAGGGTTAGCTGTTACAATATTTAAAACACGCATCACTATCCCTGAATAATAGATATAAATACATTTAAAATTTGAACTAGTGTGCATGTGCACTGTCTGTGACCTGGCTAAAGAGGGCATGAAAGAGCTTAAACTAGATCGTAAATTTAAACCTCTTCCTAACAGGGGCAACTAAAATGCATTTGGCCCAGGGCCTCCAAAATCCTTAAGATGTCCCTGTGTACAGATTTGCAAGCATTTGTGCTGTCCCACAACCACAACCGCCCACATTATCCTCCTATTCACCTGGACTGATCCCATCAAACAAACATGGAAGGGCAGCACAGAGAGGGTATACCAATATTCTAACTGAGTCCCCTTCTTTGATTAGAATAAGGATATATTACATGGGATTCCGTAATCCCTGGATACGTGTCAGTCCTGAATGTCTTATTAATTGCTGACTTGTGAGGCACCCAGTCACCAATATTAAAGAAAAGTCATCAGAATTTAACTATTATGAATTATAACAGTCAAGTTCTGATATCACATGCCTGCTGCCAGAGCCAGCACCTGAGGTGAAGGGCAAATCAGGTCACAGAGTATAAGTGAAGCAGCTGTTTAAAGCAACAAAAACAGAACGTTGCTTTTCTTTCCTTTGCTCTGTTAGTGCAGCTTTTTTTAGACTGACTTGTATTGAACTATTTCCAATATCGATTTGCAACAATTATCTAACAGGTTATTGATGTTTTTAATTTCGCATTAGAAGTTTTAATTTATACTTCATGTTTGTAAACATGCTCGCTCGTTCATAAGCAAGAGCTATGCACCAAGCTTTTAAGTGGTTTGTGGGAAAGGTGATGGTGTGACCAAGTATTATATGGGATACTATACTCCCTGACTTTGGCCTTGTACCTCTATATGGTTATGAAATGCCTCTGTGACTTGCAGTATCCTTATCATATATGGCAGGGGGTACTTTAACCCTCATGTGATGGCCCTGGACTGAATCAAGAACAACGTCTCCTTCAAAGGTCCTAAACTGACACTGTACAGTGGCCTAGCTGCAACAATACTGTAAAGCAAAAGGGATGTGTGACAAATCACAGATAATCTGTGTAAACACAACATCTCCTACTAGTGAGGCCACCCATTTAGGCTCATCTTCATTTGGTATTACCAGAAAGAGTTTGATAAGATTTCACAAGATGCTCAGTGTATTCTCTGCATCACGGATGACCAGGCCAAAAGTGACACTATTACTTCACTTGACAAGAAATCTTCAGGACGACATTGGAGAACTATGAATAGAAGCCAGAAAAATGTTGCTCCGACTCCAACAGACATTGAGAAGGCTGGACAGAATGTAAGTAGGGAATTAGAGAAGGTGCAAAACGTTGGTCCCCCATCTAAAAGCTGGACTCTCCCGACCCTGGCTCTTCCATCAACAGCTGGCCCAGAGTGAAAAATAACAATGACCACCTGCAGGGGGTACAGAGAACATAGAAGCATGTGGGAGCAGCACGGTATGATTCCCTGACTTAAAATGGATAATGCAGAAGGGTTGGTTCTACAGAACCTGCCATTACTTTTGGAATTTGGTCGTTAATCCTTGTGGGCCCTGATGAGGGTCCCAGTTTTGTTTGGGTTGATGGTTTGATTCAGGTTCCCATCCCCTGAGCTGACTTTGGGGGAGAGGGAAGTTCGACACATTTGCATTGTGCTCAGAGAGAAATAGAGTGTCTACCTTAACCAAGTCAGGCTTGATTTGGGTGCACAATAAATAGCCTGCAAGCACATAGCGTTGCACCCTACGTAATAGCAAAGGTTAAAGTAGTCAGGCTCAATGTCATGTGATTATACTTAGAAGCCAAGAGACTGGCAGGTTTTGAATATTTTAAAAAGTCCAGGGGCAAATCTGTATTTACTTGCAGAAGATTGGCCTAGGATTAAGTTAAAACAATTCTCAAAACAATACTTCTCCTCTATCACGAGGAAAACATCAGGAGTGGGTATACTTTGTAGTTTGTCTTTTGGGGTACAAGTGAAGGCCTTGTTCCCAGACAAAGAAGACAGAATGCTAGGCATGATAGCCCAAGTGGGTTCACAACATTATCCTATAGTCATCATATATTGCCCTAATGCACATCTAGATTTGTTCCTCAAAATAGTACTCTGCGCAGCACTGGAGTACGCCCAGGTTCACCTTGTTGTGGGTGAGGATCTGAAAAGTCTGATGGACCCATTAAAGGATAAATACTATCTAAAATTTGGCGGGGGAAGGTGTAATCACACCCTGCCTCCAAGACTGGCTCGCTAAAAACAGCCTCATAGACATATGTAATGTAATGTAATGTAATGTAAAAAGGATTTATAGAGCGCAACATTCACCGGACGGTTTCTTGGCGCTGTTCACTAATTCATGAGGAGACAAAGGAGGGAGAAAGAGGGAGCTTATGTATAGACACAGCGGAAAAGGTGGGTTTTTAGGAGAGACCTGAAGTGAGGGTAAGAGGAGGAAAGTCTGAGTTCCAACGGTAGAGAGTTCCAGAGTGAGGGGGCCAAGAAAGAGAATCTAAGGCCTCCGTGCTTTTTGCGCCTAAACCTAGGCGTCTGAAGGAGTGCATGGTGGGAAGATCAGAGGTGTCTGGAAGGGGCGTACGGGTGCAGAAGAGACGAAATGAAAGAGAGGCCGATGCCGGCCAGGGATTTATGGGTCAGACAGCCAAGTTTAAACTTACAGCGCTCCGATACAGGAAGCCAATGAAGGGCTTTGAGGAGAGGACGGACGTGATGATGTTTTGGTTGATGGTAGATCAGGCGGGCAGCCTGATTCTGTATCAGCTGTAGTCTTTTGATTTGATATTGTGGGATACCTGCGTACAAGGCGTTGGCATAGTCGATCCGAGAGATGACTAACGCCAGCAACGCCAGGGTGAGAGCTTCAGTGGTCAGAAAGTGGGCTATTTTTCGAATTTTTCTAAGCTGGTGGAAGCAGGAGGACACTGTAGCACTGACCTGATGATTCATGGAAATATCATGTGAGATATAGACCCCCAGGCTTTTTACCTTGTCAGCAGGACAAGGGGAGGGGCCAAGGGAAAGGGGCCAGAAGGTAGAGTTCCAGGGGTTGGATGGGCCTCCGACAAGAACGAGCTCCGTCTTGTCGGGGTTAAGTTTGAGATGGTGAGCGCCCATCCAGTTGCTAATATGACAGAGGGTAGACTGGAAGTCCTGGGCCGCTTCCTGCGAGGAGTCAAGATTGAAAATGAGCTGAATGTCGTCTGCATAATTAAATGCAGTGACATTCCTTCCCCGGAGGGAGCGGATCAGGGGGGTGAGGTACAGGTTAAAAAGGAGTGGGGACAAAGACGACCCCTGTGGCACTCCGCAGGTGAGTTTCATCCTGTCCGCCGAAAATTGGGAGAGTCGAACAGATTGGTGGCGGTTCGTCAGGAAGGAACGGACCCAATCAAGGGCCGTCCCTCCGATACCAGCCTCCTTGACACGGTCGACCAAGATGGTGTGGTCGACCGTGTCAAAGGCTGCCGACAGATCCAAGAGAATCAAGGCTTGGCTGATGTTGGAATCGGCGCCTCTACGGAGTTCCTCCATTACAGAGAGAATGACCGCCTCAGTCGAATGGACGGGTCTAAACCCGGTCTGCTGAGGGTCCAAGAGTTGGAGTCCTCAATAAAAGAACTGAGGATGCTGGTAACATATGACTCAAGTACTTTGCTTAGGTAGGGAAGAAGGGAGATGGGACGGAAGTTGCCCATAACCGTAGGGTCGGCGTTGGGTTTCTTTAAGATGGGTACTACCTCCGCATTCTTAAACTGGCTGGGGACCTCACAGAGCAGAAGGGAGTTGTTCAGGAGAGCCAGTGGGAGGGCGGGGCAAGCTGAAAAGGCAGCCCGGAGAATCGTGGGAGGGCAGCAGTCTGTGGGGGAACCAGAGGAGACTTTGTTAAGCAAGGCGATGAAAACATCTTCTGATATGGGGGGGAACTGAGTCAGGGAATGAGGGTTAATAGAGGGAGCAGCCTCAGTGAGGGGTATAGCCGGGGGTGTGGAGGAAATGCTATTTTTGATTTTGGTAATTTTTTCTATAAAAAAGCAGTTGAGGGAATCACAAAGTGCTTGAGACGGAAGGGGTTTGATGGTCACCCTGTCCGGATGTGAGAGCTCCTCTACGATGGCGAAGATATATTTAGATTTTTGCGCAGAATTGAGGATTTTAGTGGAGAAGTAGGCGGTTTTGGCGGCTGAGATTGCTCGTTTGTATTCTCCCAGTAATTTTAGAAAATGTGGTTTCTCTGAGGGATCATAGCTTCTACGCCAACGGCGCTCAGCCTGGCGGAGACCTAGTTTTAAGGACTTAAGGCTATCAGAGAACCAACGATGTGCGTCGTGGGGGCGCTTAGTTCTAATTAGCTTGAGGGGGGCAACCTTATCACTGGCGTGTTCTAGTCATTTGACAAGTGCAGCTTCTTGGGAGTCAATAGGGCCAGAGCTGGGCAGAACTGAAGATGTTAAAGAGGTGAAGAATAAGTCAAGGTCTGCTTTGTTCCAATTACGAGCCAAGAGGCTAGGGCCTCGGCTGCGAGGGGGCGGAGGAGGGACCAGGAGGAGAAAAGAAATTAAATGATGGTCTGACCAGTGGCAAGGTGAGATCATGAGTGACTTGATTTCAAGATTATAGGTCCACACCTGGTCTAGGATATAGCGTGAAATACACCCATGTGTTCTAGACTTCACATTTTATTCCTCAGGTCAGACGATGAATACCTACCCTGATTACCTTCCTACATGCCCTAGACTTATGGGAGAGGTTAGGAACATGGCCATAGATTATATTGCACAAACATCAGACAATACCCCGATTTGGTGATTTCACTTACAATTGATACATGGCAATAACAGATTTCCGGGCCGGCAATTAAATGAATTCCTCTTCAATGACCTAGTAGTTACAGCAAGCTGGTAGAGGACAATAACAAAATCCCTAACCAAAAATGGTAGTCAGGCTGTCTCATCTTTCATTCTGTAGGGATTGTTAAAAGCTTACAGCAGGGTTTTTCTTTATCACAGCAGGGTATAAAAGGGTGCGGGCAGATGCATGCTCCTAAGTGGAGGTGTCACTGTTAGAATTAGAGGGTGAACATTAAAGAACTACCTGCACCATGCCCTGTCAAAAACGCACGGTCTTAAACTGGGATAGAGCAGGATATTCCCTTCTCAGGACTAAACCAAATAACTACTCTGCTGGCAATATATGAGGGAGATTGTTGGCTAAGCTGCTGAGGGCCAAAAATACTGTAGATAGAATTCAAAAGATAACTGACCATAAGGAGGATATGGTCCTTGAGGACAGGCAGATAGTAGAGGTCTTTAGGGTCTTTTACCAGCAGCTCTACTCTAAATAAGAGGTTCCATTAGAAGCAGTTTCAATATATTTACATAAACGTGGGACTATACCTAACACCAGATTTATGGGAGCCCTTGGATGAACCTATTTCCACTGATGAGGAGATCTCGACAATAAGTAAGCTTGGGGTGAGAAATAGGGTATAGGGCTGTCTATTATAAATGATATTGTAGTATGTTAGAACCAATCCAATCAATTTTGTATAATGATGTAGCTGAAGTGGTAATAGTTACCCATTCAATAAGAGAGGCTGTGGTGGTAGTGATATGCTAGCCACCTCCTGGTGCACCTCCTACAGACTATTCTTCCTCTAGAATGTTAAAATAAAGCTACTTACCACTATCTTGGCATCCAGACTATGTCTCCTTCTCCCATAGTAGAATTGCCCAATCTGGCTTTGGCCCCAAGTGACAGTGTGAAGATAAAATGAAAATGTTTGTGCATATTATGAGACCTCCCAAAGGAAGCAACTGTTCTCGTTGTATGCCGAAAAGGCATTTGCCAGAGTGGATTGGGTATACATGTGTCAAGTGATGCATTGGATTGGAATGGACCTTGCTCAGTTCGATTATTGTAAATTATCTAGCTTCAATTGCCCCTTTTAAAGTGAATGGCACATCCTCATGCCCCATAAAGACATTGTGGGCAACTAGGCAAGGATATCCCCTCTCGCCACTCATATTTGCCCTGTCATTAGAGCCATTTGCGAATACTATACAGAGTAAAGACGACATCAAAATGGTGTAATCTGAGAACTTTATGTTTAGGCTGACCCTGTTTGCGAACAATATGATGCTTACACTCACCAAATACTACTATTGGAGCTGGAGACCCTCAGGATAGTTTCCAATTTCAAAATCAGTGACACAATACTGAGGTTCTCCTTCCCCGACCCACTCCCTAACTAACCCCATATCAGGGTACTAAGAATCGATAAAGTATTTTGGAGTTCACATTGGGCACAATACTAAACTAGTCTTACCTTTCCCAGAATACTCAAAAATACTTCCAGCACAGGCATATTAAGCAATTTTCCTGGCTGGACAGGATAGCAGTGGTTAAAATGAAGAATATTCTCCAGATTCTGTAAGTATTCTAAGCCAGTGCATTGCCGGCACACCCCTGGGTCCTACAATAACTTCAAGACCTAACTAACTCCTACATTTGGAGGGGTAAAGCCCAGCGAATAGCTAATAGAACCTTGTAGAAGCCTCCGACACAAGGCGGGCTAGCTGGCCTCCATGTTATGACCTATTAGCAGGCTACTCGGCTATGCTTCTCGGTGAAGTGAGGTAAAGTGAAAACAGCAATGCAATTGATGTTTTATAGACCACGTGATTGGAGGAGCTCCCCATGGCAAGTTCTGTGGTTGGGGAAATCACAGAGAAGCTGGGACCTCTATGCATCACTGGTGACCAGAGCCACTGCTGGTGGTCTGGGACAGTATTTCCATGAAACTGGGACTTTCTTTCTTCCCTTAACTGTACAAACCTACTTCCTTTAATTCGGATCTTACACTATGAGCAAAGACACATTTAGGGAATGGAGAGATAGGGGATGGATAACGTCAGCCCCACTTCTCACAGGAACAATTAAAATCATTTGAGATCCTAAAAACATATATAATCATAGTATAATAACAATAATAATATCATTGCTGTTGCTATTATCGTTAGTATTATTAATGCAATATTACAATTATTGTCATCATTACTATGTAAATTGTTATTGATGCTGGTAAATCAATACAACAGGAACAAAAATAAAACTACTAATGAAAACAATAATATTAATAAGTACGAAGGAATTTGCACTGCTGCAAACAACAGTAATAACAATAATGATATTATTAATGATAATACCAATAATGATTTTGATCATAATCATAAAAATGCTAATATTAATAATGAAAAAATGACGATGATGACGATAATAATATTAATAACAATATTAATACAGAAATTTCTAAAGCGCGAACAGCTACCTCGCAGGGAGGTGTCCCGGCGCTATGTGAGCAGCTTGAGTAAACAATAAGTAATAAATAATATTATTATTAATAATAATAATAATAATAATAATAATAATAATAATAATAGTGCAGTGATGCTGCCTCGAGCAAGCAGGGTGAGATGGCGCAGGCCAGCACTGGGGCGGCTGCCAAGACGCCCGGGACTGGTAATACAGGTTGAGTGATGGAAGCTGAGCCGGCTCAGCGCCGGTTTGTAGCCCAGCCACAGGATTACACCGTGATCCCCTGCCATCTCCTCCCCAGTGACCTTTAAACAAGGGAAGAGATCGGGAAGTCACGTGATGTCGTTTTCACAGCACGAGGTAAGACGCTGGCTCGCGCCGAGACGGAGGCCTCTTCCTGCCGACGGCCCAGGGCCTGTGTACCTTAGGTAGCAGGTATGGCGGCAGTTCGTCAATGTTTTAATTTAAGGTGGAGTGTTCCGTTGGCTGAGCACACACTAAACACACCCAGTCACTCTGACCTTTCCTTCACGTAGGTACAGTAACTCGAGCAGTCGTTGCTTTTTAAACAAAACAAACGGTCTATTAACCCATTCTGACTTAAACAGCGCGCCACGGAGATACTTTTCCTTAAGCTTTTCAGGAGAACTTGCACTTCAACAGTGTCTTGAGACAGTGTTGCAGCATGGCATGCACGTCATTCAAGGATCACCAGGGGTAGGTGAGCTCTATTTACTTTCCATGGCTTCCACTGGAATAAGGGCTGAAATGAAAACTGGAACTTTGTTCTGTGAAAATAAATAAATTCAGCAGAGCAATGGACACTCTGTGCATGATTGAATACAATAAAAAACACTTATTTTTAAACTCGTTGCTGCTGTTTCATTATTGATATTCGATGAAAAGTTATGTGTTTGCATGCAAAGCTACCTGTGATGAAGAGTTCCACACACGTGGATGCTTTATGAAATCACATAAAGTCCGAGTATAAAATCCATACATACTCTATGACTTTCTCCATGGCAGAGAACTCTGCACAGTGGAAATGGTTTTTACTGTGTAAATGCACATTTCTTTTTATTTCCGTTTTTCTGGTGTGGAAATGTATTTTACTGTGAAGAAACTCTATCTCCTACCCACCCTCCAAATCTGGCAGTGATCCATTCCCCTTGCCACCCTGCAAAAGGATTTGTGCCAAAACTTGGTTGGAGTGAAAATACAACCCTTTGCAAGCTGGAGAAGTGAATGATAGGAGTTAGTGAGTGCACGCAAACATACTAGGTTGAGAGCCTTCCCAGCCTTCCAAGGTAAACTACACCTTACAACACACCGGAATGCCCATATTCTCAACCTTTGTGTGGGATATAAGGGTGCAAAAAAGTTTGCACTTGGGCAGGGATCTCAGCATCTGTAACGTGGCTTGCGCCTGCCAGTAAACTCTTTGTTAATTTCAGCAGGTATATTTGAGGTAAATTTGGGAATAGGCCCTATGGTCAAAGCCAATTAATACAGATGAATATAACAACTACGTTTTTTCAGTTTGCTTTCCCCCCTCTAATTTATCATCATATTTCTCATTGAGGTATACATTGGAGAATCATTAAATCATGACACTTAGGGCCCGATTAGGCCCTTAGCGGTACGGTGCCGGATTCACCCCGCCGCTGCACCACCAAAGCTGTGCTCAGACTGCCTGCCTGATTAAGAGGTTTCTCCTGTCTGGCGGGCTTTGCTTTTTGCGTTCCCAAGGTGGAGCCCTGAAAATGGGCACCGCAGTGGGAACATAAAAAAACAGTTCCTGCACTCCATGCTCTAAAGAGTCCATGCCATGCAGGAACTGGTGCGCATACACTCATGGGGGAATATGTTGTGCCCTCATGTGTGCATCCACAGGGCTTGTTTGTTTAATCTCCGCTATGGTTTTCGTGGCAGTGGAACCGTTATGAAAACTGTGGCAGAGAAAAAACTTGTAATATGCTTGGCAGGACCGCGGCAGTACAGCCAAGCATATTACTGCCTCCTGACCGCCATAGCACCACCAGGGATGGGCGGTTCCCTGAAGGCTGCAGTGGGGCTGTGGTGGTCCCATCGCCAATATCGTAATAGGGCGGTTGAGAAACCGCCACTGACGCGCCCCCTTGAGTCTGGAGGTCCGTGGACCTCCCGACTCGTAATCAGGGCCTTAGTGGTATAAAAAATGTAGTGTCCTAGTGTTGACCTGTTTGTTGTGGCACTATATCCACTTCAAATTAGCACATCGTTTTTCATGCAAGACAAAACTAAATTAGAGATGCTCCCCTGAATATCATGTCAACACCTTAGTTACTATAAAGGAGATATCTAAAATAAACATTTATCTGTGGTTTGTTATCATGGCAAATCAGCTATGTGAATGAGGGGTAAGGTCATGTCACACAACTTCAAGTTAAATTCAAGGTCAAAGGCCATATGAAATCACCTCCTATGATGATACAGACATCACAGATGTATGTGGTCACTTCTGCTACCCCTGGCATTTTGGTGAATGTATGTCCATGCAGCAT
Organism: Lissotriton vulgaris; assembly: GCF_964263255.1. Classification (NCBI taxonomy): domain Eukaryota; kingdom Metazoa; phylum Chordata; class Amphibia; order Caudata; family Salamandridae; genus Lissotriton; species Lissotriton vulgaris. Next base: position 955,641,372 of record NC_141689.1, on the reverse strand, counting down.
GGGTGGCAAGGGACCTAAGGCAAGCAAGAAAAAAATGGGCCTCATGTTCTTCAAGTTGGGCAGTGGCTTCCCCTGGAGGAGGGGAGGGGTAACTGAGGCCTGTGTCCCACCTGTAGTCCTCAGGCCACCCGCACGTCTCAACCCCATGGTGCCCCATCAACATATCTATAAGGCCGAGAATATTTTAAATGACAGAAAGAGAGCAGAAACTAAGCCTGAAGGAGGAGACAGGTGTTGGGGAAGAAACCAAAAGCAAAGGGAGATGTGATAATTTAAAAACAAAAAATGTAGAGGAACATCATTGAAGGGGGCCCAACAGAATAGAGGAACATAAAAAAGTGAAAACGAGAAAAAAATAGGAAAGTAAGAGAGGGTGACAGGGCAAAAGGAAGACTGAACAAATACATATTTGTGAACAAAGAGGGGACACACACATGTTCTCTCTCTCTCTCTCTCTCTCTCTCTATATATATATATATATATATATATATATATATATATATATATATATATATATATATATATATATATATATATATATATATATATATATATATATATATATATATTTTTTTTTTTGTCACAAAAGGAGCGGCACAAGCAAGTCTTTATTGAAGCCTTTTAATCAGAGCTTCTTCCCACCAACGCGTTTCAGCCACACAAGGCTTTGTTCACGGTCAGTTAGTCCTTCTACCATGTTCCTTTTAATACTAGCCCATTTTAGCCTTAGGTGGCATTATGGGATATGTAGTTTGGAAACAATTTTTTTACAAAAATCAAACAATAAAAGAAAGACTGGTGTGTCATTATGTTTCTGCTAGCATTAGTACATTTCACTACATGTTAATTCACATGGGCAGAGTAGTTCATTTAAGTTTGTAATTGGAATAGTTCCCAGTTCGTTTTGGTTTTAGTTTGTGGGTACATAGGGTACTATAGATAGATCTGGTTGTTGATACAAGATATCACCATTACACACTGGGGTATGATTCCTACTGCACCGTCACATTTACTCAATTCCCAAAATATCATATCATAAATTATGTATATTTTTAAATCCTAGTCTTACAAAAAGAACGTGAATGTATGAAAGTTTCTTTCTGGGATTCATGAGGCTTGCTACAATGTTTTTTACTAATGATATTTATTGTAAATAACATTTAATTATTTATTATATCTTGTGTAAATATATGAATTTAGGACTTGTTCTTAAAAAACTACTTTTTTTAGAATTGTTCCGATATTTTTATATATGCTTGCCTCTTTTTGCACATAATACTATACCAATAGCATTGATTTTATACATAATGAGTGAATATGAAATGATCAGAGCCATTTTGCTCGGGATTTGATTACTGTGTAAATAGGGCACTGTGCCCTCTATGTTGAAATGGTGAATATCGCTTTAATTCAAACAGGATGCACTACCGATCATGTGATCATTTATACTATTTATGTCACTTCCTTTCTTCTTTACATGACATTTGATCAAGCCTCGGCTGAGGTGAAACGCGTCATGGCGACTGGTGGGCTGTTATTCTTCACGAATAAAGAGCACTGAAAACGAGAGCACGGAGTCTGTGGCTTTACTCAATTTCCGTTCTGCGGCGTGAGCTGTGTTGAATTCGGACTTTTCGAAAATATATATATATATATTACCTACTGGCGGTCGCCAGTAGGTATATATAGTTAGGATTTTTTCTCTATGGAATTTTTGAAAATTCTATGTCTAATAACTTTGGCGTTTGTGGATGGAATTGGCTGAAATTTTCAGGAAAATTGAACATTGTGTTTCTGAGCAGCCCCTGACAATTTGGGGGGGTTTCATCAAGGGGGGGCCGAGAAAAAAGGGGGGTCCCAAAACACGTTTTTCCCATGTTAATTTCCATAGGGCGGTTGGCCTCACTTTTAGCTCGAACGGCTGAATGGATTTGCACGAAACTTGGCAAAATTGTAGGGACTGTTAGCCCGATGTGCCTTTGCTAGGTCTCAATATATGTGCTCCAGTGGATTTTGAGTAATTTAGGTTCAAAAAAAGATATATATCTGGGCGGAGCCTAACCACACATCTGATCTGATTGGCTGTCAGCACTTCATCCAAGAAGTGTTGGCAGCCATCTTGGGACCAATATACATGATAGCACCTCATTAAAAAGCATTGTAGTTAATAGAGGGTTTTAGGACTTTAGTTACATTATAAATCATTTGTTGATGGTACCATACTCGTTTTAGGAATTGTGGTGGGTTCTAAGGTGATTTTACCATGTGAAAAAACCTTCTGCTGTGATATCATGAATATTGTTTGAAAGAAAACTAATATCTCATGATTTTCCCACAGTGGTTTGGAAGGGGATCTATAAGCTAAACTGAAAGCATATTTTCTGTAAATTCACATTATCTTTCTCAGTCATGTGAAAATGAAGTCTGACATTCTCAGTAAAACATGTACATCCAACAAGGACAGAGACTGTCAGTTGATTCCTTTGTGTTCTACTGCAGCCTCCTAGAGTGTTCTAAAGAACAACTAGAGCGCTAACAGTCCTACTTATTACAAAGGTATGGCACACCTGAAGCCATCTTGATTGGAATAAAGTGGTAACTCTTAAAACATTTAATTTAAAAAGAAACAACATGGGGGGTATATTTTGCCATAGAAAGTATGATTAGTGCTGCAGAATGAAAAATTAGGGCACATTTTGAGTGACTTCTCAAATCCTTTTCTATTTCATTAAAACATTCTGACATACAGTCTCCCAAGATGGCCACCAGAGACAAAAGAGCCTAAATGTAGCCCAAATATCACCCAGATGTACCCCAAGTATAGCCCAATGACAGAATGTCCCAGAGTGTTCTAAAGAACAACTAGAGCGCTAACAGTCTTACTTATGACAAAAGTATGGCACACCAGCAGCCATCTTGATTGGAATGAAGTGGTAAGTCTGAAAACACTCAATTTAAAAAGGAACAACATGAGGGGGTTAATTTTGCCATAGAAAGTATGATTAGTGCTTCAGAAAGAAAAATTAGGGATCATTTTGAGTGACTTCTCAAATCCTCTTCTATTTCATTAAAAAAATTCTGACATGCAGACTGAAACATGCACTTTGAATACCAGCAGCAGACGTCCCTGGTGACCAGTAGCTTTACTACAGTGATCTAATGTGCAACTAGAGTGCTAACATTCAGAATTTATGGCAAATGTGTGACACATCTGAATGCCTTCTTGATGGAACCAAAGTAAACAAGCATTGAAAATGCAATAGATCTCGCCCTCGTTTAAGTTAAAGCCATTCTGTTTGTAATGAGGTGGCTTTTTAGCTTTGCTTTTATTAGTGTTTTTTCAACTTTCATGTAAATAACATGCATCTGTATGCATATAAGTATATGTATGCATGCATTTATGTTTGTATTTATATAGATATACAGATGATATATGTTTATATATGTATGTATATATATATATTCACTGAAAAAACCATAGGCTATAGACCATATATAGTTAGGAATTAGCATTTACAAAACCTTGAAAATTCACTGAAAAAACCATAGGTTATAGACCATATATAGTTAGGAATTAGCATTTACAAAACCTTGAAAATTCACTGAAAAAACCATAGGTTATAGACCATATATAGTTAGGAATTCGCATTTACAAAACCTTATTTTACTCACACAAAACCATTGAAATTCCATATATAGTTAGTTGCACTAACTATATATCGCGCACCCGCAATCCACTGCTGATGATGTCACATATTACATCATTCATGACATGGTCAGTGACATCACTGATGACATCACTGATGACATCTCAAATGACATCACTGATGACATCACTGATGACAACATCCAGTGACTGTATGTTTCTGTAAAGTTAAAATATGTCTTACATATTGAAGAATGAGTGGATGTATAAGTGTCTGGATGAAGGATTTAGTAGGTGCATGACTGACTGTATGAGTGAGTGATTAAATGTGTCTCACTGAGTGCATGGGTTAGTGACTAAACTGTCTTAATTTGTGCATCATTATGTCTGTTGTTCTGTAAACTGTTGCATGTGTTGATAAGTAGCTATATGAGTAACTATATGGGTTATTGATTGGTTGCCCAAGTATTTGTATGGGAGACTGAGTGTGTGTGTGGGTGGCTGGGAGTTGTATGACTCTGTGCATAGATGTGTGAGCAGTTGATTCACTAGATGTATGGTTTCAAAAGTGCATTTGGAAACAGCTGTATGGGCGGTTGACTGTGTGCATGAGTGTATTGGTGAGTGAATGGATATCTCAGTGCTACATGTCAAAGTAAGTACATATGTAAAACACAGTACATGTGAGAGTTGACATATATAAATAACTGTGCATAAGAGCCAGTGAATGTGTGAGTGGCTGTATGGATCATTGTGAACTTGTATCAGGGATTGTATAAGAGAGTAAATATGTGTTAGTATATGTTTGAATAAGTAAAGTTTGTATAACTGTATAGTTGAGGAAATGGAGGTGTGATTGATTCTTTGCATGACTGACTAGGTGTGTGAGTAACTCCATGGATGAGTGACAGTCTGTGAGTGTCTGTTTACACTGATTGTATCTAAGGTTATATTAGAGTCTGAAGAGGTTCATCGTATTATCAAATGAATGATATCATCAGTGATGTGATCAGTAATGTCAAATGAGATGTCATCAGTGATGTCATCAGTGATGTCATTTGAGATGTCATCAGTGATGTCATTTGAGATGTCATCAGTGATGTCATCAGTGATGTCACTGACCATGTCATGAATGATGTAATATGTGACATCATCAGCAGTGGATTGCGGGTGCGCGATATATAGTTAGTGCAACTAACTATATATGGAATTTCAATGGTTTTGTGTGAGTAAAATAAGGTTTTGTAAATGCGAATTCCTAACTATATATGGTCTATAACCTATGGTTTTTTCAGTGAATATATATATATATATATATATATATATATATATATATATATATATATATATATATAACACATCACCTCCTCAAACGACGAGAGTGAAGAGGCCACCAGGGGAGTAGGAGAAGGCAAATTTATTCCCGTGCTGCAGGTAAGAAAAGTTCACATCATCCGTTCATCGGCGAATGCATTTCAGCTTCTCTCAAGCCTTCCTCAGCGCCACGGGTGTGTGCAGGATAGGTGGCGGCACTTCTCACGCCCCTCCTAATAGGTGTAAGCTCTGCTCCGCCCCTCCAGGTCAGTACCAATGGCAGTTATCCTGGCAAGTTGCTTAATGCACGGCGACTACCAGTACCAGGATGCAATGTTCGGAGTCTTGCCTGGTGGATACTGCTCGGGGTCAAACAGAGCTGTGCTGCTAATGAACCCTCCAAATCCCGATGACACAGAAAAGCCACCGTCTCCTCCAGTCCCCGAACCGCTTCAACCTCCTGAACCTGGTGTCAATGAGGCAGGAGCAAGGATGAGAATCATGCCTCGCCCAGCATGAAGTCAATGACCCCAAAACTACCAGCAATATCGTCCAGGTCAAGAGGCGAGCTCTGGCAGTTCCGGTAACCCGGATTCAAACAAAAACCACCGAAGTAGCGTCCAGTCGAACCAGAGCCAGCTTGCAGAAACGGGAGCCTCTTAAATGCGGCACTGGATTCCGCGTTGAAATGTAAACACATCACCTCCTCAAACGACGAGAGTGAAGAGGCCACCAGGGGAGTAGGAGAAGGCAAATTTATTCCCGTGCTGCAGGTAAGAAAAGTTCACATCATCCGTTCATCGGCGAATGCATTTCAGCTTCTCTCAAGCCTTCCTCAGCGCCACGGGTGTGTGCAGGATAGGTGGCGGCACTTCTCACGCCCCTCCTAATAGGTGTAAGCTCTGCTCCGCCGCTCCAGGTCAGTACCAATGGCAGTTATCCTGGCAAGTCGCTTAATGCACGGCGACTACCAGTACCAGGATGCAATGTTCTGAGTCTTGCCTGGTGGATACTGCTCGGGGTCAAACAGAGCTGTGCTGCTAATGAACCCTCCAAATCCCGATGACACAGAAAAGCCACCGTCTCCTCCAGTCCCCGAACCGCTTCAACCTCCTGAACCTGGTGTCAATGAGGCAGGAGCAAGGATGAGAATCATGCCTCGCCCAGCATGAAGTCAATGACCCCAAAACTACCAGCAATATCGTCCAGGTCAAGAGGCGAGCTCTGGCAGTTCCGGTAACGCGGATTCAAACAAAAACCACCGAAGTAGCGTCCAGTCGAACCAGAGCCAGCTTGCAGAAACGGGAGCCTCTTAAATGCGGCACTGGATTCCGCGTTGAAATGTAAACACATCACCTCCTCAAACGACGAGAGTGAAGAGGCCACCAGGGGAGTAGGAGAAGGCAAATTTATTCCCGTGCTGCAGGTAAGAAAAGTTCACATCATCCGTTCATCGGCGAATGCATTTCAGCTTCTCTCAAGCCTTCCTCAGCGCCACGGGTGTGTGCAGGATAGGTGGCGGCACTTCTCACGCCCCTCCTAATAGGTGTAAGCCCTGCTCCGCCCCTCCAGGTCAGTACCAATGGCAGTTATCCTGGCAAGTCGCTTAATGCACGGCGACTACCAGTACCAGGATGCAATGTTCTGAGTCTTGCCTGGTGGATACTGCTCGGGGTCAAACAGAGCTGTGCTGCTAATGAACCCTCCAAATCCCGATGACACAGAAAAGCCACCGTCTCCTCCAGTCCCCGAACCGCTTCAACCTCCTGAACCTGGTGTCAATGAGGCAGGAGCAAGGATGAGAATCATGCCTCGCCCAGCATGAAGTCATTGACCCCAAAACTACCAGCAATATCGTCCAGGTCAAGAGGCGAGCTCTGGCAGTTCCAGTAACCCGGATTCAAACAAAAACCACCGAAGTAGCGTCCAGTCGAACCAGAGCCAGCTTGCAGAAACGGGAGCCTCTTAAATGCGGCACTGGATTCCGCGTTGAAATGTAAACACATCACCTCCTCAAACGACGAGAGTGAAGAGGCCACCAGGGGAGTAGGAGAAGGCAAATTTATTCCCGTGCTGCAGGTAAGAAAAGTTCACATCATCCGTTCATCGGCGAATGCATTTCAGCTTCTCTCAAGCCTTCCTCAGCGCCACGTGTGTGTGCAGGATAGGTGGCGGCACTTCTCACGCCCCTCCTAATAGGTGTAAGCTCTGCTCCGCATATATATATTAAAATGAGCCCAGGGAGGAACGAAACATGTCAGGACTGCCGATTTTAATCTTAAATAAAGGTGCAAGCTCCGTTGTTTGGTGTGCGGCTAAATTCTTTTTGTGAGGAAGATTGGTGATAATATATATATATATATATTTATATCTCTCTCTCTCTCTCTCTCTCTCTCTCGTTTTCCCGTCCAGTTTTATCTGTGGGCCTTTATTTTCTTCCAACTAAAAATAATTTCTAAAGATGCCACTAAAGTTGGAAATTCAAATTGAGGTACAGATTGCCCCTCAAACCCTGGGCCCAGATGCCATTGCACCTGATGTACTATTTATAGCTATGCTCTTATCTCCAAGTATATTTCATAAAATCGCAATCAGAAATTTAGCTTGTTGCTGTGAGGACTAGGAATTAATTTTTATCTTCATGCACCAGAGATCAATATTTACACGACAATACTGTGTTCAAGCATAAGCCATGGCAGCGAATCCCTTGGCGCCATGAAAGGGGTTGCTGCCTCGGAGAGCTGAGCTTAGAAATGACCTTGTCCTGTGCTGTCTCATGTAACTTCTGCATAAAACCAGGGGGTATATTTACAAGCACTTATCGCCACCACAATATCACTTTTAGTGATGCTGTGGTGGCGATAAGGGCTCCCCCTTATTTTCAAGGCAGCGTTAAGCCACTTAACTTGGCTTACCGCTGCCTTGTAAATGGGGCACCCTTTCACGCTGTACTTAGCGTGAAAGGGGAGGGCAATGGGTGTTGCAGTGGGCGTTCCACCACAATACCCATTATTTTGACGCTGCCTGCTATTTACAAGGGGGGGAAAAATAGGAGACAGAGCCAAAATTAAAACCAGGGAAAACCAGGGAAAACCTGGTCTTAAACAGGTGAATCGAGGAGAATTGTTTATTTTTTCTAGTTTTTGCTGTTTCCATGTTTGCTGCGTTTTGCACCACACATAGAAATAGCAAATTGCCATTGATTGTTTATGTGCAGGAAGGTGACCCTTCCTGCACATAAACATTCCCAAAAAAATGAGGTTCTTCAACTTTTATGTGCGTTTCATTAAGCAGCACATATATAGTTACAAAACGCAATTTAAAGATTGTTTATGTGCAGGAAGGGGGACCTTCCAGCACATAAACAATCTTCTCCTCAACACAGGCACCCTTGCACTATGTTGCAAGGGTGCCTGGGTTGGCTCTAGGCAGCTGAATTCAGCGCCAGCACTAGGGGAAATGCAGGGCTGCTTCATATTGTTATTAATATGGTGCAGCCCTGCGTTTCTAAAGTAGCGGAGCATGATGTTAAGTAATGGAGGCTAACGCCGTGTTCCGCCACTTTGTTGTAAATATGCCTCCAAGTTCAGACTGCTTGAAAAGCGAAAGCACTCACGGCGCACAGAATGTTGCAGGAAAGTATGCCGTGCCTGAAGTAGGAGAAACTCATTATTGAAAATAGTGCTTACAGACTAAATAAACCTACTGTGTCACAACCGAAGTAAAAGGGCCAGTCCTCATGAGAGGTTACAAATGAAGATAAGGCGGTACTAAAGAGGGACTAACAAGCCTATTAACAAATCAGAAGCCAGCATTTACGAAGGACAATGACACAAGCCAATGACAAATATGGGCAGAGAGTGGGCGGAGCTTCAACTCCATACTCAAATACAGCATGCCTCACAGAGCAGCGCATGCGCAGGCCAGGCTCGACCTAAAAGCAATTGCTTTATGTATAGAATACATATAGGAGATAAAGAATCAAATTAGACACACAACAGGATGATTGAGCGTATTTTTCAACAGTAAAATAGTACTCCCGCCCCCCCAAAAAAACGAAGCCGGTATCCCACACTTCATTTGCAATTGGCCCCCGGGTGGGTCCGGTCTGAGGGGCAGTAGAAAAATGGAGAGGGGCACACGGCCGCCCCTCCTGGGACTCATAAATGACCCGGGGAGCACCACCTCCTCGGGGCTTATTCGTTTAAAAATGGGGGCCTCATAGACACCCCCCAGCCCCAGGAACTGCCACCTCAGCAGGGCTTTATGTTTAAACAACCGGGGGGAGCTTTAATTAGATTTAATACGGCAGCAGCCCTAGAAACCACCACCTCCCTGGGGCAAAATCTAAGAAAGGAGGGGGGCACACAGCCCCCCCTTCCTGGAACCAAAATTGGCCCTCAGGACCACCACCCCTTGTGCCGGCTCCTGCAATGTCTTGAGGTGTACACCCCCAGGACACTGCAGTTTGCCATTGCTTGAAGGAAGTATTAAGAATCCCGCCAAGCCATAGCAAACGCTGCTCCACTTTCAGCAAGCAAAAGCATTAAAAGTGCTCTTGCTTGCTGAAAGTGGAGCAGAATCACTTGTGGACAGAGGGAGATGCATGTTCAGCAGCTCCCAGTGTCCAAAAGCAAAGCTGGCTCCTGCAGGACGCAGGTAGCCGGCAAGGACCATAGGTGCCTTGAGGCTCCCCAGCGGTGCCCAACAAAGTGTCTGGGTGCCCAGGGGATGGGGTCCCAGGGGCTGAAATCGACCTGGGAGGGGGGCCGCATTCCCCCTTCCCTTTAAAAATAAAAAAAAATAAAGATAGGCCCCTCTGGGATGGGGTCCCTGGGGCTAAAAATCGGTCTGGGGAGGTGGGCCACACTGCTCCATCCCCATTCCAAAAATGCCATACCCCTGGGGGACAGGGTCCCTGGGACCACAATCAGCCCTGGGAAGGGGTCTACTCCCTGTATGCCCCGCCTCCTTTCTCCACTGCTTTGCAAACGTGCCTTCTGGCATGCTGTTGAGTGGGGGATGAAGTCCCCTTGGCTCCAGAGGTTCCTTGGGTGCCAACAAGCCTTCCTATCAGCTCCAGGAAATCCCACAAGTACGATTGTTGAGAGGTCTTTGGAGGCTGTGCACCCTTTTTCCACCAATCTGCAAACATGCATCCTGGAATGCTGCTGGTCGGGGGATAAAGTCCCCTTGGATTCAGAGGGTGCTTGGGGGCCAACAAGTCCTCCTGTTACCTCCAGTAAGTCGCAGACAGCGCGTTCACTGAGAGGACTGCGGAGGCCATGCCCCTTACTCTTACACTCTGCAAACGCAACTTCTGGTGCACTGCTGGTTGGGGGATGAAGTCCCCTTGGCTCTAGAGTGTCCTTGGGGGCCAGCGAGCCCTCCTTTTACCTACAGTAAATCTCACACAGCGGAATTGCTGGGAGGTCTTCGGAGGCTATCCCCCTTCCTCCACCAGTCTGAAAACCACACCTCCTGGCACACTAATGGTTGCGGATGAAGTCCTCTTGGATGTTAAGTGTTCTTGGGGTCCCAGAAGCTCTTCTGTTACCACTAGTAAGTCCTACACACAGAGATTCCTGAGAGCTGGTCCGAGGCCCACCCCCTTTCTCCACCACTCTGCAAATGCAACTACTACTTAAATAAAACCAATGAAATTAACTGAAAATGAAAAAAAACAAAGGTTACGGGGACGTTATAGTTAGGAATTAGCATTTAAAAAACCTTAGAAATTCACTGAAAAGACCAAAGGTTAAAGGGAGGTTATAGTTAGGCTCAGGTTTCACTCGTCCAAAATCAATTAAATTCAGCAATTATAGTTAGCTGACTAACTATAACTCGCGCCCCGCAATGCACTGCTTAGGACCTCACATATTACATCACTCATGACATGGTCAGTGACATCACTGATGACATCCAAATGACACCACTGATGACATCATCCACAGAATCACTAACACACCCACTCACACCCCTATGGAACCTTTCATACACCCACTCCCGCACAACCATTGACAAACTCATTCACAAAAACATACCAGTAGTTAAACACCCACTTACTGATTCATAGATCTACACACACATCTACATACTCATCCATACAGCCACTCATGCACCCATTCACTCACTAATACAGCCACTGACATATCCACTCATACACCCATACAACCACTCACACACTGAGTCAGTCACCCATAGAGCACCCACTCACATTCTCACTCACCCATACAGTTAATAACACAGCCAATTACTCACCTATACAGTTACACAAACACCTACTCATTTACTCATACAGATACTAACACTTACTCACCTATTCACCAGAGCCGAACTATAAAACGGCCATGTACCCTTTAGTTTTTTAGTAAATTTCAAAGGTTTTTTTAAAATCCATTTCCTTCCTATAACATCCCTGTAACCTTTGATTTTTCAAAGAACATATATTTATATACCATATAAATGGAAATAGGTATATATATATAGACATGTATAAATTTTTTTGGGACCTCAGTAGTACCGCGTTACTCTGTAAAATATATATATATATATATATATATATATATATATATATATATATATATATATATATATATATATATATATATATATATATATATATATATATATATATATATATATATATATAAAAGTATTACTATTTTTGCCTGCCTATTACCATTTAAATAAAGTGGTAATAGGTATGGGAAAAATACCAAACCATTTACTTACCTACATTACAAGGAGTAACGCAGAACACAGGGAAACTTGAGCTGAAAACAACATGGCTGCCTTTATATTTTCTGAAGGCAGTCACTTACCATACCTACCTAATCTAATTTCATTGAAATCGAACTGGCGGTTTTGCACTACACGAATACAAGAGTCTATGTAAAATGTATTGGAGTTTACACCTGTATTGGGACCCTCCTTTTTTCTTTGCACCCCCTTGACCAAATGCTGCAAAATCCTTACTACTCAGAGAATGAAATGGGGGCAGTTGTTCTGCAAAGTTTCACGGACATTCGTCAAACGGGTGCAAAGTTATTAAGCAACGAAGATTCATCAATGATGTCATCAATTATGTCATTTTGAGATGTCATCAGTGATGTCATAAATGATGTCATAGAACATGTCATGAGTTAGGTCATAAGTAGTGCATGGTCAGGGCGCAAGTTATACCTCGCTCTGCTAACTATAACTGGTATATTTCTGTGGGTATTTTCAGTTCAAAACGTTAATGTTTTCACTGACATATGCATCTAACTATAACATTACTTTAACCTTTGTTTCTTTCAGCGAGTTTCTAATGTTTTTTTTTCAACAAATATAGATCGTTTAATCACACCTAACTATAACATTACTTTGACTGTTGGTTTTGTCTAGTGCATTATCTACACTACGCTGTGTAAAGGACCACAATTTTGGCAATTTGTTTGTTCATTGAGTGTCTTCATACAGAAAGCAGTGACAAGAAGAATCCTCGAAAAGAGGATACAAAGAGAAAGACACAGAGTAGAATCTGCACCAAACAAGGGAACTTCCTTTCAATTATATGAAATAATTGTGTCTTTTTTTGGCAGAGTTTCCTCATATGCCTCTGCAGCAAGATTGGCTGTAATACGCTCGGTCCCTTTGGTATGTTGAGCTGTCCATCAGCATCGAAAATGGCAGGAACACTCGTTTTTATTTTAATGGGGCGATGGGCCATACACTTGTTGGGGGAGCCACAAAAGGTAGGCCCAGGGCGGCCGCGGGCCCCAGCTGCTCCCCGCATGCTGTGGGAGTCAACATTGCACCCGTCCGCAGGGAGCAGCTATTCCTCAAAGCGGTAGCAATCTGTTGGTCTGTTTCCCTGCCAGCATCATTGCAGGCAGGGAAACTAATCAAAAGTCTGCTCCCAGCCGGCAAGAGCATTTTTAAAGCTCCCACCCCCTGGGAGAAGTCTTTGTGTTTGCTCCCATTTGTCAGGAGTTTTAAAAATGCTCCCACCAGGTGGAAGCAAACACAAGTTTCCCTGCATTTGCTGGTGCAGGCAGGGAAGTTGCTGTGTCCTGGGGTGGTTTCCCCAGGGCACAGCATGTGAGCCAGTCTCTGGGCATGAGGTCCCTAAGGCCATGGAATACTGAGGGGGGAGGGTTTGCAGCCCTGTTCCCTTTTTAAAAGTTTAGCAGTCCCATGGCCTTCGGAGGCTCAGGGTGGGGGCTTCATGTCCACCTCCCCTTTATTGGGCATTGTGGCCACAGAGGTGGGATCCAAGGAGCCTTCAATGGCTCGGGAGGAGGCCCCATCCCCTCAATAACATATATCGGCCCTGGGGAATGGGGTCCCCAGGGCCTTTGAAGGCTTGGGAGGGGGGCTAGCAGCATCTCACCTCTTTTTTCATGGAGATTCGTCAAACTGTGCCAAAGTTATTAGCATCACAAACAACGCATTTTCTATGTAAACGCTGACCTAACTATACTCAATGGCAACTACCACTCAATCAATCAATCAATCAAAGCATTTATACAGCGCACTACTCACCCGGAGGGTCTCAAGGCGCTAGGGGAGGGGGGGTCCGCTACTGCTCGAACAGCCAGGTCTTGAGCTGCTTCCTGAAGGCAAGGTGGTCCTGGGTCAGGCGGAGGTGGGTTGGGAGGGAGTTCCAAGTCTTGGTGGCCAGGTAGGAGAAGGACCTTCCTCCTGTGGTGGCTTTTTGGATGCGGGGTACGACGGCGAGGGCGTGGCCGGTCGATCAAAGCTGGCGTGTGGGAGCGTAGAAGTTGAGGAGGCTGTTGAGGAATCATGGGCCTTGGTTGTGTAGGGCTTTGTGTGCGTGGGTGAGGAGATGGAAGGTGATTCTCTTGTTGACCGGGAGCCAGTGCAGATCTCTCAGGTGTCCGGAGATGTGGCTGCGACGGGGGATGTCCAGGATGAGTCGTGCTGAGGCGTTCTGAATCCGCTGGAGTCTCTTCTGGAGTTTGGCGGTGGTTCCGGCGTAGAGGGAGTTGCCGCACTCCAGACGGCTGGTGACGAGGGCCTGGGTGACCGTCTTCCTGGTCTCGGTGGGGATCCACCGGAAGATCTTACGTAGCATGCGCCGGATGTTGAAGCACAACGAGGAGACGGCGTTGACTTGTCTGGTCATGGAGAGGGAGGAGTCCAGAATGAAGCCCAGGTTGCGTGCGTGGTCTGTTGGTTTGGGTGCGCTGCCCAGGGCGGGGGGCCACCAGTAGTCGTCCCAGGCGGAGGGTGAAGATCCCAGGATGAGGACTTCCGTCTTGTCTGAGTTCAGTTTCAGGCGGCTGTTCATCATCTACTTGGCTATGTCAGTCATCCCTTCATGTAGGTTGGCTCTGGCGGTGGCGGGGTTGTTGGTGAGGGAGAGGATCAGCTGGGTGTCGTCGGCGTAGGAGATGATGCTGAGGTTGTGTTGGCATGCGATGGCTGCGAGGGGGCTCATGTAGACGTTGAAGAGGGTTGGGCTGAGCGAGGAGCCTTGAGGAACGCGACAGATGACTTCGGTGGCTTCTGATCTGAACGGGGGGAGGCGGACTCTCTGTGTCCTTCCGGCGAGGAACGAGATGATCCATTCCAGTGCCTTCTCCTGGATTCCGACGTTGCTGAGGCGCTGCACTAGGGTACGGTGGCAGACAGTGTTGAAGGCCGCGGAGAGGTGTAGAAGGATGAGGGCCGCTGTTTCTCCGTTGTCGAGCAGGGCTCGGATGTCATCGGTGGCTGCGATCAGGGCGGTCTCGGTGCTGTGGTTGGCCCGGAAGCCAGACTGCGAGAGGTCGAGGGATCCACTGGGTAATATATATTACATAATTAGAATATATTTAAGCAGTAAAGTTAATTGACTGGCAATGTGCTACGTGCTATGTCTGGAGCTGTATCAGACATACAAATTAATAAATAATAACTTATGACCTCTCTTTGGTAAAAGAATGCTTTGGGTAGACAGTGCGAGGTTGGACTTACTGACTTGTAGAGTCCTGCCTACACCTGCTGTCACTTTTGGGTGTTGGAAATAAATATGCTGTTCCTCAGCTCTCAGGCACCACAGCACACCTGTCTGCAAAGATGGCTTAAACAACATTGACAAGCAGCACCACCAATGATTTCCTAAGCATCCTGAGGGGTATATTTCCAAGGACTTAAAGCCGCCGTAGCGTCAATTTTTTAACGTTACGGCGGCTATTTTTTTATTCCTTTATTTTCAAGTTGCGCTAACTGGAGTTAGCAGCACTTTTCCGGCAAAAACGTGAATTTTAAAGATCGCCACTTCAGTTAGCGAGAGTTAACGACAATGAGATGCAAGGTGGGCTTTCCTGTGAAACCCACTTCGCAATATTTACAAGGAATTCCTTGTATGGTGCAAAACCCAAAAAACTGCCTCTAAGTTCAGATAGAGACAGTTTTTTAAAGCCAGAAAATAGCTGGTCTTAAAATTGGTGCAAACACTTGGGGGGAAATTTCAGAGGTTTTGGTGCTGGACAGCGCAGCAAAGAATATTACTGCGCTGCCCTGCACCAAAACAAAGCTCAGAAATGTGCCTCACAATAACATAGGGTGCAGTCTTGGGCCTCATTCATGAAAAGTGTTGCATCGCTGCAACAAAACAGCGTTGGCACACTTTTCACTGTGCCCTCCTTACAACGCCATGGATGCACCGTATTTACTGCACGGTGCTCCATGTCGCAAGGCTTTACGGATATGTCAGTATTCCTGAAGTATCTGTCAGTGCTAAAATCACGAATTGCTGCATTTTTGTTGCAAGCATGATGCAAATCCAGGAATGCATGAGGCAGGCCTATCACTATGGCACTGCGTTGCCCTTAAACCCGCCATGAGGCAGGCAAAAGGTTTCGAAGCTGTGTTGTCCTAGAATTGTCGCAATGAAATCTCATAGATTTCACTGCACAACACAAATGAGGCTTTGTTGCGTGGGAATGCCCACCATGCATACATCCTACCTGACACAGGTAATGTGGCATAGTGGTTCACAGGGTCACGCATATGCCTAGATGCGTCCCTTTGTACAGAGTCTAGTTTGGCTTCCAGGGTTTCTACTGTCACCTTCCTCAGCAGCCAGCAACTCCCAGATGTTCAGTCCACCTACATGGGGGAGCTGCCAAGGCATTGGCGCAGTTGGAGCTCCACCGGTGGAGTTTGCGCATTGCGGTATTGACGTCTGTAAGCGTTGACGGAGTGCTGGTGCTGAGGAATTTGCCAAAAAGTTCTTTGATGGCCTTGATCCAACTGCAGCTGGGTGGGTCAAGGATGGCGGTAGTGCAAGGTGCGCGTGGTGAAGGAGAGTTAGGCGGTGTGGCTGTAGTTGTTGTTCCCACTGGCGGAGGAGATGGGGTCAAGCCCGTGTCCGGCTATGTGGGTTGGTGCGGTGACTAGATTCTTGAGTCCGATGTTAGCAAGGTGCGCCAGGAGGGTGGTGGTGTTCTGGTCACTGGGGTTGTCCAGATGGAAGTTGAGGTGTCCGAGTAGGATGTAGTCAGTAGATGAGAGAGCCTGGGGTGTGATGAGGTCTACAATGGCATTGGTGAATGGGGGTTCATGGGCCAGGGGGCCTGTAGATGAGGGTGTCGCTGAGGGTGGGGTTAATGTTGGTCCGGATCTGGGAATGGAGGTGTTGTACGGGTCATTAGAGTGCACGGTCAGTCGGAATGTGCTTTTTTTAGACAATGGCGATGCCTCCTCCTGGGCGCTCGGGATGGTCCATGCGGATGATTTTCTGGCCTTCGTGGATGGTGATGGCGATATCCAGTCAGGAGCAGAGGTTAGTCCAGGTTTCCGCGAACAATGTGATGTTTGAAGGGGTGGCATCGAGGAGGTCCCAGATTTCTGTTGCGTGTTTGGCGAGGGACCGCAAATTGAGGTGAATGCTGTTGAGCTGGTCTGTTGTGCTGTTGGTCGGCTGGGCGGCAGGAGGTGCTGATGTGCTGATGTGGCTGAAGGTGCGTTTGCAGTTTTGGTAGGCGCAGGGTCCAAGGGGATTCAAAAGTGATGCTAGATGGCAGGAGGTAGGGCGTCCAGGGATGATAGCAAGGAGGGTGGTGGCTTTGTGGTGGTGGAATGTCCGAGAGGAAGGGTCCTTTGTGCTCGACGCAGTTCAGGGGTGGACGGATGCAGACGGGCTTGCCTTTGGCTCACCTGTGGTATACCTGCTCGCATGGCCGCACAACGGCCGCCTTTAAGCAGTGCTGTGGGGGAGACTGGACAGCTAGGAGGCAGGAAACACAGGAAAGGACACTCGAGGGGGTAGGGATGCGGGGCGGTAGGTTGTAAATCCATACTAATATCATAAAGAGAGAGCCCAAACCTTTGAGGCGGGTAATCTCAGTAACCACAGCACCAATCACAACACCCAATACAGCGTTGGAAAGGGCAGTTGCAGCAGAAGGACATAGGCTATGCAGACGCCCACCATATACATTTAAAAGGTAAAAGAACAGTGCCAGCAAAGTATTCCCTTGTGGGCGTGTCTGCGTTGTGTTGTGGGCGTGTGCTGGGGGTGGGACAAATGCTGGGGGCGTGTGGTACGTTCCGCCCTTCATGCAATGTCTCATATTGGGTGGTAATCCCACCCTGCCCCCTTTAAATACCCCTGCACCCCATACTCATAACCCACCATTACTACTTAAAATACCCCAACGCCCTTAAACACTAACCCATCTTAACCCTATAAATATACCCTGTACCCCAAAACCCAAACCTATCCCTAAACCCTAAAAATACCCCTGTACCCCAAAACCCAAACCTACCCCTGCACCCTAAAAAACCCCTGTACCCCAAAACCCAAACCTAGCCCTGAACCCTATAAATAACCCTGTACCCCAAAACCCAAACCTATGCCTGAACCCAAAAAATACCCCTGTACCCCAAAACCCAAACCTAGCCCTGAACCCTAAAAATAACCCTGCACCCCAAAACCCAAACCTACCCCTGAACCCTAAAATACCCTTGTACCCCAAAACCCAAACCTAGCCCTGAACCCTAAAATTACCCCTGTACCCCAAAACCCAAACCTAGCTCTAAACCCTTAAAATACCCCTGTACCCCAAAACCCAAACCTACCCCTGAACCCTAAAAATACCCCTATACCCCAAAACCCAAACCTAGCCCTGAACCCTAAAAATACCCCGGTACCCCAAAACCCATACCTATCCCTAAACCCTAAAACCACCCCTGTACCCCATAACCCAAAACTATAGCTGAACCCTTAAAATACCCAAACACCCCAAAACATATACCTCAGTACCCCAAAACATATACCCCTATACCCATACTTACCTTATCCAAACATAAAAAAACATGCTTTTACCATTCATGCATTTACAACGAATTTCATTGCTGCCTCTGCTGGGGGTGCCAATAGCCCCCTTATTTCACCTCAAGGGCACGTCAGCCATGCATCGCTCTTCTTCACTCATATATGTCATAATATCCTTCCTCCGCCTCCTAGCACTAATGAAGCTGTTTTGTTGTTTTGTTTGACTGTGGTATTTATTTATAAGTGCTATTGCTATCGGATTGCTAAGCCTACTAGTACTTATTTTTGCATACACTTTCTGCCGATCTCCTGCTTCGGAGAATCCTTCTAATTATGATGCCATTATGTCAAGTTTATGTTCACTGCTTCTAGAAAATATTGCCCTGTTTCATATCTGTTTTTCAAATTCACAGCAAAGCCTTAAATACAGAAGGGCAGATTTACAAAGACTGCGCCAGTAAAGATGCGACACGTATGAATACCCTTGCGCCACCAGGGATGCGTCGCATTTCCAATGCGAAGCACCATGGCGCAAGGAAAGTCAGATGCGTGTGGCATCTTATGTCGTAAGAGCAGCGTATTGCTGGAGTCGCGTTGCAAGCGTGACGCAACTCCAGCAATGCTCAGGGGTGGCCTATACCTATTGTGCTACGTCACCCCTCACGCCTGCCACAACCAGGCGTAAGGTTTTGACGCAGCTGGGACGTAAAAAGTGATTCCGTGAAATCTTGTACATTTCACTGCGTCACTTTTACGGGGCTTCCTTGCGACGGAACGCCCACTCTGCATACATTATACCTGACGCAGGTATAACGTAGCGCAGGACTTTACAATGTGAGGCACCTCACTAGATGCATCACGTTGTTTACGACGCTGCTGCGTCACAGAAGGGACGCAACGGTGATGTTAAGATGTTGCAAGGGGCTTGTAAATCTGCCCCATAGTTTAGCATCTCAATATGTTTATATCTTAATTATTACGATGAGTACTAAATGCAGTACATCTGTAAATAAAAAGAAATAAACTGACTGCTGTATACAGTCTCGTCTGTGGAATGTTTTCCATTGTCTTCAGGTAGATATAGCTTCCAAGAATATGCTACTCTCCAGTCACGTAACTAAAGCTCGCCTGTGCGTCGAATATGCTTGCATTTCCCATCTTTTACATGTTCAAGAGGTAACTTCCGTGACCCACGACCAATCCGTTCCCCATGGTTAGACGTGAAATGCAAAACATAACAGAACCCGCACCTGTTTTCCTCATCTCCAAGCAGTAAACAGGAATGATGTTTTTGCACCCTCCGTGCATTACCACCACAATACAACAATGACAAGTATGCGTCTTTCACTGCACAGCCCTCCTCGTCTTTCCCTCTGCTGTGAATGCTTCTGGCAGGCCTATCAGCAATTCTAAAATGTTCTTCTCTACTTTCTGTCGCTACTTCCGTTATTACTTACTACCCTTCCTAGCCTGTTTCGCCCCACTACACACAACACGATAAAGACAGCTGACAGCCCAGCATTCCCGTGCACTTTAAGCTCCGTCACTAGGCAACCCTCTAAAACACGCGGGGCTTATCTGTGTACCCAGTCTTGGTGGCCGCGCACCACGACACTTGTGACTCACAGCTCCCGGGGAGTCGGTGTTTGTTCCCAACAGTTGTTTGGCAGCGGTGACACCACGCACTGGCATCTACAGCGTATTTGTTTAAGGTGTTTACTGTTTGCTCTGGAATTTACCGTGAGAATGGCGCAGAAGTATAGAAAGCACCAAGCAGCAGGTTACCCGCTCATGCGCTCGGTTTCCCGTGCCGCAACCTTGAGCGGGTTCTTATTTTAGACCGCGTATGCCTAGTTAACCAGTGCATTCCAGAGTGCGTGCAGGATTGCATAATATTAGCAACGAAACATGTAGCTGCCGGGGTCACCGCCAGCCTGTTTGGTGCAGAGACTGCTTCTGGGTGTCTGCCAGTGGCTATGAGTCAGGTGTGACACAGTGATATGTCGGTTTTTATGGCCAGGATCACACAGCCTGCAAAGTGCCAGCTGTAAATGAAGTTCAGGATGTCCTGGTTTTAATTAAATTCTGTGACGTCGTTAATAATTTGGAACCTACGTAAGTAAGGGAGGATTAAAGGAACAGTACAAATCTACATACCAAACACAATAAGATGATGGACGAGTGCTGAAACTTTTTAGACACTCACCCCCAGTCATAGATCTGGGTTTAATACATCGTTTTTTCGCTCACCATGCCACCCCAGTTTGGACCCAGCCATATGCAAATTGGTCTTGACCCTGCTCCTACACATGCAAACAGGCCAGCCCGAACTGCCAGGCCAGGTTCTCCTTGGACCGGAAGCAAGCATTCTGGGCCTGGTTTCAGGGTATCACCCCTCATCAGCAAGGTTAGCTTGAATCCAGTGCAAAGTGAGCCCTAAGTGGCTACGGGTATGCTCAGACGAGGGTCCCTTGCTCATTACCCCACTGTATTCAAGCTAGCCTGGCTAATAAAGAGTGATGCCCCAAAACTGGTCCCAGGATGCTTGTATTTTTTAGTCCAGGGAGGACTTGGACTCGGAATCCAGACTGGACTGTTCCCATGGGGAGCAGGGTCAATACTGATATGCATAAGGCTGGGTCCAAACTGGAGTCGCGTGGTGAGCAAAATAACAATAGATTAAAACCAGATCTGTGATGGGGGTGAGTGTCTGAAAAGTTTCATCATTCCATCCATCATTTTATTTTGTGATGTTGCTATGTTTGCCCTAAGTAGCTATGGGTGTGCCCAGAAGTGGACGGATCCTTGCTCGCTGTACCACTGGATTCAAGCTAGCCTGACTGATGAGGGATGATACCCTGAAACCAGTCCCAGGATTCTTGCTTCCTGTCCAGGGAGGACTCGGACTGGCAGTGCCGACGACTGTTCCCATAGGGAGCAGGGTTGAGACGGATTTGCATATGGCTGAGTTCAAACTGGGGGGATGTGGAGACCAAAATAAGGATGGATTAAAATCAGATCGATGCCTAGGGGCAAGTGTCTGAAAAGTTTCAACACTCCATTCGTTTTATTTTGTGATGTTGCTGGTTTACAAATCGACATGTTACATAAAATGGGCCTATCAGGACAAAATAGATCCTTTCTACAGGTAGTTTATAAGCGTCAAAGGTGGTAACAAAGGACATTTTACATTTATAACTGAATATGAACTATCTTGTTCCAAAAAACTATAGAATATTTGTGTCAGACCAAAAAGCCATTTCCCAGTAGGAATTCGCACCAAGCCATTCATCATAGATAATATGATGCTTGAGATAATTGTATCAAACGATAATGATGTTTTGGCTGACAATATAGGTGCCGAGCACATAACCCCACCCATACAAACATATTTTCTATATATGTATATAAACATAATGCCATAGCAGTGACAATAGATGTGGTTTAAATATTACATGATTTAGAGAAAACTATTCTAATAAAAGACCATTCACAGATTTATCACCATCGTGCAAAGGTCAAATTCTTGTTTATTACAATAGTACAGAGTACTTGAGATGAAAAAAACACTATTCACAGCCTCACAAGTTGCATACGACAATTACTTTATACACAGAAACAGCTCTCCCAATGTTAACAAGGTCTCTTCAATGTGATTTTACACTATTGCACAAATTTAACCCCATGAGTTTTTGTTTTCGTTAAATATCTTTAACAAATGAGCTTGATAAAATGTTATGACACAAACAATGCATGCAAATGCAAATATTGCAATATGCTTTTTCTTACTGTTGATGATAGAGAGGCATCACAACACTGCACAAGGCTTAGGGCCATATGTATCAAGCTATTTAGCATTCGCAAAGGCCGAAATCCTGCGAATTTCGGCCTTTGCGAATGCTAAATACCTAACAGCGACGGCTCGTGGAGGGAGTTACGGTGGGGCAGGAGGGCGGGGAGGGGGAGGGGCAGGGTGGAGGTTGCTAAAAACCGGCATATGGATAATTGCAGGTAAGTAAACAATTTAATTAATAAAACGAATTTCGTAGTGCGCCTTGCATCGCAAAATGCAATGCAGTGCGAGCTACGAAATTCGTTTTATTAATTAAATTGTTTACTTACCTGCAATTATCCATATGCCGTTTTTTAGCAACCTCCGCCCTGCCCCTCCCCCTCCCCGCCCTCCTGCCCCACCGTAACTCCCTCCACGAGCCGTCGCTGATACCTAAATGGTATGTATCAAACATTTTTGCATCAAAATAAGGAATCGCAAAATTTGCTATTCCTTATTTTGCGATTGCACTTAAGGAATCGCAAATTTTGCAATTCCTTAAATGCAATGTATCAAAGAAAAAAAAATGCAAAAAATGCCATTAAGGAATCACAAATTACCACCAACTTCTAGTTGGTGGTAAGTTGCAAATTCTTTTAATAATGCTTTTTTCAAACAAACCAAAGGTGCCATATGACGCCCATACATGCCCTTAGGGCATGTATGTGCGCCATATGCCCCCAAATGTCTTTTTCAGGGTGCAGCAGGGTGTACTTGAGACACCCCTGCACCCTTGAAAAAATTCCTAATTTGCGATTAGCTAATTGCTAATCGCAAATTGCCCCTTCATTCCTATGGGCCTCCTGGCCCATAGAAATGAATGGGTAATTTGCAATTAGCAATTTGCTAATCTCAAATTAGGAATGGTAAGGAATTGCTATAAAAAAGCGATTTTGTACATACATACCGTTTTGCGAATTCCAAATAGCGATTCCTTAAAATTCGCTATTTGGAATTCGCAAAACGGAACTATGATACATATGGTCCTTAATCTCTTACTGATTATGCCCCCCAGCCCCCACGCACAACATAAAAGTAGCATATTACACTCTGGCCATGGGCATATATTATCTATGTATGTATTTGTGTTTAGATTATTTATTAAACAACGTATGGATGTTTATGTTTATTTGTTTTCAGTATAACTCACGACGCTATGTTTTGCTCTTAGAAGACGGCCTTTACTGTCTTGTGCCATCGGCTAAATTGAAAACTGAGAATGGCTGGTGAGGTATAGTGTGCATTGTGAGCTTTATACCATTACTGGTGAATTTTATAGCTCTTCAGGGTTTGTGTCAGCTCAACCATAACTAACATCTAACAATATCTTTTAAAGTGAATTTCAAGAGCTTTTACTGACTGCATTCACCTCTCATGTACTCATTCAATGCTGATAGTGAATGCACTCAATAGGTATTAGCTACAGGACCTAGAATTTTCAGACAAACAACCTCTGCTGCATCTGTTCCTGTACAGTCGGAGGTGGCCACAGAGTCTGGCATGTGGCTAGGCCCAACAGCCACCACCCTATGCACCCTATTAAGACCTTCCCTAACTGGAGCCTTCACTGTTTCATGTTTATCAATAAAAGTTGTGATTTTTATGTTATGTAAATCAAGACTCATAATGCCTGCTTTGAAATATAAAATTACACCCAAAAAGTTAACCCTTGGGTCTGAAATTATTACTCGCCTCGCTTATGAAGGGGCTACCACGCAGGAAAAATCCTTTCTTAGGACAGTTTCCATCACCCACCAATGGTGGCAGGCTACATCACTGGGTAGCCTCCTCATATCGTGATGCCTAGTCATGATACAGGTTACAACCCCCTCTCGGGATGTTTTAGTGCTAAGGGAGGTATATACTAAATACTCAACAGTAGAGCTCGCGGGGCTGAAGGCAGCAGAGCAAAAGCGGCAAGCTGGCGTTTTTGAAAATGAAAGAGAGCCATCCACCCCTTGAGCTTATGCCAAGTACAGATGAGGAGTGACACCCAACATTAGTAGGTACCACCACTGAATCCTCCATCTGATGATGCTCCATGGGATCACTGAATGGCTTTGTATATATCGTTAGATTGATGTGTTGTATTATTTTGAGCACATTTGAGCTGCAGCACCCATAGGTCCTGAAAAAAACTGCGACACCAGTTTGGCCATTGGTTGAAACATGTCGACCTTTGTGACACACGAGCAGGTTTAATCAATCCCGCAGTGCCACACTGTTGTTTAATATTAACCCAGGGTTGCCCTATTAGCCATATTAAAGATTTTGTAGCGAACCCTGTGGTTAGTTTTAATCACTGTGTTTTTCAATTGCTCTGCTGCCCTCACCACAACGAGCTGTACTGTAGGGTATTTAGTATATTCCTCCCTTAGCACTAAAACCTCCCTGAGCTCCTTCCCCTTAGAAAATGGTTTGTAGCCCGTATAGTGACTAGGCATCACGATATGAGGAGGTTCCCCAATGATGAAGCATGCCACCATTGGCGGGTGAGAGAAACCATCCTAAGAAATAATTCTCCCCCAGTGGTATCCCCATCATTAGTGAGGCCAGTAATGATTCCAAATTTTTGAGGTGTAATATATGAAGTAGGGGAGCTAACCCTTGGGGGTCTTCAAACCTCCTCAAGCCCACCTTTTGTGAAACTACTTGAAAATGCCATCTGCATAAGGCAGTACAAAATGATCGATATAGATGTGTTTTCAAGAAAACCAAACTGTGCCAAAATAATGGAATAATTGATACCTTTTTCAACATTGATTATTTGTTACCGCCTTACGTACTACCACTACCATCATATGTTAGAGACACAAAAAAATTCCTTTGCAAAATCTATGACATCAAGTGGAAACAATATATTTGTTATCACTTTGAATGTGATGTAACTGTACACCAATATCAGGCACAGTGAAGGAATCATAGCTGATCAACACTTTTAGAGATCCCAACTCATTCACCACTTTTACCATAGCAGTAAGATTATCAAAAAGATGAAAGGCTGCTTAATGGAGAATATACTTTTGTCTGATACTCTTTTAGACGGACAACTGCAGGGAACATCCATGGATGACGTCTGTGCACCCAGAAATCAAATGTATTCATATGCGGGGGGAGGAGTGCGTAGTCTAATCTGTCAGAATTTACCAACCACATAGTGATTTGACTATGATATATAGATGACCACTTCCTATAGGCAGGGAAGAGAAAATAAAGCTAAGGAGTTCATTCACCTTTTGAACCAGAACTCAGTCACAAATAAACCCTGTCTTAAGTTTTCCATCGACTCCACCAATAGAAAAATTCCACAGATTACATGACAGAGGTGGGCCCATCGGAAGAACGATATTGCGTGGTCCACCATACTTGGACTCGATAATGCAATGTCTTTTTTTCCTGCCCACCCCCACCAAATAATGACTCCCATGGTGTGTAGGTAATACATTTTTTTGTTTTTCTGAAATGAACTCCCACTTTGGGACAGTGGTCCTTTTAGTATACAGATATGATCGCTGGGCCGGCAGTCATGTCTAAGTTTAACTGATGGTAGTCCATCAGGATGGCAGACGTAATATCATCCTCTACGCTGATGGATGGAGTACCCTTCGTCAAATGCTAAATCAGGCCTTAAATATATTCTAAATTTAGAAACACTGGAGTCTAATGAGTTAAATATGAGCAAAGCATTAGCAGCTCATTTCCTGGGATGTGAATGGTTGTATGAGTGTGTGAGTGGGTGTTTGCGTTGTTGTATGAGTGTGTGGATGGCTGTGTGAGTGGTTGTAAGAGTGTGTCAGTGGGTGTGTGAGTAACTATGTGGGTGTTTGCGTAGCTGTGTCAGTGTGTGAATGGGTGTGTGGTTGGTTGTATGGGTCTGTGAGTGTGTGAGGGTTATATGGGTGCCTGAGTGGTTGTATGGGTATGTGAGTGGTTGTATTGGTGTGTGAGTGGTTGTATGAGTGTGTGAGTAGTTGTATGAGTGTGTGAATGGGTGTGTGAGTAGCTGTGTGGGTGTGTGAGTAAGGGTGGAGTGATTGTATGGGTGTGTGTGTGATTGGTTATATGGGTATGTGAGTGGTTGCATGAGGGTGTGAATGGGTATTTGAGTGGTTGTATGGGTGTGTAGTAGGGTTTGAATGCTAGCTTTTCACAAGCTTAATCTAATATTTTCCCATACTGATATGTTCTAGGAGTGTAAGGTCCTGGCCTACTTCTACAAATTCTTGTGAATTCATGAAAGCCGGAAATTTGCACCAATGCAAGGATCTTACCAGTGAGTGCATTTTTTTGACATTCTTTAAGAATTTCGTTCTAAATAAGAATTGGCTTTAATCATGACCTTTTTTAAAAACACTGCACAAGGCTTAATCTCTTACTGATTATGCCCCCCAGCCCCCACGCACAACATAAAAGTAGCATATTACACTCTGGCCATGGGCATATATTATCTATGTATGTATTTATGTTTAGATTATTTATTAAACAACGTATGGATGTTTATGTTTATTTGTTTTCAGTATAACTCACGACGCTATGTTTTGCTCTTAGAAGACGGCCTTTACTGTTGTGTGCCATTGGCTAAGTGGCAAACTGAGAATGGCTGGTGAGGTATAGTGTGCATTGTGAGCTTTATACCATTACTGGTGAATTTTATAGCTTTTCAGGGTTTGTGTCAGCTGAACCATAACTAACATCTAAAAAATATTTTTTAAAGTGAATTTCAAGAGCTTTTACTGACTGCATTCACCTCTCATGTACCCATTCAATGCTGATCATGAATGCACTCAATAGGTATTAGCTACAGGACCTAGACTATTCAGACAAATAACCTCTGCTGCATCTGTTCCTGTACAGTCGGAGGTGGCCACAGAGTCTGGCACGTGGCTAGGCCCAACAGCCACCACCCTATGCACCCTATCAAGACCTTCCCTAACTGTAGCCTTCACTGTTTCATGTTTATCAATAAAAGTTGTGATTTGTATGTTATGTAAATCAAGACTCATAATGCCTGCTTTGAATTATAAAATTACACCCAAAAAGTTAACCCTTGGGTCTGAAATTATTACTCGCCTCGCTTATGAAGGGGCTACCACGCAGGAAAAATCCTTTCTTAGGACAGTTTCCATTACCCACCAATGGTGGCAGGCTCCATCACTGGGTAGCCTCCTCATATCGGGATGCCTAGTCATGATACAGGTTACAACCCCCTCTTGGGATCATGACCTTTTTTAAAAATTAAAATACTATCTCTCTCTTTATCTAACAACTGGCTTCAATGTGAGTGACAGCATTATGCTCTTTCACAAGGAGCAAAATGGCACCCAAAGTAGTTCTGTTATGTGCCAAAGACTACTGTGGCAATGTGTGCTTTTTCAGACCCAAACATATTTTTACTTTTGTCAATGTTTGGTATAATGATGAGGGCCCAGCAGCTCCCACAACAATAAAGTTTTACAAAAACCATGTCAAAATAAGATACGCAATTACAAAACCAAAAGGCTGACGACCCATGTCAAGCCTATTGACTTTGCCAATGCTTATTTATTTTCATGTTTCCTGTAATCTTGTTGAAACTGGTTACACTGATTTTCCATTATGATTTTTATGGGGCAAATACTAGTGTGCATCAACACATTTTACTAAATGATGCTTCAAAAAATGGTACTTAAAATATATATTACATGTTTATTTTGGGGTAGTTGGTCTAAAACGTGTTTTTTTCAAGTGCAGCTGTGAATAGGTACCCGTTGAAATGTTTGTATTGATCTTTTATGAATAAATTGCTGCTAAAACAATGGACATCTGTGAGGGCCTATGTATTTATGCAATTCTGTCGCTTTAGAGTTTACCACGTATTTTTATGGAATTATCAGATTGGCCAAATAATTGGAAGATTACGCCCAAAATGTTGTTTCCAATGGATTAAAATAATACTGTGAGGAAATTGTGCCGCATAATTGGCCTTTTTCACATAAATTAGGTAGGTTTGACTCTTAATTGAAATAACGTTACTCCATAATGCTCGTGGCCCTGAAAATGGATTGGGAGAGAATGTGCCCAAATGGCTAGGGCGGTCGACCTTAGAGCTGGGGAACCGGGTTGTACTCTCAGCAGGGACGCTCAACATTCTGTGATTCTGGGCAAATCACTTAATCTCCCAGTGCTTAACACAAAAAATTAATGTGTCCGTCTGTATCGTAACTGGTGCTCATGTAAAGCACTCTGATACCTTTGGGTCTAGTTCGGGCTATATACAATTCCGCACAAAAAATCTACAGACTGGTTTGGGGGCTGTCATTATGATGATTAAACCAATTTTAATGATATATTCACCTTTGCTGTAGGTTGTCAGTGTATTTATATTTCTTATGATACACTACAATATGCTTCAAGTTCAGCCAGTTCCTCATTATGCCTGGCTGTCTCATGCTCTAAAGTAACTATAACTTGCTCCCCCTCCACTTACATTGCTGTCATCAATTATGTCATTTCAGATGTTGCAGTGATGTTCTCAATTATGTCATAGAACACGTCACAAGTAATGTAACATGTGCAATAATTAGCAGTGCATGCTTCTTTAAGGCACAAGTTCTAGTTACTTGAGATAACTATATCTGGTGAAATTCAGTGGTTTTTTTAGTTTAAAATGATATGTTTTAACTGACATTTTCACTTAACTATTATTTCCCTTTAGCTTCTGTTTTTTTTAGGGAAATTGTAAGGTTTTTTAATGTAAAATAAGATATTATTACAGTTCCTAACTATAGCTTCACTTTAACCTTTTTTTCTGTGAATGTCTATTTGTTTAAATGTAAAGTAAGATGTACAACACCATGCTCAGGCTGTGATTGCACGGGTGCCCCACCCCTGCTGAGTGCAGCCATCATCCATAGCCGTGCATGTCCGCATGTGGTTGCATGCTGGGGCTGCCTACAGCTAGACTCTATGATCAACCCCAAAGGCGCCCAATCAATGACTCTCTCATGTAACAATATGACATTTAAGTAAGTAAGACCTATTGGTGTGTCAAAGGTCCAGAACACCAAAATATAAAAAGTGGGCATATTGGGTTTATCAAGGGGTCAGCACATCAATATATATAAATATAAATCAGACCTATTGCCTTTGTTTAAAAGTCACCAATAACTACAATAAAATGTATATTTTAAAATTCACACATTGCAATTTATAATAATAATTATTGTCATAAAATATTTTCAATAAAACATAAAAAAAAAAGAAAAACATTAACCTGCCTTTGAGTCTTTCTTTAACAATTTTTCAGACCACAAAAATGCAGCTATAGGACCAACTACAAGGGGTCCTGGCACTCCAGGCTGAAGAAATCACCAAAATATCATCAAAAGAATATTGTTTACAAAAATACCATCCTCCTACACCTCATTACAAATAACACAAATATCGATGACAAAGATATTGCCGTAAGAAATATTTTAATTTAACAAAATCAAACACACAAATATCAAAACAAAAAATATTGTGGGATAATTAAATACATAGAAAATAACAAAATATTGAAACACAATATCAACCACAATATTGGAATTACAAATAAGGAAAGAATAACACATGAAATCATTAACTCCTATTTTCAAATTTAATAAATATAAAAATACCAATAAATGAACAAAGTGCACAAATAATAAAATTTTAAAACAATAAAAATAAAAATATTCAAATATATAAACCACATTTATTCAACATACATTTTCTATAAAAATAAACAGATTTTAAACCACCAAACATTTATACAAAATAATACTACAAAAAACATTACCCCTTGCATGCGCAGGACGGCCCCGGACGTCCAACGTCACAGTGGGCGTGTGCGGAGGACGGCCGGGGGCCGTCCGAACCCAGCCCACTCATTAATTCATCAGCACTGTGTCGTAATTTGTGCCGTGGTCAAAGGGTTAAACAGATAATATTAATACAACAATAAAATAAATGTATACATTTGAAAAAATAACCAAGCAACAACACAAGTAAGTTTACAAATGAAAACAACTGCAATGTAACCTAACATATTTTAAAATACAAATAGGTAAAAAATTCACCAAACTCTCTCTTTTATTATGTATATTACACCTTAGATATTAAAAAACCACTTCAACTAAAACGGACCAGTGGACACTGAAAAATTCAAACCCACTCTTGTACATCAGGACAAAGGCAATTTCAAAATAAGTAAAACAAACACACATATAAAAAGAGAAGAAACCTTATATGTTAAAGTTAAAACTAAAACCAACTACCCCCCAAAAAGAACCAAACCTGTATTTTATTATGTAACTAAAACAAATCTTTTCTCACCAACAGAAATGAAAACCCCACCTGACACAAATCCCGTCAGCATCAAACAGAAACAGAAGAAAACTAAGTGCAACTTAAATCAACAGCGCATACGTAAGTATAAAATGTAAAATGATTTAAAGCACGTTTACATTATATTACTAAACAAAATAGATGTTTCAATCTAATTTCACACAGAATGGCAGCAAGACAAACATATTTCACATCACTAAAAGACAAACAATTGCTTTCTCACATGAGATACACATCCAGCAAGGCAAGCGGAAGCACTGAGGCTGTGAATCAGAAACATACTAAATATTATGCAATACTTATTATGGGAAAGCAACAACAAAAGTGATATTGTAAGTAATATGAGAGCACACAACCACCCCCAAAATGTAACAGAGATAGAAGTAAGGCACATACTTTAAGATTTAAAATAAGCAAGCCCTAGTTTTCAAAAGCCCAATACTAAAATTCTAAAAGGTATACTCCCTAAAGTACCTGCAGACATCGCATGCCAGCTACCAGTAATTCCTACTTTAAAACACCAATATCACATACTAAAAAAGCCACAAGTTAAACTCCTGCTGATACCAATACATACAGAGTCCAGAAAACCTAACCACTCCCACTACACATTACAATAAATCCTTCTTCCTGCACTGAAAAGAATCTTGTAAGACTAAGCTAATATGAAACATAGATGATGGACAGAACTTTAAAAATATGCTCTCCAGCACTCACACAAATATATACCATACTAGATTATCAATATCAAAACACTAAGATACCCCTCATTTATGCACTGCTGCCTAGAAACTTATAATTAAACCAAATTGAAATGAAAACTAACAACTACTTCCGCACACATTAAAATTGACTTTGAACAGGCAATAATCCAAACAATACTTAAACTTTACCCACAAAGATCCATACCAGTCTCCTATTTCCACTTGAACCCAAACATTTGGAGACAGCTCCAAAAAAGTGTAGAATATACCACAAACAGCCAATTTGTGTTTGTAATTAAAACATCAATAGCCCTTGCATATGTAACAGTAAAGTATAGCTAAATTTCACAACATGCTAATAGAATCCCCATTTTACTAAAGTAATTAGCAAAAATTAAGTTGATTAATGGACTACTTCAAAGACACATGACTTTGCAGACTGATCTCCTCTAGGCATGGATGCCAACCCATATTCCAAATACAATATTAGAATGACTACAGCAGCAGAACTATGGCTCAACAATCCAAAATCCACAAAGCCGTAGAAGGATGGCATAACGCCTTGCAAGCCACGCTGGGAAACACTTAACCAATGCTCTACAAAGGCATATAAGCCCCTCAAAAGGAACACATGTACAAAGAATGTAGGATAGAACAATCAGTAATCCAAATCAATTTGAAAATAATTAAATAATCCAGAGAAATGTACGAAATGCTCAATTCAAAGACAGACTCTTTTTAAATAGCAAAGAAGTAACCTACCTAGAAATGATAGCTAAATCACTATTATAAACCACCTATCTACTCACTACTAAAATACACAAAACACAAGCTCCACTATAACATAACCATTTTAAAATAAATATTGAAATTATTTTCATGAATCAGGTAAAAATATTAAAGAACCAAACAAGACTAGAAGAACAAAAATACATTATTTCAATATTTAACTTGTTTCATATGAAAACCAAACAGATGCAATATTAAAAATAAAGATAGTAGTTCACCATTTAAAACACAAACGTATAAAATTTAACTTTTACATATTAAAATATGACCTTTCCTACTCATGGAAAAATATGAATATCATACCTACAGTTGTGTAGCTGAAGAACTTCATTCACCTCCAATCCACAAAAAAGTAAACATTAAATCACAAGTAACCAAAAAAAAAATGAAATGTCAGAACTAAACCTACCATAGTAATCTATAGTCATTGGAAACCACAACAAGTCCCAAAAAATTGAACAAAAATTGAAAAATTTAAAACAAAAACGGCTCCAGGAAAACCAAAAAATGTAAGGAAATTCAAATATAGGGCTTGATTTAGATCTTGGCGGATGGGTTACTTTGTCATAGCTGTGCCGGATATCCTGTCTGCCAAAATATAAATTCTGTTTTATTATGTGGGATATATATGTCAGCGGTCGGGATATCTGTCACAATTGTGAAGGAGTAACCCACCCGCCGAGATCTAAAACAGGCCTCAATGTTGGTTTAAATTAAACCAGACTAATTCCTCTAAAAAAGGCGTTACAAATAGCTCCAAATGATGCACTCTAATATCCAAATCTATAAATAAAAGAGCACTCACACAAAACATACATACCAAATACAATAGATACATAATAAAATAATACATTAGAACTCTGCAAACTAGTACAACACATAACCATATATACAATAGCACACTACTACTATGAAACTATGGTTGGGCCTACCTCATTATACTACATTACAATGCAAAATAAACCAACTCTAAACAACCTTAACAAACAAGAGTAAAACCTTAATCCACACTAACTACACTTAAAAACACACCCCTAAAAAAAACTCTAAAAAATTTGACACCTATAGCAATTGTAATGCAATATGTGTTGTATTTATGTGACTTACAAGTATTGATATTACAGATAACAATGGCTTTTATTTTTTTATTAATACTTAAATAAAAGTTATTGTAATTTATAATGGCAATAGCTTAAACTTTTGTAAATAACATATGAAGATTATGTTCAGTGTATTTTATTGTGACGAAAATCCAAGAACAGAAGTGAAATATTAACATCTTTTTGTGACATTTGTAATAAAGCTTAAAACATTGAGAGAACATATTTGTACCAGTTATTGTTGAATTGTTGCACAGATTGATGCTGTGGTGGTGCTGAGTGATGTTGTGGTGGCGACGAGTGATGCTGTGGCATTCAGTGATGCTGTGGTGGCGCATAGTGATGTTGTGGTGCCCCTGATTGATGCTGTGGTGGTGCTGAATGATTCTGTGGTGATGCGATAGAGTGAGGGCGATAGATAGAGTGAGGGCAATAGATAGATAGAGTGGGGAGAGGGGAGATGGAGGGGAGAGAGGGAAGTGCGGAGAGAGGGGAAAGAGAGGGAGGGGAGAGAGGGATTGGAGAGTGAGCAGAGGGGAGAGAAAGGAGAGAAGGGAGAGTGAGGAGAGGGGAGAGTGAAAAGAGGGGAGAGGGAAGAGTGAGAAGAGAGGAGAGAGTGAGGATAGAGGGACTGGAGAGAGGGAGGGGAGAGGGGGGGTGAGGAGAGAGGGGAGAGTAAGGAGAGAGGGTAGAGGGGAGGGTAGAGAGGGGAGGGTAGAGGAGAGAGAGGAGAGAGGTGAGAGAGGAGAGGGGAGAGGGAGGAGAGAGGGGGAGGTAGAGAGAAGAATAGTGAGGAGAAAGAGAGGAGAGTGGTGAAAGGGGAGAGTGGTGAAAGGGGTGAGTGGTGAGGGGGAGAGTGATGAGAGAGGATAGAGTGGTGAGAGAGGAGAGAGAGGGGGAGTGAGGATAGTGAGGAGAGGGGAGAGGTAGAGAAGAGGGGAGAGGGGAGAGGGAGGAGAGAGGAGAGTGAGGGGATGGGAGAGAGGGAGGGGAGAGTGGAGGGAGGGGAGAGTGGTGAGAGGGGAGAGTTGTGAGAGGGGAGAGGGAGGAGAGAGGGAGGTGAGAGAGGGAGTGGAGAGTGAGGAGAGGGGAGAGTGGTAAGAGAGGAGAGAGTGGTGAGAGAGGAGAGAGTGGTGTGAGAGGAGAGAGTGGGGAGAGTGAGGAGAGTGAGGAGAAGAGATATTGAAGTGAGAGGGAGGTGAGAGAGGGAGGGGAGAGTGGTGAGAGACAGGAGAGTGGTGAGAGGGGAGAGTGGGGAGAGTGAGGAGAGAGGAGAAGAGAAGAGAGTGGAGAGACTGAGGGGAGGGGAGAGTCAGGAGAGAGAGGAGAGGAGAGGGGAGAGTGAGGAGAGGGGAGAGTGGTGAGAGGGGGGAGTGATGAGAGAGGATAGAGTGGTGAGAGAGGAGAGCTTGGGGTAGTGAGGATAGTGAGGAGAGGGGCATAGTGAGGAGAGGGGAGAGTGAGGAGAGGGGAGAGCTAGAGAGGAGAATAGAGGGGAGAGGGAGGGGAGTAAGGAGGACAGAGGGGAGAGAGGAGAGAGGGGTGAGAGGAGGGGAGAGTGGTGAGAGGGGATAGTGGTGAGAGGAGAGTGGTGAGAGGGGAGAGTGGTGGGAGGGGACAAAGTGGAGAGCGGTGAGAGGGGGGATGGAAGGGCTTCACTGGGATGGAAGGGCATGTTCTTCACTTTGCACAGAAAATACGTTCATAATCCGTTCCCAAAGTTGTCACTGTATCTGTTTTTTCTCTGCTGAAATGATTTAGCGGTCTCGTTTTTCGTCTCTTACAAACGGAAAATAAAAATGACAGCATCTGTCAAAAGCTAAAAAAGGCCCTACAATTTAAAAGTGATGTATAACATACCTTTCATCGGTAAGGGGGATGGCCTTAGCAGGGTCAGGCAAACGAGGCCCCCTCTGTTATTACAGCTGTGCGCGTTGCCTGCTATGCCCTTTGTCCACACAAATGTGCATTTTCATGACCATAACATGACATGTCAGAGGCCTGTGCGGGGTGGGCGCAACGACGGCACCTCAAATACGCAGTGCAAAACACGACCCGTTCCTAAACCCTTACATCAGGAAAATATAGAATTTAGGAAAAAATCAGGATAGGGTACGCAATTTGAAATTTGTAGGCATGCCAAAGAGAAACGATAAACCTGGCGCATGACAGGATTCTACAACAGTGCGGAACACAGACAAACAAGCAGTCCGGTTAACCGAGATCCCTGTAGGCATGACAAAACCAAACCGAGGAAACGGGTCACCATGAGAGTTTTTGCAAAACTAGCGAGTCTTTATGCAAAACAGACACTCTTGTGTCAGAACAGCAGCAAGTAAGCAGTCACCACGAGTTGACTTCTGTTTTTCGGAACCTATTTCTCCAAACATGCCTGGATCTCTATTACCGAGCCCTGCTCCATGGCTCTCGATGAGTCGCTGTATTATTGTAGATGATGTCCTAGCTTTCCAGGACACTTTTCAGTTCTATGAAGGACACAGACGAGGATTAGGCTCGTCTTTCTTTATTAGCACAGCAGCATTCACAAAGAAATTCACCTACAACACCAATAAAACCAAAGTGTGGCTCCACTTTGACCACTCTGCAGTAAAAAAAACAAGTGAGGCATTTAGTGTGGGACTCGGGTTCTTACTAAGGGTATTTGGCAATATGTGGTGAGACGGCATGCTTACCTTCCATCCACTGGTACTGAGGGCTCACATAAGAGAGTTTTATAGAAACAACTATGGCACTCGTAAACTCTCTTAGTGAAAAAGTGGCCGCAAAATGAAATTAAAAGCGGTCGCAAAATGAAATTAAAAGCGGCCGGGAAATGCTCTTGGCTTGGGGGGGCGGGGCGTATTCCTTTGATGTGTGAAGCAAGGGGCGGGGGTGCGGATCCCTTTGAAGTCTGGAGCAGGTGGCTGATGCCAAGGCTCGAGCATATGGGGGGGTAAAAAAAAAAGTCTTCGGAGTGGCATTGCACAGAGGGGGGCGGGGTGAGCATTCCTTTGAGATCTGAAGCTCTTGGCATTGCTGTGGCGGGTCTGATTTGATGATGCGAGGCGGCTCGGGGAGCAAATGGGAAGAGCGTGCACGGGCACATGCACTCTGCGTAATCCGCCTGCCAAAGCCCCTTGGTCAGCTTTCCTGATCCACCTCTGTATGTCGAGCTGCAATGCTTGCGCATTGGCAGGTCTCGACCTAAAAAGTGTTGCCTGGTCTGTCAAACAGCAACAGGCAACGATGACCTATGTGAATGAATTCCTCCTCAAAATAACACTAATAGGCTACAAATTACAGGTAGTGGTAAAAAAAAGGTTACTAAATGATTTTAAAAAAGCCTATCATTGTATAGAAAGCAAGAGAAATGTTTAAAAAGTTTTTGAAAGTGTTTATAAATTAATATAAAAATATATTAAAATGTTTAAAAATGTTAAAGAATGTAACACATATAATTGTATATTTAAACTATGTACACTAAAGAGTAATATAGAAATATAACTATATTACATCGTACTAATTAATAAAAAAATATAAACAATTCAGTTTAAACATATTAATGTTACCTTTCTTTAAAAATGTTTAGAAACATGCATGTACTAAAACTGTGTAAAATACACCACATGTAATACTGTACTAAAATGTACAAACATGTTTCCCCACTGTAACATTCAAAAATATTTTTAGTTTTAAGAATTGTATGTATGTGAAATAACATTTAGAAATGTACATCAAATATAAGAAATAAAATACAAAAATAAAAAATATTTAAATACCTTGACATGTGTTAGTTACTGTTGTAAAAAAAACTACACACTTTACAAAAGTAATAACGACAAACCATTGTGGGGGATATTTTAACACAAAAAAATATTTACTATTCCCACTCCAATCTAAATCATTTTGTATGAAGATGTTGGACACTAAAGGGGTTGGATTTACTATTCCCACTCGAACATAGAACATTTAGGGAAGATTTTGGAAACTTAAGGGGTTAGATTTACTATTCTCACTCAAACATGAAGTATTTTGGGGAAGTTGTTGGACACTAAAGTGCTTAGATGTACTATTCCAGGTCAATCTAAACCATTTAGGGGAAGGTGTTGGACACTAAAGGGATTAGATGAACTATTCCCACTCCAATCTAAACTAATTAGGAGAAGGTCTTGAACGCTAAAGGGGGTAGATGTGCTATTCCCACTCCAATCTAAACCACTTTGGGGGAAGGTATTGCACACTAAAGTATTTACATGTATTATTCCCACTTCAATGTAAAACATTTTGGAGAAGATGCTGGACAGTAAAGCGTAACATCTACAATTCATACAAGAGAATACTTTATGTTTGTACATGTGAACATGTATCAAACTTACTTTCATTGCTCAGTTTAGTGTTAAAGAAAAAATCAAATTCTCCAAAGACAAATTTGGGTAAAGTACTTGTCACAGAGTAATTACAATTGTAGTTAATAGTTTGTTTAGGGCTGGGTGAGCTGAACTGTTGATTACTGAAACATTTAGTGGTCAGCAAATCACAAGTGTAAACTCGGCAAATGGAATTAGCTTTCCATGTCAATTGTTTCTTATGAAATGGCAGAAGTTGTGTTCAAAGCACTACATAAAAATATTCATTTTCTAAGATTTAGACATTTCTTGTATGTTTGAAAGCATGGAGGGCTAAACCAGGAATTGATATGTATGATATCTCTGACTTTAAACTTAAACTAATCAAATGATGCATGGAAGGCCTAAGTTTTTATTTTAGATTTATTTTCCACAGGTAGGATCAACATTGTAGACGCACCTATACTCCAGGTGCTTCTTGGCCCAATGTTAAATATATTTTGTTGCTTTTCAGGTTGTCTCAAATTTATATTATTGAGTTATGGTGTACTCAGGTTCAAGCTGAAGCAGGTCCCAAGGTCTATTGCTTTGGATTCCTAATAACTTCTTCATCAATGGGTTGGGCTAGTTCTTCTCCTGGGGAGACCTCACAGTCCATATGTAGAGGTTGAAGATAAAATGCTCATTCCTGTGAGCCAGCCCCTGCCACTCCTGAGCTGCATTATCAAGACTTGAGCTATGACCAGTTGTATAATAGTTACTCTTCTTTTGCTCCTAACTGTCCTCCACATAGTATGTGCTGATGGCTTAACATGCCTTCAGTGCTTCTACTGTTGTCTCTCATGGGTGAAATCAAGGCACCATTCTGTGGTTGCTTATCAGTACCTCCTGTGCCTGGAATTCTGTCACTCCTGGGGGACATTTTTTTCAGGAGGCATAATATTGCTTCTAAAGGTTGTGCTGCCACAAGGTGGCTTCTACTTTATGACACAAATACAGATGGTACGCATTTGATTGCAGGAATGCACATTTTCTCACATTCTCCAAAACACATTGCTTAGCACTCCAATGCTTCCACACCATGTTTAGACTACATCTCTACACACACCTTAACTAACACTTTCAAGGTAAGACACACTACGTCCAAAACCCTTTTTAAACCTGCACTCTGAATGGGTACCTATGGTCCAGATGCAAACTGGAGCCCTTTGCAGCATCATCAATGGTAAGACGTGTGATATAATTGGCCTACAAGAAGTGTCTGTGTCACGAGGTAGCACATCCTCTTGTGAGAAAGTAGATAGTTGATTGGGGTGAGTGGTAGTCCACTTCAAGTAAGAAGGTCACTGTTTTCCTTAGGTCAAGTAAAGGTTTCAGAAATTTAAACCTGGGCTCAACCCCTAATTGCTTGATAGGAAGTCACTTCTTTGTTCTGGGTACAAGCGGGAGCAGGTCCAGCCTTTCAGGTCTCCTCATAGGTCTCAACAGCAGGTGCACTCCTTCTGTCTTCCACAGTCCCAGCAGTGTTCTGAAGAGTGGCCCCCGGGGTTCCACATTTATGCCTTGCATTAACATGAGGGCATGGGTGACTTCTGGCACCTCCTTAAGAATTAGGGAAGAAGATCCTGGTTTAACTCTACCCCCTTTGCAACACTTCTTGTGTGCCTTGGTGCAAATAATCCCACAGTGCCCCTCTCTAACTAAATCCAACATGGAAGAACCTTTCTTCCCCTGTGAAGAAATCCTGTGCCCACTCCACTGGTGTGGCTAGGTAAATGAGCAACCCCTCTTTTCTGTTAACTCAACGCCAGTTTTAGGGGCAGCCCCTTTCCCACAGGGATTAGTGCCTGCCTGACTAGAGGGACAAAGGAGGGTGAAAGTTCACAAGTTAGTTACATCTGCTTGTGACTACATCTTTGAAGTTAAGTTCTTGGACTCAGCCCGATGGCCATCCTGCCAGAGGAACAGAACACCTACCCACACCCAAGGCCTTTTGTATCAGCTCTGAATACACATTCACACCTTATCAAAACCCTATTCAGCTCCTGGGTGACACTTGGAGGCTCATGCAAATGGGCTTCTTAGGCATTTTCCCAACAGCTCCTCATCCATAAAAGAAACTCTGGGTAATCAGAGACACACCCACCACAACAAAAACAGAAAGTGCAAACTCCCATCACAAAGGCAATTAAGAGCCAAAAATAGAAAAACGATAGAAGCAATCTCAAAATCATGTTTTTGCCAATAATAATACAAAGAAGAAAAATGTGCATCTTAGTAATAGGTTTAGTTTAATTTCTTCCTCCTGTGTGGCAATTCCTAACTTGGGCCATAATATAAAAAAATAACTGAATGAAAAGTGAAGAAATGAAATGTATCACCCTTAGATTTAGTTAAATTAAGAACATTCTGTACATAATTCTACTTAAATCATATTGCATTCATGTGTTTATTGATGGGTATACATACCAAAATAGCATTCTGTAGGGATCTATACATACTTCCATGGCACAGGCTTGAATCAATCAGGGACATCTAAACATTTCATCTTTCTGAGACTGATAAACATGATTCTCACCAAGTTGTCTAATAGGAACACATGCTATTCTCAGTCTTTCAAGACAGCTACATATGATGAAGCAAGCAGTATCTAAAACAAGTTACTGTATATTTGTTTACTGAAACAGCACATTTTTCAATGAAAGTTACATTTATATTGGGTATAAGCTACAAAACAAAAAAAAGACCAATAGCTTGATTTAGAGATATACCTACCTCTTCTTTTGACTCTATCTCTCTTATCAGCATGATCTTAAGGATTTTAGGGTCCAAGGGAAGACATATTTCAACTTATTTTGTATGACCCTGATAAAATGTACTATGTTTTTAAAAACTATTTGGCATCATGCAGACTTGAAATAGCATGGCATGGGCAAATAACTCACATTTGTTCTGTACCAGGGCCCAAAAGTATATCTTGCCCTGGTATCCAAAAGTCCTTAAGATGGCACTGCACTAATGTTTGGTTGTCTTGACAGGATAATCGGCCACGAGGTAGAGCTGTATATAAATATTACCAAAACTCCATAACCTGTTATCTATCACATTTGTTTACATGTTTTTTCAAAAGGGATATGTATAGTGAAAAAAGTGCTACATAATTGTAATCCAAAGCCTTAATAAACATGCATGTTTCACAATTTCTACTTGGTTGTTGTTCCACAGGATACCTAGACTTACAGCTCATGCATTTCAGACATGCCTTGTGGTGAAACTACTTCAGCCTCCTGCTATAATCTCTGGGCATGGCTACTCCTAGAAAGCACTGGGCACGTTGGCTTAACCCATACCTGTTGGGCGTGGCCTAGATTGTGCTCATCAGAGGCTGAGCATAGTCTGCACCTGTTCCCAGCATCCCTGCTCACAGTACAAATAGGTCACTGACCACAGGGCGTGATCAATGGTCCTGTCGAACAGGTCCAACTATATGAAGATATATAGTTATCAGTTCTTAGACATCATCATCACCAATAAACTTTATTCAGCTTTAAAAATAAAACCATAAAAGTCATACAAACATCAATGTACCATCATTGAAGTTACAAATTGACAAATATGGTAAGTTCCGGGTAATCTAAACACAGGATAAAAATACATGATTTACAATTCAGAAATTAATCACAGCTTGCCCTGAGTCTGACTGCGACCCGTAAAAAGTTAAGAGTGTACAAAACAGTATCACTAGAGAAAAGTTGTAAAAAAATAAAAGCTGGTTCTTTAAGAATGGGGATAATAAATAACTTTCTAGTAACAGCATAAAAAATACAAAACATAAAAAAATGCATGATGTCTTGAGGGGGATCACCGTCGCAGCCACAGTGCATGAGGCACTGACCTCTATGGGAGCCCTGGGGGGTGGGCCAATAAGTAGTGAAAGAGGTCGAGTAGAAACCCCATCAATAAAAAACTATCATAAACACTTTTAAGCCCTTGGAGATATTGCTCGGTGATAGGCACAGTTTACAGTACAATGTACTTTCGCACACTGGGCTTACAAAGCTCTTTTCCCTCTCTTTCACAATGACACGATCTTAAAAACCACTCCTTGGCCCAAACAAGGTCCCTTTTACATGTACGCTCGGGGTTCGTAAAAAGTTGTACTCTCCCTAGCCTGGCGAGGCCGACTCTTATCTACTGGAGCCATCGAATACGTGAGACATGATCAAAAGAAAGACAATCCCGTATGACGTCTTTACTAAGTGTGTTCTCTTGCTTAGCCCAGATCTTAAGCCACAAAGCCAGGGGATAGAAGGCCAGTTCATCTGAAAGGAAAGACATCCCCAGTTCTTCATGGACAACATAAGATGGGATACATTACGGAACAGAAAGGATCCTTCGCAAGAAAGTTTTCAGCACTTTGCACAGTCCCAAGCTCAATGTGGCCCCATATCTTACTACTATAACTAACCTTTGAGATACATTTTGCTTTGTAGATCTTTAAGAGGGCCCCTATTGGCTTCCCTCCTACTCTGCTGGCAAGGTTAAAAACAGCTGCAGAGGCTTTCACTAGATCCTCTTTCTTCCGATTAAGCAAGGGGCACCAGCTCAAGGAGTTGTTAAACACTACTCCCAAGTAGGAGAAAACGTTGGTCTTGGGTATTGAGAAGCATCCTAGTTTAAAAATGGTCTGTTTTACCTTTGCCTTGCCAGGGCCCACCTGCATAATGTAAGATTTGGAGTGGTTCACCGACAGGTCCAGGTCCTCCATAAATAAGGCGAAAGAGTTAAGGAGAAGTTGTAGGCCCCTTGCTGTCCTCGCCATGAGGATTGCATCATCTGCATATAAGAGGACCGGCAGACTACGCTTGCTTACCTGGGGTCAGTCAGCTTTTGTTGCCAGAAGGGCCTTCGCTAGGAAGTTAATATATAGATTAAAAAGGAAGGGTTCTAGGATACACCCATGACGCACCCCCATCTTAATGTTGAACTCGCGGGACACTTTCAAGTCCTTCATATAACGGACTACCGCCCTGGAGTCTCGATGAAGATCCCTCAAGAAACAAAGATTATTGTTGTCAATGCCGATGGATGACATCAACTGCCATAGCTTGGACCTGTTTACCCAGTCGAATTCTGAGGACAGGTACATAAAGGCTAGGTATATGGGGCAGGCACGAGCCACGGTATACTTATTCAGGACCAAATATAAATTTGAACACTGCTCCACAGTGGAACGACCGGGGCAGAAGCCATATTGAATCTCAGCTAGAAATGTAATTTTGTCAGCCCAGGATACAAGTCTGTCGAAAATCATGCGACCCACCACCTTCACCACAGAGTCTAGGAGGGAAGTGGGCCTGTAACAAGAGGTGCTGTTCTGATCACCCTTTTTAAATACCGGAACTATAGTAGATAAAGCCCAAGAATCTGGGCGGCCAATCCGAACGGAAGCATTCAATTTGAACGGAAGCATTGTTATGTTATGTTATTATGTTATGTTATTATAAGTTTGTAAAGCGCCTTATCATCCAGAGGTATCTGTAAGAACAGGCGCTCAGGTTTCTATGTGGGCAATGTAGAGGTCAGGCGGGATCCCAACTTACCCAGCGGCGTTACTTTTAGCCAGTCCCAATATACCAGCTCTCACCTCTTGAATGGTGAAGATGAGATCCGCCTTGCCTTCCACCCTTTCCTGACCCTCAGTTGGCATAATATCCGGCTGAAAGATATCCTCAAAGTGATGTACCCAATCGTCCTCCATAATGTGGGCGTCCAATAGGTAAATATTTTGATAAAAATGGACTGTTGATAGTGGCCCAGAACTTAGAGCTGTTATGCAATGTACTTGCCTCCACTAAATCAGTCCAGGCCTCCTCCTTCAGGGTGGACTTACAAGTTGCTAGCACACCCTTGAATACTCTGCGAAGACCTTAGACCGCCACCAGATCTTGTGGCTTAACACTCAAGGCCTGCCTCAAGTTCCTGGAAGCCTGGGAACACGCTGAGTAAAACCATTTTGGGCCTTATGACTCAAGGCCCCCACTCGGGCCTATAGTAACCTCCGTATGACAATGAACATGGTTCCAAATGCACCCATGATGTCCGAGGCACTTGCCTCACCATCAAGACAGGTAGCAAACTCCCTACAACACTGGTTTGCGAGGGACTCATATAGTGACTGGGGCAATATCAACATTTTTTGCTCCTCTCCGCCTCCACCACTTTGAGAGGGACACACCCCTCGCCCACCTTGGTGTGTCTGTCTACACTGTACCATCCTGTTGCAACACAAATGGGGCTATGGTCGCTACATTCACTTGTCTGGATGAAAAAAATCAGTGACCAAAGAAAAGAAAAGGGTAGATACAAAGGTAAAATCTATAAAGGTCTCACACCCTCTCCCAATGAAGGTGGGAGTGAAATCTGTTTTCCCCGGGGATAGCTTGTTCATGACTGATGTTAAATCAAGTTCAAGCAGGATGAAGTTAAGCTCAGTACCCTGAGGGGTATGTTCCATGTGCAGGCCTGCTTGTCCAGCACAACCCTTAGCTTCCACTCGTACTTGTCTGATGTCCACGCACATATGGATGTTAAAGTTCCCTGTTAAGAAGATGTAATGGCAACTCTGACGTTTCAAAAAGCCACCCAGTAGTACTGACCCCAGCTGCATTATGTTACCCTTGTCCTTATGTGTAACTCCGGCGTTATAATAAATTTCCAAAGGAGCTTGCTCTTGCCACTAGACAGCAACATCACATGTACATTGGGGGAGACGTAAAGTGAGGTACCGAAGATATCGAGGACAGCTAACGAGACAAAAGTAGTGAGGTCCCCCTTAGCTCTCCCTGACATGGACGGGATTGCTGGAACGCCATGTTAAAATTGTCAGTGTCTAAAACAGCTAAATTCCTGAAACCCTTTGCTGATTTTTGACTGATCTCCCTTGCCTCATCATGGCCCATCAGTGCTTTTTTCATGCCCCTCAAGGATCCAGAGCCCCAGGACCCAGCCTTATATGCACTATGTACAATCACATGTGCCCTGGAAGTGTCAGATTGCCAAGACTGCACAGAGAGGCCATACTAAAGTCAACACAGAGATGTACAAATAGATTTAAACATAACATACCATCTCTTTGGTCCTCCAATAAGCAATTCTTCAGCATCATCACCATTTGACACCAATAACATTCACCAATATCCTC
This sequence comes from Lissotriton vulgaris, assembly GCF_964263255.1. NCBI lineage: Eukaryota > Metazoa > Chordata > Amphibia > Caudata > Salamandridae > Lissotriton > Lissotriton vulgaris. Next base: position 955,596,818 of record NC_141689.1, on the reverse strand, counting down.
CATGTAACACTTTCAAACACCCACACTGTCATACTTTCTCAAATCACACACACAAAAATAACCACTCTCTCCCTTTCACACACTCACTCATTTGCACTCACATCTCATATCCCGGTCTAGCACACACAACTGTGCAGGCACATAAGCATTTGTGGATGTCTGTGTTTGCCTATGTTAGCAGATTAAAGACAACCTATTGGTTTTTCCAGCACTTGTTTGTTGTTCCTGTCTGACAAAGATGATAGTGAATCGGAAACAGAGCTGATGAAATGTATTGAAAACCTGTTTTTATTTGTTATCTTTGACTGGCCTGACCATTTGGCAAACAGTGTCAGAACTTTCCATGAAGGGAACGTTTCTACTTGTTTATAATATCTTGTTGGCTCCACAAGGTGCCCTCAGATACTAAACAACATAATAAGTCACCTTTCTGTGGTATTAAGATAGACAGGTCTCTTGTCAATTGTAGTGTGCTTAGATAAAATTCAGAGGGGGCACAGTGACTATATTGCCAGCACTACATTGCCCTATACTTACATTCCCTGCATTACAAAACTCCTTCAAACACAAATCAACATGCTGACATTTGCATATGTTACAACTGTATTGCCTCTCTGTTTCTATCTTGCAGGCCTCCTCTCTTTCTCGCTCATACATACACACTCACACATTTTATCACAGGCGCACACGAACACATAACATGGCACCCTCACTCACCAGCATATATCAAACTTTAATCATTTAAATGATGGGAACAACATCTAAGGTGGTATGGCATCTGTGTGGCACTTTTTTATTAGATAACGGCAGGCATGCAGGAACCATTCAACACATGCATACAGATATAAATTACATATATTATCTATGAGGCATGCTTACCGGAGTGTAAGATACAGTATAATGTATTTACTATATGTCAGCTCATTGCTTTAGCAGGAAGGGCACAAGTCCACCACTTATCACCAGTACTTCTGGGAAATCATCACCTAAATACAGCAGTCAATTTTGGCACTCAAAGCAGAATCACCAAATTGGAAGCTCATATTATAACAGTCTTGTGAAGTGGAATATGGGTCGTAATGGTTTCTGTTGGTCCTATAAAACAAATTGGAAAATTCTACATCTGCCTAACAGGCACAGTGGCGAAAAAAAAAGGTTTAACCCCTTTCTTGAAACTTGACCATAGATCCTAGTTTTCCTCCATCTGAACAGCATTTAGGCTTCAGCCTCATTTACTACTTCCAGGTGGAATGGGCTTGGGAAATAAGTATTAACATACCAAGGTACTCGACAAACAGAGTGTGATCCTTGCAAGTTGGCCCATCATGGACCCCCTGGGTGTCTAGTTATCAGAAATACTAGGTTTAGTGGGTTTCCCTGAATAGGAGCTGAGCCCAGCCCAATTCCCACAGCCACCCACATTGCTAACAAGCATTTGCAATGCAATAGGTCTTGCTTTTGGGATCTTATAAGGATTTAGTAATGCAGCATATTGGGCAGCCCCAGAGCTTTCAGGGTGCTGAGTCGCTGATGAGCAAGTGGTGTCCTGTGATTTTGAGCAAATACCTTAAAATACAAGCTGCGTTCTCAGAGGGGTGGTGGGGGTGCGGTGAAGGGGTACTGACGCATGAGGACGAGCTGGTGCCACTAGCTGGAAACAAGAAGCTATGGTGCAAATGAAAGCGTGTCCTGTAATTTGGGGCAAATCGCTTAAAATTACAAGCAGCAATCTTGGAGGGGTAGTCGGTGCAGTGTGAAGGGGTGGGGAGAGATGCCACAGGGCGAGCAGGAAACATAATACAATGGTGAAAATGAAAGCAGTGAGGAGGTGAGGAGTGACTTGAACAGCATTTGAGGTTATAAATTACTCCATTTGGCAGCATTTAAGAAACAGCATCAAACATGCAGCGACGGGCATGCGATCAGAGCTGCCGACTTTGGAGTTTGAGTCTCTGTGTTGACTCAATATTCTGTGATATTAGGCAAATCACTTAAAATACAAGCAGCGATCTCGGAGGGATGGTGGGGGAGGGGTGAAGGGAGAGACGGCACAGAGCGAGCAGGCTGCCACGAGCAGTAAACAAGACGCATTGTGAAAATGAAAGTGGGCACATCGTTAAAAGGAGCACAGCCTCCAAAGTAAAACAATAATTAACTTACGATGTAAATGCAGACCGAAACATGAAGCACAGCATCCATGAAGCGGGTGCTGTGCTGATACACAAGCTGAGGCAAATAAGAAAGCAAGTGTTCAGACATGTTAAAAAGAAAAAGGAAGTTCCAATCAAAAAGTAAAAATAGCGTAAGCAGACAAGTCCTGCGGCAATACTTCAGAGCCCATAAAGTACATACAACAGATCATCCTGCAGTGCAAGCGCTGTAGGCTTGACCTAAAAAGGGTTGCTTTTAATGCCAGAAATGTAATATCTCCATATCTTGTTTCGAGGCTTATTGTGCTGCAAGCAGTAAGCACAGCTATGCAAGTGGGGTACTGTTTATATCAGGAGAAGAGTGGGACACAGAATACTACAACATTTGTAATTATCAGTTGGATTTCTCTTCCTTTTTGGATTCCAAATTTAAGCCAGTGTGCAATAAAAGACCATTTAGCAAAACTCAGTTTCTAATGCACATTTCGAAAATATACAGGGCTCCATCATACCCACTTTTCATTTGTTAGTTGTTTCTATATGAGTTTCTGCATGGTTGGTACACAATGAAAAATCGTTACAAGCTGAAGCTCAGTTGTTCGCTCTGAGTATGATGTATCTTTCGACAACCATCAAACACTATATATCCCCACGACCAGAAGGGTTTGATCGACGTAACAGTATGGTTCTTTTGTAAATCGACAACCCCAATCCTAGTCAGGTTAAGAAGCAGGCAAACCCTAAATTAACCTGTGTTTACCCTCTGGCAGCTTGGCACAGAGCAGTCAGGCTTAACGTGTAGGCAATGTGTAAAGTGCTTGTGCAACCCTTCAAAGAATTAAACACCACTCAAAAGATTCCACATCAGGTTCGGAAAATAGAACCTAATTTAGCGTACAAAAGCTTTATTCGAGGATTAGACTCATAAAAGCACAAACATATATTTAAAATACATCGTTAAAATTGTTTCCTCATTAAATACAGTAATTTTAAGAAAAATTGTGCAGACATAGACAATTAATCAGAGCAAAGAAGCAATATAAAACTTTGATACATAATTGCACAGATGCCAGATAGGATACCCCAATCGGTGTACTCTAGAGAAGAGCCCTCCGTCTGATAGACCATGCCCACCCCAGGTACTTAGCTGTTGCTAGGACTACAGGCATATGGGTAGAAGTACAAATTATTCGTAAGGCCACCACACCCCTGGATGTCCCTAAATTTTTTACAAACAGGGACTAAACAGACTTTTCTCGGGGTGGCATAAGCTTTACAATAGAATAAAAAGTGGCCTATACTTTCATTTGATGCACCACAAGCTGGACAATATGAGGAGGAGGAACTCCTCCACCGACCTGTCAGTGATCTCAATGGAAGAGCACCTGATCTTAACTGGAAAAAAAGCTTCCTGTCCCCAGGGTTAGTTATGCTGTCCCAATAAGGTTCCAAGACTGGATACAGTTTAACTACCACAAAGCGCCCCGTCATGGAGTCGGATTTAGTTTTGTTCCAAACTCTTTCAGCAACCCAATCCCAATATAGATCTTTAATCGCTTTTTTGCTTGGAAAGAGTTCCCCGGTTGGATTATCCCATAAATTTGAGAGACCAAGATCGCTTAAAGCAAACCTGAGATTTTTTAGCCAAACTATCTTATGGAAGGTATCAGCATTTATTATGGCTAAAAACCCCTCTGCATAGTGCCGGATCTCCGGGGTAGTCCACAGGCGTCTCCAATAGAGAATCGGGCGCAACCTCGCTAGGTCACTAACTGCTCTTCTCCCCAGATCAAGACCAAGGGGAATCAGTGGGGTACTCTGCAGGAGTACAGTGATTCCCCTTAGAAACCTGTTCTCAGAGGTCTGCAAGGGGAGGAGCTTCCCAAAACCCCACAGCTCTGCCCCATAGAGGGCAGACCCAAGAGCCTTGGCGTCATATACTGCCAAAGCGGGTTTTATTGGTTTAGATTTAGATTTTTTGTGTTCCACCCGAAGTGCCCCCGAGATCTGTTGGTGCCTCAAGACCGCCATTTCTATGTGCTGGGACCATCTCAAATCGTTTGTTATCTGTATCCCAAGATAGGTAAATACAGTAACCACCTCTAACAGGCAGTTGTTCAAGAATAATTTTGGCCTGGGTCTACGTTTTGCTGCAAAGGCCATCAGCTTGGTCTTACCCACATTGACTTCCAGGCCGTGCTCCCCGCAAAAAGAGTCGAAAATATTCAAAGCTCGTTGCAGACCGCCTGGAGTTTTAGATAGAATTAGCGTATCGTCGGCGAACATCAGGATCGGAACCCTGAGGTCCGCCAACGAAGGCGCATCAACACTGGCGTCCAGCATTCGAGACACTATCCCATTTATGAATAATGAGAAAAGCAGGGGAGCCATTGCGCACCCCTGGCACACTCCGCGTTCAACCGGGAAGTCAACAGAGGATTCACCATGCATGCCCCATTGGATTTTGGCGAAGTTGCACTCATGCAACCTCATTATCAGGGTAAGTAGCTCTACCGGAAGACCCATTTCGCTCAGAACTGCCCAGAACTTTCTCCTTGGGACCAGGTCGAAGGCAGCCCGCAGGTCAACAAAAGCAACATACAGGCTGCCTTTGCCAAGCACCACCGTCCCCCACTGTAGCAGAGCAAAACGAAACACCTGGTCAACTGTACTGGTGGCCAGCCGAAAACCAGCCTGGTAAGGGGACAGGGCTTTGTTCTCATCAACCCGATCCATCAATTTGTTGACCACCATCCTACCTACCACTTTTTGAACGGTGGCGATCAAGCTTATCGGCCTGTAGTTAGCTGGAAGAGACCGGTCCCCTTTTTTGTATATGGGTATGATGATCGCTCCCCTTCATAATTCCGGGACGGCCGATCCCTTCGCAATGGCATTTCCCAAAAGGAATATATATCTGGCCCACCTCGCCTTATCGTTAATAAAAACATCAGCTGGTACGCCATCTAGACCCGGGACCCGTCCCCCGGGGACAGTGCATAGAGCGTCTTCAGTTTCTTTAAGAGTGAATACATTCCCAGTAGAATATACAGCTAAGATTGCTTCCACATCCTTATACTGTGCAGTCTCAGCATATTGGGGTTTAAAGTGATCTACCCAGGCACCCTCTGGAACGTTGTTACCGGGTTTGTCTGGAATTCCACCTCTACCTCACTTAACAATATTCCAGAATAACCTAGAGTCCTTAGCCCCCGAGGCCTCCTTTAGTTCGGCCCAATGCTGTTCGTCCCATAATTTTTTAGATAAGGATAGGCTGGCCTTATAATGCTTTCTGGTGCCACTAATCACTACCCTATCCCTGCTCTGAATTGCTCTACCCAAACTTAGCCTAGCTTCCCTACACTGGTGATTATACCACTTGGCTAGTCTAGGTGGTTGTTTGCAATTTGTCTAACGGGGCCTCAGGAAGTGCGGTTTTAGAAGGGAAAAGAGTTTATCATGAATATCAGTTATTTCCCTAGACCCTGGGATTACTGGGGTTGCATCTTCCATAGCGGTGATTGCAATATCCACCTCAGAAATTATAAATGCCATGGATTCCACATTAGCCAATACACTCGGCCAGTTCAATCTACGCATGTCATTAGTCATATCAGGCAGCGGACCTTCGGTCAATTGAAGATTCCCTATTGTAACCGGCCACCAATTATGGGCCACGCAGAGAGGATTGTGATCACTCTCCAATCTACCCTTTCTTTCCATGTCGCATACTGACTGCCACAGGTTCAGGCTACAAAGGGCATAGTCTATCCGGCTTTGGCTACGAACATTGTCGAATGTGCAGATGCCTCCCCTGTCACTCTTCGTTCTCCCATTTTGGGCTCTCAGTCCCTGTTCCAGGCAGATGCCATTCAATCGTATTATGTCGTTTGTCCACCGCCTAACCGGGGCCAGATCTAGAGTTGGGACGCCCCATTGCATATCTTCCTCTCACCCCAAAGGATCGTCAGAGGTATATAGGGGTTCAAAAGTCCTGTTTAGATCGCCAGCAACTATAACTTTGTTGCCCAAGGACTGCTTTTCCAAAAGAGAGGACAAGGCCTCTAGGATAGGTGACTTCACTCTAGTACTGCCCCTGACATAGACATTATAAATGTCTAGTCCTCCCCAATGGTCTGATACCATTCTTATCATTTGGATATCATTGCAACCCGATTCCACCACTTTGATTGTTACGGGTAGGCCTGGGCGTGTCCAAATTGTTAGCCCCCCCATAGGTCGACCCTTGTCGCCTTTACTAGCCGGAATTGAGAAGTTTAGGTAACCAGGAAGGAATATAGGATTGGAAGCCCATGTCTCTTGGAATAGGCATACATCAACACCATTGATGAAGTCTATCCAATTTTGGGATGCCAGCTTGCTACTTAGTCCCGCAATGTTCCATGAGACCATCTTACCTAAACTGGAACCATCTATGGGAGGCTGATCCTACAGGGGGCGCCCCAGAGTGACTAGTTAGGATTCCTACGTACCCCTCCTCATCTAGGTTTTTATCCTCATTATTATGCACAACCTTCTGGATGCCAACAGTGCTAGTTTCATTTAGGTCCTCAGTTTCTAATACCCCAGGAATTGTTACAGACTCCCCCCACATTGCCTCTAAATTCATGCTTTCCTGATTAATACTAGTTTCATGTAGATCCTCATTATCTAGTACCCCAGAACCTAATCTAATAAATAAAACTAAAACAAAACAACAAACCTTCAATATGTAGTTGAGATATGAATTATTAAAGAATATACTGTAAAATAGTGCTTAGAAGTAATAAGCAATTACTTAGAACATCTGGTCGCATCAGACCAGGACAGAGTCAAAATTTCAGGCTGACTTTGATAGTGTGGGCCGGATAAAGGGACCCAGTGAGGCATGCTGAAAAAAGTACCTTGATCCTGGCTGCATCGAAGATGCGGGCCACAGCTGAAGTGATGCATTGGTGTAAATTCAAGCAATGGTGATGATACACCGGTCCTGATCAGTGCAGCAGCGACGATGCGTTGGCTCTTTTGTTTGCAATTGCCGCCATAAGTGCGCTGGGGATGCTCAGACGTGGGTCCCAGGCACTCCACACCACTGGAGTCAAGCTAGCCGGGCTGATGAGAGGTGTTACCTCGAAACCGGTCCGGTCCTCGGATGCTTGATTCCGTTCTGGGAAGGACATGGCTTTTGTAGTTTGGACTGGACTGTTCCCATGGGGCACAGGGTCAGAACTGATTTGCATATCGCCATTGTCTAACTCAGGGTGGTGTGGAGTGCAAAAAAACGATGGATTTGGGCCCAGATCTTTGGACTGGGGTGAATGTGTGACATTGATCCACATTCTGTCCATCACCTGTTTTGTTTGCAATTGCCGCCATAAGTGCGCTGGGGATGCTCAGACGTGGGTCCCAGGCACTCCACACCACTGGAGTCAAGCTAGCCGGGCTGATGAGAGGTGTTACCTCGAAACCGGTCCGGTCCTCGGATGCTTGATTCCGTTCTGGGAAGGACATGGCTTTTGTAGTTTGGACTGGACTGTTCCCATGGGGCACAGGGTCAGAACTGATTTGCATATCGCCATTGTCTAACTCAGGGTGGTGTGGAGTGCAAAAAAACGATGGATTTGGGCCCAGATCTTTGGACTGGGGTGAATGTGTGACATTGATCCACATTCTGTCCATCACCTGTTTTGTTTGCAATTGCCGCCATAAGTGCGCTGGGGATGCTCAGACGTGGGTCCCAGGCACTCCACACCACTGGAGTCAAGCTAGCCGGGCTGATGAGAGGTGTTACCTCGTAACCGGTCCGGTCCTCGGATGCTTGATTCCGTTCTGGGAAGGACATGGCTTTTGTAGTTTGGACTGGACTGTTCCCATGGGGCACAGGGTCAGAACTGATTTGCATATCGCCATTGTCTAACTCAGGGTGGTGTGGAGTGCAAAAAAACGATGGATTTGGGCCCAGATCTTTGGACTGGGGTGAATGTGTGACATTGATCCACATTCTGTCCATCACCTGTTTTGTTTGCAATTGCCGCCATAAGTGCGCTGGGGATGCTCAGACGTGGGTCCCAGGCACTCCACACCACTGGAGTCAAGCTAGCCGGGCTGATGAGAGGTGTTACCTCGAAACCGGTCCGGTCCTCGGATGCTTGATTCCGTTCTGGGAAGGACATGGCTTTTGTAGTTTGGACTGGACTGTTCTCATGGGGCACAGGGTCAGAACTGATTTGCATATCGCCATTGTCTAACTCAGGGTGGTGTGGAGTGCAAAAAAACGATGGATTTGGGCCCAGATCTTTGGACTGGGGTGAATGTGTGACATTGATCCACATTCTGTCCATCACCTGTTTTGTTTGCAATTGCCGCCATAAGTGCGCTGGGGATGCTCAGACGTGGGTCCCAGGCACTCCACACCACTGGAGTCAAGCTAGCCGGGCTGATGAGAGGTGTTACCTCGAAACCGGTCCGGTCCGGTCCTCGGATGCTTGATTCCGTTCTGGGAAGGACATGGCTTTTGTAGTTTGGACTGGACTGTTCCCATGGGGCACAGGGTCAGAACTGATTTGCATATCGCCATTGTCTAACTCAGGGTGGTGTGGAGTGCAAAAAAACGATGGATTTGGGCCCAGATCTTTGGACTGGGGTGAATGTGTGACATTGATCCACATTCTGTCCATCACCTGTTTTGTTTGCAATTGCCGCCATAAGTGCGCTGGGGATGCTCAGACGTGGGTCCCAGGCACTCCACACCACTGGAGTCAAGCTAGCCGGGCTGATGAGAGGTGTTACCTCGAAACCGGTCCGGTCCTCGGATGCTTGATTCCGTTCTGGGAAGGACATGGCTTTTGTAGTTTGGACTGGACTGTTCCCATGGGGCACAGGGTCAGAACTGATTTGCATATCGCCATTGTCTAACTCAGGGTGGTGTGGAGTGCAAAAAAACAATGGATTTGGGCCCAGATCTTTGGACTGGGGTGAATGTGTGACATTGATCCACATTCTGTCCATCACCTGTTTTGTTTGCAATTGCCGCCATAAGTGCGCTGGGGATGCTCAGACGTGGGTCCCAGGCACTCCACACCACTGGAGTCAAGCTAGCCGGGCTGATGAGAGGTGTTACCTCGAAACCGGTCCGGTCCTCGGATGCTTGATTCCGTTCTGGGAAGGACATGGCTTTTGTAGTTTGGACTGGACTGTTCCCATGGGGCACAGGGTCAGAACTGATTTGCATATCGCCATTGTCTAACTCAGGGTGGTGTGGAGTGCAAAAAAACGATGGATTTGGGCCCAGATCTTTGGACTGGGGTGAATGTGTGACATTGATCCACATTCTGTCCATCACCTGTTTTGTTTGCAATTGCCGCCATAAGTGCGCTGGGGATGCTCAGACGTGGGTCCCAGGCACTCCACACCACTGGAGTCAAGCTAGCCGGGCTGATGAGAGGTGTTACCTCGAAACCGGTCCGGTCCTCGGATGCTTGATTCCGTTCTGGGAAGGACATGGCTTTTGTAGTTTGGACTGGACTGTTCCCATGGGGCACAGGGTCAGAACTGATTTGCATATCGCCATTGTCTAACTCAGGGTGGTGTGGAGTGCAAAAAAACGATGGATTTGGGCCCAGATCTTTGGGCTGGGGTGAATGTGTGACATTGATCCACATTCTGTCCATCACCTGTTTTGTTTGCGTTGGCTCTGATGAGCACAGAGATGTCTTCAAAGGAGATGTGAAGATCTTGTGCAGTAGTGATTTGAAAGGCGATATATTGGGGCCGATCCACACAGTAAAGGGGATACACCGGTTCTGGTCATGTAACAGAAGCGATGTGCCAGTTGCGATCCACAGAACAGGGGCAATATGCTGGTTCTGATCCACACAATGGTGCCAATGCACCGGTTCAACAGAGGATGAGTGGGTGTTGTTTCTAGTTTGCTGAAACAAGCACCTTAGGTCTAACTTCCATGGGTCTATGACTGGGGTCCACCACTTGGTAGGGCAGACTCACAGATGGCAGAGTCCAGGTGCAGAAGCAGGTAAGTTGGAAATCTTTTATGTCCCTGAGAATTCAGATCAGGAGGCCAATCAGCTAGCCCTTGGAGTCCCTCTGGATTCAAGTGATGTGGGTCCAGTCCTCCTCACCCAGGCAGGGGAACAGTGGGAAGCAGGGAAGAACAGCATGGCCAGAGTCCAGCAAAGCAGCAGTCCGGCAGAGTAGCAGTCCTTAAGCAGCACAGTAGTCCTTCTTCACATGTCCAGAAGTGTACTGAAGGGCTGGTGTCAGAGGTCTAATACTTATACCCAGTTGTGCCTTTGGCGTGGAGGAGACTTCAAAGACAGGTCTTTGAAGTGCACAGAGGTCCTCCCTTCCTGCCCAGGCTCCAGACTCACTACGGGGGGGCATGCAGAACTTTTGTGTGGGGACATGACACAGCCTATTCAGATGTGAGGCTGGGTTCCTCCTATCCTGCCAGGATGGCCCATCAAGTCACTCCTAAGCTCCCATTGGTTGTGGCTGTCTAGGGGGAATATACAAAGTCCACCTGTCACCCTCACCAGATGTGTATCAGTCTCAGCAGCAGGCACCAAATAGCTAAAGTAAGAAAAAGCCAACTTTCTAAAAGTGGAATTTTCAGAACTGCAGTTTCAAAATTTACTTCACCGTAAATTGTGATTTTAAATTGTGATTCCAGAGACATCAAACTTGAGAAGTCTATCTCTCCACAGTTGGGATTTATACTTAAAACACTTAGAACATGTAATAAGGTAATCCCAATGTTAGCATATGGGAGTGATAGACCTTGCAATAATGAAAAATGAATTTGAGAGTTTTTGACTACCAGGACATGTAAAACTTAAAACTACAAGCTCTTTCTTTGCACCCTGGCCTGTGGGTTGTCCACAGCCCACTTTAGGAGTGACTTATATGTACAAAAAGGGAAGGTTTGGGCCTGGCAAGAGCTTTATCTTGCCAAGTCAAAATGGCTGTGTAAACTGCACACACGGGCTTTGCAATGGCAGGCATGAGCCATAGTTAGAGGGCTACTGAAGTGGGTGGCTCAACACGTGCTGCAGGCCCACTAGGAACATTTAATTTACAGGCCCTGGACACGTGGCACACTTTACTAGGGACTTAAAAGTAAATTAAATATGCCAGTGGGGGATGAGCCAATATTACTGTGTTTACGAGAACACAAATGCCTCAGCACTGGTTAACAGTAGTAAAGTGCACAAAGTCCTACAGCCAGAATAAACTAGGTCAGGAAAGTGGAGGAGGTAGGCAAAACATTGGGGGGAAGGCAATCCTAAGGCTGTCAGGTCTAACAGTCACCAATTTAAATGTTACTTTCTTTTGGAAAACCATCAGCAAACTACAAAAACGACCCCCTGGTGAAGTTAATTTGGAGTTGGGCCTCTTCAGAAATAAATAGCTTTCTAGGTTCACCCATGCATTTCACACCTATTTCCACCGCAAACTGTAGCCACATAAATAGGAAAAATAGACTCCCAGTTAGAAAAATTGTTATGAAAATTGTGTTTCTTTTACAACTCTGCTTTTTCCTGGAAGCTGGGATGATGGTCATATTAGCACAGGAAACCTTTCCTGATGTCATCATTTGGAATTAACATATGCTTTTTTGCACAGCACTTTTTCCCATTTTTACAACAAAACACAAACATTTGCAATATTATGGTGTTTTGCTTGGCTCTCCCCAGTGGAATCCATAAAAACCTGGGTACTTTCAGAATTTCCAAAATGTAGGGAAAACAGCACAAATTTGACCTTGATACCTTTTGTGGGGGTAAAGTTAAGAAGGCTTACGCACAAAGTAGCCCAAAGGGCTAAATAAAAGGCTCAGCACTATATGGCAGGAAAGGCCTTTGAAGTTAAACACCATCATAAATGGTATAATTTTAAAAAAAACTTGCATTGCTCAAAACAACATGTAAAACTCAAAAAAGGAACTGTAGGCCGCCCCTAAATTATATATAACGAAAAATAGGACCCGCAAAGTCCCAGAATATACAACTGAAAACAAGCTTCTGTTTCTCCTTACGCCTATTGATTTATTCAATGATGGTTTTCCTGCTCGAAGAACCCGTAAATTAAACACCCTCGACTAGCGAAGAGTGTTTATTCTCGTCTCTTTTAAAGACATTTGCATAAAGTTAGTATCTGAAAACACTGGCACCACGCAGCGGATATTCCTTTCCTTCCTCAGACTGCCTCTGTTTCATAAATACATATATCCGAGATCAGCAGCGCTAATATATTCATTTTTTTGCATTTTTACAGACGTTGTGATTTGTGGAAATAAATGCAAATATTTAGAAAGTGTAGTGTAGTTGCCCACTTAATTATGGTCTTTCCTGCCAGCAGCAACAGTTTCCTTTACTTAGAACAACGTGTAATTTAATTCACTAGTTTAATGGGATGATCTGAATTCATGAGAAGTGTTCAAAACTTCCAGCAATTGTTCAGGTAAATATTTACAATTTGTGCTTTATTATTTTATTCATTTATATTTAAATAAGGCAGGCCTAGCCATATAGGTAGGAAGTGTGGGAAGAGTGAGCAAGAATAGGGTTTAACAAAGTCAGCATCATCAGAGATAATAGTGGGAGGCTAAGTCTGAAAGTACTAGTTTTTGTAACATCCATTTGTTTAAAAGGAAAACTTTGAAGAGTTCAATTTTTAGAGCTGGTATAAGCGCCACCAAGGATAGAGTGATCAAGACATTATCTCTCTCCAACTTTCTTGTGGATATATCATGCACCACCTGAAATCACTGTGAGTACAAATATTAGCACTCAGAAGCAAATCTGCCTTCTCAGTTTAAAAAAAAGCCTCTCTTATTATGGACCCGTGGCATGTGTACCCCTATTTAAGAAGTTTGTGAAGTCGCTTACTGGCTGGCCAAATGTGCCATGAGAAAGAAGAAGAAGAGAGATGCTGATCCAGGGGCTGAAAAGGTCAGCGTTGTCTGATTTTCATTAAAAAATCAAATTATTTATTATATGTGTAAGGCAGCGTTTCCCAGACTGTGGGGTGGAACCCACTAGTGGGTCACGAGACGGTTGTTGGTGAGTGAAGAATATCCTGGACTATATGCAGGGGCAGAGATTTGGGGGGTTTAACACCCTCCTAACAAATGTACTGTCTGATCATAGTTGGGTACAGGTGCTTTCAGTCGGGTATGGTGAGGTGTCTGTCAGATTTACCCAGGAATGCTTACACAGACACAGACAAAAACACAAACACGTTCTCTCCCTCTCTGTTTTGAAAGTCCTCAAAAATGTTGGTGATTTCACAAAATATTGTGTTTACTCTCGTAGTACTACCAATCTGCATTCCTCTTTATTTCCACTGCCCCTTAGGCCCCTCTCATGAACCTTGCTTGCCTTATAATGTATTTTAAAAGCCTGGTTGTTGGAAAATCTGACGCTCACACCCCAATCGCACTGACAAGTTCAGCCCCTGACTGTATGTAAGTAATTAAAAGTACTTACCTTATGTCTACACCAGTGCAAAGGTGCTGAACAATGTCTTTTTAAGTTCAATTTTAAAACAAACCTTTGCAAGTATTTTTTTTTTTTTAAAAATTTTAAAAGTTTTATATAGCGCTGGCTAGACCCAGAGGTATCAGAGCGCTTTACATGAGAAGATAATATAAAGCAAACATGGCATACAAGTAGATTAAAAGATAATGAAACAACATGTAAAATATACAAATCAAGATAGATATACGGTGGCTTGGAGCCCGGCAGATACGGAGGCGTTGGAGTGAGGCTCCCGATCCGGCACAGGTGAATCGCGCTCAGAGCGTATTACCTGCAACACTTCATGGAAAAATCAATGGGCGAACTGATGCTCACAATGATGCAGCCCCTCAGATAACGGCTCCGGTAATTTTAGCAACATTATTTATTTTCTCGACGGCCGCCATTTTGTGGCATTCATCGCGGCACGAACGCACCATTTCCCTCGTAAGTGGCGATTACATTTTTCCATTAGCACATATTTCAGACCCCCCTATGCGTGGGCAATGCTTTTTCCTCACTCAGCAGGGGTCTTAAGCGGCACGTCAGCCCAGTTTCACCTCACCTGCTTATAAGAGAGAGGTGATGTGGATACGACCGTCATTTTGTGTCTCATCTCTAATTTACTTGAGATAAGTTTTCAACATTAACAAAAGGCGCACTGGCTCCAGTTTTATTGCGCTACGAAGTCCTGCATGAAACTACTTTCATATATGTGATGCCTTTTTGATTGAAATGTTTCATTTTGCTTTCTCAAGTGATTTATTTCCTCGCTCTGAGGCGATGACCAAACAAACTCCTGGCATTTAAAGTTTCCTAATACTTTTTGGACTATTATATCTTCAACACCCATTCTGAAGGCGTGGCCTAGTTCAGCATTGCAATCTTTCAGTCTGATTTTCCTTCTTTTTGCTATTTTCCTCATTTTCATAATTTGCATTTGCTTTCTGGACTCTTAATTTCACAGGTTCATGGGCAGAATAAAAGATACCCTTTCTACTATTTCGAAACCAAAGCGTATTTTTATCAAGAATTCAACAATTGTTTCGGAATTCTCTAAGCTAGAAACTTTGGGGGTCCTTGACATAGATCAGTGCAAGACAAATATGGAACCTACGCAGATAGCGACTGGAAAGTCTAATGTGAAACGTTTAAAAAAAAACTGACCACCTTAACCGGCTTCCCCAGTCTCAATGGAATTACTAATTCAGGAAATAAGAGTTCTCAGACCTTTTGTAGAGGAAACAAATGCCAAACTACAAATCCTTTCAGACAATTGGTCGTTAGTCTTACAACAGTGGAGCAGAATGTTTCCTCTTTTCATGACGCCACCAAATGCGTTACCTCCTTACACTCTCAAGTATCATCACTACAAAAACAGGTTGAGGACCTTGAAAATCGAAATAGGAGAAATAATATGCGCATTTATAATTTGGCAGAGGGTGTTGAGGGCACAGATCCCATTGCTTTCTGTGGATCTTTTCTTTCCAAGATTCTTCATCTGCCAGAAGGAACATCATTGAATATCCAACGCGCCCATAGATTGGGTCATATTACCACCAACACTTCATCTTCACAGAGAACGAGAGGTGTAATTTTGTACTTTCTTGAGTACACAGGCCAGTTAAAGGTTCTGGCCACTGCCAGGGCTATTCAAAAAAGATGGTGAGGACATTATGTTTTTGCACAGGATTATTCTAAAGCCACCACATCACGATGTAAAGCCTTCCTCGACATGAGACCAACTCTCCGTTCCATGGGTGCCAGATATGGCCTCTCTCATCCATGCTTGTTTAAAGTTACTTATAATAACAAAACTACTTTGTATGATGATCCAACGCAGCTGCAAAGCTTCATAAATGTGCATGTGACAGGTTCCATGGACTCTTCAGGACCATCCTCCTCACATGTTACTTGATCTGCCGAAGTCGCTTCTTCAAGTTGTCACTTTCTTATTGAATGCAGGTTTTATGCTGTTATACATCTTTATTCGTTCTGCATTTTAATGTTATCTTTGACGTTGCTAATTAATTTGATGAGAATCTGCTTCTTCAATGTTTATGTTTTGTATATGAACTAAGTTAATTTGATCACTCCATTTCATTTTTGCATCCACAGTTACATTTATGTTTTGGCATGATCCCCCCCCCGCCCCCCCCCCCCCCCAGTTCGGTCTAGTCCTCGCTGGGCATCTGGTCTGCTCCATGTGGTTCCACCTTCCCACACTTTCATGTTCCCTTTTTGTAGGTATGTTTTTTGTTTTGTCTTTTGTTATGTGTTTTGCTATATATTTTTCTACTTTTTTCTTTTACCATCTAATCTCTTCACTCACTTTTTCTTATGTGACTATTTTCTTATTTCATACCTATGTCTGCTTATCTACTTTTTATATTTCTCTACGTTATGAACTCATTTTCCTCCTTCTTTTCTCTATTATCTCTTTAAATCTAAACAATATTTCTGCAATGAATTGGACTTTAGTGTTTCAAGCTCGGATTTTTCCATTTTTGACCCTTTCACCTTTTCTTGTTTCTTCCTAAATACTCTCTATACTTCTCAATGTCTTAAACTCATTTCACCCTCTCTTTTTTCTTTTATCTCTTTTTATGCTATACAATGTTTTTGCACTGAATTGGACTTTTGCACTACAAACTTGGATTATTCTATTATTGTTTTTTTATCTTATTGAGTTGGATTGTTACTTTATGCTGCTTTTATCATTCCACTTTTATATCTCATGTCACTTAAATTGGTTTCATGGAACATTAGGGGTCTAAACTCTCCTATCAAGAGACAGAGAGTTTTATCAAACTTGGCTAAGTTAAATGCTGATATTGTTTTCTAACAAGAAACCAATCTTACAGATATTGAATCCCTGAAATTGAAACAGGGCTGGGTGGGTGAGGCTTATTTTTCTCCAGGGGATGGTAAACGAAATGGAGTGGTGATACTATGTTGTAAATCTTTACCAGTTACGTTGTTATCGCAAGAATCAGATGATGAAGGGAGATGGCTCATTGTTAAACTATCACTAAAGGGTGTTCTAGTCTCTCTTCTTAATGTTTATGCACCTACAGGCGGAGATGCTTCCTTTTGGCCTGCTTTAGCTAAGCATATTTCTCACTGCATTGAAGATAATTCTATTATGGCTGGAGACTGCAACCAGGTGTTTTACCCCTTTTTAGACAGAAACTCAAAAGTGTCCTTCGTACCCAGTAAATCTCATACATCTTTTACTCACACTATACATCAACATAAATTGCTTGACGCTTGGCGCATTTGTAACCCGACTACTAGAGAATATTCCTTCTAATCCTCCACCCATCATACCCAATCAAGGATTCACTATGTTTTTGTATCCCATAACATTTCGCAGTCCCTTACACATGCAGAAATTGGCCCTATTCTCCTATCGGATCATGCATGAGTTTCAATTGGCTTTGATATACTCCCCAGAAACAATGCTCCTAGAGAAGATGGCGTATTAATAATGCACTCCTCTTAGATTCACTACAGCTTTTGCCTCCTTCTCCACGGAATATTTTGAAAGAAATAATACAGATTCCCTGTCTCCCGCAACCATTTGGGATGCCTTTAAGGCGTCAGCAAGAGATTTTATTTTAGGTTACGTGGCAAAGAACCGAAAAGCTGCGTGTAAGATTACTAGGGACCTTCTCCAAGACATTAAGGTATTAGAACATTCATATTACACATCAAACTCAGAAGAATGTTTAAAGACCCTCATCAATGCTAAATTGAAATTTAACAAAAAATCAACAGAAGATGCTTCACTTTATTTATTAAAATCCAGCGCAAAATTTTATGGAGGTAAAAACAAGGCAGGAAACATTTTAGCCAATTACTTAAAGATTCGCTAAAACAAACTAAACATTGAGTCTGTTTTTGATGAGCACTCAGTCTCAAAATTTAAAGATGCTGAAATTTTAAATGAATTCTCCCTTTTATAAATCTTTATACTCATCAGAAACCCAACCTACAGATCGCTCATTATCGCAATCTTTCTCTAACATCCAAAAGCCTCAACAGGCCCCTTTGGATTTTTCCCACTTAGACTCGGACCTCTCCCAACATGAACTTCTAAAAGCCCTTCAGAATCTCAAAAAAGACAAAGCCCCTGGCCCGGATGGCTTTACCGTTGAATTCCATACTCATTTTGCTCAGCTTTTAATACCCAAATTGCATTCACTTATACATTTTTTTTGTACCTCAAAAAATTCCTCTGGTTCATTTTCTGAAGCCCATATCTGTCTTATCCCTAAAGAAGGTAAAGACTCTAAATATTGTAAAAACTACAGACCTATTTCGCTAGTCAATATTGATTATAAATTTGTTTCTAAAGCTTTGGCCATACGTCTTGACTCTTACCTACCAAATTTACTAGGAAAGGTTCAGCCTGGCTTTGTCAAAGGGGGAGTCATTACAGATAACACACAGCTCTTTTTTTATATCTTATCCGAATCTTCACATCTTGACCATCCTTTGGCTGCAATTGCACTAGATGCCGAAAAGGCTTTTGGTAGAGTTGAGTGGAAATATTTATTTTACACCCTTAAATGGTTTGTATTTGGACCCAATTTTATAAATGTACTATCTCTCCTCTACTTTAATCCTCGTGCTGCAGTTTGTGCCAATGGCTTAATCTCCTCATTTTTTAACTTAAGCAGAGGGGTGCGCCAGGGGTGTCCTCTTTCTCCTTTCCATTTTTACTTGACCCTAGAGCCATTTTTATCCAAACTACGTCAAAACCCAAACATGTATGGATGTCAAATACCAAATGTTCACATCAAAATTGCAGTCTATGCTGATGATATTCTGCTTTTTTTGTCCAAACCAGAAGAATCAATTTCGGCTTTTTAGCGGAAGTGAAATTTTATTCACTCATTTCTGGATACAAATTAAATAATGATACATGCGAAATACTACTGTTAACAAAACTCACAATTTCAGTCTTTTCAATTTAAATGGAGTACAAATCATATTAAATATTTAGGTTTACACTTTACTCAATGGTGTGGCCAGGCAAATGAGTGACCCCTCTTCTGTGATCACCTAAAACTAGAGCTGAGGGCTACCCCTCTCTAGAGGTTGGTGTAATTCACTTAATTCCATGAGGTATAATGAGCAGAATTACCTACAAATTCTGCTCTGTTGAATGACACAAATTATGCTGGAATATTAATTCTGCATTTAGTGCTGTTTTCTTAACGCAAAAATGATTCCTTGGGTCCAAAATGAGAGCAATGATGCATTTTGCACTCATAGTGCTAAATGCAACAGAACATCAATAGCAGCACGAGTAGCCACTCATACGTGCTAAATGTGCTTTTGGGGTAGGGTTTTCCCCTAACCTAGTCCCTGCATGTAGCACTAGTTGTTTTAGAGCTAAATACACCCTCACTTTTGAAATAAGGATACGTTTTGCATTAAGAAAATAGCGCTAGATGCATCAGAATATGAACAGCAGCATGAGCAGCTGCCCACACTCTCTAAATCTGCTCTTGATGCAGGTTTTTTAACCCAAATTATTCGTAATTACCCATTATTATTGGTCATTCCAAGTCGAAAAGAGTAATGCAGAATTACTACAATTACTCTGGTTACTCTGGTGTAATTCAATTTACTCCCAGGCCTCCTCCTCTCTAAGAATGGTGCCTGGCTGACTAGAGGGACATAAAAGGAGCAGGCCTAGGTGTTAGCTACATCTGCCCTTAATAGGGTAGGCGTCTTTGAAATTAATACGTTCCTGGGCACTGCCAAGATGGTTGCCCTTTCGGAGGAACACGTCCACACTCCCAAGGCTTTTGTCTCCACTATAGGATAAAACTCATATCTCATTATAGGGGATATTCAGCTATTGGGTGACATTTGGAAGCTTGTGAAAGTGGGCTTCCGGAGGCTTTAGGCAGGTAAAAGGTGACTTTTTAAATGCACTGTTTGCAAAATAATTATTACAATCCGACTTTATCAATGAGTTGGACTTGTAATAAATATTTTTAAACTTTCAAGAATGAAATGTGTAGATGTTTCTTCAGAGTAGACAACATTATTTAATTTTAATGTTACATCCATGCTTTCCTGTGGAACAGCTAAGCCTTTTACAGGGAAAATAGCTTCTGGGCGAAATAGCTTCTTGTCACTATAAGAACATGTTTTACATTAAACTTTTGCATTACCTACTTTTAAATACCATGCCACTGTACCTTATAGGCATTAAGGCCTACTTAGGTGTGACTTAATATTATTCAAAAGGAGGGGTTGGGCTTGTCAAAATGGGTTATTTTGGCAGATCACATTTTCAGGTTTAAAACTGCATATATAAGCTACAATGGTAGGCCTGAAGTCAGGTTTGCATTGCCACTGTAGTGGGTTGCACAGTGTGTGCTACTGCCCACTAGTGACATTTAACTTACACACCCTGGGTACACTTTGTACCATATACAAGCAACTTGTAGGTAAGTTAAATATCCTGGTTAGGAGAATAGCCAATTTTGACATGTTTTAGGAGTCAGAACATATGCTCTGGGGCCTTATTTGTAGAGTTCCAAAACACACAATTAAAAAAAATAGCAACATCAGTCAACAAAATGGGAGTGATCAATCAAAAAGAGGTATTTCCTCCACCAGTACTTCCCAAACATTTTAGACCCACAGCCCGATTTTTAGAAAGACAAACTTTCACGACCACCTAGCTTTAATGAAAATAAGGTAGGGGCCGTTTTTTAATGTGATAAACGCAGTTGTTTGTAAATGTAATCCCCTTGACCACACTCTTTGATATTGGACTGTGGCAGATTGTGAAATGCATTGGAGTCTGGAGCTTGAACACTTTTCAGATTGGGGTGCTGACTTGTGGCATCCGTTCACTAAAATCACAAGGATGCTGAAAAATCTTGGTGTTGATACCAGTCGGTTAACCAATTTGAGAAACACCTTCCACATCTTAGTATGGAGATTAGGTATGGCCTCATATCCATTTTTGTGTTAAAACTAGACCCAGTGCTGAAGTTTGGAATTCATATATGTATTGAGGTTTTATATAGCGCCAGCATGGTCCTATGGCATTGGAACACTTTTCAAGAGCACCAGATTACATTATACAAAGCCAGATTAATTTTATTATAAATACAGAAGAGTAATTTATTTATCCAGAACAAAGAACGTTGAGCCAACTCCAAGATTCCAACCAGGTTCCCTGGATCCAAAGTTGGCAGTTCTGGCCATTAGGCCTCATCCATATTTCTGAATTTGTGTGTGAAAGTCATACACAAGTGGCATGCTTGTGTATGATCACATATAGTGAGCACATTCTCTGTTGAAATGTTTTTCTGAAATAAAAAAACAACAGGAACGAATACTGGATGGTTCACCAAGAGTTTTGTTGGAATACTTGCTCCTTGCTCCAATCAAAGCTGTGCTAAACCTTGCAGCCAGGCTCATCACAGACTGCAAACGCTTCGATTATATATCCCCAGCTCTCAAATCTCTTAAATGGCTCCCTATTGAAGACAGATCTCCCTATAAAACTGCCTGCATTACTCATAAAGTCCTCTCCAAAACACTCTGCAGTACCTTTCTCTTACAAACTTCTCATTGCGGGCACTGCACGACCTCTGAGAAGCACCAATACCCTCCTCCTAATCCCACCACTACATAAAAAGAAATCCACACAATCACGCTCCTTCTCTGGTAATGCCCCTATCATCTGGAATTCCCTCCCAAAAAACCTGTACTGTAACCCCTCCTATTTCAGCTTCAAAAAGACCTAAAAATCCACCTCCTCAATTATTACTGGGGATCATAACCTGTGACCTGCACTTCATCTCCAACTCACCATGTTGTTTTAGTTCAGTAATATTTGTCCATTCCCTGAACATCCTCTACCGAATTTCTTGATTTGTATAGTTCGTGCCCCCGTTAATCTATTTGATTTGTATATTTTGCATGTTGTTTTCATTATCTTTTATCTACTTGCCATGTTTGGCCCAATCATTATTGGGGGTCCTAACCTGTGACCTGCACCTGATCTCCAATAACCATGTTATATTTGTTCAGTAATATTTGTCCTTTCCCCGAACATCATCTTCCTAATTACTCGAAGTGTTTAGCTCTTGCACCTGTATATCTATCTTTTTTTTAAGTTCAAATTATTTTATTGAAAAGAAAACAAGGTGACCATACAAAGTATACGTTATAGATCTTACAACATCTCATTCCAATCTTTGCTTAGAAAGTAAAGGAATTGGACGGATAATACAGAAGTGAAACAAAACAGAAAACAATGTTCATTAAATGAAACATATGCAATTTAAGAAATATGAAAGAGACTTATGGAACTACTAGGGAAGTCAGGGTGGTTTGGGAACCTCCTGTTGAGACGGTTTCGGTAAAGAACATCTCTTGGCACTATCATCAATAAATGTGGTAACAGGTGACCACAATTCTACGAGCTTTGTAGCCATTTGAGGGGGGTATACAAAGGCAGTGTCTAATCTATGATTATGGCAAACAGTGTACCACCAAGCTCTGTACGAAATCTTCGAGAAGTCTTTCCAATTGACAGTAGTTTGTTGAAAGGCAATCGCTAACAATAAATTGATAATCTTGACATTAAGTGAAACCCCGTCCCAGATAGGAGAGAGACTACCCAAGAAGATATGAGTAAAAGAAAAAGGAAATGTAGTATCATATATCAAGTTAACTTGTGACCATACTTCCTTCCAGAAGGTTTGTACGTGTGGACAAGTAAATAACATATGAAACAAGTCAGCATTGGGGAAAGAGCAGGTCCAACATGTGTCCGGAGTGGCTGGAAAACGCTTACCTAAAATGGCTGGTGTGAATAAAAGTCTATTGTAAACAGAATCTTTTTGCCTCCAAAGACCAGAACAAACCAGTCAAGTGAATTTGACAATTGTGTGCTGTCCCAAACATTCATGTTCCTTCTGCTCAGAGCCTTTTTCCTCAGCAGTAAATCAGTTTCAGTGGGACGTCACTGGGGAGATAGCCGGCCTCATGAACCCCTTTTCGCCTATAGCTTGCAGCCTTGACTGACTGTACTTGTACTGTACTGGATCTCTGTGCTGGATCTCTTGCCTTTAGTCCCTCTGCAGGTTTCTGGACACTCTCATTAAACCAGTATCCATTCCTCCAGTAGGACTAGCAATCCCCAAGTTCTGGTACAGGTAAGTATGCTATCAGTATTTTAATGCAATATTCATCCTATTATATATGCAGTGATTATAACCAACTCACCATTTTTCCCAGATTGGTGTGTTCAGCTGTGGGTGATTCTATATTTTTCCTACTAATCGTCGTTTATTTCCTGTGTCACTAAGACCATTCCTCTAGAGCATTGTATTCTATCTAGTGCTCTTACATTTTGTTCAGGGAAGTAGGGGTTGGAAGCCCTTATTAAAACTTGTGGGCGAGACATCTGTATACAAAAGACAGGTGGTTCTCTTTTGAAGACAGGATGTGATCCAGTCAAGAGCAGTCCCCTCGATGCTTTATAGAGTCTTTGGATTAGAGTGTCATGGTCAACTGTGTCAATGGCAGCTAAGAAGTCTAATAGAAGTAGTGCAGCAACTACGTTCTGGTCTGCTATGTTTTAAGGTCATGCCAGATGTTGATGAGGTCAGATTCTCTGCCTCTTCCTGGATGGAATCCTGCTGGGAAGTCGGAAAGTATAGAATTATCTTCAATGAAGTGTGACATCTGGGTGAATTCTGCTCTTTCCATCAGTTTGCCTAGCAAAGGTCCATTTGTAATCAGGTTGTAGGTGTTGGGGTCATGTGGGTCCAGGTTTGTGTTCTTTAATAATGTATGTATGTATGTATTTTTAAGTCTTTTAGAAAGATTCCTGTAGTTAAAGACTTATTGATGGTTCTTCTTACTGGTGTGGCAGCAGAGGTAGTTAAAAGAATGTTCTTGAAGATTTGTAGTTGAAAAGGGTCAGAAGGGCAGCCGCCTGGCCTGCTTGATTTGACAAGATTCAAAATTCACTTTGTGATAGTTGCTGGTAGGAATGCAGAGGCTGAGTTTGCCTACTCATATAGGGAATTGTTATAAATGGGTCAGTGCTGGTGGTTTTCCGTTGTTTTAAATAGGAGTCCAACAGGTCTGCTTTGGTTGTGTAATGATTTGCCAGTTTGTCAGTAAATTCTTGAGTAATGGGATGAGTTCCTTCTGTGCACTTAGGTTCATAAAAATCTGTGAGAATTTGATAAAATTCCTTATTTGCACATTTAGCATTTTGAATTCTGTCTGAATAGTATCTTTTTTGATTAATGACTTGTATATTCTGCTAAGTTTGTGTAGGTGAAGTGTGTCTCTATGGCTATTTGTTTTGGGCCAGGTGTGTTGCAGCTTTGCAAATTTTCGTTTTTAGTTCTGCATGCCTCCAAGTTGCATGTTTTCTTTTGTCCTGTGTTGTAGCTCTTAGTGGTATTGGGATATCAAAGGTTCATGGAGCCACACATAACGTTTTTGAATGGAATTTATTGTGTCTAGATCTGTGTTGGATGTTTGTTGTGTTTCTAAGTTTTGAAAATTGAGCTTGGATTCGAGGCAAATATAGTCTCACCAGGGTATAAATTAAGTACTATATCTGGTGTACTTCAGTTGCTGAATTTTAAGGTTTAAGTAAATAGTTGATTGATGGTCTGTTTTCTCTGAATCTTTTGAAGATTACATTTTAGCTGTATTCTCATAGATGAAATCCATGTATTTAAGATCCAGGTGATCTGTTTTTATAGGAACTGCCACAGTGCCTACAATACCTCAAACTCTGTTTTCAAATTAGCAGTAGTGCTCGGCTGGAAATTAATGAAGTGGTAAGCGTTGGTTTGTGCACACAAGGTGCATACCTCAAAAAGTTAATTGATAGGCTCCAACACATACAGGATTGGGCTGCAATGCTGACCTTATGTTATGTTATGTGTTTATTTTTGTATAGCGCATATGTCACCGTTCGGTCTCAGAGCGCTTGCTGAGTCTGAAATTTGAGAGACAGGAGGCGATGAACTGTTTAAAATAGCCAGGTTTTTAGATTCTTGCGGAAAGTTATGTGGTTAGGGTCAGTTCTAATGGAGAGTGGTAAGGAGTTCCAGGTGGTGGGGCCTATTTTTGAGAAACTTCTGTCACCATTTCTGACAGTCCTAACCTTTGGGACTTTTAGAAGGTGTTTATTGGATGAACGTAGAGTCCTTCCCGGGCAGTAGCTCTGGAGCTTTCTCTGAAGGTATTTTGGCCCCTGTCCATTAATGGACTTGTGCACTAGGCAGCAGATCTTAAATTTGATGCGCTTTCTAATTGGAAGCCAGTGTAGAGTCCTTAGGCACGGGGCTGAAGGGGTACGGGGAGGGAGGTCAAGAATCAGCCTTGCAGCAGAGTTTTGCAAGGTCTGGAGTTTGGTTAGGAGACCTTCGTTCACATCAGCCAATAGTGCGTTCCCATAATCAAGGCGACTGATTATGAGGCCCTGGATGAGGGGTTTCCGGGAAGCAAGTGGTATCCACTTGAAGATTTTTCTTAGGTTTCTCATTTGCCCAATGCAGGTATGAACCACTTTATTTATGTGTTGGGACAGAGTCAGCTTATCATCGATGATGATACCCAGGTTTCTAGCAGAATTTTTTGGTGCTGGGCAGGGGCCTAGGGATGATGGCCACCATTCTTCAGACCAGTTTTTATTGGCCTTGCCAAATAGCAGAATTTCTGTTTTCTCGGCATTTAGCATTAAGTGGTTAGTCCTCATCCATTCTTGGGTGGAAATTATGCACTGTTGGAATCTCCCTTTAACATCTGAGAGCTTTGGTCCTAGGGTTATGAGGATCTGGGTATCATCGGCGTAAGATACCGTCTCAAAGCCATAAGCTTTGATTACTTTATCTAGAGGTGATAGGTATATATTAAATAGAGTTGGGCTCAAGATCGAGCCCTGTGGAACACCTCTATCATTATCAACGTAAGATGAGGAGAACGGGCCAAATTTTACCTTTGATCGTCTGCCTGTCAGATAGCTCTGAATCCATCTGCGTGCTTGACCCTCGACACCAATCTCAGCTAGCCGCTTTAGTAGGACGCTATGAGAGATGGTGTCGAAGGCCGCCGACAGGTCAAGTAAAATTAGGATGGCCGATTGCTTGGCGTCCAAGGACAGCCGGATGTTATCTACAACCTCCAGGAGGGCAGTCTCGGTGCTATGGCAGGCTCTAAAGCCCGATTGGGTGGAGTCCAGTAGCATGTTGTCCTCTAGATGTTTGGTTAGTTGGGTGTTGATCAGTGCTTCCATAATTTTGCCAAAGAGTGGCAAAAGCGAGATAGGGCGATAGTTTACAGGTTGCTCCGGATCAGCATTGTTCTTTTTTAGGATGGGTCTTACAGTAGCTATTTTCCAAGACTCGGGAAAGATGGCTTGGGCTATAGATAGATTATAGAGTGCCGTTAATTCAGTCAACATGGCAGGGGCTATTTTTGTCAGAATCTGAGCAGAGGCGGGATCGCTAGGGGAGCCTGATATTACTCTTTTTAATTTATCTCTGACTTCTACCACCGTTACAGTGTGGAATTCGAGGAGGGGTTTAGGCAGGGGTGTGGCTTCCAGGATAGGCAGATTAGATGGATATGAGAGATTGTCCTTGGTGTTGAAGGAATCAGTCTCACTATGAAAGGCTTTATGGATTATATCAATTGTAAAGTGGAAAAATCTGGGCCCCATGAAAAATGCTTAAATGTAATCCCAGTTGGCCCTAAAAACATGCAGATATGAGTCAAAAAGCTGGAGGCAAACTAGTAATCCCTGTTTACTCAAATCCAGAACCAGGCAGCAAAAGAAATTTAAAAAACAAATGTCTGCCGATCTCTCGAAATTCTTGGCTCAATACCCTGGAATTCTCTCCCCCAAATTATTTGATCTTCAGGAAACTGCTGCGGTTGAAACTGTTAAGGAAATGCTGGGAAGCTAACCAAATGCAATGATGCATAAAACAATGTGGGTAGACTCTTGTTATGCTAGACTGAGGATTAACCACTCACAACCCCACTAGTATAATCATGCTGTTGTTCTCCCAATAACATAGTTCTCATTATTGCCACACCCTTACCAAATTAGCTTCTAGCACCTCTTTGCTGCTCTCATTTCCTAAGCATTATAAGAGAAATATACAGCAGAAAGTGTTCCTCACTGCCTGCTTGTAGGTTTTCATTAGTCATCACTACCAATGGCACGATTATACATCATGGCCTTTGGTTTCCTATATTGCTGCCTAACATTAACCTGCCAACTGCTGTCCATCATGTCTGTAGACTCTGGTATAAGGCAGGAAGCTTCTTGATTTACTGTCCAAGACACAGGGCCAATCCTTTGTACATGCCACTAAACCAAGAAAGTCCAAAAAACGAACTTTTCATGAGGCCTGGTTCTTGTCTGCATGTATGGTATCCAATTTGGAAACTCTAACAATGTTTGTACTTCGAGGATTAGTTACAAAATTGTGTACTAGTATCTCCCAAGGTCTTCTGAATGAAACAAATCTAGGCCCGGGCAGAATTATAATTCTGCTTGTGGAATTGGCAGATTTTGGTACCTTCACATTACATTTGTAACACAGAGTTTATGCCAAATTCCACCAATTAGGGCATGGTGGAATTATTCAGAGGTTCGTGCCATGCAATGTTTACAGGAATAATGCAAGGCTCCCCAACATGCTCATGCCATCACGACTTACTGTCCCCTGGCGCAATTTCCAGTTTCCACGAGCCATACAGAGCATTTTATAACACCGGTGATAGTGAGCAGCCATGGTTAGAGAGGGCTGCAGTTCGAGTATATTTGTTGCAGCTCAAGTAGATTTTTTACTCAAGCAGCAGCAAAATCAACTGGCATGGCCGCACGCTCCCTCGCACAACACATGGTGCTGTTCGCACTGATTTTCAGCACTGCTCGCACTACCAGTACTAAATTGCAGTGCTAGCTGCATATTTGCCGCGTGTTGGCGGAATTCTACGGAATCTCGTGGAGTTTATCTGTAACGCTGCAGAATTCCACGGAGTAAAACTCAGTGTAATTCCGCCCATCCCTAAAAATACTAATCCTATTAGAAAAACCATAAGGAAAAGAAACTATCACTGGACAATAATGCAGGTACTACTACTGTCTACGAGTAAGCCTTGATTGTAATATCTTTATAGAAGAGGTGTCATCTTATCCTATCTTTCTGCCCATTGCCCTCCTAAAGTTATTTCATGTATGTATAACTGATAAGTTCTTGGGTATGTTCAGACTTAGGTGCAGACTGGGATCTAAGCATCATGCATTCCAAATCTGGTGTCAAATAATTTGTTTTCCGCATACATTTGAATTGGTATCATGTACTCACACAAAGTTTCATCAGCAGTGAGCTGTCGGAAGCGATGGCAGACCTGTGCCGTCTGACAGAGATCCTTATGGGAAAGCCAGGTGAAGACACCAATCCAGATTTCATCAGGAAGATACAGCCACATGGACAGATATCGATGGTCACCGATCATATCCTAAAATCAACAGAACATCCATGAACATCCACATTTGTTGTGATGGTGTGTTGACAAAACAAAGAAAAACGTAATTGGCTAATAACAATAGGAAACTTCATCCTCAAGGGGTACATTATTGCTGTCAGAAAAGCAACAGATGATATATATATATATATATATATTTATATATATATATATATATATATATATATATATATATATATATATATATATATATATATATATATATAGAGTGCAATATAAAGGTCACCAAACAAATTCCAACTCAAAACTATGGTAGGTGTTCCCTCCTTTCTAGATTGACAGAGTATGAATGATCAAGGACAGATTAAAATAACTGGGTTCACTGGCAATGTTGCCGTCCATATAAGCAATTCAGTATGGTCCAGGCACACCACTGAAAGCCCAGCTAGTATGTGAGTAATATTTGGACTGCAGCTGGAAACTGCTAAACTAACGTAGCAGGCAGACTGGCATCCGATTCATAAATGGTGACCTAGATTCCGAATACCCCAGCATCAAGCAGCCAAATCAAAGTGAAAAATGTTATCCAATCAATTACCAAGCATTTTTAAAATAGCGCACAGCTTGAATGAAAAGTTGGACATTCTGTCCATTTCATTATGTTGCCGATTCACTGGAGAAGCAGTACATAAGCTGATGAAGGTTGCTGTGGTACACAGACTTTAGCTGCACATGGCCCATGCTAAAAATAAACCCAGAGATTTTTTACTACATCCCAACCTGGGATAATTGTTCCTTATCTAAGATATTTATATTCAATTACGATTGGAGGATCAGTTGTAGCAGAGCGGGGCTTTAAATGTTTTTCAAATGTTTCGATGGTATTCCCAGAAAATGCTTCTTTAAATATATACATGTTCGAGATTACTTGGCACAAAAGATTGGTAAGCAAATCATGTTGACAAGTATTGAAATAAGAAATAGGTCTGGCCTTTAGTATCCAGTTTTTCCAATGCTTCTTTTCATAGGCATACTATATAATTATTAACGGCTGCAAGATGACCAAATGCTTAGAAGCAAGGGGCTGGTCAATAAAACATGTCAATAACATTCTGAGATGGCCACCCAAAGGGGCTATTTTTAAATGTTTTTGTTACACTTTGACAAAAACCACTCGAAGATGGCCACTCATGCGTGCGCACACATGGGCATACACACTCACGCACAGGCTGCATCTTGGAATGGGTTCAGTTATAAAATATTACAAGAAATTCAAACAAAATGGTTTCTTTTATAAAAATGTAACAGAACCTATTTAAACATGGTTATCTATGCTATAAATAAGTCTGCACACATTCGACTGCACCAGTGGCCATTTTGTATTTCTGTTTGACATTCTTTCTTACTAACAAAGAATACTAAAGTACATTTTAAAATAACCACCATTAGCAGTGCCTATGGGGGAGTTCACGGACGGCCAGGCAGCAGTGTCTAGGAGCAGTCTAAGCGGTCTCCAAAGTAAAAGGAAAATGCAGTTTGTTTAAAGTAAAATAAAGCACACATTGTCCCATAAGCCCTGGTGCTGAAGAGCAATATTTTAATGGTGAATATGCATAAACAAGATGCTGTCATTCATATGCAGGAAAGCCAGTGCTTGAAGTGAGGTGGTCCCTTGTCCCATGCTGTATGCTGCGGCAGGTGCAAGCAAAGTGCAAATGATAATATAGCAGACCAATGGATTAAGACACTGATTAAAACCCCCAATATATATTTATATCATATATATTAGAAAGTAGTCTTCTGAGGCAGCTAAAGATCAAATATAACAAGCATTGATAATGCATCGTTTCGCCTATGTAACGCATAATGGGCCAGATGTACGGCCATATTTTGCGGTTGCAAACGGGAAATCTGCCCATTTGCGAACACAAAATTGATCGGCCCCATGTACAAACCCTATTTTTCAAATTGATAACCTATTACCGACTTGCAAAATAGGGTTTGCGACTCGCTATTAGGGAGGGACCTGCCTAGGTCTCGGAACATGAGCGAATAACATACACAACCAAATCATCGCTCATTGATTACGAAATTATTGCGTTATAAAGAATTGAGGTAATTCAACATCCAGCAAAGGAAACACAATGCATGCCTGTTGAATTAATATGTAGTGTTGCCATGAAGACTCCACCCAGAGGTTATGATCATCTCTGAGCCGTTAAGGGAAATGTATCCCTTTTCAAGACTCCTACTTATTGCAGAGTTTTCACCTACATTCAAGGAAACACACACATACTGATTCTTCGGCCCTCAATACGTAGGATTCCTTCCACGTATTGGTTTGGCTGTCCATACTGTCAGTCCTGATGAAGACCCGCCGTGACGCCTTTTGATTTGCGCACAATCATGGGTCGAAACACCGACGGGTTTCTAGGCCATGTCCATCAGTCCCCTCTCCCTAAGGTTGAAATAACTATCACAAGGGTTACAGAGGAAGACACAAATAACCCCTAAAGGACAGGCCATTACTTTTTGTATATATGCATATGTATGTAAAATGTACTTTCCCTACACTGATATCACCACTGTGCCACTTTGTCTCATTTGATTCTCATATGCCACTACTCTCACTTTTGTTGATAGAATTATATATGTGACAGCCATATATGTCTTAACCTTTTTGATATATATATAAACAAAAAGTGATTGTTTACATTTACAACTGTATGAATATCTTTATTTATGTAATTTGGGGTGTTTCTGAAATTGTTCATGATCATGATGAATTAATTGACTGGTTTAAAACTTTCATACTAAACAATTGCTTGACCCGACAGATCAGCTGTAGATTACTTATTAATGCCCAGGTGCTGAGGGATACAGGGTAACCCCATTACCACTAGTGGGTCATTTAAAAAAGCAGTCACAGACATGATGGTCGGCTGATCCCAGTAGGCCACCATCCCTGGGAGTGCTAGCCATTTCTAATGTGGTCCCAAATTGCACCTGCCTCATGAATATGAATGAGGAAGCCAATTTGCGAGCCCATTAGGAATTGCTAACAGTGTCTGAGACACTGTTGTAAATAACATTTTGCGAGCCGTAAATTGCGAGTCGCAAAGCGACTCAGTTTGCGACTCACAAATTGTAAAGGTCGTCCATCTGGCTTAAAAAACTATTTTCCTCAATAATCGTCTGGGAGAATGAAAGAGCTCCCTGACAGATAACACGGGAGTAGAGAGGATGTGGCGCAGTGGCCAGAGCTACTGACTTGACAACTGGGGGTCCTGGTTCGAGTCTTGACGGCGCCATGCAGCATCCTGTGATTCTATCCAAATCACTTAATCTCTGTAGGTGTTAAATTGTTATATAAGCAGCAATAGTAAAATCAAAACTTTATGAAAATATAGTTCCACCAAAGTAGATGTTAACCATATTTTAACAGCAGGTAACTGAAAAGAGAAGCAGGTGAGGAACAAGCACTGGTAAATGCCGGGAAATGTGCTACAGCCAATAGAAATGGAGGAAAGGTAAGTGGCATGCACAGGAACCAACCAGAAGCCAGGAAAGAGAGGAGGTGGGATGTAAGTCCTGTTTAAGTTTATATAGTTATATTAAAAACAATGGATTTCTCAAGCAAAGCGCAATCACGGTGCAGGCGAAACCTAAAAATGAATCCAGCCTTAAGGGACAGAAGTGGTGCCATGTACTCTGATGAGGCTCTGTGGCCGAGTGCAGATTTACAGTTGCCTGCTCTCTGGCCTCCTCAGACACCACACTAGCTTCCCTAAAACCATCCCATGTAAAGCATATCCCATCAAAGGTCTAAAGAGGTTTGAGAAAAGCACTCCAGGGCAGATGCAACTATACCTCAAGAAGCATGGTATGCAGTCATCAGAACTGGACGCCTCCAAGTATGGCAGTAAAAGTAACTCTCGGTGCTGGAAAGTGCAAGAACCAAAGCCAAGGCATTGCAGGTTGTCAATTCACCAAAATACCAGGGGTTGCATAAGTCCCATCACATACCCTTTGACTATAATGATATAATAGGAAGTGACATCATATGTCCTTCAACCCTGAATGTTGTTTTAGGAAGGATTGTCTCATAATCCTAATATCATAACAATTGGCTTCACAGAAGTTGTGTGATAAAGGTGTGATTAGCATAATAACATAATCCAGACCAATGTCTATTTTAGCTACTACCTTTAATATGGTGCTGACTTGACCTTTGAATGTCCTGGAGAATGATATTTGCCCTGATTTGTAGTGAGTGAGCTATGCAAGTAAGCTAGATCTTTTCTAGTGGGTTTCTCCCACCCCTAGAAAAATTCAAAAAGAATGGGCTAAAATTGTGTGTTTTAAAGGATAATTTAAAGAACAATTTGCTAAAATTCTGTAGTTACTGAAAGGGCACTCGTTAAATATTCAACCCCTTTCATGTTGTATCAGGCCAATGAAATTTGATTTTCTCCAGAAGTTGACCCCCTTTTTAAAAAAAAATGTTCCATGGTTGCCCCCATATATCTAAAATTGCCTCAATCGTGCCAGGGCCAGAATTAAGTAATGGGTACACTCATGTGACAAGGATGCCTCCTTACATCATACATTACATAAAATATGCCAGTGCTACTATTTTGTAAATGATGCTGTCCAAATATCATAGGTGACCCTTGTCTAAAATTACCTCAGTATGTCAGGGTCAGTATTTTGTCATGGTTGCCACCTTCCCATGTGGCATCTTGTCGCCCTTTAGTTCAAGAATCGCCTCCAATGTTCTAGTACCAGCATTACGCCACTGGCAAAAATTACTTCTAAGTATGCCAGTATTATCCCACGAGTGCCCTGTATGCCTTGAATTACCTTTAGTATGCCAGTACCAGTATTTTACCATTGGTGCTCTTTATGCTAAGAATTAACCCCAGCGTTCCAGTATTTTGTCACAGGTGTCTGCAATGCTAAGAATTGCAGAAGTATGCCAGTGCCAGTATTTTGCCCTTGGTGCTTCTATAAGAGAATAATTACCTTCACTATGTCAGGGCCAACGATAAACTCACAAGCATCAAATTCTCGCTCACACTAGCATTCCCTCACTCACATTAATTCTCTTATTCATTCTCATTTATTATCACAGAAACTCTCTTTGACCCCTTACACTAATTCTCATTCATTCCTTGCTTGCATACACTTTTAATTTCACTCGCTCATACTGACTCATTCATACTTACTGATTCAATATCACTCACTACCAGTTATGGGCTCTCACTCTCTTTCGCTCACACACATATGCTTACACATACAGACTCCTATGTTCACACATTCACATGCTCTCCCTCATGTGAGCAAACTGTTAGACCTGTTATACTTAGATTGGTCTTTCCCTCAACCTTTTGCCTTTACCCTCCACATATTGCTGAATTTGTTTTTGTTGGCTCCAGGACTCTGTGCACCTTTCCACTCCTAACCAGTGCTAAGGTTCTTGTGCTCACCCCATTAAACATGGTAAAATTTGCTTACACCTGATTGCCATATTTAATTTATTTTATAAGTACCCTGTGGATTAGTATAGTGTAAGAAATTGGTTTACTGGTTGACTGGAGTATGAGCCCTGGTCTGGTAGCTTGGCACAGATCAGTCAGGCTTAACACTTTAAATAGTAACACAGTTATAACACACCACACAATAGAGTTATAAAGATAGAGTACAATTCAATAAATAAAACAAGACCAAAATGACAAAAATCTAATCAGTAGAACCAGAGATATTGAATTTTAAAGTTTGAAGTAAAAATAGCGCCCCAAAGCAAGAAGCGCTACTAGGAATATCTGATTGCACCAGACCGGGACAAAGTCACAATTCAGCTACAGGGACCCAGTTAGGCCATCTGAACAAAGTACCTTAAATCCTGGTTGCAGACTGTTGCGTGGATCCGTGTCGGTGATGCGCCGCGCAGCCAAGGCAATGCCTCGGATCCGCGATGCGGCAAGGCTGCGGTGCGAGGTTCTGTTGTGCCGATGTCGAGGATCCCTTTGACAGGGCTTGAGATGCAAAGACCGGTGTCGGGGATGCCCTGTGCAGTCGAGGCCATGTGTTGGTTCTGAAGAGCTGTTGTTGACGAGTGATGCGAGGATTTGCTCTGGAGAAGCGTTGAGCAGGTGCGGCAATGTGAGTATTTTGCGACAGTTCCAATCCACACAGCAGCAGCAATGGGGAGATTATTCTCGAGGATGCTCCTTTCAGCCAAGGAGATGCATCAGTTCTATTTCCAGGATGCATCACTCAGCAGAGAGGATGTGTTGGTTCCACTGCCAAGCACCTTAGGCCCACTTCCAAAGGTCCAGGATTGGTGTTGCACCACTTGGCAGGGTAGACTCACAGATGGCAGAGTCCAGGTACAGAAGTAGGGTGGTTGGAAGTCTTCTATGTCCTTGAGGCTTCTGACCAATAGGCCATCCGACTAGTCCTTATGATCACTCTGGGTTCTGGGTTGAAGAGATGCAGGTCCAGCTCTTTTTACCCAGGCAACAGGTCAGCATAGCAAACCATGAGTCCAGCAGTGTGCAGTCCTGCAGAGTGGCAGTCCTTCAGCAGCACGGCAGTCCTTTTTTCTGGCAGAGTAGCCACAGGTCGAGAAATGCACTGAAATGGTAGTATCTGAAGTCCAGTTCATATACCCAGTTGCGCCTTCAAAATGGGGAGACTTCAAAGATTTGCCTTTGAAGTGCACAGATGAGCTCCCCTCCTGTCCTGGCTCCAGACTAACTACAATGGATATGCACCCCTTTGCCTGGGGACAGGACACATCCTATTCAGGTGTAAGTGAGGCTGCATCTAGCTGTTCAATCCATCCTGCCCAGGATGGCCCATTAAGTCACACTTAAGTTCCGATTGTGTGTGGCTGCTTAGGGGGAATGCACAAAGCCCAACTGCCCCCCCGTACCCCCCAGTCATTTGACCAGAGACAGGCCGCAAGCACCAAACAGCTAGAGCATGAAAATGACAACTTTCTGAAAGTGGCATTTTCAGATTTGCAAAATCTGACTTCATCATAAGTTCGAATTTTAAATTGCGATTCCAGAGATACCAAACATGAAGGAATTACCTCTTCCCATGCTTATAAGATGTAATAAGGCAACTCCAATGTTATTCTACGGAGGAGATAGGCTTTGCAGTAGCGAAAACAAATGTAAGCATTTTTCACTACCAGGACATGTAAAACTTAAAAGTACATGTCCCACTTTTTAAGTACATTGCACCCTGCCCTCTAGACTGTCTAGGGCCTACCCTAGAGATAACTCACAGGTACTAAAAAGGAAGGTTTGGGCCTGGCAAAAGTTTTATTTTGCCATGTACAATGGCAGTTTAAAACTACACACAGTCTCTGCAACAGCAGGCCTGAGACATGTTTTAAAGAGCTACTTAAGTGGGTGGTACAATCAGAGCTCTCGGTCCACTGGTAGCATTTCATTTACAGCCCCTGGGCACATGTAATGCACTCTACTAGGACTTAAAAGTAAATTATATATTTTATTAGGGCATAATCCAATATTATCATGTTTAGAGGAGAAAGCACCAGTATTTTAGTGCTGGTTAGCAGTGGGAAAGTGTGTAGTATCCTAATACCAGAAAAAACAAGGTCAGAAAAATGGAAGAGAAAGGTAAACCTTTGGGTGGAAGACCATGTTAAGATTGGCAGGTCTAACATATACCCAGAGCCTGTAAATTAAATGATTCTAGTGGGACTTCAATTAGCAAGATTAGTGCAGCTATCTTGGATTTAGGACCAGTTAGAAAACTGCTATTATTATTAAATGTTTATTAAAGGCCCAATTCAATGGTGAAGTTGTGTTTGTAATATATATTTAGAAAGTTACATTTTCCATGCACATGGCTCTTGGGAGACTAAGAGTAATAACTAATTATATGCACAATCAATATAATTTTATGCATGGACAGCTGTAATACTCAACACTTGCTTGTGCTGGTCATTCTCGTTCCCCCTTCCATGAAGGCACTTGGGATCTGAGAGTAGGAAAATGCACTTGCTAATTAGCGATGAACAAACTGCTTGTCCCAGACTTGCCGGTTGCAAGTTAATTATTGTTCACCCATGCCAAGTTAATTAACAGAAATTGGAATATTGTTCTCAAGAAGCCGACATTCAGATACACAAGACAAGTCAAATGTGTGTATAAGCAGTAAGCCAACGTAACTGAAATGCTGAGCTACCACTTTTTGATAATGTTCCAAAGAACAGGTGTCCAGAACGCAAGACATTTTAATGCAGAAGTCTTTGACACAAACTAATTAGTGAATGAATATAGACTTGGGGAGTCCTTTAGAGTTTTGCAGTTTTGAACTATCTGACAAAAACTGCTGATGCCCCGACCACCAAAATAGCAGTTCATTCCACCACATTTATAGGTGGGTGAAGCTCGGGATTATTGCTGGTTGAGCCTCAACTGGCTCTGTCAGTGGAAACCTTTGACCAGTGCCCTGTCTGACACAGAGCTGTTGGGAAGAATACATCAGATTACGCACCCTATTTGCCTCCAGTGCCAGTCTGCCTTCCTCAACAATGGGGAAACCCCCCCTCTGGTGGTACACATCTGCCCTGCAAGGACAGCTTCACTTTCGAAGTTTGACTTTTGGGGCTGACACCCAGTGGCTTCCTGCAGGTGGGAGGTGACACCTCCCTGGCTCGCAATCCCTCGTTGCTCTCCTTACTGAGAGTCATTACCACGTCTCTCCAGGAGGGCAGAAAGCTGTCTTGTTGAGCAGGCTCCATGTGTTCCCGTGAATGCATAGGAGTTTTAAAAGCAATAAAGTGGCAGCTTTGCTAAAGCTGCACCCTGCAACAAGGTAAATTAATTTTGACCTGAGATGCTTAATGTAACAAGTAGTTTGATACCTTGGAGTGACCCCTTTGGTCACACCGTTCAGGAGTTAGGGCAGCTGAGGAGTTAGTGTGTAACGCGGTGCCCACCAATTGGGTGAACAACTTGTTCAACAGTAAAAAACGATATTTTGTGTATTTTACTGTCAGGGCAGGTAAAGTACATGTCCTGCCTGTGTCATATGTTGCACCCTGCCTTTAGGGCTCTGTAGGTCTGCCAGACGGGGACTCACACATGTCTAGGGGAAGTGGTGGATTTGCCTTTGTGTTCATTGGCAAAGTTGGGCTAGCAGTGCACAACTGCTCTACCAGTCAGCAGTGCACAACTGAGGGACTAGTTTCACTTGTGGGACCTCTAAGATGGCACAATCAGTGCTGCAAGTTCTGGGGTACCCCTCGAACTTGCATGTCCTGGGTGCCAGGGTACCATTTACTATGGACTTTCAGGTAAGTTAGCCATTTCTATGGATATAGCCAATTCGACATACACTTTTAGGATTGGGGCACTGGCACTAATGTCTAGTTATCAGACCTCAGTGCAGCATCATAGTTGAAAAACCAGCAGCATCAGTAGAAGAACTTGGGGGTGACCATACGAAAAGTGGCATTTCCTTACAAAAAACTAAAAACTTTGTCTCACGTTTACATCAAACATGACACCAGCTTGGGGATCAGTGGCATCAACACAGTCTCCAAAGGGAAGGCTCCACTGAAGGCACAGAGATCCCTGCCAAGAAATCAGAGATGTCTAAATCTGGTGGGCCAGCGGCTCATCTAGCAAACTCTAAATGAACCCCTTGATGTTAGGCTATGGTGAGTCTGCTTAATGTGTTTTCCTGATTATTGATGGTATGGGCATATGATAAGCACTGGTCTGATTGGTGCACATGTATTTAGGGTTACACCTCTATAGGATTCCATTTTGTGTAAAGTTACACTTCTATACTATCTACATCATGCATTCCAGACAAAGATGACGGTTGAAATAAGTAATGTAATGTAATTATGTCAACCTTCTGGACTCTTAAGTCCAATTTTCCAGGAGTTCTCGAGTCAGCAAGTGCACACATGTGGAAGTAAAGGTTTGTGGTTTGTTTAACATAACAATTAGGTCTAGGTGAAATTATAATTATGCCAGAGTACTTGGAGTAATTTCAATAAATTTGCGGTACTCTTGTCAAAATGATGCAATTACGCCTGTCCCACAATTTGGAGTAATTTGTGGCAAAAATGTCAATCCACAAATCCAGGAACAGAGCGGCTCCTGGCTCCTGGCTGCTGCTGTTCCTGTCCTGTTCTGATTAGCGCAACAGCGCAAAACGCATCCTCTGGTTCATTTTGGACTCAAGGGTGTATTTTTGGGCTATGAAAATTGTGTTAAATAATTGATTTCACAGTTTTAACTCGCATGCAGTCGTTTCCTGATTTCAGATGTGAAAAGACAAACATACATCAATTTATGAGTTGGATCAAATCAAGCGATCCGTGTTTTTTTCATGTAACTTGCACTGGTGAGGTTAGGGTCAGCTTTCTCCCACTCAGATCTTCACCTGGGAGCGTTCAGACAGCAG
Organism: Lissotriton vulgaris; assembly: GCF_964263255.1. NCBI lineage: Eukaryota > Metazoa > Chordata > Amphibia > Caudata > Salamandridae > Lissotriton > Lissotriton vulgaris. The sequence continues at coordinate 955,558,144 of NC_141689.1, read as the reverse complement.
GTCTCAATGGACACAGGTTTACTTTGTGCCCCCGGGCTGCGATCGAATTCTGCTGTTTTTGTTATCAGGAGGACTAAAGATTTATCAAGATTGGAGGATCCATTTTCCTCCCCCTTGCTGACAAATAGGATCAGGTGCTGACAGGATGTGGCCCGCGTTACCGACTGGAAAAGAAAGACTACGTTTTGAGCCCATTGACAGCTTTCTTCAGTGTCGTAATGATCAAAAGCAGTGATGACAACCTGGTTTCTGAGGTCGAATGTCTCTATTCGGATTGTATCAAAGACGTCCTCTGCAGCCGCCGACTAATGTAAAGACCAGCCAGGAATGGGAGCACACAGGAAAACAAACACAATATTGTCAGAACAAGGGAACATGGATAATAACTGCTCCTTGAAATTCTTTGAAAAAAAAAATAGAGAAATAAATTGGAAATTGAGGAGGTAACGTTGTAGAAATTCTGTCACTATGTTTTCAGTGCATACAGAAAGACCTAAAGCTGATGAGAGAGGAAGCACATGTAATACTAATCGAAGAGCATTACCTTCTCATCCACGTGCGCTTTTCAGTCCTTACTCGCAGGAGGAGCAGGTGCTATTCCAAGACTGGTACCACGCTGCCCATCTAGCTTAAAACCCTGACAGGGATCTGATTGGGCGAGCCAGCTGACATCCATTTACAGCACTAGGGTGGGGCGGGTTTCACTTCCTTGCCAGGCGCAATGCATAATGTCTGCTTTATTTGCCAATCTGGTATTATGCAACCAAGTGCTTTTGAGTACTTATCTTGGCTTGGTTATAATGCCAGAGTGCTAACCTGGCTCGTTGAAAGGCTACTTGCTATGACGTTGAGCTGCTGGCCTTATTGTCTCAGTAAGAACAACAAGAGGTCCTGACATTGATTGATTAATTTTATTGTTTGGTTACTCAAAACCATTACTTTAAAACCGAAGTACAAAGTTACAAAAATTAAAACAACAAGTAAGTTAGCTGGCAAGTCTATATGATGGATCCCTGGACGCTGGTAAGCTCAGAGAAATAGTATCCATGATAAGGCGGCCCAGCGTGAATCTGCCAAGTCTCTAATCATTCTGTCTGTTGGATGAACTTACCAAATGAGGCCATCTGCTTTACTTTGGTCAATGTGTATTATTGATGAACAGCCTCCTTTGCGGTGTGTGTCCCCATTTGTCTTAGGATAGGCCTGAGGTAAAGGCCGCGTGCTATGCGCAGGGCCGGGCAGCAAAGTAAAAGATGGGCCAGCGACTCACGTTTGTAATTGCAGAGCCTGCATTCCGGAGCTCCCAATCCTGCCCGTTCAAGGGCATATAGTATTAAGGGGCAAGGGGTGTAGTCTATAGGCTAAAATCTTGTGAAGGGCTGAGCGGCCCACGGCCTGCGTGAGATGGTGTTTGGGGTTGTGCACTGTGTGCGGCAGGCATAGGGATTCATGGAAATCTCGTTTTGCCAACGACTCCAAATCCAGTTCCCGGGAGCGGATGCGAACCTGTTTTTTAATCACGTTTTTGATTGCCGTGTAATTGTGATGGTTTTCCCTTTGCATTGGATTTTCTCTAAGTGAGTGCCAGAAAGCCCCGACTCGTGGTAGAAGACGCCCAAATAGGTTTATTGCTGTGTGCTTTCCAAAGACAGGTGACCAAGCCTCCATTTGGCTAGTTTTTTTTGGGATAGCACTCAAAGATTACTATTTTTGACTTGGAAGGGTTAGCTACCAACCTGTTTTTATCGTTGTATATTGCCAGGACAGTCAGCGCCTTTTGCAGGCCTTTCTTAGTGTGATCCAGGAGTGCCTGGTCGTCGGCGTATTGCATGAAGTGGATTTTGGTCCCCCCGATCCTTGGAGTGGCTAAGGCTGCCCCGGACAGGGCTATCTCCATGTCTGCTGAACAGATTAAACAGCAGTGGTGCTAAAGCGCACCCTTGTTTAAGACCTCGGTCTGTGTCAATCTTCTCAGATGCAGAGTCGCTCAATAGTTTGATTCTGACCCACATTTTTTGGTACAGCGACTGAATTGCTCTTAACAGGGTCGGATTGATATTCCATTGTGCCAGCTTTCTCCATAGGATAGCGCGATCTACCCCATTGAACGCTGCAGAGTAGTCGATGAAGCAGGCGAAAAAAGGGAGGCTTTTGCGCAACCGTGCTTGGTGGGCCAGGTAAGAAAGTGCAGTGATGTTATCCACGGTTGAAGACCTGGGTCCAAATCCGGTTTGACAGAGGGCCAAAAGACCTTCTTCGCTTGCCCAATCTGCAAGATCTGACAAGATGGCACTGGCATAGGCTTTGCCCTCGATGTCCAGGAGGGCAATCATTCGGTAGTTGGACGGGTCTGATTTAGGCCCTTTCTTGTGGATTGGGTGTAGGAGCGAGCCTCTCCAGGAGTCTGGCACATCGCCCAAGACCCAGCATTTGGCATATAGGTGGGTCAGGTTTTCGGACCAGAATTCTATGTTCGCTTTAAACAATAGACCTGGGAGGCCGTTGAGCCCGGTGCGCCGTTTTGCCTGATTTTTTTAAAGATTTTAGACACTAGCAATTTTCCAGGAGGGGCATTCTTATGGATAATAGAATCTGGCTCTTCTCTTACTGTGGGTGCGTTCTTTGAGGGGCGGCTTGGTCTTCGTTGTATAGGGCTTTTACGTGGGCAACCCAGGTAGAGGCCTCGAGGGAGTTTTCTCTATGATTTGTACCTCGTCCGAGATTGCTTAAATAGCTCCAGAACTCTTGCGATTTCCCGGGGCTCAGCATGTCAAAGATTTTGAGCCATTGTGCGTCGCAATGTTCGCATTTTGCGGCCCACACCTTCTTCGAATGGCCTTTTGTGGCCTCTTGTATCAGTTTTTTGTCTGAAGCGGTTGCAGCAGATCCAAAACCAGGCGGCGCGCCTGGTGTTTAAACTCCCTAAATCCCATCATGTCACTCCCCTTCTGAAATCCCTACACTGGCTCCCGGTCTGTGCCCGTGTCCAGTTCAAGCTTGCCTCTATCACTTTTCAAGCTCGACTGGGCACGGCCCCGGCTTTCATTTCATCTGAAATTATTCCCTATGTTCCCGCCAGGGAACTGCGGTCCTCTACCCTATCACTTCTTACGGTCCCACGGTTCCGGAGGAAGAAATGGGGAGGCTCTAAGTTCGCGACCCTCGCCCCGATCTTCTGGAACTCACTGCCTTTGGAGCTCAGAGCCTCCACCTCGTACCTATTGTTCCGGAAACAGCTCAAGGCACATCTTTTTGCAAAATTTCTTAACTAACTCCCCCAGCTTCTCCCCTCATGTTTAGCTCTCTGTCAGTCTAGCGCCATGAAACCGCTGGTGTACGTGCGCTGTATAAATATTTTTAAATAGAAATTTAAATAGAAATAGAAGCTGTGCCATTTTTCCGGAATGCTTTTCGTTTTATATTCAGATGGTTGGCACTTTCTTTAATTATCCGGTTAAATCCGAATGTGGATGGTGGGTGCCAACTGGTTACCCTTGCTGTGTCCCCTCGCAGTATCGCTGCTAACACCCCGGTTATTCCATCCCATGTTGCTATTGCGCCCTTGTTATGGTCACTCGGTGGCTAGCCTGCCCACGAATTTGTCCAGTTATTGAACGTGATGGTTGCTGCCTGCCCCCATTTAATTCTTCTGGGTAGCTTTATCAGTTCTTCGCCGTTTGCGACCCCAATATATTGTAGCCTATGGCGTGTTTTTGCTGTTAGGTTCAGTGTAATTGTTAAGGCGGCATGGTCGCTATCGCTGCGAAGGTGAACTGAGTAATCCGACATCAAGGGTTGCAGTTTGTCACTTAGGATGATATAGTCGATCGTCATTTGATTGTTGTACGTGGGGGCAACATAGGCCCCTGGGCTGTTCTTTAGATGGACTGAGTGCGCTGTCGCCAGTTTGTAAGATTTTAATAAGGCGTTCAGTGCATTGGTGGCCCCAGACTGGTGACTTTGTGTAAGTGTGACCCCTATGTTGTGGATATTGAGGTCACCGAGAATGATGCAATCCAATGATGGGAATTGTAATAATAGGGCCTCTAAATGCTTTATTAATGTGGGCAAGTTGGCTGTGGACCCATGCGGGTTATGGTAAATGTTGATCACTAAGCTAGAAAAAGTTCCAATAGTCGAGTGCGGGCCTTTCAGGATGCCCGCATGGAGCATGTTGGGTAGGTTATTTATTTCCATGAATTCTAGATTCAGCGAGTGCTTGATATAGACACATGTCCCCCTGGATGGTCTTCCGAATATGTTGGTCTTTGTTGCAGGTTTGCCGAATTCTGCATATCCTCTCAGTGAGAGTGGATTAGTCACCGACGATTCTTGTATGCAGATAATATCTGCCTCCTCCAGGAATGTCACTGCGGCATGATTTTGTAACAGCGTTTTGAGTCCTGCGACATTCCAGGACATAATTTTCAAGCTCTGTGGTCAGGGTTTGGTTTGTGTATTTCACTTGCCCATTAGTCGTGCGTTGAGAGGAGCGACCTATTTCTCCAAGGCAGTGCGTGTTAGGAGCTCATGTTTAATGCTAACGGCAGCCAGGATCAGTCTTTACTCGCGCACCCCCTTGTTACGCACGAGCGTTTGCCTTGACTCCGATTTGTTGTTATCTTAATTGGGGTTCCGTTGGTTAAGCCTGTGCTCGTGCTGCCTTTGGACCCCTGGAGAATGGACGCCGCATGTGGGCGTGATCAGGGAGAGCATTGAGGCGTGTGTTCCCCCCCAAAAGGCTGTTCCTGGTTTTCCGAGCTAAAGAGCAGGTAATACGTTTTTAAGATTAAGGGGTATTTTTGTACGGGCTGAGGCTTTATTTTTATGCCCCAGCTTTCCAGTAGCGTATGTTGTCTCTTCAGTGCCTCTACCATGTTTGAGCTGGTGAAAGTTAGCTCTGTAGTTTAATTTTTCTCCTCCGGGTCCGGCGGTAGGAAGGAGATAGTCTCGATGTCTGTGGTTTTTGTCCCTTCCAGCCCTAGGATGTTTGCGCAGAGTGTTAAGAGATTGCCGCGGTTGAGAATGTCCCACTTACCCAGTGAGACGTATTCAGGGTACAACATTATTTTCTGGTCCTGGGGTGTTATTTGAGTTAGGTTGTTCGCAGAGTCCACGTCCTTTCAGTTCTTGGCCTGTATGCCAATGAGTGGTGGCTGTGCCGCGCTGGACGAATGGATGTTTGCCTGGTTTATTGGCCCTGTTGTCTGCTGGGGTGCCGCCACGAGGGGTGGGCTAAGTGGTCTGGTGTTGAGTGACCAATTCCCGGCCTGCTCGGGTTTAAGGCCAAGAGTGCCTTGGGGTGCCCGCTGAGAAGTTTCCGACATTGCGTTGGTCGCTAATAATTTGTTGGAGACTGGTGACGCTTGGGTCACTCTGATCATTGTGGTCTTTATGTGAGCGGAGGGCTGGTAACTTGTTGGGCGAAACTCGTGGTCACTTGAAGGGACTTGATTTACTTCCCCATCGCATTGTCCTTGCGGATCGGGCACTTGGTTTTGTATTTTCAATGCCAGAGCTAGCTGGGGAGCTGCGGGGTGGGCCAGCATGCTCGGGTCTATTGCTGAATTAGTTGTATGTAAGGCATCCGCGGATGACTCAAATTTTCCTGTCGTTTTAGTTATGACTGCCGAGTGGGCCACTTTCTGAGTCTCGGTGTGACCGGGCATCTGGTTGTCGGGCAGTAGCCATTGCCGAATTGAACTGGTGGCATGTGATTTATTTTTGCTCTTCTTGTTGAGTTTTCTTAGTTTTTTCTTGTTTTTCCTGGATAGATTTTGGAGTTCTGGGCTAGCCAGTTTGAAGGTATGATGAGAGTCTTGATTGTTGGCCTGAGACAAGATAGCATTTGTTCCGCTCCCGTTGATCGTCGCTGAGGGCACCGGGCCCGCGGTCTTCTCCCCTTCAGGAATTTCTATGCTACAAATTTGAGGTTTTGTTATGGCTTGTGTTTTTGGAAATGCCTGAGCAATATCCTGTACAGGTAAATTCTGATTCTTACTTGCTTCGTTCTTAAGATCCTCGATTAATGTGGTCATGATGTTTGGTAATTTTTCTAGACTGTGCAGAATTGGGCTGCAGCCACATGACTCTGGCTTTAAGTGTGTACTGTCCTGTGCTCTGCGGATCTGAGAGTTCAGGTGGTCCAATTTAGAGTCTATCCCGGAGATCAGACTCGTGACAATTTGTAAAATGTTGATTTGGGCGTCAAGCTTGTCTGCGTGCATTATTGCTGCGCCTGTCATTGAAATGAGGGCCTCGTTGATCAGCGACTTCTCCCCGTTGTCCGCACATCTGCTCGCAGAAGTTGGAGACTGGGCCATTTTGTCGTATTCCAGAGCGCTCGGTATTGACAGGTTCGGGGCTGGGTTTGTGGAATGCCAGGTGATGTTGGTGTTCTTCCTTCATTGTCAACATAGATGCTATTAGGCACGTCGGGCATGGTCGCTCCATTTGGAGTGAGACTCAACTGAGGGACCTCCGGGCATTGATGGATCGGAACTGGGGGGCTTGTGTGGAAAGGCCTGGGTGGAAACACATTTGGTGTCACAGGTTTAAGAGATGTTCTGCCGTAGAGAGTGATTATTTTTGGTGAAAGAGGAATGCCGAATACCCGAGGAGCTGTGGGGCTTGGGGTCTGCCCGTCCTCCATTGCCTTATCAGTGAATGAGTTGATCGAAGTCGGGCAGGGTTCAGCTGGCATGGGTACTTTGGGGCTCAAAAAATCTCTTATATCTCTGTTTCCTGCTGGCCCGGTGGATGTTTATTTTGCGCTCAGGCAAGGCTTGTGACTGTTGACTTAGGTGGGCTGTGGGTTTTCCCTGGTGGGGCTGCCAGTATTGGAGCTGGAAATTCCGCTGGAAATTCCGGTGACGTCGGTGTTGCTCTGGTTGCTCCGGCTGCTCCTGTTTGTTCCCCGTCTCTGAACCCTGGCCCTAGGTAAGAGCCCCCTATTCCTGGAAGATAGAATAGCTTTGCCTTCTGTCTCCTGGCTGATCTGTGGGGGCAGGGCTTCTCCTGTAGTTATATTAGGTTCGAATTTCTGGTCCTTATTGTTCTCAAAATTTGATTATCTCACCAGATTTGACTGGACACAACGCCCACAACTTAAGTGGGGGGGCTAGGCGGAGCAAGCCTCTCTCCCCTCCAACGACACCTCTGTACTGTCTGCACTGTCTCCGGGTCCCGATTCCGGGGGCTCTGGTTCTGCATGCAATGGATGTCAGGCCGCACCTGCTGCCTACCACTTGCCTTCTGGGGACGTCAAAGTGAGGGCAAGGTGGGGGCGCACGGGATCGCGGTATCACGGCTGGCTCGCGGCTGGCCAGGTCCGCTCGCTTACTCGCTGCTGCTCCTGTGATCCTCTGTGCTCCTCCCCTGCTCGGTCGCACAGAACCACTCTTGTGTTGCTCCTTTCCTGCTCCTGCTCCCGCCCGTTAACCCGGCAATCCTTATCCCTCCTATGGCGGCTTGGAGCTGGCTGAGCTGGCTGAGGAATGGCTCGTGGAATGCGACGCTCTCCAGGCAGATCTCACCTTGCAGCTTAAGGGTCCGGGCAGAACTCTCCCGGGGGGTTCTTAATTTGTCTCCCGTCCCCCCGGTATCCTTCTATCGCATCGACTGCACAGTACAAGTCGCTGCTTCTCGCCGCCGCCGCCACTGCTTCTGCTCGCACTCTCGCACTCTCTCACGCCGAGATGCAAGACCCGGACCGGAGTACGCTCACCGATTGCAGCTTGGCTGAGCTCGTGTCTCGAGATACAGCGATGTGGAGGAAGGCGGGGCTGCGGACCTCTCAACCCCCCTTACTCGCGCCGCTTGCTCCTCCGCCGCTTACTCCTCTGGCGGCTCCACATGCAGGTAACTGGGCCACCGGCCTCCGGGTACACCAGGTGCCGTAGGCTGTGTGCAGTGTTCCGCGTGCCGTGTGTCACGAGCCGGGGCTGTGTACAAGACACCAGTGCGATACCCGCTCTCTCAGAGCTCAGGGCTCGGGGCTCAGGGCTTGGGGCTCTGGATTAGGCTCAAATTCACTGCCTCTGTCTCACCTCCAGCCAGGATTCACACGCCAGCTCTGTGCTCCGTGTACCACCGGTCCTCCGACTCTCCGACTCTCCTGACTTGATGTTCTGTGCCTCAGGAGGGGGGGCCTGGCAGGGAGCCAAGCGGGGGACCAATCCAACCGGTCCCGGTTACAGCTCCGCCGCTCCGCAGCTCTCCAGCGGTGTTGTTTTCTCAGCGTTCAGCTCAGCGCTCACAACCGCACGCAGCTCGCAGCCCACTCTCCTCCTATGCTCCTCACAAACGGCTTGGCTGACTACAAAACATGGACTCGAAGGTCCTGACATCCCTCCTTGGAAAAACCAAAGAGGGTGTGACTCTTAAAATTAATTAGCTAAGGGCCATATGTATCGAGCAAATTAGCATTCGCAAAGGCCAAAATTCGCAGAATTTCGGCCTTTGCGAATGCTAATTTGCTAAATGGTATGTATGACACATTTTGGCAGCAAAATAAGGAATCGCAAAATTTGCTATTCCTTATTTTGCGATTGCACTTAAGGAATTGCAAATTGTGCGATTCCTTAAATGCAATGCATCAACGGAAAATTAATGCAAAAATGCCCATAAGGATTCGCAAATTACCACCAACTTCTAGTTGGTGGTAAGTTGCGAATTCTTTTAAAAAAACAATTTATTTAAAATCCAAAGGTGCCATATGACGCTCATGCATGCCCTTAGGGCATGTATGGGCGCCATATGCCAACACATGTCAATTTCAGGGGTGCAGCAGGGTGTTCTTGTGACACCCCTGCACCCTTGAAAATATTCCTAAATTGCGATTAGCAAATTGCTAATTGCAAATTTCCCCTTCATTCCTATGGGCCTCCTGGCCCATAGAAATGAATGGGAAATTTGCGATAAGCAATTTGCTAATCGCAATTTAGGAATGTTAAGGAATCTCTAAAAAGAAGCGATTTCCAACATACATACCATTTTGCGATTTCTAAATAGCGATTCCTTAAAAATCGCTATTTATACATCGCAAATGGTCAGGATGATACATATGGCCCAAAGTCACTAAAAAGGTCTTCACATAATTGTTACACACGAGAGAAACAAATGCTTTTCAAGACACATAGGTCCTTTGAGGCATTTTGGGTTACCACATTAGTTTCTAATGGCCTTATTGTCCTCATCAATGTGTTTTGAAGTCGTGTGTCCTTCATTTTGCCTAACACACTGAGTGGTTTTGGAAATTCCTGTTGAATTGTTGAGTCCCATTTTTTCCGCTGTGTAAAAACTTAGAAGGTATGCTGCTGGCATTCCTCTTTCCGGGCCAGGAATCTTTGTCTCTACTGATGATGATTTGTATTTTAGCTCTGCTTTGAAAGATCCCATGCATTTCAGAGGGCTTGATGTCACTCAAGTGTCATGGAGTATGTCATATTTCTCAAGAACTGACTACGGTTTCAGTTTTTGGGCCTCTTCCATACACAACACTTTTATCGATACCTCACTGACGAGGAAGAGACGCGCTGGATGGTCCTCCACCTTCACCCAGATGCCCCCACGTCTCTTAATTTCGGCTGGGTTGCTGAGGAGAGATAGCTTTTCACTAAAAGCGCTCTGGTTTCACCTCACTAGCTCTAATGCAGTCCCATTCTTGAAACACAGGTACCTTACCTCCCAATATGTGGATATCCATGGTGACTCTTCTCCATTCATGCTGTGTGCAAACTGCAAACTTGTCTCTGCAGAGTACGAAATCCACATGCACCCATGTGTAGATTTGTGCTTTGGTTTCACTTTCAGTTTCTTGAATTAATTGAACCACATGACATTCCCAGAGGCTCCACTGTCTAGTATGAATTTAATTGAGTATATCCTGTCCAGAGTGTTCCAGTGGAAGCTCATTCCATTGCTGCTGTGTCTGTTAGCATCAAAATAACTTTTCTTTAATTCTGTGGGTGGTTGCTCCAAAAGCTGCAGATCTGGCAGAGGGTGATTCTGATGGCTAGTTGTGGAGGTCGAAACCCTCTTATGGCGCTTCATATGCGTTCCTCTGGCTCATCCCTTCCCTCCATCCTTTTCGTAGTTTCTTTTGGTCTGATTTGAAATGGTTCTCCTTCCCACAGCTTTTGCACTCGGCCCATGGCTGGGCATTTTTCTTCGTGTGAGTATGTTAACCCACAGTAGCAGCCGACTTTGGGCCAGATTTAGATCTTGGTGGACGGAATGGTCCGTCACAAATTATTCCGTCCGCAGTATTGCAAGTGCTATAGTATATAATGCACTTGTAATATGGCAGACGGAATATCCGTCACATTTGTGATGGAGTATCCTATCCGTCAAGTTGTAAATCATGCCCTTTGAGCTTACATTCTTTCTGATGTTCTGATGCGCTGTTCGTGTTTTCTCTTCTTGAAAGCTTTTGACTTATCATGGCCATTACGATATCTGACTGGCTTCTTGGGCATCCATTTGTTTCTGTCTTTTCTTCAGCTCTAGCAGTCGCTAACATCTAGTCCAAAGCGTGTTTTCTTTTTAGCAAGCATTTCAGAACTGATTGCGACAGGCATCCATCTATGATGCTAAGTCTCATGCTTCTGCATCATTTAATTCACTGAACTTGCATTGTTTGAGTAGTTTTTCCAGACATTTGTGATGCCATATGGAATATGCACCTCTAGTGGTCAACATTTGAGGAAAAGTCAGATTTCTTAGCAAGCGTGTCTTTCTCTTTCTTGTGAGAGACTATTTCCTGTTTTGAGAACTTTTCAAAATCCATCAGCTACACTATCCCACACAGCATTCTTTAGATATTTGATTATTTGCCATCATCTGTTTCTGCAAGGTGTTTTATGACATCATCAAATATTTTGATCCATTCCAACTAGCGCGTAATATCCTCACCCGAGAGTCACTACAGACACAGGTACCAGCAGACAATATGTTTACAGCAATGCACACAAGTACATCATGATCCTCTCACCTGCCCCTCGTTGCCCAAATGTCCCATTTCCTTCTGCCCTAAGCCAGTTCCTTTTTCCCTTCCCACAGGGAGTGGTCACTGTCCAGTGGGTACTTTATCCTTGCCCTGCCCCAGGGTCTTAGCCCTGGCTATGCACCTTCCATTTGGATCACGTCTGATTGGATGGCTGGTTGGTGAGTTTATAACTCTCTGGCTTGCTAGTGTCCTTGTTTTTCTATGCAACCATGTAGCGCTCCAGATTGCTTGCTGTCCCCTATAGTCAGACTGGAACAAGGCAAGCAGAAGAGGAGGTCTTTCTTCGAGTTCTGGCCCTTGAGGTTCCATCTGCAAAGAGGAATATAAAGCCCTTATGAAAGTAACTCTGACTCATATTTACCGAATAGCATGCTAGAGCCCTGCTGTATACCAACGCAACTCACACCCTACCAAACTCACAATTCACCCAACTCAATTAAATGTTGGCGAAGCAATAGTTGTCCGGTGGTGCAGTCTCAAACGACTACACTGTCGAAGTACTTTGACCAGTGACCCATCTTCCAGAGTCTTCATTGTATGTTCATCAAAAGTCCTACCCCCCAATGGGCGGGCCTTCCAGCGCACATATTTCCTGTTAAAAAATGTCAAGAAAAGATGGAGGTCCAGAGAGAAACTACACATTAGCCCTTACTAATTAGGAGAAAACATCCACTGTGTCAGGGCCTTTTGTTATTCTAAATAAATTATCTAACAGGGCCAAAACAATATTGTGCCCACTCAGCAAAGTTTTCTGTCGACTAGGCCACTGCCGCACCAGTAAATGCACAGAAGGAAGTGAGATCTCCACCAAGGAGGCAGGGGTCTGACTGAAGTCTGTGTTATCAACTAGCCACGGACACGTAAAATGGATCAGTCATCTGGGAGGGGGGACAGGAGCTGTTTGCAGGAAAAAGGATAGGCTTCACATTCTGTATTTCAACTCGAACACCCCAAATAAAGAAAAGATATCTGCTCAGATTCATTCCCAAGCCCTCTTAGGTTTTCAGGCTCCAATCCCAGGACAGACCATTTTGATCCTGACAGAGGAGAGGTTAACTCATCTAAACAGGTGAGGTATTTAGGAAGAAACAAAAACCCTTCTGGTGGAAGAAGTGATGTGCCATCTTGGAATTAAGGCAGCTGGGAATTTGTAAAGTAAAGCGAATGGTAAGTGCTATGAAATTCGGTGGGTGTAGAGTGAGAAAGTAGACACAATTGGGTATGGAAAATTCCTCAATGACTGATACTGTGCAGCTCTCACCACATCCCCTAAATACTACTGGATCTGGGAAGACTATATTTGAAGAAGAAGGCTCTGCTGGAAGAAAAAAACCTCAAAGACTCCTGCTTCATGTTGGGAACCAGTGACTGGAACTGCTCTTCACAACCCTAGTGGCTTTCCTCCTGTTTGCCCGCACCAGGGGTTCAAAAAAGCAAAACAATACCTTACTCCAAGATGATCCTGCTGCCCACTGATTAATGGACCCTGAATGAGCCCTATCGGGATAAAAGCCTGGTGTGTAGAAGCCTGCCCTGATGAGCTTAGGGCTGCAAGAGTTACCAGAAAGAATTTTCTCAGCAGTTGGAGAAATGTGGGACTTAGGGCCTGATTTAGAATTTTGGCAGATGAGATATTCCATCACCAATGTGACGGATAGCCCATCTGCCATATTGCAAGTGCAGTATTTCCCATGGAACTTGTAATACAGTGGAAGGGGTATCTGTCAACTTTATAATGGAGTATCCCATCCACCAAACTATAATTCGGGTCCTATGTCAATTTTCTCTCCCAAGAGCAAACGGACAAGGTGCTGTGTCTTGCCCAAGGAGGTCACACTGTAGACAGGCAAGAAAACTAGGCTTGGCCCACTCAGAACTGAAAACTGGCTCAGCGGGAGGGGCAGAGCTTGCCTGACTCCAAGATGGCTGCAACAGGGCAGAGCTCCGGCAGCCTGGCCGCTAATTTAAAGTAATCCTGCCGCCCACAGCCTGAAGCACGTTGAAAAAATAAAACACCGGCTACCCAAAAGAAGCCCTGAGACCATTCGGCGATAACCACTGCAAAGGTCCGATGCAGCCCGCCTAAAGGCGCGGCCGCAACAAAATGCGGCACCAGAGTTGGGCCTGCAGAGCATAGGGAAGAGTGCGGAGCAGAATCTCACTGAGCTATGAGCCCATGGCCCAGGAGGCTTGACAACAGAGGACCCCCTGCCAAAATCCGTGATCCAGCATAGACTGGGAAACCACTGAGCATACAGAGAGAGAACACGAATGCGAGGCACTGGTCGCAGGTGTCACCGACTCCTATAAGCCGTGCGCCGAGATGAGGAGGCGGCGTAGCAAGAAACCAGGCAGGCGGCTTGGGGCTGGGGGAGACTCGGCGCCACAGAGAGCAGCAGAACTAAGAGGTCCCGGGTGCAGTGTACACAGACTGCTGCGCTCGTGAGGGAAACTTTTCATTTATAGATTTTCAGAGGCGCGTTTAATAAAGGTATGCTTTATGGTTCGCCTCTGTGAGTACGGATGCAACTAAATACAGATAAGATCTGCACAGTTTTGGGAGAAGGCAGCCTGAGAAGCACAGAGAGAAAAGACCCACCCAGTTCTCACCTTGTTGCATGTATCGGAGACCACAATGCCCGACAGACACCGGGGAAAGTTGCCTGCTCCCATCCCTAGTGTACCGCAAGACTATAGGGTGCCGACCATACATGTTAGAGTGGAAGGTGTATAAGACGCCTCCTCCCCCCTTGACAGCGAGGGAATAGTGAAGGTTGAACTGAGCCTAGCGGCTGGAGGACATCTTGGGGTCACACACCTAGTGCTGGTAAGACATCACCTCCACAGCGACATTTGGAAAGGTCCTATAGGGCTGCACTAGTTTATTGAGGAGGCTCAAAAAGGTGTTTTGATGCTGTCGCTACTGTATGCAGCGGGAACTGTTCACCTGGAACACAACACGCAACTCGCACCCCCAAAAGTCACCATGATGAAGGCGGATAACACTAAGCCCAAACTCCAATTTGAGGAGCTTAAAACCCCTAGGTCAAAAGACTCTGAACTAAACAATGCAGAGCAGTTTCGCAAGCTACAGACCAACCAGTAGATACTGAACTGAAACAGATTCTCCCAGCAATGCAGCACAGCCTAACAAAAATCGACAGCAAAATAGATGCATTGACCTTCAGAATGGACAGAATAACTGAAAGGCTTGACAAGCATACAGAGAGTCGTGACACAGTGGAGGGAAGGGTATCAGACGCCGGAGAGGATCAGCAGAATCAGCCAAACATAAAAAGGTGGCCAAAATGCTTCAGATCTTAAGAGCAAAAACCAAAGATTTAGAAGCACGCTCTCAGAGGAATAACCTGCATATTGTGGGGGTCGCGGATTTGGCCCACATAGAGAACTCGGAACTCTTCGTTTAAAGTCTCCTGATCACCATTTTAGGCTGAATCACATTCTCGGAGATCTTTGCCGTACAGCGAGCAAATCGCTCTCTGGCACCCAGACTGGCTCCAGGAGTGTCCCCTCGTCCCATTTCAGCACGTTTTCTCAATTGCTGTGATAGAGATGCAGCATACCGCAAGGCGCGAGAGCTACGGTCCCTGCCAAATGGTGGTATGGAATTATCCCTGTATCCTGATTTTACATAACAGGAACAAGAAGCGCAGCGACTACTTGTCCCAGTTAGAAGGAAGCTTTGCAAACTCCTGCTAGAATATAACGTGCTGTACTCAGCTAAACTGCGCATCATGGCAGAGGGCAAAGCACACTACTTAACTGACCTAAAGCAGGTGTTCCATTTTGTTAAGCAAAGAGGAGGAACAAGAAACAGATGCAGCTCGCCACGTGGAAATCTCGGAGAAGACGAAGAAGCTCTGGACGTGGTAGAGCAATAGAGGAGACTATCCTACCGGGTAGTAAAGGGATAATCAATCCATTCACAATGAAGGTCTAAATGCTACCAGGGATTTGCATGTTGTACTTTTGGTTGGCCCAGTGGAGGTGTCACAGTATGTAGATATGGAGAGAGAGACCCAGGATTAAGCGCCTGGGACTGAGTGCATAGCCAAGACTGTTCTGATTGACTTGTGGTGAACCTCTCCAATGCCCAGAGCACAACATAGACTACGCAGGCTGGGAGTCATCTCCTGCGAACCTAAAAACTGTTACAGATAATATCTCTATTGTCAATTTGAAGGGGAAGAACTTGTGAATGGGTTTTGGGAATACACGTGGGATAGAGTCCCGAGTTTAACTCTGCTCCTGTATTCTGAATCTATTAGAATTAAGCATGGGCGAATTTTGCAAATTTGTGATTCGCGAATTTGCGGATTTGCGAATTCGCGATCCGCAAAATACACGAATTTGTGCGAATTTGCTGACTTTTTTATTTTTGCGTGTTCGCGGGGTGCTTTGTGTGTTCGCGGGGCGTTTTGGCATGTTCGTGGGGCGCTTTGCGTGTTCGCAGGGTTTTTTTTGGGGCGAGACCGTGATGCGCCCTCTGGTTCATCACTGCCACCCTCTCGTTTTTTATGCCCTTCTGCCCTCTGTACCACTCGTTTTTGTGCCTTTCTGCCCTCTGCCCCACTCGTGTTTGTGCCCTTTTGCCCTCTACCCCACTCGTTTTTTTGCTCTTCTGTCCTCTGCCCCACTCGTTTTTGTCCCCTTCTGCCCTCTGCCCCACTCGTTTCTGTGCCCTTCTCCCCTCTGCCCCACTTGTTTTTTGTCCCCTTCTGCCCTCTGTCCCACTTTTTTTTGTCCTCATATTGCGAAAAATTCTATGTGTATGGAAATTCAGGTCTTTACCTCTGTATTTGTATACCGTCACTGCCCCTTGGTCTTTCTTGGTTGGGGAGTTTCCCTCATTTCGTTGTATCAGAGGAGCCCTTTTAAGCCATTTACATATTAACATTTCTGCTGTCGGAGGGAGGGGAGCTAGCCACCTTGGCTACTATGAGTATTATACTCATCAACCAGAAATGTTTTCGCATTAATCATGGGACCGTATGTTCTGTCCTTACATTGGAGGTCAGGTGATTTTCCATGATTTCTCAGTATTTATATCTCTTGCTGGCTTTCCCTCTTCTATCTAGTCTGTTTATCTTAATGGCTGAATTCATCCACTCTCCATGTGTTGGAGGTGATGGCCCAATCCACTTAATACAAATCTCCCTCCTTGCTATCACTATTAATACGAAGAGTAGATTTGCTTCACTTACTGTTAGTTCATGCCCTTCTCCCGAGTTACCAATCCCAAAGAGAATAAGACTAGTACTTACATTTAGTTGTCTTTGGAAAATCGAGCTTAGAGTCTTACCAACTTCTTCCCAACACTTTTTCAGGGATGGGCAGTTCCAGAACATGTGGACATCGTCTGCTCTCTCTTCTCCACATTTAGAGCACTTTTTTACTCCTGCATTTTTTAATTTTGATAGTCTTTTCGGTGTCCAATATGCCCTATGTAGTGTTAGAGATGATTTCTTTTCAAGGCAGCTGATTTTAGTGTTGACCAACATTTCTTTAGAGACTCTTCCCATATTCTGCCTAGATCTATCGTAGACAGTTCACTCCCCCAAATTTGATCTTCAGTCTGAATATTTTCATCTTCTGCCATTATAAAGGTCCAGTACCACTTTGCAATTTCCTTATTTATGGGTAAAACTTTTATCATTTCTTTTTCAAGATTTTTACTGTCTTTGTCGTATACCGGAATTGTTTTTGCCCAGCTATTTAGTTGATAGAATTTGAATTTTGAGACTGTCCCGTTGGAGATCGTTTGTAGTTCTTCCCAGGAGATTAGTATTGATCCATTTAAAAGTTGGCCCCAGTATTTGATGTCAGCTTGTTTCAGAGGGTTGGCCATAGCGTCTTTTAAGCAATCCGGGGTTCCTGGTGAATCCCATATCGGTGCCTTTGCGCTATAATATGGAATATTTAGGATTTTTCTAATTTGGAGCCATAATTTAGCTGCCTCCTTTAGGATCTTTAGTTTGATTTTTTTGAAGTACTTTTGATGTCCAAACTTGAAGAGAAAATGGTATTCAGCTTCTGTCATTGCCTGTAAATGTTCTGGGTAATCTTGGTGAATTTTTAAAAGTGTTCGCATATTTTTGAAGTGAAATGCCCTGTGATATTCCGCCAAGTCTGGGCTTGCTATCCCTCCATTCTCTTTTTTTCTCCTGAGTTTTTTCCTTGATATTCTTATTCCTTTAGTGGCCCATATGAAGCTAGTGATTTCCCCCTGCAATTTTTTTAGTGCGTCTTTTTTACATTCTAGTGGAATGTTGTTAAAGAGGTATGTATATTTAGGTAGTACAGTCATTTTTATGATGTTAGACCTCCCTATAAAACTTAAGGGTAGGCTGGACCATACTTTGAGTAATTTCCTTACCTCACGTGCCACTCTGTTTAGATTGTTCTGTGGAATTTTGTCTGCCTGACTTACTAAAATACCCAGATATTTTATCTCTTGCCTGACGTTTGGGCTGTTGAAGTGTGTGTTCCATGTCATGATTTCTGTTTTTGTATAGTTAACTAAATATCCTGAGACCTTTCCAAAGATGTTTAAGATTTTTTCTATGGCTAGTTTAGAGCTGGTATAATTGTCTGTGAATAGCATCAGGTCATCTGCATAAAGTGCAGTCTTTTTTTCCCATCCCTGATATTTAAAGGGGGTTATTTCCTTGTTGTTTCTAAGTTTGTTTGCTAAAGGCTCGATATACAAATTAAAAAGCAAGGGAGAAAGAGGACATCCTTGTCTGGTGCCTCTTTGTATTCTGATATCATTTGTAAGATTGCTATTGACTAAAATTTTGGATCTTGGACTTTTATAAATTTCCCCTACGGCATGTGAAAAGGAGTTACCTAGATTATTTTTGATCATTATTTTATTCAGAAAAGCCCAGTTTACTCTGTCAAATGCCTTAGCGGCATCAACAGTCAATATTGTTAGAGAGATCTTCTTTAGTGTGGCAATATCTATAGCGCTTAGAAGTTCGTGTGTAAGTTTGTGTAATTGTCTTCCTTTTGTAAAGCCTTTCTGGTCTGGGTGTATGAGCTGGGGCATGATTCTTCCTAGTCTAGCTGCCATTATCTTTGTGAATATTTTATAGTCTGCGTTGAGCAGAGGTATCGGGCGGTAAGATTCACATTTTGTAGGGTCTTTTCCTGGTTTTAAGATGATAGTTATTACCGCGTTGTTCCAAGAATCAGGCAGCTTGTCATGTTGTTTGAAAGACAGATTTACCAACTCCGTTATATATGGGGCTAGATTTTCCATTAAAGTCATGTAAAGCTCATTTGGCAATGCGTCTGGACCTGCGGCTTTACCTTTCTTCAGAGTTCTTATTACGTTCTTTACCTCAGTGGTTGTGATTTCTTTATTTAACTCATCTTTCTCTTATTCAGTTATGGCTAAGAATGATACGTCTCCTAAATAATCCTCTATCTGTTCCTCAGATGGGCTGATGTCTTCAGTGTATAGTTCAGAGAAAAAAGTCTCAAACTCTCTTCTAATTGTCCCTTCCTCTGTGATCAAACTTGGTCAATCATGTTGTTTTAGGCCCTTTACTTTATTTCTTGTCATGTCGGTCTTTAACTTCCATGCAAGCCATTTTCCGCAGCCTTCTCCATACTCGTGGTTTGCCAGCTTGCTTGCTTCCCATTTTGTTCGTACTCTATCCTCGAGTATATCACTTAAGGAGTCTTTCTGTTTTTGTCTGTCCTTTTGTAGGTATTCTTTCTTATCTAGGGCTCTTTCCGCTAATATTTGTGGATCTAGGGTGTTTATACTTTTTTCCAGATCTGTTATCTCTTGCTTAATTTTCTTAGATTTATATGCTCCTAAGCTAAGTAGCTTGCCTCCTATTACGGCCTTATATGCATCCCAGGTAACTTGTTTTGTTGTACCTAGTTTATTGTTATCAAAAAAGTTTTCTATTTCTGTTTTAAGTTCCTGTACTATTTGCTGGTCTAATAGCATAGCCCTTTCGACTGTAAATCTCTTTTGCGTTTGAGCTGCGTTTATTTGAACAGTTAGCTGTACAGCGGAATGGTCTGATAGGTGGGCTGGTATGTGGATTAAGTTTGTTACACTTTCCAGTAAGCTTCTATCTATCAAGAAGTAGTCTATTCTTGACCTATGCCCCAGTTTTTTGTTATGTAGTGTGTAAGGCTGACTTTTGTCTCCCTTTTCCTTCCATATATCTATCAGATCTAAGTCCGTTCTATATATTCCAATCCACTCCCTCATTTTCGGTAAATTGGGTTGCCTTCCTGGGGGGGACCTATCTACTCTAGGGTCTAATATGAGGTTAAAGTCTCCTCCCAGGATTGACGGTGTAGTGGCCAATAACAAGTGTGTGTATAGATTTTGGAGGGGCTCGGGGTCATCAAGATTAGGACCGTAGTAGCCTGCTATTGTATATGAGGTGTTTCCCATTTTTATTTTAGCTAGTGCCCACCTACCCTTACTATCGACTTCTGAGGATTCCATAGTTGCTTTTTAACGATTTTTTGATGATAATGGCTACTCCTTTGATGTTGCTCCCTTGATTTGTACAGACGTACGTATCGACCCATCTTAAGTTTTTCATTGCCTGATCCAATTCTTCCTTTAAGAGATGCGATAATGATCTCACTTTCAGCTGTCTTGAGGTATTCTAGAATTTTATTCCTCCTACTTTTTGTCCTCATGCCATTTACGTTCCAACAGAGTATTTTGATTTTTTTACTAATTTCTCCCATCTATCATGTTTATTGTTAGTGCATTTTGGTAACAAATACTAAATGTTTTGATTGGGGCTTTGGCTTTTCGTTCCTTCCATTTTTTCCAATATTTGAGGATTATTTTTTTAGTTTTTCTCCCTATTTTGCACCCCACCCATTTTTTGTTTTCTGAGCTTTAGTTTTTTTTGTTTTGTGCTCTGTCCTTAACCTCCCTGGGGAAGCCTCCTTCTTCTTTTCTTTGGGTTTTCATCTTAACCCTTTTGTAGCTCCTTGACTCTTGACTTGACTGTGTGTATTGTTTTTTTTTTTTTACTTATCGCGTCCTACACCGACTTATTCTATGTTTTCTTGTATGCGTTTTTTTTTTTTAAATTTCATCTTGAAATCCTTTTGAACTTGTGGGGTCTTCCATCCGGATATTATCTTGCATTAGCTCGAGAAGACTTTTCACTCTTCAGCATCTCTAATATTTCTCATTTTGTTGCGCCACATGATTCTTAACGAGGGTGGAAACTTCATTTGTACTGTAACACCCAATGATTGTAGTTCTGGCATGAGTTTCCCCAACTCCCATTGCCTATCTTGTGATGCTTTTGACATGTCAGACCTGATCCTGAAGGACCATGAGCCTTTACTGAAGTTACCTTTTTTCAGGGCCTCACCAAGAATTTTCTCTTTTAATGTGTAGGTTTTAAAGTTAATGAGTATTTTCCTAGGTGTTTTCCTTTCTTTATTTTTTCCGAATGGATCTCTATGAACTCTTTGTATGTCTTCCTTTAATTGCTCTGCATCAATCCAGGGAAAATGTTCCACCAAGAGTTTTACAATAAACTTCTTGATGTCAGTTCCTTCTTCATTCTCTGGCACATTTAGGATTCGTATGTTGTTTTTCCTGGCTTGATTTTCAAGCGATTCCAGCTTCTCGCTCAGATGTTTCCCCTCCTGTTTTAATGTGCTTAGTTCTTTCCGATTGCTTTCCACCCTTTTGTTCAAAACACTCACTTCTCCTTCCACAGCTGTCACTCCCACTCCTAATGCGTTTAGTTTACCGTCCAACTTCTCGCATACTTCTTGGATTTTGTCTTGTTTGGCCTCTGATATGGTAAATTTGTCTCTCATCTCAGTCCATATTTTCTCCAGAAACTCGTTCGTCTGATTTTTAGGAGTTGCTTTTTCAGCCTCTTGTGTCTTTTGTACGGTTTCCTCGTTCCTCTCCAATTCTTCATTATTTTTGTCCTGAGTGCTTTTTGCTGTGACTGCCTCGGCCATTTCTTGAGGTACAGGGAAAATTACTGATTCCTCTGTAAGCTGCGTATGGCTTTTATCCTCCGTATTCTTTGGCACTGTTCTGTTGGTTTTTGGCGTCTTGTGAAGTTCTTTAGGGCACTCGGTTAGAAATGTAAATGCAGTACCTATTGTGGGGAGTTGGTTATTTTGTGGATGTGTTAGTACCAGCTCAGAACTTTCTGATAAGGGATCAAGTTGATTCGCCTTGTTTCTTACCGTGTGTGACTGCTGTTGTTTTTGAAGTTTAAAAAAAGTTCTCAAAGAAGGAGTAATCTTGAGTTTACTTTTCAAGGCTGAGTCGGTTTTATTTTCAGCAATTTGTTTCCCACTATCAGTACTTTTTTTGGCAGTTTCTTGAGGCGTCCTTTTGGTCTTTTTAGGTTTTCTTTTATTAACTTCCCTTGGAGTAATATTCTTTGGATACTGTTCCTGTTTGAGAAAACTTCTATTCCTAAGGCTGTAG
Source organism: Lissotriton vulgaris (assembly GCF_964263255.1). Lineage (NCBI taxonomy): Eukaryota > Metazoa > Chordata > Amphibia > Caudata > Salamandridae > Lissotriton > Lissotriton vulgaris. The sequence continues at coordinate 955,536,653 of NC_141689.1, read as the reverse complement.
CAGGATACTACGTTCAGAGGTCCCCTTTTTCCTTCTGTGCCCCTTTTATTTCCTGTGGTCGGAACCCCCAAGTTCTTGTGTCCTGTAGCTGAATCTTTATTTTGTACTGCTTCTCTTCTTTCTCCAGCCTCCCCTTCCTCACCTTCTTCACCCTCCTCCTCTCCCTTTCCCAGTGTCTCGCTCATGTGTTGTAATAATATGTAATTTTCCTCTTTGCCTGTGAAGTAGGTGGTAAGGGGATCAACGATATGCTTCCTTATGCTAAAAGTACTGCTAAACTTTGGAACTGGGGCTTTCCAGCTTGCACTACCTTTTTTGTGTTCCTCGCGTGCAAACGAATCCAGTTCCGGCTTGTCTCTGCCGCTTATGCCACGGAACTGAAAGCCGAGCCTCCCGGAAGCCTTCCTGCAGGTCGATCTAGCTCTCCTCGCCGCCGCCCAGACTCCCGTGTAACCAGTCGTGCCGTGCTTCAAGCTCTGCGTATGGGGGATTTCAAACTCCCTCCGTGGCGGGAGTCCGTCGGGGACCAGGTAAACAGTCATCTCCTTATGCCGTTTTTTTTTTATGCTTTCGTTCCACACTCTGCACTCCGCGAAGTATATACCGATATTAAATTATTCCCCATGACCTCTAATAGTTCTACACTCTTACCAGTCTTACTGCAAGTCATTTCTTGCCAGTAGTGGTGTAGTTTAGCGCAGTTTCTCGTGAACCTCAAGTGGAGTCAAGGAGCTCTCCGACCGGGCGTCCTACCCGGCCGCCATCTTCCCCAACCCCCTTGAGAGTCTTCCCTCTGTCCCACTTTGTGCCCTTCTGCCCTCAGCCCCACTTAGAATGGTGCTGGCAAGCTGCCAGCACCATTCTAAAATAGCTACAAAGTCAGCTTCAACAGGAAGCACTAATAGATAAAGTAAAGCAGGTGCTCGAGTTGAAGGTCAAATTAAGTTACACAATTATTAATCACCCCAAGTTTGGGGTGATTAATGACTGTGTAACCTTTCAAAGTATACATGAGGGGTGTCACACTTTCTAAACATGCCGGGGTCATAAAATCCCTGAGGAACAGACTAGGGTGGCTGGAAGGAGAGATAGCAGCATTGGACTTGTAACACAGGCAACTAGGAGATATCAGAGTATCGGGGAAAATTAAGACCTAACTGGCAGAATATTATGACACTGCAAATGATGAGGTCAAAAATTTAAGCAAATACTCCATTGCCAGAACGTATGGGGAAGGAGAGCTCCCGGGAACTGCTGTAGCGACACTTCTCCGTCCAAATAGGGAATATACTGCAATCTTAGGCATTCTCGACAAAGAGGAGAAACTGATTTGGACACGGAACAAATTGCAGACAGATTTCAGCACTATTACACATACCACACATGCGTCACTCCTGACGAAGCAACTACAACAGACTACTTAGAGCACATAGCGATGACATGGCTTGCGACAGAACACAGAGAACATCCGATGGCACCACTAATCCCCTCAGAAATAAGGGCAGCACTTGCTGGTATGCGGGCTGGAAAAATCCCGGGAACGGATGGCCTCACAGTGGGCTTCTATGAGGCTTTTCAGAAACTCCTTATCCCTCATCTAGTCTCATTTTATGAAGAGATGGTAGAGACTGGCAGATTGCCTCCTTCAATGCGTGAAGCATTCATAATTACACTCCTAAAACCAGGTAAAAGCCCTGAGAACTGATCCTTGTACAGGCCTTTGTCCTTATTGAATGTAGACACTAAAATATTTGTGAAAATGTTAGCTAACAGACTTGCTCCCCCACTACCAGGGGTAGTGCGACCAGAACCGGCAGGGTTTGTCCCACGCCGTAGCTCAATGTATAACCTTTGTGCACTATTCAGCACTATATCTAGACCCAGAGGTGAGAGCCGCCGCTGTGTTTTTGGATGCAGAGAAAGTCTTCTGTAGAATGGACCTTTCTGAAAGCAGTTCTTTGCAGAATAAGAGTGAGAGGAATATACCTCAGATTAATAGAGGCTCTATATAATAGACCAACTGCCAGAATACGAGTGGGAAACATAGCTATGACCCCTATCAAGATTACCAGACGCCCTAGGCGGGGATGCCCCCTATAACCATTGTTGCATGCTATTGTGGCTGAACCCTTTTCATTAGCTTTGAGGAAATATCATGGACGCAGAGGCCTACATTTCCCTGTTTACAGACTTATAACTTCAGCATATGCTGACAATTCATTATTGTACTTTCTCGACCCGAGCGGAACCTCTCCCCAGTATTGAGATAAGTGGTGTGCTTTGGAGGTCTTTCAGGTCTCGAGATCAACTGGGACAAATCTATTATCTTTCCTCTTACCCCAACTATGATACAGATAGCACTGGAGTTCCCACTACGATGGACAACAGACTCGGTTAGATAACTAGGGATACAAATAAATACGAACCCAGCCCAGGTCCTAAGAGAAAACTATGGTAAAGCGATCCACAAACTGGGGAGGACATTGAATGATAGCTCAAACTTCCACTATCCACAATAGGGCGCAAAGCAATTATGAAAATGGTAGTGCTGCCCAGATTCTTATTTTTATTTCAAAACATCCCAATGTTTCTGTCACAATCATTTTTTCACACATTGCGATCCTTACTACTTCAGCTGGGGCAGGAAAACAACCAAGGGTGTAGTGGAAGAGCCTAGTTTTACTGTATGACATGGGGGCCTCAATGCTTCCGATTTAGAGTTATATTATAGAGCCGCACAGGGAGTCCCGGCATTTTTACTGGCTCCATGCCCCACATGACTCGTTGCCACATTTACACATTGAAGGAGATGCTGCAATTCCACACACTCTCCCTAGAACACTGTACCATAATCCAACAAGGTGCCATGGAGTCCCCGATTTGCTTAATTTCACGATACACTCCTGAAGACAACTATTAGAATACCAGGCTAGCTCCCTACTATACTCCCCCAAATATTGCTGCTCTGTGACTCAAACTGTATCATTAAATGATCAATATAGAGTTATTTACTTTAAATGATTTAGTAGACTATATTACACTTCAGAGTGACTATTTAGATATGGCCTGCAAGACACAAAGGAATGTTCTAGATGCCATGCAACCACAGCAGATTTCATATATGTGGTGTGGTATTGTCCCGAGATTGCTATATTCTGGGGGTGGTAATTTATGAGTTAGAATCAATTACCAGTTCTGCCCTGGAATTTAATCCAATGCTTGCATTCTTGGGGTATGGTGGGGGGTAGACACCACCATTTGAATACTGGTAGCGATTGGGCTATTGCTGGCTAAGCGTTGTGTGGCAATGCATTGGGCGAGGGGTCCCAACCCCACTGTAAATGAATGGCACGCAGACATATTTGGCAATGTGTAATCAGATGTATACAGTAAAGTATTATCCCCCCATTGTCACCCAAAAAAGACAATGGGGCCCATCTCAGACTTACTAGTGGTGAAGGAGACAGGAGAAGTGGAAGGAGAGCAGGAAGCGACGCAATAAGGGCAGAACAGACTGGTGCACAACGAGATAGCAAGTGCAAGAAGGGGGACAACGAATCCATCAGAAATGACAACAGTTCTTCAACTATTGCAACACCAAAAGAAACATAACAGGACTGTACAAATAGGAGAAAGTAATATTGGACACAAGTGCACCCAATCACTATGCAGATTGATTGTATTGTTGCAAACAATTGTAATTGATACTAAGTATTATAAAGTATAGAAGTACATCTGTTAACTGAACTAAGGTCATCATGCATACTTCATTAATGTGTTTCGTTAAAATAAATAATTTTTAAAAAACTGCCTCAGTGGGGCCTACAAGTATGTTACCTAGACTCATGGAGCTTGGCTTGATTACAGCTTCCAGTCTTGCCCACAGAAGGATTTAGACAACCTAAAAAGTGACTAAGTCAGAAGGAATAACCTTGGCCTGGAGTCAGGCAGCAAACCAATCTCACTTTGGAAAGCAACCTCAGTGGCTTTGAAATCTAGCGTTGTCCTGCTCAGAGCTTTTTCCATCAAAACCAACCGCTTCAGTGGAATCTCAGAAATGACATATCAACACTAAAGAGTTCTTTCTGGCTTCATTTTTGGACTTTCCAGTCGAATGATTCAGACTTCCAAAAGGTAGAAGGTAAATACTTTGACTGGGACAACCCGCTTTGTGCATCCAACCTCCGCCCCATCAGGGTTGGCCTGAAAACACATCCAGTTCCCGGTCTACTGTGAATGGCTATTTTTAATGGCGTTTTACTTTTTCTAGGTGTTTTTTACCTTAATACTTTCATAATATATATCTCTGGATCCCATTAACTGATTTTAATAATTATGGTTATAATTTGGCTTTTTTTATAGATAAATTTACTTTAAACATTGTTGGCATTGCATTAACATGCATTTTGAACAATATCCTGCTGCTGTGCCATAGCTACTAGGGTTCGAGCAGAGTTTCACTAATACTTGCATTGAGACCTAACCCGAGTGTGTTTATTAAGTATGTAAGTGTCCCAATTCCCAAATTATTCACTGGCTTAGCGAGAGCCAGTCTTCAGATTACATTTTGAATCTGGTGTTTATGGTTTATAAAGCCACATTTCCATTTCTGTCCAGAGAGAAGGCTATCCTTCCGCCAGCTTCCTCTGCGTAGGGTTTCATTTCTTCTCTTCCTTTTGAAGGAGGTTTATCTTCTTATCATGATGATTGGTCCAGCAAGTCCTACAACAATTTTAAGGGTCAGTCTTGTCAGAAGGATGTGGGCATTCATTGCTCACTTATCCCGAAGCCCTACAAAGTTTTTGTGACTATGCCTCCAAGATGGAGCACCTGCTCTACAGTCATCATTCAGCTTCCCTGGATGTTTGGTTGAACTGGAATTCTTGGAGACCTTGCTCACTTTGTGGTCACTGCTTGAACTCGAGACTGATCCTAAAATTCTCCACTCTGGAACAACTGTTGTACTGCTAGCAAAGACAGCCATCTTCCCATTCACATCTTCGAACAGGACCTGGATGTGTTTCCACAACTTCTCCTGGTGCAAAAATCATTAGGGAGCTTTCGGATGATCATCAATCTCTAGAATGTCAACATGTATTATTCTGCCATCCTTCTCAAGGTGGATACCCTGCATCCCATCATTCCCCTAATTCTGCTGGTGAATTGATGATGTCACTGGATCTGGAAGATGCCTACCTTCATGTGTCTATCCTGTGACTGAGCAAAATCCACAAGAGTGATCACAAAAAGGATCTGTATCTAGGATGAAAACAGTTGCAAAACCTGTGCCGGATCAGAGGCTGAAAACCCCATTGCTAGTAATTGTGGAGGTTGCATTACATACCCTATATCTGGTATTTGCAGCATCTTGGAATGAACCATGGTTGAGACCTTCAGTCACCGTCCCTAAGAAAATGAAAGAGTTTCAATATAACAACCACACAAGACCAACACCAAAAATTATCTTTTCAACCAAAAACGAAAGTATCTGTTGCAGGGATTCTGTTAGAGAACAGAACTAATTTTGGGACCACAGGACATCAGAATGTAGGGAATGAGTCACCAAACCCCATTAGTACATCTAAACCAAAATTCAGACTAGCTCATAGTGCCTTACCTGCCCTCCTAACCTGTCCAGAGTAACAGAACACAATACTCTAGTCCAGTCAGAGAAATGTGGTAACAGGTCATCACTTTTCATTCTCTCACTCATGCATGTCCACAATAAAGAGAAATAAGACACAAGAGCAGTTTACAATATTTATTGAAACTATTGTGCTCTATTATGAAGCAACAGTGCTGTAACTAGAAAATGTACAAGGCATAGTAGTGTAATTAGCATTACCAAAATCCATACACAAAGAAAAGTACTATTGTGTATCTGCCTAAGCTTATCCTCACAAATATTTGACTAAAATCTCTGGAATGGTACCAGACTCCATACATGGCATTTGCCGTTAGCTGGTCTGCATCTCAAATTGCACAGAGCAAGCGCTCACGTCTTGGGACCTTTTCTCTGATAGAAATTTTCCCCACTTTTTTCAAAATGGCAAGTCTCAGCTTATATGATAAGAAATGCCCTACATGAAAATAGCAGCTGGGTCTCTCTATTATGTATAGCTGTTAGTGTTCAACCACAAAGAACAAAAAAAACAAGGCACAATGTTGTTTGACCTTGTATGACATTTCAGATTGAATACCAGCAGAAGAGCTGAATAATAAAACATGTGCAACCTATTTCTAAAATAATAGTGTGCACAAAACCAAATGATTTACTTTGTAACATGTGCAAAGCAAAAGCAGTCTAAAATGTGTGCAGTTACGCTAACATAGGGGAAAACTACAGTGGGCCCTATAAGGGACTCACAACACCCCCCCTCGGTTGGGATAGTAATTTGATGACTTAATGAATAATAAGGACTAAAGACACGAGGTAGGCAAGTTTAAAGTGTTCCTAATAAGCGCATTATAAAAAAGGGATGATATTCATAATAAAAAAATGCAACATGGCTATTTTGAAAAGGTAGCAGAATTAAAGCATGTCGGAGGTATCTATGATTTCTTTCGCCAGTTCAAAAGTCACTGAATCCAGAACAGATTCCATCTCTGCAGCCGATGCTTGTTCAACATCCCAGTTCACCAACTCCAGAGAGCAGACATGATCTTGAGGGGCATATTTTCAAACCCCTTGCGCTGCAGGTGCGTCACTTTTAATATGGGAAATGTCTAGTACCCATTCGAAGGGGCGCCAGTGAAACATGGGTTGAACGTAGGTAAATCAGCCTGGTTGAAATGAAAGTGGCCAATTAAGGTCCAATTCCTGGAGCAACAGGATTCCACAGAATTGAAGAATGCGCTCACGGCATAGCAGGAGCAGTGGAAGTTCCAGTGGGCTGGCAAAGACAACATCCATTGAGGACAAACAAAATATATACCAGAATGCTGCAAATGAGGGATAACAGCAGCAGAAAACACCCCAATACACTGGAAAAAGGAAATCAGTAAAAGTTGGCATTATTCCAAAGATTGTCTGGAAGGAACTGACTAAGCCTGAACCCACAACCTTAAAAAACTAAGTAAGTATTGAGGCAGTATTTGATGCATTAAAAATGTGATGGACTAATTTGCCGAAATGTAATGGGAGGTTAAAGAACTCTATCTCACTAGATATCCTTGCGACTTGTAATTCAAATGTTTCTCTAGTAGATGTTAGGGCTACTTCTTTTTCAAACAAAAGTGCTTTGAGTCTGCTTAGCTTGTTAAAATCTGCCTTCAAAGTTGAAATGAAATGCCACAACAAACTATCCATGCCCCGTTGGGTAGAAGGAAAGAGGATGTTGTTACAGCAGGTGACTCTCTGCAACACCGATAAATTGTATGGGATACCAACGCGGGTCCCACAGCAGGCTTGATCACTTAAAATTAAATAACTTCCATTTGGAAGGACTACAATTAATGGGAGCATTGTATGGGCTGGTATGCCTTTGAGATAACAGACCAAATTTTCTACAAAAGCATTGCATGTACTTTGAATGATAACATGTTTGCAAACGAGTGAATGTCCAACAGAAAAGTCGCATTCCTTTCCAGTAAGGAATACCTCTTTGTGGGCATGTTCACACAAGTAAGAAAATAGGAGTCACCATAGTTCGTGAATGAAGCTGCCTCCTAGGGACTTATATCTACAGACAGGGAAATGTTTCACACAAGCTGTGAATTCAAATGTTGAATTCGCGAAGATATTACGCCATGTATTAACCATACAGCGGATGGTGTTTCTGCTATAGTGAAAGGGAGGTGTTATAACTTCTCGAGATGTAAAATTGTGTGGGTTCCGTCTTTTTTTGTCATGAGCCGTTCTTTACATGTCATTAAAAAGGCATGAATAGGTGGCTGGACTTAAGGTAACAGCAAGGGAAGCGACCATTCTTAAGGATTGGAAGGGTCCAGATAAACTGCATGACGGATCTAAGCTGACTTTGGCCATGGTACAATACAGACATGCCACTCTGCATGATATCGATAACAGATGACACAATGTTATTCAGATTTTAAATTTGAGAAGGCAACATATGAATACTATTATCAACAACAGCAAGCACTTTATTCGAGTTATCTTGATCAATTTGTAAAACGTGCAGCAGCTTTCATTTGTGACAATTTCAAAATATAATTACATGTAGCATAAATAAATCTTTTAGAACGCCTAGACTTAGGACCTAATAGAAAGTCTGAAAAGTCCATGCCTTTCGATAGGGGAGAAAGATGTTGTTTCACTGCAGATAGTGTGGAGGGTTCTAACCACTGCTGAAATAATTTCCCCACTGAATAGGTAGTGACTATTCGTGAGTGTTGTAATTGCTAGCCTTAAATCTTGGTGTGGAATTTAAAAAACGACCATGACAACCATTTGCGTCTGGAGGCTACAATAACCACCTGTGAGGACCTGAAAGTGTGAAATTAAATGTACCATTCTGCAACATACTATTGGTCTAGTTTTCAGTGCAATCTGTTAAATTTCGCCAATTTTCAAACCGGCAATGGAAGAAATAGTGGGTGCATTTATATCTTTAATGTTAGAAAATCGTAGACCTGTGGTGTATTGAACGGTGTCATTCGGAAAATTAATTTGTGTCCGGATTAAAAAGATTCGGAACAAGTTTTCCGTTCCCTGAACTTGCCAAGATTTGGTACCTCAAATGAACTTTATGTCAAATGTATCCTTCCAATAGCCATAGCCTTGAAAGCTAATTGTGTAACAAATGAGTTTGTATATATGAGCTTAGTTTGTGTGAGCATGTATGTTTTTTAGTGGTGTAAGGACGAGTTTGAAATACAAGGGTGTTGGATCTGACTTGTCATATCCTGAAAAGTATGTGAATTTATCTTTGTACTGGAACTCCCTTGTCGGGGAGATGGACAATATTCCCACCATGTGTAACTTAAAATGGTATGTTGAACACTACTAGTTCGATGCAAAGGAGGATGTCCATATTGGCGAAAACAGAACATTTCATCACTGTTAGCAGAATTAAGGTATACATCCTCTGGGTCGAAAACAGTATAATATTCCAACATGGAGAGCATGGAGTTTACATCCCAATCATCAGATTTCAACATCAGAATGTAACTCCATAGACACTTTAAACACATTGTAGTGTCTGCAGGATTTCTGTAGCGTCAAATTTCTCGTAAGGAACTTTATCCCAAACAATTCCATCATTTACTGGAATAGCTGAAATGTTCACGAGGAACAAGTCTCTTTTTAGCTTATGTAAAGAAGAGTGGGGGGCCAACACCCCATCGACCAATTCTGTAGCAGAGCATTCTGCAAGGTACTGGCCATTAATCCACAGAAATAGAAAAACCAAGGAAAGTGTTGTACAAACATATATACATCTCGGGACCAGATAAGTATGTTTGAAACTTGAAAAGAAAACACATATCTCTGCATGAGTGTCTAGAACAGATAAATTGTCGAAAGGAGTCGGAAGAATAATCATCTCACTCCACATAATGCCTAAAAACAGTTTGTTGAGAAATTGGTGCCTCAGGTATCGCAATAGCACTGGAAAAAATTCATGAGGTTGATCGGAAAAAGATGGAACTGTATAAACAACATCAGTTGCAGAAGATGCATTAGTAAGGCAACACTTCAGTCGAGTTGCTGGCAATTGTAACGAATGCAGGAATTAACTGTAGTACATTCTCCACCCCATCTCACCTCAGCTGGGAAGAAACAGCTTCGGTGGAGCTCACTAGTTGTAAATATTTGAATTTTTCCAAAATTGAACAGCCTCAGAATAAAGTATACAAACATTCAGGCATTGCTACTTATATTAAGAGTGTTTGATACAACCACCGGTGGATTGTGAACTTCCGTCATCTGTGTATAGGTGTATACATATATGTATCACATCACATGCAAATCACAATATTATATTATGGAGATCCCCTTTATTACAGTTCTTCTTGGTCTTGTGGTATAAGTGGTAAGGTGCATATCTCCCCCTGTATGTGTTAAACCCTTTCCACAGTCGTATCCACTTTTTTGGGCACCCCCTGCATACATATACAGTCTTTTCAGCTATCATAGCCATATCCATGTCTTTGCACCATTCTGCGAGTACGGGGGTGGCCGTCGCACCCCAGTGTCCAGCGATATTCTTTTTTGCCAACATCATTCCTAAGGTTGCCCATGTCTGTCTTGTGGTGATGAAGTCTGTGGACTCCCATATGTTTAGAAGGCAGCGTTTGGGGTCAGGCGGGACTGGGGTGCCACTGAATCGTGTGATTTTTTTAATTACCAGTTTCCAACATTCCACTATCGCAGGGCATTCCCAGATAGTGTGGAAAAAAGTGCTGAGCGGCCCACACCCCCCTCAGACAAAGTGGAGTGTCCGTTCTCCCTATTTTGTAGAGTGTCGGTCGTGTATAGTACACTCTATGTAAGATCCTAAGTTGTATCAGACGAAGTGTAGATGGAATTGAAACTTCCCTGGGTGAGGCTAAGGCGTTCTGCCAGTCTGAATCGTCAAGGTCTCCCAGTTCCGCGATCCATTTATCACTGAGCTTTTGCGTGGGGTTAGGTGCGTTGTTAATGATTTTCCTATAGAGATTGCCTTTTTATCCATATGTTCCATAAGTAACCTGTCTATAAGTGGAGATGCCTCTGGTAAATCGGTGGCGGGCGGGATTGCTGCCTCTAAGGCGTGCTTTATTTTATAGTATCGGAATTGCTCCATTAGTGACATCCCATATTTGGATTGGAGTTGGTCAAAGGTAATCATCTTCCCCCTTATCCAGAGGTCCCCGACCTCGGAGATGCCAATGGCATCCCATTGATGGAATCCCTTGCTCTTGCCCAGCCTGCCTAGTTCTTGAGATCCCCAACTTTCGGAATCCAGACAGGAGGTTTTAGTTTCTTCTTGATTTCTGCAGAAGCAGATGTCTTCAACTTCTTATTGGATTGGGCGTCAAAGAGGTTTTGCAGATCCTGTAAGACAGCACAATGATTATTTATTTTAAATTGTGTGGCTTGTGCCACAATGTCTGGATCGTCAATGTCGGAAACATACATGTTGATGCCAAAGAGGACCTGATATATGGTTCGGCCACCCAGAGATCTTTTAGGGAGGTTGTTTAGTGCTCCATGCACCCCATAAACCTGTTCCTAATACTCTAGCTGTTAAGGACTGCGTTAAGTCACTGTTCATCCTCTCCACAACAGAATTCCTCTTGGCCTATATGGAGAAGAAAAATGCACCTGTACACCCAGGGAAGTCATAGTATCCCGATACACTTTAGAAGCGAAAGCTGGGCCCAAGTCCAAGTGGAATGTACTGCATGCATGTGTCCCGATGAAGACTTGCATGTTTTTAATAACAGTGCAAGCGTCAACCGAACGCTGTGGCCAAACCCAGAGGAACCCGGAGCAAGAATCAACTGCAACAAAGATCAATTTAAATGCAGTATCCGAAATAAGAGGACCGCAATTGTCCAAATAAATGCAGCCAAAAGGATTGTTAGAAATTAACAGGTGTGCCTGCGGTGGATGCGCCATGTTGGAGGTTTTAATTTGTAGACAAATGTCACAGCGAAGGACTTTGTTTTTGGCTTTTTGATATATGCTGTGCCACCAATAATGTTGCTGTAGCAGTAAAATTGTGGCTGCCACACCTGCATGTGCAGAAGCAACTCCTTCATACACAGCTATCACTAAAGCTAGTCTTCGGTCTTGGTTGGGAATCACTCAATTGCGAACTCCTGGAATAGTTACAAAAGCAATGTTTTGTTCACTTAAGTGTTATATATATTTAGAAGGAAAACCCTTAGGTAATGGGGTGCCGTCTCTAATTGCATTCACAGCAGCCAAAATATTAGAATTTATTCTTGTTTTAGAACGAGTAATTGCAGCAACAGTCACAACTGCAGATTTGGCTGCTTCATCAGCCAGAGAATTCCGTACAACGTGTGCTCCCATACGCTGATGACTCAATGTATATATAACATGAGCCTGTGGCAGCCTATCTTTGATGTCTGCCACTTTAACCTAAAGCATTTTATGCTTGATTGTTTTTCCTTTAGAATCTTTTAATCCATTCTGATGCCATTAATGTAAACAGCCATATGAAACACACACAATAAGTGTGGGGAATTCAGGATACGCATGTTCAAGTGCAAGAAGCACAGCTTTTCATTCAGCCAACTGAGCAGTGTCAGAAGGTGGAAGTCCATGCCTTTATAACATCATGGCTCGACTATGCTAATGTATTATCCTGGGGTATCCTTCTGCACTTACTTAAGAGACTACAGTTGGTTCAGAATGCTGTAACCTGGCTCCTGTTGAACATCCTGAGAAATGTCTCTGTGCATGTCAATCTGAAGAAGTTACACTAGCTTCCGATACGGACGAGAGTGTAGTTCAAGGGACTGGTAGTAGCCCATACAGCTTTCTATGAATGGAGGACTTCTTTAGGTTTTATGCGCCTTAAGCTTAACGGGAGGCCAGCCAACTAGCCCTTGGAGTCCACTCACTGTTCCTTGGCACAACTAGGATCAGGTTCGGCCCTTCGGGCCTCTCTCCATGGATTTAGCAGCAGTAGAAGCTATTTCTGAAGTCCTGTCTTGGTTCATTTGATGCAGCAGCTGTGGTCTTCTTTGGTACAGCCTCTCTTTCTGGGTTCCACTAGGAACCAGCAGTGTTCCGATACCGGAGGCCAGGGGTGCAACTTTTATGCCAATTTCAAGTTTGTAGGTGGGGAGGGCTCACTAGCCAATGGGGCTACAATAACATGGGGCAACCCTACACACTTTCACATAATTTCTGGAGGGGTTGTCACTGAACAATCCCACAGTTCATCTCTCTGCCCAAATCTACGATGTCGGGACCCTTCTTCCCTGAAACCCCTCAGGGGGGTCGAGCATAATGAGCCACCACTCCTGGAAAACATTTTCTGCAACAGGTTTTCCCCCTCTGGAGGAGATGTCAACCTGTCTACCTACAAAAAGTAGCAGGCAAGCTAAAGTGTGATTCACATTTGCCTCTCAAAGGTTGGAGTCCCTTTGCAGGAGGGCCATCTATGGCCACAGCCCTTAGGACATCATGGCAGAAGGAAGTCACATCTCCTTCTCCCAGCAGACCATTTGTTCCCCTATCTGGGAGCACATCGCACCTATTAGCAGGAGGGCAGCATTCTGACTTGGGTGAAATCTGCTGCAGTTATTCGGAAGCAACTACTAAAAATGTGGGACATGAAAGTGGTGGCTTTCCAAAATCACCTTGGTATTAAAAGGTACCTTGAAATCAACAATTTTTAGTTTTCATTGTCAGGACGTGTCACATATAAAAGATGTCCTTCTCTTTAATATTTAGCACCTTGCCTTATGGGCCACTAAGACCTTCCTTATGGGTAATCTATAAACATTAAAAAGAAAGGTTTTGACCTGCAAGGGGAGTTTATTTTGCCATGTCGGGTTGGCAGTTTAAAAGCTATCCATCTATGCTGCTGTGACCGACCTAGAGCCATGTTTTCACCTTGTCACTGCAGTGGTGGCATATTATATGCTGCAGCCCCTACCATAGTGATATTTAACGTACTTTTCCTGGGTAGACTTGGTACCATATACTATAGACCTATAGGTAAGTTAAATATACCAATCATGGATAAGCCAATTGGACATACACTTTGATGGGCCAGAGCATATGCACTTGGGCCTGGTCAGTAGGGTCTAGTGCATTTCAAAGCCTAAAAAATATAAGCATCAGTTCAAAAATGTTGGGGGGGTGGGGCTCATACAAAAAGAGGCACTTGTTCACTGACAGCAAGGCCTACACAGCAAAAAATATCTTTGAGGTCATTTCACTGTAGGAACATGGTAACATTATGCTTCTACATCTCCGACTTTTAAATACCATGCATCGTGCCCTGTGGGTTACAAGACTTACATTGGAGTGACTTACAAATATTTAAAAGGGAGGTCTTTACCTGTCAAAAAGGATTATGTAACAGGTTTCATTGCATGTTTTACACTGCAGCAATCAGACTGCATAAGGTAGGCCTGAAGCCATGTTTTCAGTACCACTATGGTGGATGGCACAATAGGTGCTCCAGTGCATAGGTGGAGTTTTATTTTCAATGCCATTGATGTATTTCTGCCCCATATACTAAGATCGCATTGGAAAGTTAAATGTGCCAAACAGGTTTTAAGCCAACTTCAATATGCATTAGGAGTCAGAGCAAACACACTGAGCACTGTTAAGCAGTGTCCTATTGTTCAGGTTTACTAGCAGATAAGTAAAAAAAAATAAACAACTGGGCTTAACCACCCAAAAAGGGGTTGATTTGCAGCAAATGTATTTGGATCAGATGTAGAGACTCTGGCAATGTGCCTACACACTTTCCTTAGCTTAGACTTATTAGATAGTGCTACGTAACTAATGTACATTTTTAACAGTGGGCAGAGAACTCTGCTACGCCCGCGGAATGTGCCGAGTTTTGCCTACTCTGCGTTCTGTGGAGAACGCGGAGTAGGCAAAACCCAGCACACTCCACAGTGGAGGGGAATTGGCCCACCGCCCGCCTCCACCCCACTATTTAAATTTTTTTAACAATTTAAAAAAAAACTTACCTCTAACCGTGGCGTCCCCGGGCTGCCCTCTTTCTCTTTCTCGACTTTGGGATACAGCTTAAGAAGACTGCGCATGCGAGCACACCCCCGCATTTCCTGCGAGAAATGGGATTGGAAATTCCAGTGCCCAGCTTCCTACCTATCACCTGCATGTGATGGCAGCGGGCATGGCCATATCCGCTATTTCTTCTGTAGAGAAGCAAAGCTGTGCCTTCTGCTTCGTGTTAATCATGGATTTCCTAATGAGACGAAGGGGTAGGCGTCCGACGCGATTTTAGGAAGGCAAGCCATGGCCAGACTGAAGGAGGTGCCCCTCATTTTCCCGCACTGACCTGCCAATCTGGAGATGAGCAAGGAGACGACAGAAGGTATACTGGAGACGTGAGGAATGCAATGAATGCTTCAGGTGACCATCTTGGATTGGAATGCTGTGTTATAACTTCTCCGCCATTTTACAACCTTGGAGATTGCTACTTTTTGTAAACAGATCCAGGGAGTAGTGGTGACCAGCTCCCCTAGAATCTCGGGCAGGACTATGACCATGATTATATGTTTCTGCAGGAGTGCCTGCAAGAAGTAGTGTCTCTTATATGCATGCTATAAATAGAAATGTATTGAATTAAATAACATTGAACCGGGCTATACTGAGCCGTTGTAGTAGTTTCATCTGTTTTGTGCTACCAGAAGTACTTTTCCTCGATCGAGAGTATTTGAATTGATTTTGAAATTGAATTAATATAACCGGTGCATTCGAGACTGCCTTTCGCACAAGAAACACACTCATATATATCAGATAAAAGCAAAGGTGCAGGAAGGACATGAAGTTAAACTTGCATAATAGGCGATTTCCTTTTCTCAAAATGTGGATAAATATATGGTAACAAATGAACGCATTGCTCTGCACGCATTGATAAACTTATGTGATATATACAAATATTGTGTTTGCTAGCTGACAAAGGGTAATTTTTTATGTTGTATTTGATTTTTTTTCTCAGGTCCTATCTTCATAAGAAAATATTTGACTTTTGCTTGAGGTTGAAATGGTCTCTCCTAGCTTTATCTACTAGATTTCCTCCTGACACATTTATTGTTTTCATGCTATAGTTTATTGGAGCGATTTACCATCTACTATGGATTGAAGCAAAAGTAGAAAAACCTATTGATAGCATCAGCAGTGAGTTCCAAAGTTATTTTCAGGGATCTCCAGGTTTGTTGCCACTGCCCATATCCCAGAATTGAGAGCCATGATTGTACTCTTGAGTATTGTGTACAGGAGTACTCTGGCACACTAACATCGTGGACACAATATAGAGGGACAAAATATCATAAGGTAAGCAGCTAGCGCAACAAGGGAAGTATTAATTTACTTTTCTTTAATCCACATGCACCTTGGATATATCTATCCATCTATCTATATATATATATATATATATATATATGTATATATATATATATATATATATATATATATATATATATTTATCTACATATATCTATAATTATATATATTACCTACTGGCGGTCACCAGTAGGTAGTTATAGTTAGGACATAGTTACCATAGGAAAATGGCAACATTCTATTCACAATAACTTTAACGCCAATTGACAAATCTTTGTGAAATTTTCGAAACTAATTCTTTGTTTAGATCAACTCCTATGTTGAAAGTTTGGGGGTGATTCATCAAGGGGGGGCCGGGAAAAAAGGAGGGTCCGAAAACGTGTTTTTTCAATGTTAATTTCCATAGGAAACTTTAGACAAGGCTACAGGTAGAACAGGTGAACGAAATTATCCCAAATTTGGCAGGGAAAAGGGTATTTGTCTAGAAAGCACCCTTTTATCTATTTGGTGTAAATCAGTTCAGTCGTTTTTGAGAAATATCTAAATTTACAGATATCGATATTTGGGAATTTTGCCATCTGATTGGCTGAGGCGTTACGAGCACAAGCTTGCTGCTGATTGGCTGCGAGCGCTTGAGCATTTGCAACTAGGAAGGGTTGGGCGCCTACCGGTATGAAAGTGCGGGGCTATGAAAATTAAGTGAGGTATTGCCTAGTATGTGATGTTGCTAAGGTGAGCTTGTGCGCGACTCGGGTATTAAAGTGTGAGCCCAAACTGTGTGCCTTATGCTGTGAAGTCATGTGCCCTGGCCGCTGCAGTACAGTTGTGAAAGTAGTGTCAGCATGTGTTTATACCTACTAGGATGAACTACTGACCCGTACTGGTGTGAAAGTCCTGGATACGGAAAATATGTGAGGTATTGTCTAGAGTCTCATGGAAGGAGGAAGTGTTGGCCGCCATTTTGTGATTCTGTTGAAGCGAGTAAGGGGAAAAAAGGGCCGAAAAAGTGGGAAATAGGAGGGTAGGAGCACTGTAACCTCTGTGGGGTGTTTAGGGTGTAATACAGAGGGGGTGTGAAGTGAACTAATCATACCTACTGGTGTGAAAGTGCTAGGCTATGAAAATTAGGTAAGGGTTTGTCAAGAATGTGATGCTGCTAAGATGAGGTGGTGCGGGTCTCAGCGTGAGCCCAAATTGTGTGTCTTATGCTGTGAAGTCATGTGCTTTGGCCGCTGCAGTACAGCTGTGGAAGTAGTGTCAGCATGTGTTTATAACTACTAGGACGTACTACTGACCCATACTGGTCTGAAAGTCCTGGGGTACGGAAAATATGTGAAGTAGTGTGTAGAGTCTCATGTTGCTAAGCTGAGCTGCTGCCGGACTCGGGGATGAAAGCGTGAGCCCAAACTGTGTGTCATATGCTGTAAAGTCAGGTGCTCTGGCCGCTGTGCACATCTGTCCAAGTAGTGTCAGCATGTAGTTATAGCTACTCGGAGGAACTTTTGTTTTAAACATTGTAACTTGTGTATGGTGCTTAGAGGGTGTTATATAGGGAGTGCGAAGGTAAATTTGTGTGTATGAAATGAATTTGGTATTTGGAAAGTGGAAAGCACTGATTCCTACCGGTCTGATGGCGCTGGGGGCGTGAGATGAGGTGCTGCTGGAGTTGGGAATGAAGCTGATGAACTACTGACCCCTATTGTGAACTTTTAACCTGCACGTGCCGTTAAATGTTTGATAAAATGTTGCAAAAGTATTATGGCTGAGATACCCGCCACCCCCTCTCAACACAATCCCCAAGGATGGGAAACCGGAAACCGTTCTGAAGTCTTTGGAAGACGGGAGGGAGTAACCCCCCCCGGCCGTATTTATTAAAATATGAAACAAAATTAAAACATTAAATAAACAGTTTCATATTATGTACAATTTCATTACCACATTGCGATGTTTGGCTAACCTTAACAGATTCTCTAATACAAAGGTTCTCCTAGCCGAACTAACATCCTGCAAAACATTTACTTGAAATTTTGAAATTGTACATCCTAACGTTTAAGGGCCAACGGCAAGGTCGTAACCGGTGTCAAGATCCCTAACCCAGAAATATCGCCCTCACTTGTGAGGGGCGGCCCAGAGGCGTACCTCAAGTGCAATTACCAATTTCCCTTGACTTGACGGGGGCCCCAATAAAACTCGTCGCCACTTAGAGGTCGTACGAGGACTCGTGTGAGGTATCTAGAAGGTAGCGTAGACCCCCCCCCGAACCCCACACAACTTACCATATCTGCCGTCGCAGACGTCTTGGCCCCGGGAAATTCCCCAGGAGGGGGCTGTAACCCCTCCTACCCAGGAAGGGGCCTTGACCGCCTTTCCTCTTCTTTCGGCGACCCATCCTTAGAAGGGACCGCCTCCCCGTTGAGGGGCCAATGGCCACCTCCCCCGAGCGCTCCCATCCGTGCTGGGTGACGCCCACTCATAGGGATCTTCCAATTAGTGCTCACCGATCATGACCTTACCGCCACAGGCCGGATAGTTGACCGGCTATCCGGACCCCCCACAACACTCCTACCTAAAGGTCATGCTGTAACGTTTTTAGCCATGCTAAGAAGTCTCCTATGAGTAACTCATTCCCCACCCGAGACAAATGCACTCCATCCCCCAAATACATACTGTCATCATTAATACACCCATGGGAAATAGCATGCAGTGTCCTGGAACGGAACAACCTACTCACTTTGTTATTAAGCTTCCTAACAGAATGATTTAGAGCAGGAACCGAAATAGCCCCCCGCCACACTTTTCGTGGGATCATATGGGACCATGCAATTGTGCACCCTGGAACTCTCCTCGCTAACCAACTTACAGTGGAAAGCATCGCCTCAAGAAGAAGTCGTCTACCAGTGGTGACCAAATCATTACCCCCAAGATGTACTATCACTACAGACGGCGGTGACCTCGTCCGCCCTAGCAAACCCTCAAAAAATGATTGAAACTGGTCAATACAGAGCCCGCCTCTTCCGTAGAAGGACACACTGTACCCGTATTCCCCAGCTACGTGAATCATATCACCTGCCTTGAATACGTCTGCGGCACGCCTCACGTATGAGTGGCCCACAACCCACACCTCCTTTTTCACAGCCGGTGGCGTCTGACCGCTGGCCCGGTGTAGGGTCGACTGCAAAGTCCGCCCCGCCTCGTAGGCTTGCGCAACTGAAAACCAAACAAAACAAGAAGCGTGAGTACATTGCTACAGCTTCACAACATGTGCAACCGCACATACCTCTTATACCAATTGGAGGACCAACGCCCCACCCGTTTAACTTGTTCAACATCCAGACCCCTGGCTGTAGCTTCTGTAGCAGCCCCTATCCGAAAGGAATGGGTCCCAAACTCGCCCGGGTTCAAGCCCGCAGCGGCAATCGACATCGCAAGCACCCGCTGAAACTGAAACTTTGTCAGTGGGGTGGCGTCAGCGTGTCTCAACAAGGTCCCCCCCCATGATGCCACCCTTCGTGCTAAATAATCTTCTAGACACCTTACCGGGCACATGGAGGACCCGGGAATCCTGCGTATGATTACGCAGTCACCCATCCCACTTTGATCGGTCTTAGACCTGACAAATGAGACCGTCATCGTCTCCCCTCTTATCTGGACGTGCTCCTGGCACAATCCTCCTGTCACATCCTGCTTGTTCCTCGCCACTAATTCGCTTACCCGCATTGCCCCATGGAATGCCAGCGTAAAAGCGGCTCGGAATAACACTGTCTCAAACTGAGATGAACACGTAGCAGGGAGACTGGCTAATAACTGAGCCAGCCTATCCAAACCTATCGTGCGCCTCTCATCTACTCTGCGACCCTCAAGGCGTTGCCACCCCCGAAGCGCTTTCTGTACAACGAAAGACGCCGTCGGGTCATGGATCCCGTGAGCCTTAGCAACAAAGGAAATGGCAGCCCGATGCCTCTGGGCCGTGGCCACCGATTTCCCGACCCGACGTAAGGACATCAGAAAATCCACCACCCACTCTTCCTGGCCCCAAAGCTCCTCCCTATCAGTCCCCAAAAAGGCCAAATAGGACCGGAACGCCCCTTCATATGCCTTCCTCGTCCTGGGTGCTAAACTCTCTCCCACGAGGTTACGAAGTTCGGGGCACCGAGAGACCAGAGAGCTTCGGGAAAGGGTGCCGGCTCCGGGTCCGCTGTGGGAAGGAAACCCCAGAAAGCCTGTATACGAAAACGAGACAGTGCATCAGCCGCCTGGTTCATTACCCCAGGGACATGTCTTGCTCTGAATAGCACATTCAATTGCATACAAAGTAAAACAATTTCCTTGAGCAGTCTCAAAATCCATTTGCATCGTGCTGCCTGACTATTGATACACTCGACCACGGTCATATTGTCAGACCAAAATACCACCGAGTGATCTCTGAACCCTTCGGGCCAAGTTCTCAGGGCCACTAAAATTGGGAAAAGTTCCAGGAAAGCAATGTTACATGTCAGTCCACTGTCATGCCACCATGTCGGCCACTTTTGTGCAGACCATCTCGTGCCGAATATGGCACCGAAACCTATGCTCCCTGCCGAATCTGTCCACAGCCCCAGCTCCTCGGAGGACACGGCTGGTTTGTTCCAGACGACTCGACCATTGAAATCCGCCAGAAATGCCAACCAAATGCGCATGTCCTGGCGGACCTCTGTCGAGAGCCTTGTGCGATGATGGCCCTCCTTCAGGCCGACCATGGCTTGAGCGATCGAACGGGAAAAGGGGCGGGCCATTGGTATAACCCTCAGAGCAAAATTCAACTGGCCAACTAACTGCTGTAATTGATGCAGCCTAACCTTAGGCCCCCTTATACACATCTGCAGGGATGTCCTGAACTTTAAAACTTTGTCAGCTGGTGAACGAAAACAACCTTCTGCGGAGTCTAACTCGATCCCCAGAAACTCGAGGCACGTGGATGGCCCCACAGTCTTACCTGGTGCCAATGGCACGCCAAACAGATTCATCAAGTCACAAAACTGTGCCAAAGCCTGCCCACATTCCGGGTCCCCGGCTGCCCCCAGGAACAAAAAATCATCCAGGTAATGCATCACATTCTGGAAACCAGTCTTCCTTGTGAAGACCCATTGTAGAAAACTACTGAATTTTTCGAAATAGGCACAAGATATAGAGCATCCCATCAGCATACACCTATCCATGTAATACTGGCCCTGAAACATGAAACCTAAGAGACGCTGATCGTCTGGATGTACCGGGAGCAACCGGAACGCTGACTCAATATCAGATTTAGCCATCAGCGCCCCGGGCCCCAGGCGATTCAAAATGGCTACGGCCTCATCGAATGATGCGTACCGCACCGAACACACTTCCGGGTCTATTGCTTCGTTGACGGAGAGACCACGTGGGGCTGATAAATTATGTATCAGCCGGAACTCACCCGGGTCCTTCTTTGGGACCACACCTAAAGGGGAACAAACAAAATTCGGAACTGGTGGCACACCAAATGGACCGGCGACTCGACCTCGAGTAACCTCCTTCCTGATTTTATCCTGTACCACAGTCGTATGCTGAAAGACCGATAGCTGATTTTTACATTTCGATGCCCCCTGAAAGTCCCCCACTGGGATGCGGAAACCATAAGAAAACCCGTTCCGCAACACCCCAGCAGAAGCACGATCCGGGTATTCACTGAGCCAAGGAATCATTGCCAAGGTATCAATCGGGGTAGGTAAAGGCGCCCCTCGGACTATGTTAGACCTGTTTGGCGCCTCCTCTACCCCCGTTATCACCCGTTTTGGCTCTGCACGTGGACTCAGGATGGGATGATTGCCCACACCCACTACATTCATGTCTAAATTTGCATGATCCCTGGGGCCTAGTACATTTACCCCTGTTGAAGTTCCAACAAACCCCCCTTTTCCCTGTGTTACCGGCAGGCTTCGAGTAATTGTCTGTACTCGTACCTGACCGAAAGGGCGTCCCCGCATACTGGCGGGAAGATTCGCCAACGATACTCCCCACTAATGGCAATTTCAACATACCAGTCTCCTTCATTTTGGACCATGACACAGAATCATAACAATCCCATGTTAAGTTTTTATCGTGTTCTTTAGCTTTTCTAAACAGGTTATCATAGCAGAACCAGTGATTACCCTCGTGTGATACCGAGTACCCCATGATTCGTGATTGATAAATCGGCAATTCGGGTAACAGATCGGGCCTTCGCTCCCCCAAGATCGATGTAAAAACCCCCCATGCTTGGCCCCAATTGCCAATGTTTTCATTTACCTTAAAGGCGGCCATTTTTGCGCGCCAAACACTCGGATGCATGAGCTCCTTCTGGCCTTTGACATGCTCCATCTCATAGTGGTCAGTAAGCAACGAGAATATGTTCACATACTCCCCTGCCCATATCTTTTCCTTAATAGCCAAAGGCACATGCTGACCCAATTTTTCCCTACGAGAGGGTGCCGACTCATCCCTCGCAATCGGCAATGGCCGCTTACCTGCACCGGACGTTGTCTCTGCGACAGAACCCGTCCCCTGCGGCTTCTCTCCTGCTGCAGCCGGCGTGGACACCTTCGCTGCTTCCCGTGACTCACGCAGTTGCTTCATTAGCTCCTGTGCGTCGACAGCCGTGGCGCCCTCTTTACCTTTTCCCAACCACGCTGCCAATTGTGCTGCCAGCTCGGGCGGCATATCCTCCTCGGACACGGGGGTGACCACAACGGGAATCGGATTCCCTTCATTCGGCACGGGAGTTGGTGCCTCGAGCGGGGCACTGGGACCCGGGATGTCTTCTCCCGCTGCTCCCCTCCTGGGCCTCTTGTTTTTCCCTCCCGGGGCTGCTCCCGCCAAAGGACGTTTCGGTCCCCCTTCCTCGTTCTTATCCACTCGCCTCTTGAGCTCGGTCATCTCCTTCATGAGAACACGCAGCATCTGTTCAGTAGTCATGCGTTTTCCCGCCTTCTTCGGCATTCTCCAACAGAGTATCTGCAAAACAAACAAGAACGATTACAACGCTCAAAATTGGCTCTTCGTTCCGTCTCGAGCTCACGTGCAGCGAGGAGGTGCAGCTTCAGAGCACAGGAACAAGAGGATGCCTTCGGATCTTGCTTCTCCTTTTATCCGTCTTCAGGGCGGGCGTAAACCCGCCCCTGCCTGCCCCTAGGGCGTGGCCAGCCGTGTCAGTGTCTAGGCCAACCCACTCTAGGGCGGGAAAAGGCGCGCCCCGGCTACGCCGCTTCGGGCATACCAGCCGAGACTCGCCTCCCGCCCAAGATGGCTTCCCGGGGGGATCGTGGTACTCTGCCATACGTTCGGGGGGACCGAGTGGTCGCCCCTTTCCAATTGTTAGGTTAAAAAAAATTGATGAACCTTTAACCTGCAGGTGTCGTAGAAGGTTCCAGAAAGTGTAGTGATAAAATAGGTTGAAGTTGTGACCCGTATGTAGCGCAGAATATTAAGTAGCTTTTCGTATGGAAAATTCAAAATTAACCAATGGAGGTAAGTTTTGGAATGTCGTTGAAGGAATGAAGTATTCTGATTTGTTCTTTACATGTATTTATGTGTGGAACGACAGAGAAATTTTGCCATTTCTGGTTACATTCTTGATAAAGTCAGAGCTTTACATGTACTATGTGACAAAGAAAGAATTGTATGTGTGTGTCATTTGAAATCTGGATAACAACTACAAAGGTGAGTTAGAAATTAACAAGGTGTGTTATGAGTTTTATAGTAGTGATTAAGTATTTGAGGTGATGTTTTTAATTTTGAAAGTATTTTTTATTTCAAAGTAGTATAGTGTTAGTAAAGTGTAGTGTTTGATATTGGTTATAAAATATGCATAACATTTGAGCTGTTGTATAAGTACTTTATATATGTTTAGGAATTTTTCACAGAGAAGAACTGTAGTTTGTCATCTTCATAGGACTGTATAGTTTTGAAAATGAGGTACAGCGTTAATTTGGGTTTGTAATGTATTTGGGGAGATAAAGAAAATGTCGCACATTTGCAACTGATACTTTTTGTCGAAATAGTGGGGTGGGGCGGTGGTGGTAGGAGATGTATTTGTTAAAAGCGATAAAACGAAATCCAGAAATGTTATGTGGGCAGGTTGTGGTCTCATTTTTGACACTGAGAGGTAGATTTGAATGTAAGTCAATGTAGGTTGTTGTACAGTGGGGCCGTCTACAGTGTTTGGAGATAACATGGAGGGGAGATGGAGATAGGAAAAGTGATACGTTCCTTTTATATGTACGCATAGTTTGAATCATGTGATCCTAGGTTGAGATATAATATGAACATGGTTTCTGGTTTGCATTTGGGTATAGTTAATAGTTTTTGTAGTTTCTAACTAGTGAATAATACAAAGGTAGATATACTAAAATATATGGTAGTAAACTTATTAATTATCGTCTGTTCTTATAGAAGAGAACTGGTTGGGGAGTGCTTCTTTAGAAGAGATGTTTTTAAATGTGTGAGAGATAAAAAAATGAAAATGTGCGATATATTTTCTGTATGACTTTGTTTACATTAGAGAAGTACGTGATTATAAGTGATACTATTTGTAAGGCTGTGTCGCTGTGGGGGATAAATGTAGGTGTTGAAGTTGTCCGTGTTTTACTGATGCTGAGCTTCACTATCCCTTTTGAGACACTCATCAATTTATTCATGCCATTAAAAAACTTTAGTATAGATAAGTAAAGGGGCGGTATATTAAAAGTTTGGCAATTAGAACTTTGTTTACTCTCCCCAACCCCTGCTATACACTCTACAGAGTGTTTAAACGACTTTCGTAACATATAGATGTCTAGCTAGTAAAGGTGGTGTAGTTCGACTGGACCAATTTATAAACTGTGCTATGGGATGGTTTATGTTTTACCCTCCAATTTGGATGTTTTAATACTTTTTGCTGATACCTGTTCCAGCAGACACTTGTTAAAATTAACGTTGTATATGGGTATAGTGAGGCTACTGGGAATGATGGGGGTTTCTGTTTGATTTTGTATGGTTAACCAAGGGTGGGGTTATGTTGTTGATTGAAACACAGAATAGAGTAATGTGCAGATGTCGAGCTACTAAAGGTTATATAGTACCACTGGGAGTACTTATGAAGCGCTGTATGGTATGGGACACGCTTTACCTGCAAATCTGCATGTTTTATTACATTTTGTTGATGAGCTTTTTGGGAGACATCTGTTGAAATTAAGCCTCTGTATGGCTATAGGGGTGCTTCTAAATTTGCTGGGGCTCGTTCTTTTACTGGGTAAAGTTAAGAGATGGCGGGTGTGGAGGTGGTGTAGTGGTACTGTGACTATTTATAAACCATCTTATGGTATGGTATATGTTTGAGTTGCAAAATTACAGATTTTAATAGCTTTTGCTGATGAGCGTTCCGGCAGACACCTGTTGACATTAAGTCTATGTATGGCTATAGTGGTGGTAACGGGAGTCCTGGGGCTCGTTGTTTGATTCCGTAAGTTTAAGCAAGGGCATGGGTGGTGGTGGAAGAGGTGTGTATGTTGCTGATTAAAAGACGGACATTTGTAACGTGGGCATGTGTAGTTATTAAAGGTAATGTAGTTTCACTGGGCCCATTAATAAACCATGCTATGAGATGGTGTATGTTTTACCCACAAATTTGCATGTTTGAATAGTTTTTGCTGATCAGTGTTCTGGTAGACACCTGTAAAAATTAACCCTGTGTATGGGTATAGTGGCGCTACTTGGAATGGTGGGGGTTTCTGTTTGATTTCATATGGTTAACCAAGGGCTGGGGTGGGTGTGGGGGAGTTAGTTATGTTGCTGTTGAAATACAGAATATAGTACCATCTTATGGCTTGGTGTATGTTTGAGTTGCAAAATTGCAGGTTTTAATAGCTTTTGATGATGAGCGTTCCGGTAGACACCTAATGACATTAAGTCTATCTATGGTTATAGTGGCGGTAACAGGATTGCTGGGGCTCGTTGTTTGATTTCGTAAGGTTAAGCTTGGATATTGGTGGGGAAGGGGAGGAGCGTATGTTGCTGATTATAAGATGGACATTTGTAACATGGATATGTGTAGTTAGTAAAGGTAATGTAGTTTCACTGGTCCCATTTATTAACCGTGCTATGGGATGGTTTATGTTTTTCCCTATAATTTGCATGTTTGAATACTTTTTGTTGATATGTGTTCCGGCACACACCTGTTAAAATTAATCCTGTGTATGGGTATAGTGGCACTAGTAAATGGTGGGGGTTTCTGTTTGAGTTTGTACGGTTAAGGAAGGGCGGGGTGTGTGTTGGGGAGGTGGTTATGGTGCTTATTGAAACACAGAATTTAGTAACGTGCAGATGTCAAGCTACTAAAGGAGATATAGTACCACTAGGAGCACTTATAAAGCTCCGTATGGCATGGGATATGTTTTAGTCGCAAATGTGCATGTTTTAATACATTTTGTTGATGAGCTTTTCGGGAGACATCTGTTGAAATTAAGCCTCTGTATGGCTATAGTGGTGCTTCTACATTTGCTTGGGCTCTTTCTTTAATTGCGTGAAGTTAAGCAAGGGCGGGTGTGGAGGTGGTGTAGTGGTACTGTGACTATTTCTAAACCATCTTATGGCATGGTGTATGTTTGAGTTGCAAAATTACAGGTTTTAATAGCTTTTGCTGATGAGCGTTCCAGCAGACACCTGTTGACATTAAGTCTATGTATGGCTATAGTGGTGGTAACAGGAGTCCTGGGGCTCGTTGTTTGATTTCGCAAGGTTAAGCAAGGGCATGGGTGGTGATAGAAGAGGTGTGTATGTTGTTGATTTTAAGATGGACATTTGTAAAATGGGCATGTGTAGTTATTAAAGCTAATGTAGTTTCATTGGGTCCATTTATAAACCGTGCTATGGAATGGCTTATGTTTTACCCGCCAATTTGGATGTTTTAATACTTTCTGCTGATAAGTGTTCCGGCAGACACTTTTTTAAATTAATGTCATATATGGGTATATTGGCGCTACTGGAAATGGTGGGGTTTTCTGTTTGATTTTGTATGGTTAACCAAGGGTAGGGTTATGTTGTTGATTGAAACACAGAATAAAGTAATGTGCAGATGTCGAGCTATTAAAGGTTAAATAGTACCACTGGGAGTACTTATGAAGCGCTGTATGGTATGGGATACGCTTTACCCGCAAAGTTTGAATAGTTTTTGCTGATAAGTGTTCCGGTAGACACCTGTAAAAATTAACCCTGTGTATGGGTATAGTGGTGCTACTTGGAGTGGTGGGGGTTTCTGTTTGATTTCGTACGGTTAACCAAGGGCAGGGGTGGGTGTGGGGGAGGTAGTTATGTTACTGTTTGAAATACAGAATATAGTAATGTGGAGATATGGAGCTACTAAAGGTGATGAGGTACCACTGGGAGCACTTACAAAGCACCCTAAAGCATGGTATATGTTTTACTCGCAAATTTGCATGTTTTAATACTTTTTGCTGATGAGCTTTTCGGGTGATATCTGTTGAAATTAAGCATCTGTATGGCATTAGTGGCACTTCTACGTTTGCTATGTCTCTTTCTTTTATTGTGTAAAGTTAAGCAAGGGTGGGTGTTGAGGTGGTATAGTAGTACTGTGACTATTTATAAACCGTCTTATGGTATGGTGTATGTTTGAGTTGCAAAATTGCAGGTTTTAATAGCTTTTGATGATGAGCGTTCCGGTAGACACCTGTTGACATTAAGTCTATGTATGGCTATAGCGGCAGTAACTGGAGTGCTGGGGCTCGTTGTTTGATTTCGTACGGTTAAGCTTGGGTATTGATGGGGGTGGGGAGGAGCTTATGTTGCTGATTATAAGACGGACATTTGTAATGTGGGTATGTGTACTTAGTAAAGGTAATGTAGTTTCACTGGACCTATTTATTAACTGTGCTATGGGATGGTGTATGTTTTTCCCTAAAATTTGCGTGTTTGAATACTTTTTGTTGATATGTGTTCCGGCACACACCTGTTAAAATTAATCCTGTGTATGGGTATAGTGGCGCTAGTAAATGGTGGGGGTTTCTGTTTGAGTTCGTACGGTTAAGGAAGGGCAGGGTGGGTGTTGGGGAGGTGGTTATGGTGCTTATTGAAACACAGATTTTGGTAATGTGCAGATGTCAAGCTACTAAAGGAGATATAGTACCACTGGGATCACTTATAAAGCTCCGTATGGCATGGGATATGTTTTAGTCGCAAATTTGCATGTTTTAATACGTTTTGTTGATGAGCTTTTCGGGAGACATCTGTTGAAATTAAGCCTCTGTATGGCTATAGTGGCGCTTCTACATTTGGTGGGGCTCTTTCTTTTATTGTGTAAAGTTAAGCAAGAGCGGGTGTTGAGGTGGTGTAGTAGTACTGTAACTATTTATAAACTGTCTTATGGTATGGTGTAAGTTTGAGTTGCAAAATTGCAGGTTTTAATAGCTTTTGCTGATGAGCGTTCCGGCAGACACCTGTTGAAATTAAGTCTATGTATGGCTATTGTGGTTTTAACAGGAGTCCTGTGGCTCATTGTTTGATTTCATAAGGTTAAGCAAGGGCATGGGTGGGGGTGGGAGATGTGTGTATGTTGCTGATTATAAGACTGACATTTGTAACGTGGGCATGTGTAGTTATTAAAGGTAATGTAGTTTTACTGGGCCCATTTATAAACTGTGATATGGGATGGTTTATGTTTTACCCACCAATTTGCATGTTTGAATAGTTTTTGCTGATAAGTGTTCCGGTAGACACCTGTTAAAATTAACCACGGTTATGGGTGTAGTGGCGCTACTAGGAATGATGGGGTTTTTGTTTGATTTTGTATGGTTAACCAAGAGCGGGGGGGTAGTTATATTGCTGTGTGAAATACAGAATATAGTATTGTGGAGATGGGAGCTACTAAAGGTGATGTAGTACCAGTGAGAGCACTATAAAGCGCCCTATGGCATGGTATATGTTTTACCTGCAAATTTGCATGTTTTAATGTGTTTTGCTGATGAGCTTTTTGGGGGATATCTGTTAAAATGAAGCCTCTGTATGGCTATAGTGGCGCTTCTACGTTTGCATGGGCTCTTTCTTTTTTTACGTAAAGTTAAGCAAGGGCGGGTGTTGAGGTGGTGTAGTGGTACAGTGACTATTTATAAACCGTCTTATGGTATGGTGTATGTTTGAGTTGCAAAATTGGAGGTTTTAATAGCTTTATTTATTTTGTATTTATTTATTTAAAGAGTTTTATATAGCGCTGGCTAGACCCGAAGGTATCAGAGCGCTTTACATGAGAATCAACAATATAACAGAAAATCAACAATGTAACAGAAAAAGTTCAACAATTACACAAAAAATCCCCAAAAAATAGGCAATAGAGTTAGGAGAGGAGAGAAAGGAGAGAGAAAAATAGTGAAGGGGGCAGGGGAGGTGAGAAAGGGAGGATAAGGGAAGAGACAATACGGAGAGACGAAAAGAAGTCTGTCTAAAGACCGACTGGGTATGTGATGACCAAGGAGGGAATGCACGGCCCATCTCCCCTATGGCTAAACCAGGTAGCTCCATCGGGAATCAGACAAAAAAGTTCAGTCTCAATACATTCAGAGAGGGGAGAAGGAGAGACATAAATAGAGGGTGGATGCGGGAGGAGACGACAGGAGGGACGAAAAGAAGTGCAACAATGTGGTTTAACAGTATAACAGAACAAGATCAACAATTACACATTACATCAAACAATCAGCAATACATTAGGAGAGGAGAGAAAGGAGAGAGAAAAGAAGTGGGGGGGGAGGTGAGAAAGTGAGGATAAGGGAAGAGACAATCGTAGAGACAAGAGGAAGTCTGTCTAAAGACCGACTGGGTAGGTGACCACCAAGGAGGGAATCCATGGTCCATCTCCCCTATAGCTAAACCAGGTAGCTACATCGGACATCCGGCACACACCTGTTAAATGTAAGCCTGTGTACGGGTATAGTGGCGCTAGTAGGAATGGTGGGGGTTTCAGTTTGATTTCGTACGGTTAAGGAAGGGCGGGGTGGGTGTGGGGGAGGTGGTTATGTTGCTGATTGAAACACAGAATTTAGTAGCGTGCAGATGTCGAGGTACTGAAGGTGATGTAGTACCACTTGGAGCACTTATAAAGTGCCCTATAGCATGGTACATGTTTTAGTTGCCAATTTTTATGTTTTAATAGGCTTTGCTCATTAGCGTTCCGGTAGACAGTTGTTGAAATTAAGTTCTCGTATTGCTATAGTGTGTTTACTAGGTTTGGTGTGGCTCTTTCTTTAATTTTGTAAAGTTAAGGAAGGAAGGGGAAGAGGGTGGTGCAGTGTCAGTGTGCCCATTTATGAATCGCTTTATGGTATGGTATATGTTTTTCTGGCAAATTCCCATGTTTTATTACGTTTTGGTGATGAGTTTTCCAGCAGACAGGTACACAAATTACACAACATTTCTGTGGATAAGACATCTTCATGCTGATAGACATGCTTGTACTGTGGTAGAAGGCTGATAGCGTTGATGGAAATTCATGAAACTTGCTGCCATTGTAGATTTTAAATAAAGCTTACACTGTTTGTTACTATGGTGTAGTTAGGCTTCTAAGTGGGAGAAAAAAAAGTGGGGGTACTCTAAAAGGGGGAAAAGCTCTTAAAGGGAAGTGTGCTATGCAAATTGGGGTGTGGTCTAAATCAAGATAAGTATCATTGTGTGCTTTAGAAAATCCTCTCCAATTATCGTACGTTCAGAAAAAAACATTCTTTAAATGATTTCCCTTTCTTCTACAACGTGGGTAACCTAGCATGATGTCTCCAGTTGTCAGTAGTGAGCAAAATAAGCATGCGTACATCGATGTGCATGCTGTCACTGCAGTGTAATAAAAAAAAATTGAATTTCTTTGAGAGGGCCGAAAATAGAGCCTGGTAGAGAATCGTTTGGAGGCTCCCTGAAAATAAGTGCCGGTACTCAGACCAGGCCCAATTAAAGCACAGTATCCATCCATCCTACGCACTGCGCCATTCAACCATCTTTTAATTGATGCATATATTCCTACTTATTTACATACATACATCTGTTCGTCACTTATCTGAAGTAACTATGAGCGCACTCGCCTATAGTAAGCCCTGTGCCATTCATGCAGCCAAACGCCTATATATGCATGGATATATCTGTCCCATTAATCAATCCTAAGCATTTATCAGCTCACCCGTCAATCGTAAGTACTGGTCTCTGCATTCATTTATCCTTCCATCCATCTATACATTAATACATTGATCTATGTATCTATGCATTGATGCACCTGGCCATGTATCCACTTGCCCTTTATTCATTTCCATGCATTGTCTGCCCCCGATTCTGAATATGACGTATTATACTCATCCAGCTACCCTCTTAAGGCGTTGAAAAGGCTTGCGAAAAGCATTGACAGGCAGATTTTTTTATAAAGAATAACAATGCTTTGAGTTGATCTTTGTGGAGCATACTTCAATATCCTTCTCTGGTTGTGTTTTAAACAAAGGTACATCTAGCAAAAGAAATGTAAAGGGGCTTTTAAGTGTAAGACGTTAATTTAGAAACATAACGTTTTGTCGAGTTGTTTATAGGTACACTGTTTTAAAGTGGCCGTGACTGACAGATACTGAATACCTGTACTTCTTATACTTGAGAAAGTATACCAGAGAGCTAATTTGGGGAGGTCAGAACCTTGAGTTCTATATTTCCTTGTGAAGTACAGTATAGGAATATAAAAGTAATTGGAAAGCTTTTATGTTCATATTAAAGAGGGGGTTTGAGAACTTAGTGAGACAGGCAAAGTGTGTGTTTTCATAGCACTAAAACAAGACCGTATGTAAGGTGAGAACAGGTTGGAGCTAGAGTTGCCTGCTTGTGGTCGGTTGCAGAGGCGCAACCAGAGGGAAATTTTGGGGGAGTCTAATTCTTTCAGCAATAGGCAGAGCGGGGATGTAGGGGTTGTAAAAAGGGGTGAAATAGAACAGTCTCCTTTACAAAAATATGATGTTTTGAATACCAGTGAAGTACTCGAGTGCGGCTCTGTGTATGCACCCGGGAAGCTGTGCCAGAGTGTCCGGGGCAATGGGCGTTGTGCGCCTGGTGGTGTGTCTGCTTATCACCCCACGATGATGTTACTCCTGCGTTGCAAAAAGAGACGGGAAATCTTGAGAGAAAATGGCTCTCTATTAAAGGATTTCCCTTCTCCTACAATGCGCGTCACTTGGCATGATGTCTGCACTTCTAAGTAGTGAGCAATGTGCATGCTCTCGGATTAGGTTTTTGAGGCCAGAAAAAAGAGCCCTAGCAAGACCCGTTTTGAGGCCCCCAAAAATAAAGTGCTGGTGGTCACATCCCCACAGACACCCCCTCCACTTAAAGTCCTGGGTGCAGTGTTATGTTTGTGAAGTTGTAGATAAAATTGTTAGGCTGATAATGGAATTTTTTGTCTGTGCTGTTTGGTTGATAATATCATCTTAAGTACATAGATTATAAATTTTAAAAATACTATTTATAAAGTTGTTTGTGTTGGGTTGTGTGGTGGTGGGGTGTGGCGGAGAGGTGAAAAGTATGAGGTAGTGCAGTTATATTAAATTGTAAAGGAGTGTATAAATAAATAAATACTTGCTGTATGTTCTATGGCACTACTTGTCATCCTAGTGCTCGTCTGTCGTGCTCCATCACGTTGCAGCACTTGGTCTTGAAGTTGTTAGTGGAAGTTTTGGAAACATGATAAAGAAATAGTATCTGCTACTTGGAGACAAAAGCAATCTCAAGAAATTCGTCAGAGACTTTTTAGATCTAGAGTGATTCCGAATGTAATAAAAACATGCCTCAAATATAAAAGAAAAATCTTGCAGTTCAAAGAGAAGCAGCGTATTGAAAGTATAGTGGATACTGCTTTCAATTTAAGACAGAAGTTATTCATTTTGATTTTAAAGAGAATGAAACTATTGGCTAAAATAGTCAAAGTATTGAAAGACAAAAGTAGAAAAAAGAGACTTGTGAACAGAACTAACCTTTGTAAAATCTTTAGTGGACATTGGAGACATACTTCTACTACTAAGCCTTTTTTTAATGAGGAAAGTTACTTCCAGGAAAATAGTTTATCATTTGCAGTTGATACTGGAGGTCATTGCTACAAAGTTCAGGGTGGTTTTCCTCTTCCAAAGGAGGAAATGGTTGGTAAAAGTGCAGAAGAGTTAATAGCTGAAGAAGTGCAAGGGCAACGTCCACAAGCTCCTATGTATAAGTGGAGTTGTAGTAGTATTTGTAGTATTCAACAGGAATCCATTGATATAATGCGAAATTTGCTACGAGAATATACTCAAAAAAGTATAAAACAGAAGATTACGCTGTTACAAGGACTAGATCCATGTAATGTTAGAAAATATACTGATAAATATGGGCATTCTCTGGCTTATCTTTCAAGAAAAGTTTGTAAAAGTGTTTTTCATCATTTGAGGATGTTAGCAGTACACCATTCAGAAATGCGGACGTTTGTAAGGAAACTGTACTATGTAAAAAGTCCTGCATTAATGTTTAAGTTAAATGAATACAAGTCTTTTATATGGTTCTTTATCAGATGTTCAAAAAAAGTGTGATGATATTGAAATGCGATATTTTCGTTCAGAGCAGTTCATAGAAAGTGAAATTTTGACAATTACAGATGTTGGAGGAGATGAGAAAGTGGTTAGCACTGATCAGTTTGAAGAAGAAATTGGAAAATGTAATGTAGTGTGCTCTGAAATACCAAACTATGTTTGTGCTTCTTATCAACGTACTCATTATAAAAGTCAAAGTAGGAATGTTGATTTTCTATTTGAAAAGTGAAAAGGAGAACAATGGTAAGTAGGAAGAATTTGCAACTTACTTGTTTATTGAAAGTTGAATATAAGTTAGGTAGTGATCACCGTATATGTAAATATTGTTACATCAAATTACAAGGGAACAAAATGCCTGCTAGTACATATTAACTTGGAATTAGTAGCTATTCCGGAGGAGCTGGCCAAATTGAATACACATGTTCACCCTTTTCAAACTATAATTCGGATGGAGCCTGATAGAAGTAAACCAACACACTTGCAAAGAGGGCTGAAAGGAAGAATGGTGTACTTACCATTGGATTTTAAGAAAAACATTTAAACTATTGCTGGAGAGAAAGAGGAAAATGAGGTACTAGTTATTTTAGTAAATGGTGTACCAACAAAGAGTTGGAAAATATGACAAGAATTTGTGGATGTTAATAAAGTTGAAAAGGCTACCTTATATCTTATAGAGAACAATATGTATTACAAAAATGTAAATGTGGATGAACAGGTAATACATTTAGAAGAAGAATCTGAAAAAGTCAGGGACTGAAGATATTTATGAACATTACACAATATGTCCTTTGCATTCAAAAGAAGTTATAGGAAGAAGCATTGAGTTATTTCAAATGAAAAAAGCACAGGGAACTCCAATGAGTGTATGGGAGAAAAGCTTGGAAGCTCGTTGTTTTCCACAGTTGTTTCCTACTGGAGAAGGTGGACGATATGGTGACGGACCTGTATGTATTCCAGCTTCAGAATATCAGTCAACATGATTATATACGGAAGATCCTAGATTTCGACAGTGCATTCCATACATATTTTATCTTTTGTTTGAAAGTGATCTGTCTTTTCTGTTGTATGCAGTGAATCATATACTTAAAACTGGAGTTCATCAGTCACTTCTTTCTGCGAAAGAATTTGTGGAGAAAGTCCAAGAAATAGATGAAAATTTAGAAGCACAGTTAATAAATTTGATGGAATGTCAGCGTGGAACAAATGAGTATTGGTATCGTCGTCATGGAGAACTCAAGTGAATGTTACGGAACTTAGGTACACCAACATGGTTTGTCACACTTAGCTGTGCAGAGTATGCATAGGAAGATTTGCTTGAGTTTCTAAGAGAAGCAAATTCCAATATAAAAAAATGTTGAAATAAAGAATCCTGGTGAACTGTGTTCATTGGATCCTGTAAATGTGTGCAGATATTTTAATCATGAATTTCAAGATATGATGTCTTTTATCTGTAACAAAAATAATCTACCTCTTTGAGAAGTTATTGATTTCTTTCGGAGAAAGGAGTATCAAGCAAGAGGTGCATCTCATATACATATGCTTCTATGGATCAAGAATGCATCAACATTTGGAAATGATTCTGATGAAACAGTATTGTCTTTCATCGAACAGTATGTGACATGTGAGATTCCAAGAGAAGGAGGAGATAGAAGCTTGAGACAGCAAGTTTTACGTTCCCAAAGTCATTGCTGTGGAAAGTATTGCAGAAGAAAATACAAGTGTAAAGGAAAATTGTACACCAAATGTTGGTTTGGTTTTCCCCGACCAGTCATTTCTAAAGGAAGATTACATTCTTTTTTTTCTTCTGCAAGGCACACAATAACTCTGAAATCTTCAAAGAATACCTACAACTTAAAAAGAACAGAAGTGTCAAAGTATATCAATGACTACAATCCAGTCTTTTTAAAAATGTGGAATGCGAATATTGACATCCAGTATGTTGCAGATAACTCAATTGCTGTTGCACATTATGTTACATCGTACATAACAAAATCTGAAAAAACAGAGATGAAACAAATGTGGGACGAAATTTCACAAGTGAATAGCCTTAGCAAAAAATTGTGCAGCTCTAGTTTGAAAATGCTTTCCCACCAAGAAATTGGATTGTATGAATGTTCAGACCCCTTGTGCTCTTCAAATTATATTCAAAGTCACGAGGAATCATTTGGGTAAGTTTAGGTCTTGCTTGCAAATGAAATAGAGTGATGAAATCATTGGAAGAAATTGAATAATTAGCAGCAAATGAGCAAGACAGTACAGACATTCTTAAAACTAATATGTTGGACACATACTATCCGAAAAGGAGTCGACATCTGGAACAGCTGTGTCTGTATAAAGTACTTCAACATTACTATTACTATTACTATTTAGCACTTCTGCATTTGTTTAAACCATGGCGTAGTGAAGGTGAATTACTTGGGCAGTTTGACTGCTACGAAGATTCTTTTAATGCTTGTAAAGATAGCTTTGGATGTCCAATTTTCCCTACATCTTTAAAATTGTTGTTGAACAGGAA
Source organism: Lissotriton vulgaris (assembly GCF_964263255.1). Lineage (NCBI taxonomy): Eukaryota > Metazoa > Chordata > Amphibia > Caudata > Salamandridae > Lissotriton > Lissotriton vulgaris. The sequence goes on along the minus strand of NC_141689.1, from coordinate 955,500,580 downwards.
AAGAATATTATAGCTGAAATAGCTCATGAAAGTTCTCAAGATACTCAAAGTAGTGGTCCATGTACTCAAGATCCTCTTGGACAACCAATGCTAGAAAATGAAGCAGCTATTGCCATGCATGAAGTCGAAATTGCAATGCAACAAGCACACAAGGAGAATATTACATTGGAAAAGTTAGAAGAACAATTAAATGTTGAAAAGAAAGAAATATATGTGCAAGTGAGAGAACAGATAGAACATGGTTTGTTGCATGACAAAAAAGAATGTCTGAGTTCATCTTTTGAACCTCTTCTGATGTACATCAGTGGTGAAGCTGGGACAGGTAAACTTTTTTTAATTAAAGTTTTGACCAGTTATCTTTAAAAAACTACTGGTTCACATTTATGTTGTGTGGTAACAGCTCCAACTGGATTAGCTGCACACAATGTTAAAGAAGTTACTTCGCATAGAATATTTATGTTACCAGTGGAGCATGACAATAAATTAGAATACCAGAAGTTGTCTGGAGAAGCTTCTTATGAAGTTTTAAGAATGCTGAAGATAACGAAAAACGTTTAATTATTGATGAGGTGATCATGGTCTCAAAATTAATGCTTGCTTTTGTACACTTAGGAATGCAACAGGTATTAAAAACAGATTACGACATTCTATTTGGGGGGAAACATTTAATTGTATTTGGAAATCCGCTACAACTAACTCCTGTAAAAGGAGAACCAGTGTTTAAAACTCTTCTACACGAAGACACTAAGAAATCTTTGGGAAGTATTGGAAATGTGAATCTGTGGTTACATTTTGAATATAAAGAACTCACTCAGAATATGCGACAAGCAAGAGATGAAGATTATGCAAATATCCCCAAAGATGTAAGAAAGGTGTTCTAAGCAAACATGGTAAACAAGCTTTTCAAAGTCGTCTACTAAAGAACTTTTTTAGAAATGAAAACACACCACCAGAAGTAATGTACAAGAAAATGAAAGAAAAAAAGTCTATAGTTTGTTTAATGCCTATAGTGGAAGAGTGTTATACATTTAATAGAGAGCTTATGAAATTGGAAAATCAAGAAATAGTTCACATTGAAGCTATTGATAAAATCGAGCATCAAGGAATAACAATTGTTCTTTCAGAAAAACTACAGACTAAATTGGATTCTTTGGAAAAGTCTGCATCAAAAACTGCTGGCTTAAAAATTTCTTTTAGATGTATGCTTAAACTGTCGGGTAATTTTGAAGCGTAATATGAATGTAGAAGGAGATTTAGTGAATGGAGCAATGGGGAAAGTTGTTGATTTTGTGAAATATCAAATTAGAAATGGAATTGAATTTTGGAAAGTTAAATTTGATCAGATTGCAGAGGTAAGACAGATTGCACGTTCTGCTGAACGTTTTTTGCTTGTAAAAGACTTTTATGTTTGTAGAATATAGTTTCCCTTCTGTTTAGCATATGCAATAACAATCCACAAATCACAAGGATTTAGGGCCCGATGTAGGTAGGCCGTTACCGATCGGTAACGGCCGAAAATACCGATTTTTGGCCCTTACCGATCGGTAAACAGCCATCGAGATGTAGGGAACCCAAAAAATTAATAATCGGAGTGAAAACCGAATCGGAATGATTACCGAATGGGAAAGAATCCGATACGTACATACCGAAAATCGGATATGTAACGAATCGGTAACACACCGATTCGTATGCAAACACCGATTCGGTCCATGTACCGAATCGGTAGTGACACCGAATCGGAAAATAACCGATTCGGTCCATGTACCGATTCGGTAGTGACACCGAATCGGAAAATCACCGATTCGGTCCATGTACCGAATCGGTAGTGACACCGATTCGGAAAATAACCGATTCGGTCCATGTACCGAATCGGTAGATATACCGAATCGGACATGAGCCGAATCGGAAAACATACCGATTCGTATGAATCACCGATCGGGAAATTCCCCGATTCCGACAGATGGGGAGATGTAGGGAGGCACAGAAACACCGAAATCGGCTCAGAATCGGTAGAATTCACTCGGTATTTACCATGGATTCCAATCAGGTGGTAACCAACTCCAACCCATATAAACAGCCCCAAAATGCATTGCAACTTGCAGGATGGCAGCTTTTTGTGTCATTGCGAGGCGGCTACGGCTACAGCAGGAAGGACAGAGGGAATGGCTAAGAAATGAACAGGTCTACAGACAGAGGATAACCCTGTTCATGCTCACAGAGGCAGAGATCCTACAGAGATACAGGCTGGACTCTGACACCATACTTGAGCTCATCAGGGATCTCAAACCATTCTTGGACCACCACACCCCAAGGGCACACGCCATCCCTACGCACATCCAGGTGCTATGCAGCCTACACCTGCTAGTGTCTGGCAGCTATCAAAGTGGAGTTGCAGCGGCAGGAGGGGTGAGCCAGAGCAGCCTGTCAAGGTTCTTCCACACATTCCTTGACGCCATGATACACAGGATGGACCAATACATCTCTTTCCCTGCAACCCACGCAGAACTGCTACAAACTAAAGCTGACTTCTACCAGATGGCACAATTTCCCCAAATCATTGGTTGCATAGATGGCATGCACATTCCGATTTGCCCACCAGCGGACACCGAATACATATACCGCAATCGGAAGTCTACACACACCATCAACGTGCAGGTGATCTGCAATGCAAAGTGCACCATCACAGACCTGGTAGCAAAATTTCCAGGGAGTACCCATGACTCCTATATTTTCCAACAGAGCGGCATCTATGCACGGCTGATGGCTGGCGAATTTGGTGAAGGATACCTCCTAGGTGAGACACATCATCAGACCCCCATACCACATAGTAGCTAGGTGGAATACATGTATGCATGTGTGTAATGTTAACCCTTTCTCTTCCAGGCGACAGTGCATATGCCCTCCGCTCATTCATACTCACCCCCTACCTCAACCCCTCCACACCCAGCCAAAGGAGGTATAACCGGGCCCACATACGCACAAGGAATGTTGTTGAACGGACCTTTGGCATCTGGAAAAGTAGATTCAGATGCCTGCACAAGAGTGGAGGTGCAAGGCAGTATACCCCCATCACCTGCTGCAAGATCATAGCTGTATGTGCAATGTTACACAACCTTGCGGTGAAGAAGGGCACTGAGGTGGAGTTGTCTGACTACGAGGACCATGACGACGACGAAGCTGTGCCACTGACACAGCCAGCTGGGGTGTGTACGCCAAGTGATGGCAGATACAGACGTGAGGAGATTACTGAAAACTATTTCTGAGTGAGTACAGATGCAAAGACAGCTAAATGGTTGTTGGGAAAAAACAAATTTTAATACTGTTGCAACACTGTTACTGCACTGATGTGCAACAAAAAAATGGTGTAATGGAAAAGAAAACAAAAGTCCAAGGTCCAGGTTGCCTCACCCGCCCTTGCAAGGCTATTTCTTTGCCCGCTTGCCAGCCCCACTGGGATGTCCCTCAGCCCCCTCAATGACCAGCAGCATCTGCGGAGCGCCTGGTGCTCCTACGTGGCTCAGACGCAGCGCTGGCCGGGCTGCTGCGGCTGCTGCTGTCCCCAGCATCCCCCAGGTCCAGGGCAGGATTTGTGGCTGTGTTCGAGATGATCATGGCCTCCATAGCAGTGGTGATGCGGGCCATTCCCCTTGTGAGCTCTGCCGTATTCTGACTCAGGCTAGACTCCATGTTTGCGCTGCGCTGGCACAGTTGTGCCGTTGCCGCAGCAAGGCGGCTCAAGCAGCGGTTCTGCACCCGGGCATCCCGCCTGCGCACCAGCTCCTGCTCCTCCATTCTGCCACACAACTGGGTTATGGCAGTGGTTAGCCTGCCTAAACCTGCTGCCACCTCCTTGTTTGATTCCACGAAGGCCTGAAATCCCTTTACCATTTCTCCCATCTGCAGGTTGTGCTGCAGGAGCTGGCGTTGGCAGGCCATCGTGGATTTTGCCTGCTGCCTCTGTATCTTGACCATCTTTCCCTCGAGGCCCAGGAAGACACTGCCCTCCCGTGCTGGTGCAGCAGTGGTGGTGATGGCACGGCGCCGGGTACTGCTGCTGCCGGCCTGCTGAGTGGGCTGGGGTGCCACTGGTGGGGGCGTGGTGCTGGCCGGTCCCTGAGCCCCTGCTCCTAGGACAGGTTGTACTGGTGCCAAAGCCATGGTTGTGGCAGGAGCTGGTGTAGGTGGAAGGGGGTCCCTTGTCGGGGAGTTCTCTGGGGAGAACTGCAAGGGGGGTGTGCTGGGCATTTGTGGGGAGTGCAGTGCTTCGAAGTCTATCACCAGGTCTCCCTCCATACCAAGCCCTAGGGTGTTTCCGTCCTCCTCCTCCTCAGCAGCCTGGCTGGTGCTCGGCCCTGCGAGTGCAGTGTCAGATGGTCCTGCTGCCTCTGATGACAATGTTTGTCCGCCTGATGGTGCCCCTAGGTACAAAGAAGCATTTGTAAATTGAGTGCCGATGTATTACAGTCAGTACAATTAAAGCATTCCACATGTCCTTGCATCTCCTTAGACTGTGTTACACTGTTTCCTGTCTTGTGATTCTGCACTGCCATATTTTGCTAACTTCTGCTGACTACATGTACCATGATGCTTGTCTCTTGTATGTTGGTTACAGTACTGTGCTGGGGTTTGCCTATGCATTGTGCCTAATGGGGAGGTGTCTGGTAGGGTGTGTCATGATGCGCATGCTTCTTACCTGTAGCTGTAGCTCTGGCAGAGCTGTCCAGGGTCCCAATTCCAGTAACACTCTCCCTCTCAATGGTGGTGGAGACCATTTCCTCGAGGTCTGTGAGGGGTGGCGCCGGGTTCCTGCCTCCACCAGTGCCTCCAGCCTGCCTCTGGATCTCTGCCATCTTCCTTTTTGTGAGGCTGCGGATGTCGTAGAATCTCTTCTTGAGCTCATCCAGGGACCTGGGGGTGACACCCACAGCATTCACCTTTTGGGCGATTTCGCTCCAGATCCTCCTCTTGGTGCTGTCTGGCACATTGAGGGACAGCTTTCCAAACAGCTGGCGGTGCACCCTCACCACCTCCTCGACCAACACCTGGAGCTCGGTGGTGCTGAACTTAGGCTTCCTCTTCTGGGAGGACTTCTGGCTCTCGCTCTGGTTTGCCATGTTCTTCACTACAGTTCACAACCTCCTACTCCCACTGCTGCTAACTGTGAGTGTTGAGCTCAGGCTGGCTCTCCAGAAACTTCTTAATTAGCTGCACCTGCCAGGGTTGCCACTCCCTGTTTGGGTGGGGGAGGGGGAGCCACCTCATTGGCTGAATCGGCTTTTGCCGAATCGGCTTTTACCGAATCGGATATTAACGAATCGGTAAAATCCGAATCGGGATTATCCGATTCGTATTTTACCGATTCGGTTTCTTCAATGCATTCCTATGGGCTTTTTGGCCATGGGTGTGTTTTCATAGCTACGATTCTATAATTGCCGAATCGGATTTTACAGAATCGGCTATTTCCGAATCGGTGTTAGCCGATTCGGAACTTTCCGATTCGGTGTTAGCCGAATCGGTACTTTCCGATTCGGTGTTAGCCGAATCGGTACTTCCCGATTCGGTCCGTGCCGATTCGGAACGTACCGATTCACATTACCGATGCCGACCGATTCGGTATTAATTCGCCTTTTTTTACCTACATCTCGTTTTCCGATTTCAGAATACCGATTCGGACCGCCTCGGTATTTTGAAATCGGAAAATCCCTTTTACCTACATCGGGCCCTTAGTGTAGATAATGCTTTAGTAAATGTAGGTCGAACTGTGTTTAAAGAGGGAATGGTATATGTTGCATTATCTCGAGTTAGAACAATGTCTGGTTTGTTTTTTATTGATTTTGATGAGAACAACAGTCCGGGTTTTGCGAGATACCCGCAGTGAGAGCCAGAGAATAGGAGAGCAGCAGCAGCAGCAGTGGTAGCAGCGCGGGAACCGAACTCGAACTTGAGCCGTAAAAAAGGTCCAAATCTAAGCCGTTGCTGTGTTGCTGTGCTGTTGCGTTTAAAGCTGGGTTGGTCCCACGCTGGTGCCACAGGAGGGGGCAGTGACAGTGCCAGTGCAGAGCGGAGCCGGTGCGTGCAGCTGCAGTGAGTAAGCCGCGAGCAAGAACGTGAGCACCGAAGGAGATGCCACGATCACCTCCATACAGCGAACTGATAACTGTGCTGTACTGCCTGCAATCAACAGGAATCCATTTTTTTTTCAGAATCATATGGGCAAATTTTTCCAAATATCAGCCATCCAATTATTTTAAGCTTATAGTCGCCCCCACAAGAGCTCATCAAGATTCCTACACCCTGGGGTTTGCTTTTTACATCCAATCTCTCCAGCTGCAATTCCTCTACTCAAGAACGAGAGATCTGATCACCAGACAGCAGGCTGTGGACAGTGACCTGCCCGGTCTGCCTGGACTGGACCCCGCAGATAGAGATTCGGGTGCTGTTGTTGTTGGAGGCAGGAGAGAGGAACCTGACGCCGCATTGCCGAGGGACTCCATGTCCCAGGGGGCCACAGGACATGCCCTCACCTGAGTCGCATTGCCCGCTGCCTATTTAGTGTATCACTTTCCCGCAGCCCGGGCCAAGGGCGGGCCCGTTTGAGACCCGAAGAGGCTGGGCTGGGCCCCCCCTCCTAGTTGTCCAGCTCCTCAAGGTTAGTTTCTTACGTTTGTGGACTGGGGCTGTCGGCAAACGTTCTAAGAGCAATTGAGTCTTGTTCGCAATGAACTCACGAGATGGGAAGGGGCGGCCAACTTTTACGGGTGGGAGTGTTGTTGGGACCTTGGACCAGTTCATTGTGAGAGCTACCTCGGTACTTGCCCATGAAATCGCCATGACCGAACGGCGGTATCTTTTGATCCTCAGCAAAACAAACAGGTGGTTTAATGCATGTACGCTCTCCAGAAGGCTGCCTGACCTAAGTTCAGATTCACTGAACTTGGTGGGGGGTGTAGCCAAACCCCCTCATTACCGTTGGCTAATCCAACCACAGTGGAGCAACCAACTAGCCCTACCCCGCATGACCCGGTGCAATCGAGTTCAGCAATCCCCATGGTACATTGAGTGACCACTAGGTCTGTGTCCCAACCAAAAACCTTATCACTGGAAAGTTTACCGGAGCCAGCTTCAAAGAGGAAGCGGGGAGGGGGCCCCCAGGGGAAACAAATGCAAAAATGCCCAAAGTGTCTAAAGCTGGTGGGTTTACGCCTTCATTGATACCATCTTTACCGGAGCGACAGGCCTCCACTTCTACAGCAGGCACTCAGAATGTGGCTACCATTGGAACTCTGATGGGGGAAAATGAAGAGAGCCTATGGGCTAGATTGGGGGCCCTTACAACAGCATCATTCTTGCCAATTCTTGAAAAACTTTTATCTGTGTCTAATCATGATACGGCCATGGGTTTACTGGGGGAGAAAAATGGGTCTATTGAATCAGGGTTTAATGTGATCACCACATCCCCAAACTTACCATCTGATAGCTCACAACCATCTAACTTGAAACCCACTATACAATCTAGTAACAGGGGAGTGGGAACCGCTCCTGAAAGTGATTTAGGGGCTCAGGAAGGTGGAGCAAGTGAGATGGCAAACACATCTGGGGAGTCTGCCCAGCTTATCCTGAGTACACCTATGGAGGAGGGAGATGGTTCACTTGGTAAGACCACTAGGTGCACTGTAGGTATCAACTGCATGCCTGGGTTAGACAACCAATTAATCCTCCCTGCCCCTGGGGTCAAAAGACATGTTCAATCTGTACACAATCATAGGCAGGGTAATAGTTCATTTAACTATGACCATAGGGTAGTAAATCTCCCCCCGGCTGCTGCACCACTGGCAGTAGTTTTGGGGAATGTACCTATATTGCAGGAAGGCCAGGAGGAATCCACGCAACAGCTAATGGTAAAAACTATGCACTGGCTTAATGCCAAACTGAAAGATTTTGATGAGAACAAGGTTAGTGCTGATGTTAATTGTGTAAGAGAATATAATCGTTTGAGAAGGGGTTATACTCCCCATTTAGGTGAATATCCTATTTATGAGAAACGTGTTGTGTATTCATAACGCAAACATGTTGAAGAGTTAACTATTGTTGAAAAGCAGAAAGAAAATCAACAGAAAAGAAAGGATGTAAAGAAGCTGAAAATACAAACAAGTGATGATGTTGTTGGATACATATTAGAAAATGCTTCTGGTGTCAACTGCTATGGTAATGTTATTCTAAATGTTATATTTTATCTTGAATAGGTTTTTGGTGAAATTATGGAAAGTCAGGAAAAAACTTTATGTTCTGCACTTTACATTTTATTTCAAGAATTGAGAACTAATAGAAGTAAGATCCATTCTGATTCTGGTATTCGCCAACTGTTGGATACATGTACTGGATCTTTAACGTTCAGTGCTAACATACAACAAGATGCACAAGAATTTGGACTCAGTTACAAATGGAAACATAAATGTGAAGAGTGTTTATTATCTTCAAGGTCTATAGTTGACAGAGAACGATTTTTATATTTAACAATACCTGACTGCAAATCTGTACCATTTAGTAAAAGAAGCTGATCATGAGATGATGTGTTGTAAATAAAGAATGCTATCTACATTATGCCTACAAAGCTATGGAAAATATTTGATTATAATGCTGCAACCCTGTCGAGCAAATGGAAGAAAAGTGGAAACAAAAATTAAAAATGTTGTTGCTAATCAAGTATCTACTTCTGGAAGAACTTTTGCAACAGTTGGTATTGTTTTCCATGCTGGAAGTACTACTATAAGTGGACATTATACATTTTATTTAAAGTGTAATAATGGATGGAGTCACTGCAATGATACACACTTGGAAATGAAACCGAGATTGCCTTATGAATTACCCAACTCATACTTAATTTTTTCTGAAACAAAGATTTTAGATATACCATTCGGCTTTAATGGGAAGGTGTATAGATCTTTAAGGAACTCATACTGGATGCTTTTAAAGCAAAATTTTGGACCTTATCTGGTGTATTGGGAAAATGTGCAGAGAAGCTACGTAAGATCTTTAAGGCATTCATACTGGATGTTTTCAAAGCGAACATTTTGATACATTATCTAGCACATTGGGAAAATGTGCAGAGAAACTAAGTAAGATCTTTAAGGAATTCATACTGGATGCTTTCAAAGCAAAATGTGGATACATTATCTGGCGTATTGAGAAAATGTGCAGAGAAACTATGTAAGATCTTTAAGGAATTCATACTGAATGCTTTCAAAGCAAAAATGTTGATAGATTATCTGGTGTATGGGGAAAATGTGCAGAGAAACTATGAAGTATAGGTAAGATTTGAAAAAATGAATTAGTATGGATGTGTTATTTGTGTTGATTTTTTTATTATATTTGGGAGAATTAGGTTTTTTTTTTAACAATCTAGTTGATCGGTTTTTTTTTCCCCTGCTGTTTATGAGGAAACTACACTGACATCACTGTGAATAGTGATGTTATGTAGTAGCTGATGATAGCAAAAAAAGGTAGAAAAATTGTTATCTGAATGTTAAATTGTTTTGTATTATTTAAAAACCCGTAATTTGTGAAATGTATTATGTTGCATAGCACTTTTGCAGTTTGTTTTATGTTGTTGAAAAGTTAGAAAAAACACTACTAATGATAAATACATAATAGTAGTTCGATATTTAAAAAACCTTTGAAATTCATTGAAAAAAGCATAGCTTTCAGGGTCGTTATACTTAGAAATTAGCATTTAAAAACCTTTGAAATTCACTGAAAAAACCATAGGTTTTACAGACGTTACAGTTAGGAATTAGCGTTTAAAAAAACTTAGAAATTCACTGAAAAAACCATAGGACATTTGACTTATATAAAGCCAGAGAAATTCGCCTGTTAAAGTAAGTTGAGCTAACTATAACTTGTGAGCCCGCAATGCACTGCTAATGATGTCACATATTACATCACTCATGACATGATCAGTGACATCACTGATGACATCACTGATGACATCTCAAATGACATCACTGATGATATCACTGATGACATCATCCACATGAAAATCTGATGCATATACTGATGCCCTAATATAAAGTTTGATACATGCACTCTAAAATATGGACAACTATTTTTGAAACTTTACACACAACAATGCCAGATACTACATACCACTCACTGTTTCCTAGGTCTGTAAACACATCCAGTCAGTTCTACATGCAGTTACTCATCAATACGGTACTATAAAATGCAATCACACACCTATTCATACAGTAACACTCCGCTACTCATCCATAGAGTTACTCACACACCTAGTCAGTCATGCAAATAATCAATCACATACCAATTTACTCATGTATACATTTATACACACCAACTCTGTTATTTATACACAAACCACATCACTTATTTATGCAGATAATAACACATACTTACTGTATTATACAATCACTGATAGAAGCAGACACTCATTTTTAAACACACTCTTCAAATAACTTACTCTCACGTATAGTCATTTATATATTCTAACACTCACATATACTGCCATAAAACATATGAAGTTACTTACACAAAATATTCCTAAAAAATCGCCTGTATGACTTAATCACATTCTTTCAACTGTTTACAGGAGATGCACGAGTGCTGGAACCAGGATCCACCAATGAGTAAGAAAAAGTAATGATAACACTACTTGCCTGCTAAGTGAATTTCCTACCATAGGATAACATTGGTGATTCTATGTGAAAACAATTCTAAGTGTCAACTTTTAAAATACAATAATATTCCTTAAAAATCACTACTGTAACTAAAACACTTTTACTCAACCGTTTACAGGAGATGTCCAAGGACTGAATCTAGGATCCAATCCTGTGGTTAGAAAAGTAATCCATAAATTAACTAATTGCATTTAGCTAGAAAAACACATTGAGGTCAATGTTGCATTGTGTTTGAAATTGTGTTGCCCATTGCAACAACTGTAACTACTGTACTTGTCTATTGCCTATTTGCAAAGTATTTAAACTAAAGTAATTCATTCTGAGAAAGTATATTTTGTAATGTAATGTATAATGTAATTACAATGTAATTTAAAAAAATATCTAAAAATAAATAGTTTAAAAAAATGTAGTACATCAGTATAAAAAAATATAACAATTAATACATTTAAAAATTGTCATTTGCAAAATCTTCGAAATTCACTGAAAAAAACTAAAGGTTTCAAGCCTGATATAGTTAGGAATTAGCATTTAAAAAACCTTTGAAATTCACTGAAAAAACCATAGGTTTCAGGCCTGATATAGTTAGGAATTAGCTTTTAAAAAACCTTGGAAATTCACTGAAAAAACTGTAGGCTTTAGGGGTGTTATAGTTAGCTGGACATCTCACTCGTACAAAACAATTGAAATTCCTCTGATAAAGTTAGTTGTGCTAACTACATCTCGCGTGCCCGCAATCCACTGCTGATGATGTCTCATATTACATCATTCATGACATGGTCAGTGACATCACTGATGACATCTCAAATGACATCGCTGATGACATCACTGATGACATCATCCATGTGACGATACACCTCATCATACACTAGTATAACCTTTCTTCACTCACAGTAAAATACAGAGTACCATATTTGAATCCATTAACACACCAATACAAGTTTCTAAAAACCCCCTTAGTGATTCCTAGATCTATACACACATGTAATCACTTACCTACAGATTCACTCATACATGCAGTCAATGATCAATAGAACACTATCAAATATACGTATTCACCTATATCAACATTACACACCAGCACACATCCTATTCACTTATAAAGTCATCCTATTCACTTATGCAAACAATGGATCATACTTACATTTATTTATCTATACACTTATACAAACACCACTTTATCTATTCATATAGATAGTAAATTATACCTAGTGTGTTATAAAATCACTATTACAATTATACAGTTATCCATACAGTCACGCATACAATCACTGAGTCTTATGTATACTTATTTATAAACAACAACTGACACATACATTGCCTTTTATTTTTCTTCTTTGTTGGACATGTACCATTAAGACAGATATTTGCTCATCACCACACCCATAAATATATTCACTCACCCAAACAACTGTTATAGCATGTAGTCTTAACGTCATATACCTACTAAATCAACTATTCACACATCTTGGGCAGTCACACACCTCCCACCGAACCACATACACATTCCCTCCCCCATACAAATACTCAGTTACCTAATCAATAATTAATATAGACTTTCAAATAGCTAGTAACCAACTGGAGAAGTAGTTTTTACAACAACTGACAAAGTGATACAGATGTTCACACAGTTTAGTCACTATCCAATATATTTAGAGAGACACTTTAAATTAGTCAAGTAAACAGTCAATCACACTGCTACTAAATCCTCCATCCAAATATTTATATTTACATATACACTCATTCTTCAATGCAAATTGCTATATATATAATACATATTTAAATAACGAAGCAAACCACATTCACTGGATGATGTCATCAGTGATGTCATCAGTGATGTCACTGACCATGTCATGAATGATGTAATATGTGACATCATCAGCAGTGGATTGCGGGCGCGCGCGATATAGTTAGTGCAACTAACTATATTGGAGGAATTTTAATGGTTTTGTACGAGTGAAATGTCCAGCTAAATATAACACCCCTAAAACCTACAGTTATGTCAGTGAATTTCTAAGGTTTTTAAATGCTAATTCCTAACTATAACAGGCCTGAAACCTATGGCTTTTTCAGTGAATTTCAAAAGTTTTTTAAATGCTAATTCCTAACTACATCAGGCCTGAAACCTATGGTTTTTTCATGTATATATATATATATATATATATATATATATATATATATATATATATATATATATATATATATATATATGAGCACAATCTTCAAACCTCCACAGGCAGCGGCGAAAGAAGAGACAGACCCCACGTAGTCCAGGCAAGATGTTATTTATTCCATGTGCCTTCCAAAATGCAACGTTTCGACTACCAGCATAGTCTTGTTCACACACCACATTTCAAAAAATGGAAACTTCTTTTATGTTTGCAGTGCTGACCCGCCCTAATGGGCCACACCTACCAAAACGTGAGTCACATGGTTGTGCCAAAATGCTAGATACAAACATTTAAAGATACATTGCACAAATTCGCTATGTCAATGAAACTTTGTTGCACCAAGGACATAGAGCAGAAACAATACTGCATGCTGAATAATTGTTAAAGGCAATCCACATTGATTTCTGGTAACATAAATATTAAACCAACAATTTTGCGGGAAACAAAATAACTGCATGAATGCGTTTGATGTTATGGAGCATCATTAAATGAGACAAAATGATTTGCATGAATGCATAACGTACCTCACATTAACTCAGAAAAAACAATTGCGGATAATAAACCAAAATAAAGCATGGAAAATTAATCCAAGGATGCAAATCATAGCAGTACAGTGTAAATTGTTTCATAGCTGGGCACAACCATGCGCAAAAACAAATTATGTGTAACATCAAAAAACAGCACCTTAATGTGAAAAACACAGCATCAAGTATCAGTCCCATGTATTTATAAAACTAATTTTTTTTTATATGTTGTAAAAAAAAATGTTTTTTTAAAAAATATCATAAACATATAAGGACTATTTACAAAACCATTGTGTTTGAGGAAAAAGTGATTCAATGAATATACAGTGTAACAAAACCACCAACAAAAGACAATTCCAAAAGTGTTCATTAAAAAACTGCACTGTTCAGAAAACCAAGCAGTTAACCCAGATTTAAGAAACAGGACTACAGAATACCTGAAACAGATGCTTGAATTCAAGATTGCATATATTTACATTTTGTACATAATTTTTATATTTTTTTTGGCTCATCTCACGTTAGGAATCATATAATATACTGTGTTCAGAGTATGTACAATGGATCAATGTTTTTACAGAAAGTTGTGCATGTCCTCTGTCGCATTTAACCCGTTTGGTTGTTTACTATCGAGTTTAATGATATACTGCGTTTCTAGCCGGTGTAAAAGTTTGTCGCAGTCACCACCTCGCCTTAGGGGAGCAACAGCGTCGATGACATAGTAATTGAGACATGACAGATCCCTGTTGTGTCTGCTGTTGAAGTGGCGCGCCACCGGGTATGCCCCGTCGTGATTTACGATAGCACGAAGGTGCTGCAGTATTCGCACATGCACCTGTGCGCCGGTACTGCCTACATAACGTAGGCCGCAGCTGCAAGTTAGGACGTAAACCGCAAACTCCGTACGGCAGTTGTAATTACCGTGAATTGGAAATTCAGTGTCAGAAAACGGAGTGCGATAATGGGTAGTATTCCGTCCAAACTTGCACGCCCGACAAGAGGAACATTTGTGAAATCCCTTGCCTCCAAACCATTGGGTGATTGTAGACAATTCAGGGCTAGATTGTACTAGCTTGCTGCGCATGCTGTATGCACGCCTGAATGTGACTACTGGTTTCTCGGGGGTTATATCACGTAAAACTCCATCAGTTTTAAGGACTGCCCAATGTTTGTTGATAATGGATTTTATCTTGCGGTGCTGTCTACTATAAGTAGTAATTAATCTACTGGAATTGGATGTTGCGTCAGCATTAGGGGATTTAGGTGTCAATAAAGATTCCCTAGATCTTTCTTTACTCTTTTGCAGTGCAGTTGCAAGGCAGGATTTGCTGTACCCCCTTGCCTCCAATCTTTTAAGCATTGCTGTTGCCCCCTTATCAAATTTCTCTTGGGTGTTACATATTCGTTTGAGGCGCAACAATTCGCCAAGCGGAATGCTCATAATGACGTGTTTTGGATGGCCACTACTGGCATGTAAAATACTATTGCCAGCAGTGGCCTTCCTGTGCAGGGAAGTGATAATTTTGTTCTCTATGATGTTAACCGAGACATCAAGAAACTCAGCCGTACTATTGCTGATGTTAAAAGTAAAGAACAAATTGAACTGATTGTTGTTGAGCGCCTTAACAAAATTTTGAGCACTCACCATGTCCCCCTCCCATACACAAAAAATATCGTCAATAAATCGCATCCAATACTTAACGCATTCATATCCAGGAAAACCTGGTAAGTCCTGCTCCTCCCACAGCCCAACGTGCAGGCACGCGTAGCTGGGGGAGAAGCAGGACCCCATGGCTACACCACGTATTTGTTTCCATATATCTTTTCCAAATAAAAAATAGTTGTTATCTAAACACCATTGTACCAAATTGCAAATCATCTTGTTGTGGCTGTAATACATGCATGACTTACGTCCCAAGAAATGTCTTATGCCTTCTATACCTTTTTTGTGTTCGATACAGGTATATAAGGACTCGATGTCCAAAGTGATAATACACCAGTCCTTCTGCCATGATATGGCTTCCAATTTGGATAAAAAATCGCCCGTATCCTTGATATAGCTAGGTAAAGATTGGACATGCTCTTGTAAATAGAAGTCGATGTATCGTGAAATGTTTTCACCCATACCTTTTATCGCGGAAATAATGGGCCTCTCCGGTGTAGGATTTTGCATCTTGTGCACCTTTGGGATCAGATACATGTGTGGAATCACTGGGTGTTCAATTAATAAGAATGCACATTCGGTAGATGTAATCAAATTTTCCCTTTTGTGGGATAATAGCAATTTTTTAATGCTCTCCTTTGCATGCTTATATTGGCTACCATTGCTCCGTATGTAACAATTAGCATTGTCCAATTGACGTTTGGCTTCCGCAATGTAATGTTCTTTTTGCCACAAAACAATGTTGCCTCCTTTGTCGGAGGGACTCACGATGATTTCTTGATTCTTGGACAATTTGGCCATTAGATTATTGTACTCCTTGGTATGGAAACTGGACAAGTCTTTGTTGGAGTGGATTTGTTTGTTAAGTCTTTTTAAATCCTCAATGATGCAATTGTGATAAATGTCCACCGCATCTTTGGGCATGATGGGGACAAATTTACTTTTCGGTTTAAAGGGACTTTCACCAGCACCTTTCTGGGGAACATCAATCTCACGTAGTTCTCTCCGAGTATCCGAAACATCCGTGTTCATGTCGAGTGGTGGAGTTGCATTGTTGAGGCTGCAAAGCGTAATGAGGGTTCTTGCATCATTTGCTGGAACCAAGGAAGGACTGGTTGCCTCGTCGACTTCCTTGTTAGGTTCAATTGTAGTAACACTAGGCTTTGATTTAATTGTGTGAAATGTTTGAAGTTTCAACTTCCTAATGTACAAATAGACATCAGCCCTAGTGCTAGTATAGTTGTAAGAGCTCTCAGGACAGAAATTTAGGCCCAACTTGAGGATTTGTTCTTCAGCTGTAGTTAGTGTCACATCCGATAAATTAACAATGGTGCTGGAATCAATTACTGTTTGTTGTTTTTCTTTTTGAACCATTTCTTTTTTGGCGGTTGCGACTCTTTTGGCGCATTTTCTTCTTGCCCTCCGCCTTGCGTTTTTCCTTTTCCTGCATTGCGTGACCTCGTCCGAGGACCTTGCGCTTGCATTTGAGCCTCGACCAAAAAATCCATTTCTTCACCTAGGTCGAGGATGGCATTTGAGGAATTGTCATCTGTTAAACTTGACAGAGACCCGCATGTGCTGGATGAGCTGGCCAGCGAAATGGTGTCAGTAGAAGTTGTATCTTGATTATCCAATGTTGCAGCTTGAATTTGTTGAGCCTGAGTTGCCTGAGATTTTATAGCTGTTTTCTGTATTTGCCGCTGCTTTTTAGCTTGATCATATTTACGCGCAAATGTATATATCTGTCCAGTCTCATAGTCATTGAGATCTCTTGCGAATTTGTTGATTTTGCGCAACTTCATTTTATCCTCATGTTTTTTCAAACGCTCGCTGATGTCTTTACGACCTTTGGCTATCACCGCCTGTGTTGCTTCATCAGTGAAAGCGTCTAAATCCTTGTTTATTTGTACTATTTCATCAAGAAGTGTGGCACGGTCCAGGATCGCATATTTTATCAACAGCCTAATTAGGTTCATGGATGCTCCCAAATTTAGTTCCCCCCATTCTCTCAGCATGTTGGGATTCGGGTCCACAAAACTTGGCGCCAGCATTATGCGTAATCCTCTCGGGACTCGCCCCACCTCTTCATATTTCGTAAGGGATTTGTGCTCCCACCATTTTGTGATTTCTGAACGAGACTTTTTTTCCAATAAAAGTTACATTTTTTTTACATCTTGATTGACTGTAGTTGCGGCACTGGCTTGTGCTTGTTTGCTACCTGATGCTCGTGGTAATTGCGCAAATAAAGCATCCGCAGCCGCCTCCCACTCTGTTTCCGAGCTGGCTGCCATAGTTTAGAACAGAACAGTCTAGTGGTGTAATTAAGGAAGTTGTATGCGCACTGCAGACAGTATTCGTGGAATTAGGGCAAATGATTGAAACCCTTCGCGTTCGCACGCCGCCTTGGATGAAACGCTGCCTCCTCACCTGAAGTTGATGAATGAAACGGTGCACGGCTCTGTCCAAACACTGCGGTGACCGGTAGTCAAACTAGCCTCCCCCGGTGTGAAAAAAGTCGCGCACTCCGTCAATATCTTTGTTCAGGGAACTCTCAGCCGCCGTAATCCTCTAGGAATTCGCGTCCGTGTTTGGTTGTTTGGACCGAGAGCCACTTGACGAGGAGGGGGTACTCCCAGCGGAGACAGCCAGCTTCCGCAGTAATATGAGCACAATCTTCAAACCTCCACAGGCAGCGGCGAAAGAAGAGACAGACCCCACGTAGTCCAGGCAAGATGTTATTTATTCCATGTGCCTTCCAAAATGCAACGTTTCGACTACCAGCGTAGTCTTGTTCACACACCACATTTCAAAAAATGGAAACTTCTTTTATGTTTGCAGTGCTGACCCGCCCTAATGGGCCACACCTACCAAAACGTGAGTCACATGGTTGTGCCAAAATGCTAGATACAAACATTTAAAGATACATTGCACAAATTCGCTATGTCAATGAAACTTTGTTGCACCAAGGACATAGAGCAGAAACAATACTGCATGCTGAATAATTGTTAAAGGCAATCCACATTGATTTCTGGTAACATAAATATTAAACCAACAATTTTGCGGGAAACAAAATAACTGCATGAATGCGTTTGATGTTATTGAGCATCATTAAATGAGACAAAATGATTTGCATGAATGCATAATGTACCTCACATTAACTCAGAAAAAACAATTGCGGATAATAAACCAAAATAAAGCATGGAAAATTAATCCAAGGATGCAAATCATAGCAGTACAGTGTAAATTGTTTCATAGCTGGGCACAACCATGCGCGAAAACAAATTATGTGTAACACCAAAAAACAGCACCTTAATGTGAAAAACACAGCATCAAGTATCAGTCCCATGTATTTATAAAACAATTTTTTTTTTTTAAATATCATAAATATATAAGGACTATTTACAAAACCATTGTGTTTGAGGAAAAAGTGCTTCAATGAATATACAGTGTAACAAAACCACCAACAAAAGACAATTCCAAAAGTGTTCATTAAAAAACTGCACTGTTCAGAAAACCAAGCAGTTAACCCAGATTTAAGAAACAGGACAACAGAATACCTGAAACAGGTGCTTGAATTCAAGATTGCATATATTTACATTTTGTACATAATTTTTTTTTTTTTTTTGGCTCATCTCACGTTAGGAATCATATAATATACTGTGTTCAGAGTATGTACAATGGATCAATGTTTTTACAGAAAGTTGTGCATGTCCTCTGTCGCATTTAACCCGTTTGGTTGTTTACTATCGAGTTTAATGATATACTGCGTTTCTAGCCGGTGTAAAAGTTTGTCGCGGTCACCACCTCGCCTTACGGGAGCAACAGCGTCGATGACATAGTAATTGAGACATGACAGATCCCTGTTGTGTCTGCTGTTGAAGTGGCGCGCCACCGGGTATGCCCCGTCGTGATTTACGTCGTGGTTTATATATATATATTGAGTTCCACCTTTGCCAAAGCTTAGGATGCACATTTCCATCAGTCAATCTCCATCGATAAAGGCAACATCGCAGTCTGCAAATACACAAGAAAAGTATCTTAGCCTTACGCGTTTCAGACGATAGTACGTCCTTGATCACAGGCATGAATGGCAGCACAATAACTGGAAAAGACTTCTGGTATATTTTACAAGTACCATTTATTGCCCTCAGGTGCGGCAACACGTGAATGATCACGTAATGTCTTGAATTGCATTATGGGTACAGAAGTCTTTCAGTAAGCACCACAGTTCATCATAAAACTCAATGCTGCCAAATCCAATTAAAAGTCACAAAATATAGCCATTAGTGGGCTCCCCATGTACGGCATTCTGCGTTGTAACAATGTTCATTGCCGAACTGATGGACCGGAATCGGCCCCCAAGTAAGGAGCACTCATCGGCCCGCTGTCGTCCGCGGTAGTGCAATCCCCATGGCTGGCATGCCGCGTAATTATTGAGTTCCACCTTTGCCAAAGCTTGGTACTTGTAAAATATACCAGAAGTCTTTTTCCAGTTACTGTGCTGCCATTCATGCCTGTGATCAAGGACGTACTATCGTCTGAAACGCGTAAGGCTAAGATACTTTTCTTGTGTATTTGCAGACTGCGATGTTGCCTTTATCGATGGAGATTGACTGATGGAAATGTGCATCCTAAGCTTTGGCAAAGGTGGAACTCAATAATTGCACGGCATGCCAGCCGTGGGGATTGCACTACCGCGGACGACAGCGGGCCGATGAGTGCTCCTTACTTGGGGGCCGATTCCGGTCCATCAGTTCGGCAATGAACATTGTTACAACGCAGAATGCCGTACATGGGGAGCCCACTAATGGCTATATTTTGTGACTTTTAATTGGATTTGGCAGCATTGAGTTTTATGATGAACTGTGGTGCTTACTGAAAGACTTCTGTACCCATAATGCAATTCAAGACATTACGTGATCATTCACGTGTTGCCGCACCTGAGGGCAATAAATGGTACTTGTAAAATATACCAGAAGTCTTTTTCCAGTTATTGTGCTGCCATTCATGCCTGTGATCAAGGACGTACTATCGTCTGAAACGCGTAAGGCTAAGATACTTTTCTTGTGTATTTGCAGACTGCGATGTTGCCTTTATCGATGGAGATTGACTGATGGAAATGTGCATCCTAAGCTTTGGCAAAGGTGGAACTCAATATATATATATATATATATATATATATATATATATATATATATATATATATATATATATATATTACCTACTGGCTATCGCCAGTAGGTATATATAGTTAGAATTTTTTCCCTATGGGACTTTTGAAAATTCTATGTCTAATAACTTTGGTGTTTGTGGACGGAATCGGCTGAAATTTTCAGGAAAATGGCACATTTTGTTTCTGAGCAGCCCCTGAAAATTTGGTGGTGTTTCGTCAAGGGGGGGCTGAGAAAAAAGGGGGGTCCCAAAACGCGTTTTTTGCATTGAGTTTTCCATAGGGCGGTTGGACTCACTTTTAGCTCGAACGGCTGAATGGATTTGCACGAAACTTGGCAAAATTGTAGGGACTGTTAGCCCGATGTGCCTTTGCTAGGTCTCAATATATGTGCTCCAGTAGTTTTTGAGAAATTAACGTTTAAATCAAGATATATATCTGTAACAGCGCTCCGGGCAGCGATCCGGTCCGCTTACTTTTCGCTTATCGGAACTTTGCGCGCAGAAAGCTGATTGGCTCTCCGGTGTCTGTCAACATTCTAAACAGTCCGGAGCGGACGCCATCTTGTCTCTCGGTAGGATCGAGAGAGAAGAAGAGGTGGAAAACGAAGGGGGAATTTAATGAAAGGGGGCAAGGTATCCCCCTCTTGACCCCCTAGGAATGTTGTTGGGGTTATTAAAGGGTCCCGTGGGGAAAATAAAAAAAAAATGATTTTTCACGGTAGAAGCGCGGCCGCGAACTGGTAGCGAAACGGGAATTCGCCATTTTGTGCTTCGTAAATTAAATTACTAGTTATAAGTGGGTGCGGGAGACGTATCCTAATCCCCTATGTTTCCTGAGGGTGGGTGAGGAGGCTGATATATGTTGATACATCTCTTCCAGCGGCTGTGCGTGAGCTTTTTTTTTTTTTTTGCTGCGTGACAGTCCGGAGCGGCCGCCATCTTGTCTCTCGGTAGGATCGAGAGAGAAGAAAAGGTGAAAAACTAAGGGGGAATTTAATGAAAGGGGGCAAGGTATCCCCCTCTTGACCCCCTAGGAATGTTGTTGGGGTTATTAAAGGGTCCCGTGGGGAAAATAAAAAAAAAATGATTTTTCACGGTAGAAGCGCTTCACGGGCCGCGAACTGGGCCGCAAACTGGTAGCGAAACGGGAATTCGCCATTTTGTGCTTCGTTAATTAAAGTACTAGGTATAAGGGGGTGCGGGAGACATATCCTAATCCCCTATGTTTCCTGAGGGTGGCTGAGGAGGCTGATATATGTTGATATATCTCTTCCAGCGGCTGCGCCATCTTGCCTTTTTTCGAATGCCACAATTTTGTCGTGCACGGCAGCCATTTTAGATGCCAGGCTGGTTCCAGGCTATCACCTAACCCTGCGGATGTAGTTTATGGCCCCAGCTGTAGAGAATTCAGACATGCCAATCCTCCTGATTCAGGCGTGTGAGTACTGATTTCAGTGCTAGTCTCCCGCCTCCCGATTTCTGCAAGCAAAAACCCGGGGGCATATTACGAACAACTAGCGATAATTTTTGTCTATAACTTGTTTAGAGACAAAAATTATCGCCGCACATCGGCGATTTTTATCGCAGATAAACCTTGCTATTATCGCAGAAAAGTCAGCGATATTCATGTATTATCGACCTAATGCTCTTAGCCATGTTATCCACCTCCCATTGGATAACATGGCTAAGAACTGCTCAGGGCAGGTGTTAGATTTTGGAGATATTCGCGCTTAGCGCGAATATCTCCAAAAGTTGGTAATAGGAGATAGCGATGTTAGGGACTGTTTCCAGTCGCTAACATCTTGGCACGCCACTTTGCATGTCATTAGTGATAAGTATCACTGACATGCAAAGCGGGGCCCAAGATGGTCGCTATCTCCTTTTAGCTGTCACTAACTGGTGTTAGCGACAGCTTGATAATAGGGAAATAATTTTATCTCCGCTTTCATGGTTTTTAAAGCCAAAAAAGCGGAGATAAACCCCCTTGATAATATGCCCCACGATTCCTTGGGGGTTTCAGCTGACAGGGCTTGGTATTGTGTTACATGGTAATTTTTCCATGAAACGTCAGAGGGTCGATGTAGGGGTTCTAGAAGAGGTGATAAACCATTTAAGCCTCATGAACAAGCGCATGGTCTTTTAAAGATTTGTGAAGTACTCGGGGCGGCGGTGTGTGTGTGCCCTCTTTCAGGAGCGGGCGGGGGGGCACTGCCAGCAACTTGCCAGGTCAGGTAGTGTTCAACACGTGCATCACCCTTTCTCTGCCTGCTATTGCGCTCCATGCTTCGGAAAGGTAAGAAAAAGAACGTGCATTTGAGTTTGAAATGTCCGATCCTGCAGCAGCACACTTCCAAAGCCCACACATGACAATAACCCGAATCAAGGCCCCATTCACCCGTTTTAAAAAAAATAGATAACACTCCAACAAAGTAAGGTTATAAAACTTTATTAACTACTAACTTTAACAAACGGAACAAAAACTAAAAACATTTAAACATTTCTCCACACAAAAAGCAACAATGGTTAGAAGCGGTCTTTTGTGCGAATAGTCCCAAGGCAGCACAACGTGCAGAGTTCTGGACGGCACCCAGGTGATGTCGCCTGGGTGCCGCACTGGTTTAGGGATCCTACAATGCTGCTCCGAAAATTGGCGTGGGGCGTCCCGGGTGGGGCGGGAGGAGGCCTCGTCAGTAGCGGTCTGTTGTGCGAATAGTCCCAAGGCAGCACAACGTGCAGAGTTCTGGACGGCACCCAGGTGATGTCGCCTGGGTGCCGCACTGGTTTAGGGATCCTACAATGCAGCACAGAAAAACAGCGTGGGGCGTCCCGGGTGGTGCGGGGGGAGGCCTCGTCAGTAGCGGTCTGTGTCCAGTGTCACATGGCTGACACAACATGTACGACAGGCACCCAGGTGATGTCCAGTAAACTGCCGCACTGGTTTTGGTATCCTACAATGCTGCTCCGAAAATTGGCGTGCGGCGGCCCGGGGGGGGGCGTGGGGGAGCCGGCGTGAACGGGCCTCCCCAGGTGGCGGCCATCTAGCTGAGTTGCGCTCGCTCTTGCGGCCACAGCGTCTCGCTCACCATGTTGTTGAGTTGCTCCCACTCTTGCAGTGCAGCGATAGGCGGCTGCCACATGGCTCTTAAAATGGCGGACGGCTCCTCGGTTTTGGGCCTGGTCCACTGAAATGGCCCTGGGACACTTTGGAACTCGGACGCTTGCCTGCTAGGGCTTGGGCTCCATTCTCGAAAAGCGTCCCCTCAGCCGTGAAGATTGTATAAAAGTCTTGGGGGCCCCCGACTCCCGCAGACTTCCGGTGGGGAGCGGCTGCCATGATTGCTCGCGGAATGACCACGACGGAGCCACGAGATGGTAGTGGTCTCATGCTGACGCCAGCTTTAGTCTGAAACATCCAGAAACACTGTAGACTACCAATTCGATCAGTTCCGGTAGCGCCCCAACATGACCCGGTAGAAAAGAACTTGCCCTCCCCTCTTTGACTGATGGTTCTTGTTGCCTGTCCCCTCTGTTGTCAACGGGGGTAAAGGCCTGCGTTAACTACCCTTCAGTATCTGCAAAGAGAGAGTACTACTAAGGCAAAAGAGGGGAGGGGGGGGGGGCAGCGTTCAAAGCACATCAGCGTGCATAAATACGAAAATGTTTTTATCTATCACGTACTTGACATTTTAAAGCTTTTCATATTTGCTATTAAAAAACCAATGAAATTCACAGAAAAAACCATAGGTTATAGTGGATATATAGTTAGGAATTTGCATTTACAAAACCTTGAAAATTCAATGAAAAAACCATAGGTTATAGGCCATATATAGTTAGGAATTAGCATTTACAAAACCTTATTTTACTCGCATAAAACCATTGAAATTCCATATATAGTTAGCTAACTATAAGCGCTAACTATATATCGCGCACCCGCAATCCACTGCTGATGATGTCACATATTACATCATTCATGACATGGTCAGTGACATCACTGATGACATCACTGATGACATCTCAAATGACATCACTGATGACAACTCAAATGATATCAATGATGACATCTCAAATGACATCACTGATGACATTACTGATGACAACTCAAATGACATCACTGATGACATCTCATTTGTCATCACTGATCACATCACTCATGTGATAATACAATGAACCTCTTCAGACTCTAATATAACCTTACATACACTCAGTATAAACAGACACTCACAGACTGTCACTCATCCATGGAGTTACTCACACACCTAGTCAGTCATGCAAAGAATCAATCACACCTCCATTTCCTCAACTATACAGTTATACACATCTTACTTATTCAAACATATAATAACACATATTTACTCTCTTATATAATCCCTGATACAAGCTCACAGTGATCGATACAGCCACTCACACATTCACTGGCTCTTATGTTCAGTTATTTATATATCTCAACTCTCACATGTATTGTGTTTTACATACGTACTTACTTGCACATGTAGCAATGAGAAATCCATTCACTCACCAACACACCCATGCACAGTCAACCGCCCATATAGCTGTTTCCACATGCACTTTTGAACTCATACTCCTAGTGAATCAACTGCTTACACATCTATGCACAGAGTCACGCACCTCCCAGCCACCCACACACACACTCAGCCTCCCATTCAAATATTTGGGCAACCAATCAATAACCCATATGGCCACTCTTATAGCTACTGATCAACACATGCAGCAGCTTACACAACATCAAACATACTGATGCACGAATTAAGACAGTTTAGTCACTAACCCATGTACTCAGTGAGACACATTTAATCACTCACTCATACAGTCAGTCATGCACCTACTAAATTCTTCATCCAGACACTTATACATCCACTCATTCTTCAATATGTGAAACATATTTAAACTTTACAGACACATACAATCACTGGATGTTGTGATCAGTGATGTCATCAGTGATGTCACTGACCATGTCATGAATGATGTAATATGTGACATCATCAGCAGTGGATTGCGGGTGCGCGATATATAGTTAGCGCTTATAGTTAGCTAACTATATATGGAATTTCAATGGTTTTATGCGAGTAAAATAAGGTTTTGTAAATGCTAATTCCTAACTATATATGGCCTATAACCTATGGTTTTTTCATTGAATTTTCAAGGTTTTGTAAATGCAAATTCCTAACTATATATCCACTATAACCTATGGTTTTTTCTGTGAATATATATATATATATATCCAAAACAAGTTGCTCTTTCAATTGAATCGCCTCACACGATGTATAGATTTCACCTTATTTATTCATAGCGCAGCAATGAGACACAGCGCGCTTGTCCCCGCAAAGTTTCTTCTCGCCAATTTCACCAAACGCGCTTCTGGAGGCAATCTCCCTTTCTCAATGGCTGGCTACAAGGAAAAGGAACAGCTGCCTTGCATCTTTTGCTCATTTTTCAAGGTCGGTAGTCCCGCCCCTCAGGGCGTGTCGCACCAGGCATTGTGGTTATTGTAGTTATGGGTTGATTTAATATCCTTAGGACCCACAGCTGTCTTTGTATTTCCTATTTGAATTCAAAATCCATCAGGTTGCCTGTTCTAATTGCGCCCGTCTCACTGCTTTTTTGTGTCCATGGGAACAGGCAACATCGTTCCTGGTGAGTGTTCGTAATTGGAGCACCCGGACCTGCTGGCTTGGCAGTGGGGCGGCTTCGTGACTAGGAGCAGGCCACCAAATATCCAAAACAAGTTACTCTTTCAATTGAAGCACCTCACACGATGTATAGATTTCACCTTATTTATTCACAGCGCAGCAATGAGACACAGCGCGCTTGTCCCCGCAAAGTTTTCTCTCGCCAATTTCGCCAAACGCGTTTCTGGAGCTAATCTCCCTTTCTCAATGGCTGGCTACAAGGAAAAGGAACAGCTGCCTTGCATCTTTTGCTCATTTTTCAAGGTCGGTAGTCCCGCCCCTCAGGGCGTGTCGCACCAGGCATTGTGGTTCTTGTAGTTATGGGTTGAATTAATATCCTTAGTACCCACAGCATCTCTGGGCCATAACGAATACAGACAACACCTACCCAGTGGCCCGACATTTTAAGGCATGCCACGGATCGAATAACAAAGGGTTGTCATATTATCTTATTGATGCAATCCCTCCCAATAGACGAGGAGGTGATAGGGAGAATAAACTAAGAAAGTTGGAGACTAGATACATTTTATTGTTAGATTCGAAACATCCGAATGGATTGAACCTAACGGAAGATCTGTACACTTGTCTAGAATATTGATTACTGAGGAAATTGGCCCTAGCTCATAAACAAGATAACCAGTACACAATCAGATAAACATGCACTACTCAGCACTTTTCGGAAAACATAAATGAAAATAGATATATACATTTTTAAAATGTATTTATTTAGGTAAAGACCTTATTTAAATTAAGATGTTTTATATTCATGGTTTTAAATATTTGTAAATATCTTAGGATGTTTTTAAATATTTTTTATATGTGGATCAAATTAAGTACAATGTTTTGTGTAAAAGGGAGAAAAAACTAATAATATTAATTGTTATAAGGTATTAATGTGCATTTGATGGTAAGAATTGTAATACTGGTATCTTTAAAATGAGCATGAATTGGTTGAAAATGTACTTACAGATGTGATGTAGGTAGATGTTAGATTTTACGATGTTGACATTGAATGCTGCTATAAGCGATTTAAGAAAATAAATTATTTGCAATATTGAACAGTAATGAACAGTGAAAACATGAGTTGGATTATGTATATAGAATGACAACAGTATGGAGCTAAAATTCATTTGGTTTATAAGTGAACATGAAAAATATAATGAGACCCACTGAAACGATTTTATAATCACTTGCACATATAAGCACTATATAGAAGTTTTTACTAGAAAAAAGACAGAACATCTATATTAAGGCAACTGTTCATGGGCTAACGTATTTTACACTGATTTTTTAATCGAATAATGATTATTTATTGATTACAAAAATGGTTAATTTATATACAAAAATGTATTTTACTTATATTTGTATATGAACTGAAAGCCTAATTTGCACAAACCGCAGTTGCGAAATACAGAGAAAGTGTTTTGTCTATTTCTATAGTGAAATGAACACACGTGATTCACCAATTCATGCACTGTCACTTTAAAAATGCTGCCTGAGTATTAACAAACTGTCGAGTGAACAAGCGGCGTTCGCGCTACTAAACGCGTCTCAGACACTGACCATGTCATGAGTGATGTAATATGTGATGTCATCAGCAGTGCATTACACGCGCAAGTTATAGTGAGTCCAACTAACTATAATGTGGGAATTTCATTGGTTTTATGTCAGTAAAATTTCCAGCTAACTATAACTGGTGTGAAACCTATGGTTTTTTCAGTGAATTTAATAGGTTTTTTAAATGCTAATTCCTAACTATAACTGGTGTGAAACCTATGGTTTTTTCAGTGAATTTCAAAGGTTTTTTTAATACTAATTCCTAACTAAAGGTCTCACTTTATAAGTAAGACTGTTACCGCTCTAGTTGTTCTTTAGAACACTCTAGTACATACTATCATTCGGCTATAGTTGCGCTACAACTGGCTGATATTTGGGCTACATTTGTACTTTTTTGTCTCTGGTGGCCATCTTTGGGCTACATTGGGCTACATTGGGCTACATTGGGCTACATTTGGGCTACATTTGGGCTCTAACATATATAAAGCCCAAATATAGGCCAATATATATATTTTAAAAGTTAATTTTCTTAAAAACAACTGGAGCATATATCTTGAGACATAGCTATCAGTCCTAACAATTTTTCATTTTTTTAAAATAAATATTTTTTTTCATTTTTTTTATTTTATTTTTTTGTCTTGGAGCGCTTCCGGTGCGCGCCCCGGTGAGCGCCCCAGAAAGCTTACTATTTTGAAGCGCCCCGGTGCGCGAACCGGGAAGCGTCCCGTTAGCGCCAATGTCGCGATCGAAAACAACATCGTGACGCGTCGCGTAAGCGTGACGTATCGCGTAGCCGCGTGATGCGTCTTATGATGCGCTGCATAAAGGCACCCGGAAGCGATCCGTGGCACGGCCCGGAGCGCGTAACGTAAGCGTGCCGGAGCACATAACGTAAGCGCATCGGGTCATGTGACCTGAAAATAACACTTTTCATTGGTTTAAAACATTTTTTTTTCCCAAATGATGAAAGCCCCCACCTTTTTTCCTCACTCTGACTTACATCTTTGTGAGAGGAAGACCTGTTTCTGCTTGTTCAGTCATGGCATCTGTAGTAGCTGCAGCTGGTGGACCCCCACCACCACCACAACCACCTAGGAAGGAAGGACCACCTGCACAGTTCCTTCCAAACCCAGAGGAAGAGGAAGAAGAAGAGGAAGAGGAGGTAGAGCCGAGGCAGTTCATGCGTGAAGAGCCCCGGCAATCCCACTGCTTAGACCATTTTATATGGCAATTTTTTTCTTACCCTCGAGGGCAAAAAAAGGTCAATGCCCGGCTTGTGACATGCCTCATTTGCAATGCAGTTCTGTCCCGAGGCACAGACAAAAAGTATAGTTTTGGAAACTATACTATGCAACGCCACATGCAGAGGTGGCATCCAATCAATTATAGCGTTGCTGAGGTGCGTCACCTCCAGGATAACCCACCAACTCCTGTGGCCAGTACATCGTCACAGGAAACTCTATCGGGACCAGAAGCGAGGGAGACGGTCCCAAATATTCAAAACAATTTTTCGCACATGAAGCTAGTGTGCATTTATTGTGGTGCACTAATTTGTTATGGGGAGATGAGTATCATTTTAATTAATAGAGCATTTGAAAACCACAAGTGCTCGAAACGCCCCAAGAAGTAATTTTTTTTTTTGCTCCTGTTGAGCCCTTTCTAATGCCTGTTTTTCGTTGTTCCCCCCCAAAAAAAACAAAAAATATATAAAATTGTTCAAAAAATACAAAAAAATACAAAAATGTTCAGAAAAATAATAAAAAAAATAGAAAACAACAAAAAGAATAAAAAAAAGTTATTTTCAGAACTACCTCCCATTTATAAAATATTGCCAAAAAATGTTAAACTCTGCCATTCTTTTTTCTCTGTTGTGCACTTCCCGGTGCGCTCCCCGGTGTGTGTACCGGGCGCTCCCCACGCAAAAATCGAAAAAAAAAATACTTTCTTTTGCCCTGCTGGGCCCTTTTAAAGCCCCCACATCAAACCTAGGGGGTCAGGGAGGGTCTACTCTGCCCCCTTATGGTCAATTCCCTCTTTGTTTTGGCCACCTCTTGTGTCTCCATCCTACCGAGACACAAGATGGCGGCCGCTCCGGACTGTTTTGAATGTTTACAGACAACCAAGAACCAATCAGCTTTCCATGCGCAAGTCGCGTGGCGCGCCCGGTGCGCTCCCCGGTGCGCCTACCGGGGCGCTGTCATAGATATCTATATTTTTTTGTACCTAAATTACTCAAAATCCACTGGAGCATATATCTTGAGACATAGCAAAGGCACATCGGGCTACCAGTTCCTACAATTTTGCCAAATTTGATGTAAATCTATTCAGCCGTTCGGGCTAAAAGTGAGGTCGACAGCCCTATGGAAATTAACATGGGGAAAACGCGTTTTGGGACCTCCCTTTTATCTCGGCCCCCGCTTGACCCATCCCCCCCAAACTTTCAGGGAAGGACCGGAGCTCGACGAGGCCATTTTGAGGAAATTTTCAGGCAGATTTGTCAACCGGCGCCAAAGTTATTCCAAATAGAATTTTGAGATTTAACATTGAAAAAAATCCTAACTATAACTACCTACTGGCGACCGCCAGTAGGTAATATATATATATATATATCAAAACAATACCCTTTCAGGCAAAGAGTGATGTATAAATTATGCAAAAAGGAAGCAGAGAACTCTGGGTAGTTCTCAAGTTTAAGTGGAAAGCAGCTCCTGTATAGAGCACTTTCAACACCAGCAACACTCTAAATCTGCTCACCCCAAATGTCTGCTTTTCTGTCAAAGTCTTTAAGAATAGGATTAGCACAGTGCCATCCATGCTGCGATAGAAGGAGACAAAGTCTTTTGCCATTTCTACAGCAAAGACTTTAAGCATAGGACTAGCACAGTGCTGTCCATGCCGAGCTGTAAAAATTACAAAAGCCATTTACCACTCCAGGCACAGTATTACAGATTTGAATTGTTAAAATACCAACCAATCCAAACTGATATGAGTAAAACAACCCCTGACACAGTAATTCGCTCTCATTAGAACTCTACAGGGCTCTACAGAGAGGTATTACATTATCCAGACACAAGGAACTCTGGGTAGTTCACAAGTTTAGTGGAAAGCAGCTCCTGTATAGAGCACTCTCAACACAAGCAACACTCTAGGTTTGCTCACCTCAAATGTCTGCTTTTTTATCAAAGCCTTCAGACATAGGATTAGTACAATGCCATCCATGCTGAGATAGAAAGGGAAAAAGTCTTTTGCCATTGGGAGTGCTCTATACAGGAGATGCTTTCCAGTCTATTATGACCCTGGGGATCCCATCCCTTGCGTCTATCTTTATAATAGATGAGTGCCCACCTATGGCATCCACCATGCATGTGTTGGGGGCTGTGGGGGGAGCCCTAGGGCCCCATGGCCACAGTTGGTTCCCCAGATGGTGCGGAAGCTGACATTGCTCCAGCCCGGAGGGATTAGCTATTATACTGCTCCTCCAGTTGGGAGCAATCAGTTTTTCTGTTTCCCTGCTCACATCAGGCCAGCTGGCAAGAGTATTTTTAAAGTTCCCTCCTGGAGGGAACAGAATTGTGTTTGTTCCCATTTGGCAGGAGATTTGAAAATGTTCCCACCAGACGGGAGCAAACATGTGTTTTCTTTTCCACACCGGTATGGGCAGGGAAAGCACTGTGTCATGAGGGTGGGCTCCCTGGTACACAGCAAGTTAGCAGGCCCCGGGCCATTAAAGAGGAGGGCCCTGCAATCCGCTTCCTTTTTTTTTCAAACAAATCACAGCCCTGAGGCATGGGGTCAGCATGACCTTTTAAAAGCAAGGGGAGGGGGTTGCACGGCTCCAACCCTTCAAAAAATACTTTGGTCCCCTGGGATGGGGTCCCCGGGCCCGTAATGGCTCAGGAGGTGGTTCACATGCCCCTCCCCATAATAATTAAATATAAACTAACCCCCTTGGCCTGGTGGGGGGTCCCAGAGTCCAAAAACATTTTTTTTTAATTTTTTTATGGGATTGTCATTTTTTTGGGGAGGAGCCCCCTGCCGTAGCTATTCTATGGACCTGGGGATGCTATGCCTTGGGGCTACATTATGACTTAGAGGGCAGGGGTCAAATGGTCCTACTGAGCTGATTTCAGTCAGAGAACCCCATCACCAGGGGTGCCATCTACATTTTGGATGGGGAGAGTAATGTGGGTTCTCCCTCCATGAGACAAATTTGGCCCCAGGGGCTCCATCCTCCAGGGCCCAGCACTTTTTTAGATGGGGAGATGGGCATAGGGTGAACCTCGCAAGGCCATTTCTTCTCCAGGGTCCCCATCCCCTATTGCCTGACTCATAACAGTGTCCGGGGGATCGTATCTCCCGGACTCTGTAGTTCTCTAACCACCAGAGCGTGGGCAGGGAAGATTTCATTGCTCCCACCCATCAGGAGCAGAAAGACTCCCACTGGGCATGAGCTTAAAATCATCTTTCTGCCTGCAACAGAGGATTGCTCACGCCTCACTGATGAAAGAATTTACGTCAATCAAGCAATCCCTGAGCTCGGTGGAGGTCACCCTATTAAATGCTGTTACAGAAATCAAATTAATACTGTCCGGTATTGCATCCTTCACAAAATGCATAGACTCCATTAAAAAGAGATTGACAGGTGTGGAAAACTAGCTGTACAATGCTCCTAACTGAGATAAAGAACTATGAAAACTTTGCAAGAATCAGATTGATATGGAAGAAAGAAACAACAGACAATCTATGGTTCTCTGAGATTCCAGGGAACTAGAGTAAGAAGACATACTATAATTCTTGAATATTTGTATTCAAGAAGGAAAGAACATTGAATTTTAGTGTCCTATTAAATTCAGTAGGGCTCACCAGAAAAACACTGATCAGCCGGCGCAGAGAGACTCACTGCACCCAGAGATAGCCTGCTTTCCTGGACATCAGCAGGATCATCAGATCATCATGGCAACCAAGACATATAGTCCCCAAGGTATGTATCTTTGATGAGTTCTTGTAAGAGACCAAGCATTCCTGTCATTGGGAGCACAACTGAAGGATCTTCGATCTAGCCTCCATGTTGATAATGATGGATGGCCACAGACAAAATGTAGAGCAATGGCACCCCTGGCATCACCAGCTGTCAAAACTACTGAAGACAAATCCTTAGTTGACGAGAGAGAGAGGGAGAGAGAGAGAATAAAGAGTGTCACAGAAAATGTGCGGAGAGGGATAAGCAAAGGGAAGAGGGGTCACTAAGAGCTACACCAGATAACTCCAGATCCCCACTGATACCATGCGAGGGCACCTAAGGTTATCTTGGCATAATGCAACTTGTAATGAAGGAGATGATTACTTAAAAAAACACAGAAGGTTTATGTGTAGACCAAAAAGTACCCACCACAGCCTTCATTAACATGTTACAAAATCTGTGACTTGCCACTAGTCGAGCATCTGAGGGAGAGCAGCAGTTTCTGCTTGACACACAGAGTACTCTGTATATTTGTAAGACATCGCAAACTATATAAGAACATTGATGGATAACTTAGTCTATGAAGCCTTTGAGAAATACTGCAGCAGGGTTGTTCTCTCTCTGTTGTTCTCTATATCTCTCCCTTTCTCTCTCTCTCTCTCTCTCTCTCTCTCTCTCTCTCCCTCCCTCCCTCCCTCTCTCCCTCCCCCTCCCTCTCCCTCTCCCTCTCCCTCTATCACTTTCTAGGATGAAATGTGTTCTACTTGATCCCCAGTGCTACGTTCCACCCTTCACCAGAACTAGCTACTTGACAGACAAGTTGATACTCAAACGTCATTGCTTATATCCTAAACATATAAACGGTTGGCCTTTGGACCCCATGCTATTGGAGGTTTAGCTCACCTAATAAATTACACTTGGACAGTTAGGCCTCCCTGCACATCTGCCTATTTTAGATGGGCTGAGTACCCTATAGGTTTAATCAACGCTATATCGTTTCCAGCTTTCTGAGGTGGGATGTTCTTCTAAATGATATTCAGATGCCTGAACGGAACCTCAGAAACCCGAATTCCTGGGTTGCAATAGGCTTTAACTGCAAAATAGAAACTCACACCACACGTAATAAGAATGTATACATTCGTATGTCCTTCTCTTCCTATATCACCATATCTTGACATCCTCATTTGAGGCACAGAACTCTGCCTTATCTCACACTTCTGAATTGGGTTCTATCACTGAAGCTATAATGACTTTCGCAATACTGCCTATAGACCTTAATATCCTACCCATAACAATGCACCATTAAAGCATAACAAATGATACAACTGCATAGGCTCAAAACAGCCATGCTTCATTTTGATGCAAGAAACACATCTGATGTCCGCAGATGCGTACATGACACATGTGATGTCCTCAGATACATATATGTTACACAGAGGTTGGGTAAGTAAAGTGATGGATGCTAGTCAATCTTGCGAAAGTGAAATACTAGCCGAACCAGGCTGTAGGAAATGTGGGCATACCAAATTATTCAGGAAAATGCTCCCAGTGCAGCAAAAATGGAAGGACCTGAAGGGCAATTTTGTTTTAATAAAATTTAAGAATCAGAGCACCTTGATGGTATGAGGGTTAGTATACACCCCAATGGGTTCCAAAAGTGCCTTCCTCTCAGACCTCTCTACACTTCTCACTGAATTATGGAAACTAAGACTACTAGGTGTTTTAATCTTTATGTAGAACCACTTTTCAACCTACTGATGAAGCTGGAAATATCTTTCCACCGATAGGTCATTGTGTCCCAGTAATATAATTATCATTGTTATAAAACTGTTTTTTAGACTTCTAATGTAAGCATGTAAACATATTAAGCTTTCAATAATCATACTATTTTAGCATAAATGAAGGAGAGTAAAGCTTCCTTTATAATAAAACCATTACATGTTCTTATTCACTGGGTAGAAGAGCTACAAACGGCAGTAAAGCCAGCTGGCGCCGCATTATGTAAAGTTGGCACTGTCCCGGGTACAACAGAGATGCAGCCTGGTGCACTCAGGTAGTCATCGTCCTATTACAAATAATGCAGTGCTCCTAGAACAGCCGCAAACACATTCCTGTCCTGGGAAAATGCATTAGTAAAAAGGAAGATTGGCTGTTTAAAGCAGTCTTTCCATCTTTCATAGGGCATGCAGCACACAGCCTTCTTTACAAATGGGGGCCCCTGTAGCAAATGGACCCCGGTTCTCCCCCTGTCCCACTTTCATAGAGCACCCTCTTTGTGGAGCACAGTCGGTATATTTCCTACGGCTGTCTTTGCCAACAGGTCTATGTCTTCAATATGCAAAAACAACAGTTGATGGACAAAATGCAGAACAATGTCATACATTCACCCCAGTACAGAGATCTGGGCCTAAATCCATCGATTTTTGGCACTCCACACCACCCCAGTTCAGACATGGCCATATGCAAATCAGCCTTGACCCTGTGCCTCATGGGAACAGTCCAGCCCGAACTGCCAAGCAATGTCTTCCCTGGACCGGAATCAAGCATCCTAAGACGGGTTTCTGGCTATTAGCCGTCATCAGCCAGGATAGCTTGACTCCAGTGGTGTGGAGAGCACGGGACTCCCGTCTGAGCATACCCGTCCCACTCGGGGTGACAAATGCAAAAATAACAGTTGATGGACAGAATGCAGATCAATGTCATACATTCACCCCAGTACAGAGATCTGGGCCTAAATCCATCGTTTTTTTGCACTCCACACCACCCCAGTTCAGACATGGCCATATGCAAATCAGCCTTGACCCTGTGCCTCATGGGAACAGTCCAGCCCGAACTGCCAAGCCATGTCTTCCCTGGACCGGAATCAAGCATCCTAGGACCGGTTTCTGGCTATCAGCCGTCATCAGCCAGGATAGCTTGACTCCAGTGGTGTGGAGAGTACGGGGCTCACATCTGAGCATACCCGTCCCACTCAGGGTGACAAATGCAAAAACAAGTTAATGGACAGAATGCTGAACAATGTCATACATTCACCCCAGTACAGAGATCTGGGCCTACATCCATTGTTTTTTTGCACTCCACACCACCCCAGTTCAGACATGGCCATATGCAAATCAGCCTTGAGCCTGTGCCTCATGAGAACAGTCCAGCCCGAACTGCCAAGCCATGTCTTCCCTGGACCGGAATCAAGCATCCTAGGACCGGTTTCTGGCTATCAGCCATCATCAGCCAGGATAGCTTGACTCCAGCACTGTCGAGAGCACGGGACTCACGTCTGAGCATCCCCGTCCCACTCGTGTGGAGTGAAAAAAAAACGATGGATTTAGGCCCAGATCTCTGTACTGGGGTGAATGTATGACATTGTTCTGCATTCTGTCCATCAACTGTTGTTTTTGCATTTGTCACCCCAGTGGGATGGGTATGCTCAGACGTGAGCCCCATGCTCTCCACACCACTGGAGTCAAGCTATCCTGGCTGAAGACGGCTGATAGCCAGAAACCGGTCCTCGGATGCTTGATTCCAGTCCAGGAAAGACATGGCTTGGCAGTTCGAGCTGGACTGTTTCCATGAGGCACAGGGTCAAGGCTGATTTGCATATGGGCATGACTGAACTGGGGTGGTGTGGAGTGCAATAAAACTTTGGATTTAGGCCCAGATCTCTGTACTGGGGTGAATGTATGACATTGTTCTGCTTTCTGTCCATCAACTATGCTCAGACGTGAGTCCCATGCTCTCCACACCACTGGAGTCAAGCTATCCTGGCTGAAGACGGCTGATAGCCAGAAACCGGTCCTCGGATGCTTGATTCCGGTCCAGGAAAGACATGGCTTGGCAGATCAGGCTGGACTGTTCCCATGAGGCACAGGGTCAAGACTGATTTGCATATGGCCATGTCTGAACTGGGGGGGGGGGGGTGTGGAGTGCAAAAAAACGATGGATTTAGGCCCAGATCTCTGTACTGGGGTGAATGTATGTCATTGTTCTACACTCTGTCCATCAACTGCTGTTTTTGCATTTGTCACCCCGAGTGGGATGGGTATGCTCAGACGTGAGTCCCATGCTCTCCACACCACTGGAGTCAAGCTATCCTGGCTGAATAAACCGGTCCTAGGATGCTTGATTCCGGTCCAGGAAAGACATGGCTTGGCAGTTCCAGCTGGACTGTCCCCATGAGGCACAGGGTCAAGGCTGATTTGCATATGGCTATGTCTGAACTGGGGTTGTGTGGAGTGAAGAAAAACAATGGATTTAGGCCCAGATCTCTGTACTGGGGTGAATGTATGACATTGGTCTGCATTCTGTCCATCAACTGTTGTTTTTGCATTTGTCACCCCGAGTGGGATGGGTATGCTCAGAAGTGAGTCCCATGCTCTCCACACCACTGGAGTCAAGCTATCCTGGCTGAAGACGGCTGATAGCCAGAAACCGGTCCTAGGATGCTTGATTCCTGTCCAGGAAAGACATGGCTTGGCAGTTCCAGCTGGACTGTTCCCATGAGGCACAGGGTCAAGGCTGATTTGCATATGGCCATGTCTGAACTGGGGGGGGGGGTGGAGTGCAAAAAAACGATGGATTTAGGCCCAGATCTCTGTACTGGGGTGAATGTATGACATTGGTCTGCATTCTGTCCATCAACTTTTGTTTTTGCATATGTCTTCAATATGGCAGGGGTGCAGAGGCAAAGTGTTTCCTTCATTTGCCTGGAGCAACGTCACTCCCCAATGCAAATAAAGGAACCCCCAATTAAGATTATAGCAACACTATATGTCAACTGGTGTGACCTGTATTACAGAAGGGGCTGCAAAAGCATCTGCAGTCCCTACTGTAAGCGCCCTGTGGGTGCAGATATCAGGCACACAAGCCCAGTGTACTTCTGTGGCACTCTTTGTTTTATTGCCCCTGGTGCTTTTATTTAAACTATAATTATTACTAAGTGTGCCCAAACACAAAATAAGCATTTGGCTCATAGATTTTTATTTAAAACATTCAGTAAACATTGTCCTGCCCCCGCCATAAATTTTACTGCATTGAAAAAAGCCAGTCACTTTTTGTGAGGAAACAGACTTTTTTGCAGGTTTATTCCTCACTTTTTGCCCCCTGTGCAGTACTGGATGCTTATTTTTTAAGTTTGAGAGCGCACTGATGGCTCGTAACCAGACCCCCGTGCCAGTGCTCTTACTCACTACAAAATGTATGTTGAATTGACTATGCACAATTGGCATAAGCTGACTTGCTTAAAAGTCCCTAGTATATGGTACCAAGGGTACCTTAGGCATGTATGTTAGAGTGCCCACCGAGGGCAGAAGCACTGATTGTGCCACCCATGTGATAATAGACAAAATGGCTCCTAGCCTGCACTGCAGCCATGAAGAGCAGTTTTAAAACTGCTAGTTTGTCTTTGCCATTTAAACCAATGGCAAAGCCCCTACTTCCCTTAACAAAATAAGGAAAGTCTTATTGAGCCCGAAGGCAGGGAACTGTATGTTATTAAGTGAAATATATAGTTTAACATGGCTTAACGTTAAAATCTCCAACTTGTAGGTTTACTGTGGAAAAGCTAGCAGTCTCATTGGGTAATACAGAGTTATGGGTTGACATCTCGCTCCTGATAATTGCTGAATGGAACTAATAAAATGGATACTTCAAGGTATCAAATTAATTGAGGCATTAAGCCTGACTTGATTCCCAAGCCAAATTTAAGATCACTTTCAAGGAAAAGCAACTTTTAGAAAGTTGTCACTCTGTTGCCCAGTTGATTCAGTAGCCTTTCAAAATTGCTGGTCACCAGGCAGCCTTCTGCCGTCCTTAGGGGTAGTGTGAATGACTCCGAGGCTCAGGAGCAATAGATGTCTGCCACAGAGAGAGGTGTAACTCAGGCGAAAAGAAATCCCCTTTGGACAACTTAATTCACCAAAACACACACATTCATACACATAACCATATCACCAGAACATAACACCATCACCATCAAAGGGCAATTGTTGAAAAATACAAGTATTTTATTAAAAGTTAATCAAACATGTGATAGCACACATAGAAATAATTTTCAAAGAAAGTTTTTTAAAAAGTTAAAAACACTATATAGCAATTGTTGCAAAAAAGAATTAAAAACCAGACAAATTAATACAACACTGGGAGAAACAGCAAGAAAAATTGTTTCTAATCATATATACAGGCAAATACATCAGACCAAATTCATTCTTCCGACATTTGATTTTAGTGAAAATGATTTAACAATAATAACAAATGTCTTCACAGTCTATAGTATGCCTGTTAACAGTAACCATTGACGCGTTTCGGTGGGTATTACTGCGCAAAGATATCTCCTAAAGCACAATACGAATCTGTTCTGAATCCAAAGTATTTACCCCATACAATCTGCAGGTATACCCTTGCAGTCACGTTTATGGGGGTTGGTCAACCTCACCCTCAATTGGACACCCCTATTATTTTGGAGGATTATTTTTCAACCCTTGTGTTTCTTGCACCTAATGGTTAGAAGATGATGCAGCCAATATATGCCTCTTTAAGACAAATTTACGGGCTCAAACATCAAGCCCCTTCCTGTATCACTCTATGCAGGTTTTCAAACTGTTTTGTTTTCCTGTAGTTCCCTCAAGCTTGTCCTGCAGTTCTTGCAGTCCGCAATGGATCTTGTTCTCCGTATAAAGTCACATACTGGGTTGAAAATGCCTCCGTAAACAGGAATCTTTCAGAGAGGTGTTGCAAGAAGCAAAACAGGGTGATCAACGGGGAAGCTGTCCTTAGTGTGCAAATGACGGCCACACTCAAGTAGGGCTGCCTCTTTGTTCAGTTAGATGGGATGCCAGTGGGAACAGAGAGAGTAAACCAGTTGCTAAACCGGGTTTTTCTTGGGTGTGTATATCCACTGGTTTCCAATACTCTTGGGTGGGGTACCAAGCCCCTAACATCCAAAGTAAAGTTAAAAAAAGATCACTCTGGAATTGCTAGATGCCACACATAGCCAGAAGTTATTATAGAGAGGGAGGGATCCTGGTAACCCATTGGCTAGTGGTCAAATCGTCCCCCAGGGGGCTTTCTGGGAACAAATATGGCCATCCTGGCAGCCTGAACCTCAGATCACATGTGGACTAGAGAGAGGACCAAAGGACTGCCCTGCTCACCTGGCAAGAGATAGATGCTGAGCCACCCGATGGACTGCACCTGCTGCTCTTGGACTAGCAAAGAAAAGACTGAACCTGTGGTGCCTGGCTCAAGGAAAGGTCACTCCTGAGCCCCAGACTGAAGTAGTGACTCCAGGGGTCAGTTTGTTCTAACGCAAGGACCATACAATCTGAAGTCATCCACCCTGGGCAGTTAGTAGGCATTTGCAAGGAATTGCCAATGACTACCAATGTGCAGTTAAAAAGATCTCCACTTCGGACTCAAAAACTGCACCTGTGTCTGCCTGACCCATTAGAGTCATCATAATGTGAATTGGCCACCAAGATGGACACTTGCCCTCACCAAAGCAAACTACTGGACCTGCTGCAAACGGAGATCGGTAGACCGCCCACAACTAGCATTTTACACATAGAAGAATGTGAGGGACTCTGACCCAGGTGGTCAAAGTCGCCCCACCTTACCCATGCACCACGGAATAGCCCTAGGAAGGCCCCTGTCGAATTCACAGCACCTAGAGGATATTTCAGCATCCTCTGCATCCTCTATCACCAGCATTGGGGCCACATAAATGAAGGCTATGGCAGTCTTGATGTAAAGTATGAACTGGACTCAACACTGCTTTGGGTAACTGGCCAAATTTTCCTTGCTCAGCCCCCTGACCTTCTCCCTGTCAGAATTTGTTGCTCAACCCTGGTCAGAGGAGCCAAACACAAATCGTCCAAAGTTTCCAAATGTTTACACATTTTACCGTTACCAATGCTGAGATTTACGTTTTACTTACAAATCTACATCGCCGGAACCCTACAGTTGATTTTGCTCATCTTGGTGTCTAATAATTCTTAGATATATAACCTATCTCTATAAATTGGTGTTGGATTTCTTTTGTGTTGTGCATCCTTCTTGTGTTGCTGTTTGGTGGTTCTAAATGATTTACACTTGTTCCTTTGTTTAAGCCAAAAGAGCCTGACTGGACCCAAGACGGTTTTGTAGGTGCATAGCATGATACGGTCACACAACCATGCCCTACAATACACAGCATTCATCACACTTTTTAGTTGCTTTGAACTGCTTTTCTGCATTAAATAACTCTCCAATGCCATCTGTCTTAAAACATATCAGCTCCTATTTCTTTAAGCTCAATATACACTTCTTAACCTTAAAATAGTGTTTTATTTACCATAAATAATGATAGTCTGCGACATCTTTCAGGTGCTGTGCTGCTACACTAGGATAACATTTGCTTTCCAGAGATGCTGTGAAATGTATACATGTTATCTCATTTCCTTTACATGGTGAGCATAATCCTACTGGTGAACCTAGAGAATGATGTAGGGGCTAACTATCATGAAATCACACACTGCCTCTGTAACTAATCCTGGCATACATAGGTTTTAGTTCTTTATACGTCCCGCTGCAGTGCAAATGTTATGTCGCCATATTGTCAATTCAATTGGATTAGAACTGTCATGTCATGACTACCTTTACTTGAACAGGCACTTGAGGAACATGTTCACCAAAACAGAAATGGTATTAGAAATTCACACCCAAGTACTTATAATATTTGAACAACTCTGGTTGTACACTGTTAATGAACCAACCACCCCTCCCCCTTCATCACCTGGGTCTTATTTTTGTTATTTATAAGGTTGAAGCCAACCAGACAGTCAGCTGCCTGGCTGCAAAGACATATTGGGGACATCCTGAAAACTGACCTATAGCTGAATATTGGCTTTTTGTTTTGTCGCTCACATTTGCTCGCTTTCTATTCGCTGGCTTTATTTATTTCAGACCACCCAGCATGTTTTTGTTCCTTTTATTAAGCATAGTCTGTTTACCACCTCTCTCACTGATTATTTGTATTCTTCCATAAGTGCTTGCTTTCTGGGAACTCTCCTTTCTTTTTTAGGATGCCCTCCATGAGAGTGCTTGTGTTGTCAGCACTGCAGTTATCTGGACTATGGGTACCGATATTTCAATATTATTAGAGCCTGCTGCCAAGGGCTATACTGGTTGTTAAAGGCCCTGAACCCGAGTAAATGACCCGAGTTGAATCTCGAATTGTTCGTCTTGCACAGGGATACCAGCATGTTCTTTTTCTTCTCTGGCATAAGGCACTGTCATTTTGTGCGTATTCCCCACAATGCAGTTGTTCCCTGTCGAAAATGGAAGAGCTGTTGTTTAGAAATTAAATAATGGGATATATTTCCAGCTGATGGCTCTGGGACGGTCCTTCCTGGGTGTGAGTTGTGGACAGGTGACAACCGCCTCTCATTCCTAACATGCCTCAGTTGTAGGAGCTTTGAAAGACTCGGGTGTGTGGCTCAAATGTCAAGCGATGTAGACAATATTTACTGTCATGTGATTCGAGTAATAGAATTCTGTTTAGCTGGTTCAAAAGCTCTTCAACAAACAGAGGCAATTCAGTAAACGGATATATTGTTTGACATCAAAGAAGCAGGTATCTCCGTGGGGTGAGCCGCTGGGGGCACGGACTCTGCTCTGTGGCGAACACAAAGGCCACGCTGTGAGCAGCGCCAAGCATGAAATGTATAGCAGTGTGAGAATCATCTTTGTGGCTGGCTAGGGCCTCAGTCAGCAGCTTACAGGTGGTAGATTCTGTGGCATGCTGAAGAACACGTCATGTATGTCTCCTGTGCGATCTCTGGTTGACAACTGATAACCATTTCTGGAGCGAGAAAACTCATTTTTATAATATATTATATCATCCTCTGAAAAAAACTGACCATGAAATTGATTTTAAAAAATGCATAAGGTCACCACCAACTACTGCAAATAGTAGTCACAGGGGCGTAGCAACCAATGGTGCAGCAGGTGCAGTGGCCCATAGCGCAGAGTGACTCATTAAACCCGGATAATTGTTGTAGTTTACTACCCCAAAAGCAAGGCGGCCATTTTGCTTGCTTGCGCCAGGGACGATGGCATTCTTGCTGGTAGTTGTACGTCAGAAGCAAATGCATTAGAGGTCGTGTACACAGGTATCGAACATTTAATGGGATAGTACGACTGCGGTTGTGTGTACGTACGACAGAGTGCACGGTGCACTGGGATTAAGTCAGAGTCTGTGCTGTGGGTCATGTCGAGTTACACAGCAGGGGTTGGAGGGGCCAGGAGTCAGGAAGATACCAATTTTGACAGGGAATTGGTTTAAACAGGGTGATAGAGAAATCATTTTGCACAAGTATTTCAGGTGATGAGAAGGTTCCAGGTAAGAGGGCACTGCGGGAGGATGCGTGGTATGAAATGTTTTAAGTTAGGTACTGGAAATCCTACTTCGCTGTATGAATAATAGTCTCGTGCGAGTCCTTATATAACCCTTGCTTTAAATGGGTCAGTATTTCCTTTAGACCGGTACTGAGTGCCGGCCCTTTTTTATTTTGAGAGCCAGAGTACCTGTACTTCTCAAGAAAAACGAAATACTTTTATTTGTAGAGTACCAGCACTTCTCAGAACAAACAGGTACCCTGTAACAGAGTAGCTGAACTTCCATTTTTCCATTTCAAGCACTGTATATAACTAAGTTGAGTTCATGTCTCCAGACAGGTATCCTGCTTCTACGCTATAGCTTTTCCACTCAGCCCAAGTCACAAATATTTATTAGGTGCCTTCAGAGCTTAAAGTGGGCCGGGTCTCACCGGTGCTGAGCCCTTGGCAGTTTTTTAAAGGGGAACTCGAAACAGGTCTCTTATCGGGCTTTGTTGTGTTCCCTGGCACAGGCAGTCTGTTTTTTCCGTACTGCAGTGACAGTAGGCACATGAATTTGCGCGTGCTCACAATGCTCACTTCTCGCTAGCGGAAGTTAAGGCATGACGTCATGCCAGGTGAGCATTGTAGGGGAAGGAAAATCCTTCAAAGAGAGTCATTTTCTCTCTGAATTTTCCTTCTCTTTTTTAAACTCAGGAGCAGCAAC
Source organism: Lissotriton vulgaris (assembly GCF_964263255.1). NCBI lineage: Eukaryota > Metazoa > Chordata > Amphibia > Caudata > Salamandridae > Lissotriton > Lissotriton vulgaris. Next base: position 955,457,090 of record NC_141689.1, on the reverse strand, counting down.
ATTGTCGTGGGTCACCAGGGCTTTAAGTGGAAGCTTTATCAATATTGTAATCAAGCCATAGTTGATACTTATTTATCTTATGCAACTAACAACCATTGACAAAGCCAATAGTCGACTTCTTGTTGGTATAATGTTACTTGTATCATATATCGGTAAGCAATGACAGAAAAAGCAAAATACGTTTGGGAGGCACACTACGCTAAGCACAGATTTTTAGCTTACCTGTTTTTAAGCCACGCTCTTAATTACATTGGTCACGCCCCTTTGATAGAGAGTTTATTCATCCCACTTAAAGCCCTGGGTGTCTTCCACACTGAAGCTAAACCTATGAAACAGTGCCTCCACCTGCCACCATCAAACTACCTTTCTGTCTTGATGACCTACTGGTATGACGTGAGGCCTCTTGGGAACATCTTTATTTTGTGTCCTTTCTTTATAGTGTTTAATTTGTGCAGCTGTTCCATCACCCTTGAGATACTGCAAGACACAAGTTGAATGGAATTGCTCTTCAAGGGTCAAACAGGTATTCTTGTGACTCAGAATCACTAAGGTATTTCGAAGAAGGATCAGGAATGAAACCCCTGGAGGTGCCAAGGGTGATCACCTCAACATTCTAGCTGGTAAGTCTTTGATTTCTGAAATCCCTCTCTGAGTTGTCTAAATGGACAACCGAAACCCTGAGAAGAAACGCTGGTATGGTGAATATCCATCCTCACACACTCAAAAGACACATGTGCTGCTGACATCACCCGCAAGGAGAAAAAAATGTGATCATGTTACCGGTGCACGCACACTTTGGAGCCACTCTTCCCTTTGCATTTTAGACACAGCTGTTGCTATTAATTTCGAATAAAAGGCTCTGAATGTATTCAGTTTTCTTTTCCAGACCATATTACTATCAATCCGTCAGGATTTGTTGACAGGGGCGTAGCTTCGTGGGGCGGGGAGGGTTGGGGGGTTACCCCACTTAATAAATATAGTTTCTGATAAATAGTTGGTTACAGGTGCTTTCAGTTGGGTATTGTGAGATGTCAGTCGGATTTTACCAGGGATTTTTACATACACACAGACAAAATCACACACCCACTTCGTTTTGAAGGTCCTCAAAATATTGGTTATTTTACAAAATATTGTATATGCTCCCTCAGAACTCCTACCAATCTGCATTCTTTCCCCTTTCCATTATCATTTGGCCCCTCTCATGCACCCTGATTGTTATCTAATATATTGAAACATTATATGCCAGCCTGATTGTTGGAAAATCCAAAGTTCCCACCACCCAAACATACTGGCCAAGCCACGCCCCTGTTTGTAGAGTGCGACTGCATCACCCATGAGGGTCTCGAGGCATTGGCCCTAGAGCTTTGGAAACCAAGTGATAGGAACTCTGGTTAGTCTCACTGGATACTACTGAAGTGCAGCACTCATAGCACAAATGATGTACTCAATGCGATTTGCAATACAGAACATGCATAGGTGAGTTCACTATGACATGGAAGGGAAATCTGGTGCACCAGCAAAACAGAGAAAGGCAGTCATAGCTGAAGCAAATATATGAACAAGGCACTCTGTTAACAGGCAATCACTAACATTCATAAAGGTAAAAAGGTGTTTTTGTAATTAATGCCATTTATGTGTCTTGATTGATAAGTCCTAAAAAATAAAGTGGGGGGACTAGCCTAGTTAGGCAGTATGCAAGTGACATCACGGTACATGACATCACGGCGTGAAATCGCACGTGGCATCACAAGAATTAATGTCACATGAAATGGCATCACAAGCCATGACTTTACAGGAAGTAAAATCATGAAGTGATATCAGATCGTAAGACCTTGCATATACAAATATGCATATGGATGGATACTTACATGTTTGCACAGAGGGCCTCTGGGCCACTGTTGTGGTTTGGTTGTCTGTGGACTTCCATGTGCCAGTGCCAGGCTGGATAGCACTGCGAGGCCTTTGGCTAGGAATTGCTCGTTTCAGTTTAGATTTAGGTGTGGGACCACCTGAAACAAGATGGAAACAGCGGTTAGAGACTGTCTAATGCCAGAAGGTTCTAAACATAAATAAGGAGTATGCAGTGTTTTAAATCAGATGCAGCTGTAAGTTGACTGTAGACCTGGTCCTTTTATCAGGCTTATCCCCACATTTTTTCCCTTCCTCCTGTTTTTTCTGACCTGTTTTTGTTGGCATTAGGACTCTGGGTGCTTTACCACTGCTATTCAGTGCTAAAGTGCATGTGCGCTCTCCTCGGGCTCACACCCGTTTGGCATATTTAATTTACATGTAAGTCCCTTGTACAATGGTATCCCATATACCCAGGGCCTGTAAATTAAATGCTGCTAGTGGGACCGCAGAGCTGCTTGCACCACCCACAGAAGTAACCTTTCAAACCCGTCTCAGGCCTGCGACTGCCACTGCAATGCCTGTGTGTGTGTTTACTGCCACATTGACTTGGTATTTAAAGTTAACTACCAAGCCTGAAGCTCCCCTTTTTCTACATATAGGTTACCCTTAAAGTAGGCCCTAAGTAGGTCTATGGGCAGGGTCCTGTGTAGGTAAAAGGTAGGACGTGTGCCTTTATTGTGTGGCATGTCCTGGCAGTGACAAACAGCCTATTTGGTTTCTCACTGCTGTGAGGTCTGCTCCTCTCATAAGTTTGCATTGGGAATTCCCTAGTTTGTTCTTCAGTGGTAATATCTGATCTGAAAGAAGTAGTGTTGCCATGTGTGGCATGTTTGGAATAGTGGTGATAAATCCTGCTTATTGGTGAAGGTGGATTTTTCATTACTACTTTAGAAATGCCACTTTTAGAAAGTGATCAATAAACAAAAAAATTGCCTGTACCACTACTATTTTAAGCTCGCATTATTCCCGCTTATTGGTCAAACACACCTGATTCTTGTTTGTACCGGTATTTTATTTATACCATTTGCTTTGAAAAAAGTTTATATATACCAAAATTTATATATGAAAAAGAGAAAAATGATCTATTTCTCCTTTTCTTTTTTAAAATTTTTTATTTCGCAACTCAGTACAGAGAAAAATATACAAATTAAATAATACTAAGCAAACAAGAAAAAGGAATAGCAAAATACGCATGGAGAGACAAGTAAAACAGTTACAAAGCTCAGTAAAAAAGAAAAATACAAAGCAAATAAAAAACAAATAATATTGCAAGTAAATTCGACAGAGTACAATTCAAAAATTCATTCAATTAATGAAACAACCCCATATTTTATCACATTTAGAGAGAGAACTGGTACCTCAAAGTTTGGCCAGGGCCACTTCCATGGAGTAAATGTCATTTATCAGTGACCACCATTCCATAATATGCGGGGGTTTAGGGGAGATCCAGGCATGTGCAACTGTTAATTTGGCACAAGATAATATAATAGTAACTAAGGCTTGCTGCAGGTTGGGTAGCAAATATATAAAGTTTGGTATATATAAACTTTTTTCAAAGCAAATAGTATAAATAAAATACCGGTACAAACAAGAATCAGGTGCGTTTGACCAATAAGCGGGAATAATGCGAGCGTAAAATAGTAGTGGTACAGGCAATTATTTTGTTTATTGATGATATATGGCTCAGCCTAGACCACATTCCTGAAGGGCCTAACTCCCTAGTCTTTTCAAAACTTTTAGAAAGTGGGCATTTCTATGTACTTATGACTCTCTGGGCCTCATTAGGATGTCGGTCAGAGTTGCCTCCGACCAACACTGTTTCTTTGTGAGAACCAACCGACCATAGGTTAGCAATTGTGCGATCGCAAGCTCCCATTTCTCTATGGGAGCCTGTGCGGCAGGCGGAAACCGTCCACAGCATAAACTCTCATTGAGAAATGGAGTTTGTGTAAATCCCTGCACCGTGTGGCAGACACGGTTAAGGGATTTTCAGGGGGGCACCATAGGTGCTCCCCAGGGCCACAACTGGAGGCTGCAGAGTAATGGGGGTCCTGCTAGGGGCCCCCAAAGTGACTTTCTGACAGCCTTTCCATGGCAGAAAGGCCAACATCGAAAGGCTGTTGGAAACCAACATCATAATCCCAACTGTGGAAACGCCGTCCTTAAGGAATGATGAATGTTTTCTGACTGGCTGATGGACTCTTTGAGCCCATCGGAACTGAGTTGGATGTCCCGGCCTGTTTGGACTCCGACCCCCGTCATTGAAATATGGTGGTTGGAGTTCAAACCACTAATGCTGGTCTTTCTAACCAACATCAAAATAAGGTCCTTTGTGCTTTGCCGCATGACTGTAATCAACGTCTGGTGTAGACTGACAAGGGCTGTTTCTGAATTCATTCTAGACAGTCAAACAAAGGGAGGTGAGGTGTGCATTGCATATCCTGATGTCCAATCACCAAGCTAAAGGGTCTTCCTGAGCTAGAGTTGTGGGAGGAATTGTCACTGACACCTGAATAGCCTGTCCTCTCACAAAGCTATCTCCACGTTATTCTACCTTTACTACGTGGTCATTACTTCGTATTACCATTACTATGTATATTTTAGTTCGCAGATGCCACTACTTCATCTCCACGCTCCGTTAGTGTGTCTGGAGCCGGGGCTGGGATTGAATGAGGGTTTTGTGCACGTCTAAAGGTCTTCTGAGGTTACCTCCACATCAAAGACATTTTGAGTATAAGTACAGGGACTCTGACCCCATGATCTGAGACACTGTGTGGGACTCGTAAACAGAGGCTGCTGGCTCTACATACTGCACCAGAGGAACTGCTGTGCTGTCAGGAAAACCACCACTTGGACTTTGCTTTGTTGTGCTGACCTGTTTAAAAGACTGTCTCTTTGTCTACAATGACCCTGTGTGCTGACCTACTGCTGCCTACAGTTCTGTTTGTGTGCCCCCAGTGATCTCCCTGGGCTTGATGATTTGCCATGTGTTTGTAAAAACCTAGCGCATGGTGAGCACTTTGTTTTTCTTGTTATGATACCTCAAACTGAGCATGATAGGCGCTTCAGCCTTTGCGTCTGCTGTATCAGGCCTCTTGATTTATGGGGGCTGGCACGGTAGCACTGAAGAAGTGTCTGGACTCCAGCTGCTTAAACTGGTGCTGCAGCACCGACTACTGCGCAATTGGTTCTGATCCTCTAAGATGCACTCTGGAGGTCGGGCCAGCTTTGAGCATGAGCAAGGCCTTGGGGAAGAGATCGTGCAGTGCTCTGGCAGCTGGGGAGCACGCTGCTGCATGAAAGGCCAGCCCTGTTCAAGGAGTCCCTGGAAGCTGACAACAGCTACTCCACTTGCCTTGAGGAAGGCACTGGTTAGGATCCGAGGTCATAATGCGGATGCGTCAGAAGTAACAACTGCTCGATTGGGACCCAAGCAGTCCCAGTGTGGCTGCCCAGCGCTCCTCGGCTTGGGGACTTTCCTTTTTGGGGTTCTGGTCATACACGAGTAGCTGCCCTGTGTTCAGTTTACAAGCAGGGGACCCAGTGAGGTCTCCCGCGTTGTAATCTACAGCAGGGGCCCTTTCCCATGTGTTGGCATACCTTGGGGGCACTGGCTCTTCATTAAAGAGCATTTTGGGAAGAGCCCTCAACGGATGTCCCCGCTTCATTGAAAAACACTGAAAGTGTTGTTAACCATGCAGAAGGTGTCCTGTAACCTACGCAGGGGCTCTTTTTACCGCATAGCATATAATAGGGACGTAGGGTCACTGAATCTAGGTGATCTGCCCGATGTGCTGATGGTGGTTATTATTCATGAAGTATTGGTGAAACTGGATGATGGTATTTTGGTGAGCCATGCTTTTCTAGTGATCTATGATGCTCCATGTATGTTGTTTCAAAACCAAGACTCAGTACTTGCCCTACTGTGGTGAATTGTGTGGTTTTCTTTTTCATTACACGCTGCATGTCATGTTCATGGTGAGGTGTTAGTGTATGCCTTGCACTGACAGGATAATGAGTAACATAGAATGTGATTGTATCAAATACACAGTAATTATGTTTTGGTGACGTGCAATTGCACACATTGTAATGTTGTGACAATTACCTAATTGGCAAAGTGATAATTAGTTTATGTGGTTTTGGTCTTAGTTTATATGCAGTACAGATATGTATTTTTATATACTACTATGTGGTGTCTCTTTTGTGATGTATTTATTGTGTCACTGGTGTGTGTGTGTGTGTGTGTGTGTTGTGCAAACGCTTTACACATTGCTTCTGGGATAAGCCTGGCAGCTCATGCCAGCTACCAAGGAGGTGAGCTGGGGTTATCTTAGGTGTGTAACTACCTTACCCTGACTAGAGTGGTGGGTTCTCCCTGGCTTAGGTGCATACCCTAGCCAACCAGGAACCCCATTTCTAACAATGACACACACCGTCACTGTTCTTGCAAGGCCTGGTGCAGCACACTTTTCAGCGCTGCTAACCCTTTCGTGAAACGATACTGGCACATTCCATCTCTTTCTGTAGCTGGCGATAACAATCTCAATGTTTTATTTTAACATACTTTTTGGCCATTACCTGTGTCCTGTATGAAATGCAATTTCAAATTCAGAACGCACATAAAGCTACAGCAATTTAAAAGCAAGAGAATACTGTAAATAATGTCATGCCGGTTCATACTTCAAAGCGGGAGTCGTGAAATATGGGGCACGGTTGGAGGTATGGGACATGGGTGATAGTTTGTCATATTTTCTGCTAGCTGGAGGATTTAAACAATTCTGGTTCGTTGTTTTTATATACTTCATTGAGCGCGAGAGATTTTCTTTTGCACCTCCTCTCTGTCTCTGCTCAACCAAGTCCTTTTTGGGATCCTTCCTTAGTTTACCCCTTGTGTGAGATTAATTACCTTTCACTTCCTGGCACCTGCTCACCTTTGTTTCTTCATACACTTTGCTCCATGTGCACCCAGATTCTCTTGCGTTGCGTAATTGCTTTTCTTTGTTTTTTGTCCTCTATGTTTATTTTGGAAAGGCTTCACATTGCCTCGTGATATAGATGGTTAAGTGTCTTGTTCTCTCTCCTAATTCAGAGCCCTTCATGTTAACTTTAATATGCTTTCCTTAATCACTGAGGGCCACCTTTATGAGACTGCTGCGCTGCACTGCGTGACAAGGCAGGAATGCGCTGTATTGAAAAGAATATGGGGAATTCCTGCCTTTCCCCCTGTGCTGTTGCTGTTTTGGCTGCCTTGCGGCAATGCAGGCCCCCCTTGCAACATGGAGCAAGGGTGCCTGCATTGTAAGGTAGATTGTTTTTGTGCACAAAAACATTCCCCCTAGGCATTTTCCTCTTTCTACCTGTGCTGCAGAGTGCGTCCCACACAGAAAGAGGAAAAATCGAGGAAGAGGTTGCGCCTCACATGGGGAGGTGTAGGTTTTTGGTGCATTCCCAGGTCTGACTAACTACAGGGAGGAAACCAGTCTATTAGGTGTGACAGAAAGACCACCAATGTAGGAGCAACCACAGTTCACCAATTTTACATAGCTTGTCCAATTCCAGGCCTGAGAATAGTTTCCATCAGCCCACCCATTTGGCGGAACTTTGTCATCTGGAAAACCGAGAGAGAGGGGTCACCTCTAGCCAAGGTGGTTCAAAGGCTGATGTACATAAGTACTAGACCTCCTACTCTCAAAAAGTCTCAGCCACTATGTTTGCTCAAGGTATGTGAGGACTGATGGAGTGCAGTGCAAGTGATAAACGTGTGTGTAATAAAAATGACTAAAAGGACAAAAAATATGTTTATTGGGAATTGTCCTAATGCCATCTGATAAAAACCGCCTGATAGTGTAGGATAATTTTGACTATCTTTTGGCTAGGTGTGAGGTAATTCCCAGGTCTAACAGTTCTGGTAAATCTGGGAAAGCGTCTTAATCAATGGATGTTGCATGGAAACACCCACGCAACACCCATGGAATGCCTCCCTGGTGCAAAGGAAGGCAACTCAATGATTTGCGCTGCGTTGCTCTACTCAAGATTTATGAAGCTACTAAGGGCCACGCCTTGTGTGGCGTCATAAATCACATTTTTTAGCTGTGTCACACTTGCACCATGTTGCGTGGTGCACAAGCAACGCAACAGGGCTTGTAAATATTCCCCTATGTGTGGATTTAGGGTAGGACAGGCACCAGTGCTACACAGTAGCATTAGATATCATATATTTTTTTAATGAGATGTCAGATTCCCTCTCAGGGTATTTTTGCACCGTGAACTTGGCACAGCATTTGAGCTCCCCTTTCTTTCTTGTTGGACGTGCAACCCGCCGGCTTCTCCAAGCTTGACCTCTGACTCCTCTCTCTCTCAGCTCACTGCTTATTCCAGGGGCTAATGGACATCTGTTTACCACCAACTTGGTGGGGTCACACACTGCAGTGCTTCAGCTGGGCGATGCCCGCGTATACCAAGGCACCCATCTAAAAAAAGAATGCAGAATTACCTTCAGGCTGCTCCCCTACGTGCACCTAGATACTGACGTGCATCAACCCTGCCCAACGCCCATGTCATTCTAGACCAGGGGCAACACACAGCTCTGCCAGTGTACTGTGGGCTTGACCTGCAGAACCACGCCCTCCACGCTGACCGGCAGCACTTCCGCTTTTGCATTACAGAAGCCCACAAACAACTCTGCCAAGCATCTGGCGCCTGACCTAAGTCCTCTCTGACATAAGAGTACTGAAAACCCCCCGTGTTTGCACCCCGTCAGTGACCTGCAGCAATTTCAATACTCCATTACTGAACCCACCACTTCTAGACTATGCACGTCAAACTTGATGTGGAAATACCCTCTGATGTTCTGGTGCTGAGACCCACACACAACTCCTCTAAAGCTGGTGTGTTTTTTCCAATGGACTTTAAACATCATCATTAAGCAGTAAGTGCTTTTCCAGACTCAGACAAAGCTTCTCCTTCAGTGCACCTCAGTGAACCCAGAGCAAGCCAAGGTCCAGCACATCGAAACTAGCAAAACCAACACGCCACACTGAACTGTTGACTGCCTAAGTCAGAAAGAAGGTGTTCCTCATTAATAAAACTATTTAACAGCAGTCATGGACGAATCTCTGTATCATTTGCTCTTTACATTGATTAATAAATGTCCTAAACAGCAATTGTTCCTACGGAATAATCAATTGCAACAACTATTGCAAACTATAAGGACGCCCCCTGCAAGTACACAAAGCAATGACAAGAAACCATAGATTGATCAGCTGCTCATGCCATATCTGGGTACATCCCTTCCCTTGGCACAGAAAGATATATACGCAGGAAGTTCTTTTTAATAAAAACCTCTGTCTGTTTGCTTGATTGGATTCTACACACTGCCCTCAGGAAACAAGGAATGAAGACAAAGAACGGCCTACGGTTTGTTGTTGGAATCAAACGGTGGTGATTTGGGTGTGCCCAACAACCACGGCCCAAAGTACATTTGCAAATATTTCTACACCATGCATGGAAACACTTTGTAAGCTGTGCAATTATGTACATAGAAGGGTTTTTCAGGAACTCCTGTAGTTTAAGAGTTGGCTGATAAGTCCACTTAAACTGTCAACAGCTACTATTAACCCCACCCACCCACGCCTTACTCTATGGTACAGTGAACGTCATTTCTTATCCGTAGCAAGTGTGGTAGAGCAGTGTATTGTACACCGTGCATGGATTACAGCCTCAACGTTCCTCTTGAGATAAGTGGAAAACTTATGTCACGTAATCAATGAATATCAACTCAAATGTCTTCAAAGCGAGAGGCTGAAGATCCTCCCCTTGAAATGGTGGGGCAAGAGAGACACAATAGAGCCCCACCAGTTGTATGTCTATTTCCAGATTGCCAGCTCCTATGATGCCTTCCCTGCTAGTCATCTTCAAGCACCTTCTTAGTGCCACGGATCTGCATATTGGCATTTTTTCTCAGCACTTCATCACCCCTATCCAAGGCCCATCCATTTTTCTTCTAGTGCTGGTCATTACTATTCAATATTTATTCTGGATTCAACAATAGTTATTTAAATTGCTGCTTTGAATTTATTTACATCAATGACGTTTGACATGCAACGCCATTGCAACTGGACAGACAACATACTTAGCCCCCTCATGTGGCCATTTCAGAAGACATGATATATGTGATATTGAAAGCTACTGTGCTGGGAAATCATTGTAAATATTTTGGACCCGTCTGATGAAATGTTCCACAAAATCTACTGCAATGGTACCTGGAAATAAACAATTTTCTGCCTCCCAGTCAGTCGGGTTTCAGAGCTAAATGTAGCACAGAAACAGCTTTGCTAGAAGTAGTTGACCATGCTAGGTAATGGGGGCAAGGCCACCCTGATTATGTTAGATATATCAGTGGCCTTTGATATGGTCCCTCATGAAAGGTTGCCAGCTCGCCTACAATCTTTTGGGATTGGAGCTCTGGCCCTGAAGCGGCTGACCTCCTTTCTGAACACCAGACGTCAAGAAGTGTGGATCCCACCGTGTTCATCCCCAATTTGTGAGTTGGCTGTGGGAGTACCTCCAGGTTCAATATTGAGATCCACCTTATTCAATGCCTACCTTACTCCTCTAGCTGTTTTGGTTAAGGCCCTGGGGGCGAAAGTAATATCATACGTAGATGACATTCAGTTGCTTTTCACCTGTGGTAAAGGGGTAGAATTCTATAGAAGGGTCATTAAGTCTTGTCCCTGAAATGTGTTCAAATGCCGAACCACTAACCAATCAAACTGCAACCCAGACAAAACTGTGATTGTGTTTATTGGTGTTACCTCACCAGAGGTTTGGAGCACTTGGTGACCTCAAAACGTCCCCTCAAGGTACGCTACAGTGCTAGGTAAAAAACCTGGGAATCAATATTGACAGTGCTTTGTCCTTCCAACCCCAGATGTAGGTTCCGGTGGGTTCTTTTGTGGGGCAAGTACGCTCTTTGAAAAATTCTTACCTCTCCTACCTGTCGAAACTAGGAAAACGGTGGTTCAGGCCATGATCACTTCCTGGCTTGACTTTTTATTTATTTTATTTTTTGTATTTTTAGAGTTTTCTTTAGCGTGAACACTACCCAGGGCAGGGTATCAGAGCGCTTTACAAGGAAAGTAGAATGAGTATAGAGCATTTTGCAAAACAGGAGAACAGATACAGAATCAAAATAATTCTTACAAGGTTAGGTAGGTAGAACAATGAGCATGTAACAGTAGGAACAAGTTTGAGTACGCGTCAGTCATAGAGGCGAAGGTGTCATGAAGCGAAGTGAGGAAACAAGTTCGAAGTCGTAGACTGGTTCAGTGCCTCGTGGAATTAAGGGAGGAATTTGCTCATCAGGAATGATTTTGCTTCCCTTTTGAATAGGGTTGTAGATGAGATTTTTTTGATGTGCAGAGGTAGCTAGTTCCATATTCTTGGTGCCACTCCGGTGAATGCTCTGTCAGAAGTTTTTTTATTGCTGAAATGAGAGGGTTTCAGGAGTAGATTGTCGGCACTCCTAGACTGTCTGTTTCCTCCCGATAAGGTATGTTATTGGGATAGGTACAGGGGGGTGTTGTGGTGTAGAGCTTTATGAGTGATGCACGTCATCTATAGTTGGATTCTGGCTTCATAGGATAGTTGAGCGCCTTCAGGAGATATGTGGTTACATATCCTAGATCCTGTTTAGAGTCTTGCAGCTGCATTGAGACAGGCTTTTAAAGGGGCTGTTGAGATTTTGGGAACATCCGTACTCCAATCTTGAAATAACTAAAGCCTGAACTGCAGTTTTGAGGTCACGGATCTCGATGAATGGTTTCATTTTTCTGAGATAGCTGAGGTGAAAACGGGCATTTTTGGCCAACAGGTTGATGTGCATTTGCATGTTAAGGTTCTTCTCCAATGTAATTCCAAGCGATTTTGTGGAGTCCACCAGAGTTGGCGTGCAATTCAGGGCCATGATCATCTTGGTCCATTCCTTTATTTACAGCGAGCTTTTAGTGGGGGAGATTAAGAGAAAATCACATTTTTGCGAGTTTAGCTTGAGGAAGTTGGTCGTTATAACATAACTAGAAAATGTAGGGAGGGTCCAAGGGAAAATATTTATAGACCTGCAAGAAGTGTATCCCTATTAACAATAATCAAAAACACAAGACTTCTTGGGTCTTCAAAAAAGTGTAATGAAAAGAATGTCTCTCAGAAGAGGCCCCCTGGGGAGCAAACCCTTTTAGGACAAATGCCCTCACTAACCACGGGTGACATGCTTCATCATATGGGCAACTTCTTCCATCACACTCCTGAGTTGTTACCAGGAAGATGCGGGTCTGCTTATCCATTACATTGGGTAAGTAGAATACTGGTGTGCAATTCAATTTAGACACCTATGGTTATCATAACACTTATACTGTGATGGTGTATGACCTATAGTGTTTTGTGTTTTTTTGTCTCTCTGGTTTACAGATAAGTTCCAGTAGTACCAAACAAACATTGGATTACTAGTTTGGTATCACGTAAATTTATTTTCTCTTGTATTTATTTCACTCACGTATGCAGCAGCATTGTTTTTGGTCCTGATAAAAGCCTGATACATTTAGATCATATAGGCTGAAACATGTCGACCGACCTGATCATCCTAGCAGTTTAATTTACACTTCTTTGCATTGCTTTTTAATCCTGCCAATTTGGGCAAGCAAATAAAGATACGTTTGTATCAAATAAGGTAGTTTTAATATCACTATTGTCTTTTCACATACAGTGATGCACCCTCACTACACCTATACTCACATATGGGAGTCCAACATAGGACACATTGATAAAACAACCCAGAGCTCCTGCTTCACAGTGAGGTGGTTGCAGCCCTCAGTGGAACTAGGTTTTTCCACTGGGAGGAGGTGCCCATATGATGAAGCATGTCACCTATGGTGAGTGGGGGCATTCATCCTAAAAGGGTTTGCTCCCCAGGGGGCTTTTTAGAAGTTGGTCGTTAGCCAGTGGACTGTCTTTTTGAGAGCTTGATTCATCATCTTTATCTCTTCAATGGAAGAGATCTTAATGTAAAGTTGAGTGTTGTCCACGTACATGTGGTAGGAGATATGTGCTTGCTGTTGTAGTTCGGTTAGTGGGTCGACAAATAGGTTGAATAGCCTGGAGAATAGGGTCGAGCCTTGTGGTACTCCAAGTTGGTTGGGTGAGGAGGGAGAAAGTTTTTTGTTTACTATGAACAATCGTGTTCTGTTTTCCAGAAAGGATTTGAACAATTGAAGGACTGTGCCAGATAAAAGGATCTTGTTTTCCAGTCTTCTTAACTATGTTAGGCCTTCCAGAATACCTTCTAAGTCGCTAAAAAGTGTCCAAGAATGCGGCAGCCAGAATCATTCTTAATCTTGTTCCAAGGACTCATATGACAGCACACTTGAAGGCACTTCCCTGGCTCCCCATCAAAAGAGGATTCTTTTTAAGACACTGGTCCTGGCCCATAAATCCCTTCATGAGAAGTGAGCTGTTCCCCAAAGAGAATGATATGTGAGTATGCCCCTCCCAGGTTTTGTGATCAACACACAGCCATTTAGCAAGCATTCCTAAAATTCGCCTGGCCAGAATTGGTGAAAGATCTTTCTCTTTTCTTGGTTTGAAGGCCTGGAATAAACTCCCTTTGGGAACTGCTTGCCATCTCAGAGCTTCCTGTTTTCAGGAAGTTTCTAAAACCTTGTTTTTCCAACAAATCAAATAAGACTATAATTTTCTGCTGGCAGGATTCCCGATCTTCAGCACCAGGACATTCTCTGGAGTATGTGCGCGCTCTATATATGCCTTTTTACTTGACTTCACTTCATGATGTAATGTGAAGTGGTAATCCTTTTTTAGAAGGGCTTTTTCCAGGTAATGTTTTTGCACTGTGAGGGAGGAGCACAAGTTTGATGCAAGGACGAAAAATCACCACCTCCATGTTGCAGCGGATACCTGATAAGGTACCTCTGCCTGGTACATGCCTGTAGATTAAGAAGCACTCTATAGTTATTTGAAATCCCTGGAGCGTTAAGGGGTGACTCTCCAACGCCATTTTAAATGTTCTGCATCCATAATCCTTTCTGGGTACATTGACTGCATTCCCCATTCCATGGATGGCGCCATTTTAAAGTATTTATTGGTATCTACCATGTCAACCTTGGGATTGGAGAGACATAGCCGTAGGGCAACTGGAATTATGTAACAGTGAAGGATCAAACTGTTAAACAGGAATGGCAAAATTATGCAGCAAGAAAAGGTAAATTACATGGCGTAATGTGGCACCAACTGTAGCAGTAGTATTTCATTATTTTATCATTTTAACACCTTATAATACTGTCTGGGCAAAGATGCAGCTCATTCGTACCAGGTCATCAACTAAATTCAGCCATCAACCAGATAACTTTTACAAAGGATCAGGTGCCGGTCGCAACTATGCGTGACACTCTTGGATCCTTTCGAGTAAGAAACACATTTGAGTGGGGGGATTCTGCAAATTATGTAGCAAGTGGGTGATTATGTGACAAATGCGCCCAATCCATAATTATGTGGAAAACACTACAGCCGCACTATTCCATAATTCCAGTGGCCCGGGAGGTGCAGTTTGCACTGGTGTTTACTGCAATATTTTAACTTTTGAGAAAGCTACCCTAAGAAAACCACATGCATGCCTTTGAATATTTTACATACAATTCTCAGAGGCCATCACTTGTCATACTATCAACCCAACAATTCAGCGTTATATCGGATGGCTGTAGATGGTTTATCACGCACCTGGGAGTGGATGGCTCTGGGATACCTCCTTCTCTCGCCTCTTCGATGCTTCAGCTGAAAAAGGCCGCTGCAGGACCTGTGATCTGTAATATGCAAATGGGAAAGGTTGGTAGCATTATTTCCTTTTACATCCTGTTGTATGATTTGTCATTAAAACACAAGAAAGCAGCTGTGTACTGTAAACCTCCCAGATAACCATAATCAGTTGCAGGCATTAGCACAAAGTGCTCTATCATCTGATTGTATGAACGTCATATCAGGAAGGGCAGAACTGACTGGCCTTTTGAGACTGGTTTTGGGATTTCATTTATGGAGAGATGCTCTTGTGTGGTAACAAGATGATGGACAGCGTTCTTCATTATCACTTCTGGCGCATGGGCGCCCTGCTGACTCACTGCAGACCCATGCCTGGAATTATATATATATATATTTTTTTTTTCTCCAAGTTTCAAAAACCTTTATTTCGTACAAAGCATGGCATATCAGTGCAATAGCATCGGGCCATATCACATTAAGTATTCATGCAGATCATTAGCACCTTCCCATGCCTTATGGTGTACATTTTGTCGATTAGAACATATCCAGTGAAATTGAAAGAAAAAAGAAACATTAACTCCCTCCCCACCCGCCCACTGTGCTCTTCGCATAACTTGCCGCAGATAGGGGCATATTATCAAGAAAGGGCGTTACATTACCGCCGCTTTTATCGGCAGGAAACTGCCGATAAAGCGGGGGTAATGGGCTTGATAATATGCTCTATGGAATTCCAATCGAAGCCCATGTTACTTGTCTTCACATCTAACATGGGCTTCGATTGGAATTCATAAAGCATATTATCAAGCCCATTATCGCCGCTTTATCTGCAGTTTCCTGCCGATAAAAGCGGCGATAATGTAACGCCCTTTCTAGATAATATGCCCCTTAGTTCCGGATCTCAAGTTATCAACCATGGTAGTCACTGTGACAAAGTCTTGTGTAGCAGCCCGCTCAGTTCAATATGACACGTGTGATGCTCCGTCCGCATCTGGTAGGTCTCTACAGCATTTCTCTTCGGAGTCACAATTTCAGTCTAGCACCACCTGTGCTTCTCGGTGGGAGCTGCGCCCCCAAATAAGCTTATGTGATTCAAGCAGTTCAGAGGAGGTAGCATATTGTTCCAATCTATAGCAGTATTACTAGTCAGTAGATTCAGGATTATCTCTTCCCTCCCCCTCCCCTTCTTCTCTTTCCTCCTCCTCCCTTACCTGTTGCTGCAGGAGGTAAGATGTGAAAGGGCCCCGTGATTGCATCGGTAAGAGCTCTGCATATGTATGTAAGTGGTCTTGCCATGTGGTCATGGTCAGTATACATTGTTTGAACTTGGGGGCCGACGTCTTCCCCACCTGCATGCTACTAATCTCTTAGCTAGCAATAAGCTCATTGCCAAACATTTTTTGAGTATGGTTATAGTGTTTTGCGTCAGTCCCAGTAGCGCCATCAGTGGGCATGGAGCTATAACTGTGCCCAGCATGTCAGAAATTCCTGCAAAGACTAGTGTCCAGTAGTCAGCGACTCTGGGGCAAGTCCAAGCGAGGCGTATGAAGTCTGCCCCAGCCGTTCCGCAGCGAAGGCAGTAGTCTGTCTCACGAAGGTGAAATCTATGCAGACTGGCAGGGGTGTGATACAGTCGGTGCAGAAATTTATAGTGTATAAGACGTAACCTGTTATTACTTGTGATAGCGTTCGTCTCTGTGCAGCTGGGTATACAACCGTTTCAACGCAACTTTTACAACGCATACTGTTTCAACGCACACCATTACAACGCAGGATCCTTTACAACGAATGCCTTTACAACGCATGATATTACATAGCAGATGCTATTACAACGCATGCCATTACAACGTAAGTATAGGTAAGTATATCATTTTATTGAAACTTTTTTTTATTACAATTGTTTTCTAATTAATTTGAAAAATATTAAAAATAAATTAATTTAAGTAATTTTATATATATAGTTTGGGTTATGGGGTACAGGGGTATTTTTAGGGTTGAGGGCTAGGTTTGGGTTTTGGGGTACAGGGGTATTTTTAGGGTTCAGGGCTTGGTTTGGGTTTTGGGGTACAGGGGTATTTTTAGGGTTCAGGGCTAGGTTTGGGTTTTGGGGTACAGGGGTATTTTTAGGGTTCAGGGCTAGGTTTGGGTTTTGGGGTACAGGGGTATTTTTAGGGTTCAGGGCTTGGTTTGGGTTTTGGGGTACAGGGGTATTTTTAAGGTTCAGGGCTAGGTTTGGGTTTTGGGGTATAGGGGTATTTTTAGGGTTTTGGTGAACTGGGGTATTTTTAGGGTTCAGTTTTTAAATAAATAATTTAAATAAATAAAAAAAAAAATAATTGTATTATTTATTAATAGTAGTTCTTTATTAATAATAGTTCTTTAAAAAATAAAATTAAAGTAATTTTTATCCCTACACTATCCAGCAGTTACCCTACTATTACACTCCCCTGGAGTTAGAATATTATTTATAAACATCTAAACTATTTAAAAAAAAATATATATATATATATATATATTTACAAATAAATTAATTAAAAAATAATTTAATTTATCAAATTAATTAAATATTTATTAATTACATTTTTTTTTATAAAATAATATACTTACCTATACTTACGTTGTAATGGCATGCATTGTAATAGCATCTGCTATGTAATGTCATGCGTTGTAAAGGCATTCGTTGTAAAGGAATCTGCGTTGTAAAAATTGCGTTGTAATGGTGTGCGATGTAAATGTATGCGATGTTACATCATACACCTGTGCAGCTGATTTCCCATTGTTCATCTGTAAGCGGTGTGTCTAGATCTTTATCCCAGTCTAGCTTAGCTCGCAAGGTGGCTGTTAGCGGCGCGTTTTGTACATGTTTATAGAGTAGCGAGATAACATGATGCAGGGCCTCTGTCTGCAGCATTGCTTGTAAGAGTGCGAGGGTGTTGGGTTAATCAGGGAATGTAGGGGCAATAGCACAGATGCTCTGCCGCAGACAGGTGTATAAGAAGGTGTCCATTATAGTGGGTGCACGGTCCCCAAAGAACTGCTCCTTGGTGCGAAACTGTCCCTGTATATATAGGTCCCCCCACAGGTAGTACTTGAGCTCAGCCAGCATTTAGCGTCCAATTTCCTCGCATGTGACCTGTTGTCTGGGATCATTCAACAATGACTTCTTGGGCGAGTATAGGAATGGGCTGCCCATGGTACGAGCTATGTGGTTCCAAGCCGCTACCGTACAGTCTACTGTGGACGGGTCGCGTTCCCTGGCTCCCACTTGCGTATGTATATAGCCAGACTTGACCACTGGGGCCATGTAACCGTCTTCTACCTCCAAATGCACCATGTATGGTGGTGGGTGAAACCAATATATGGCATAGTGGGCCTGTGCGCAGTCAAGGTATCGTTCAAATTTAGGAACTTCAAATCCACCCTGGTGGTATAGCAACATGAGTGTGTTGAGGCTAAGTCTCGCTTTTTTGCCCCCCCATATGAGTCTTGTTAACTGGGTTCTCAGTGTGCAAAAGAAGAAGCTCCCCGGGTGGTACGGAATATTAATAAATAGGTACAGCAACTTTGGCAGCAGCACCATCTTAATGAGGGCGATTCGACCAGCCATTGACAGAGGGAGGCGTAGCCATTTGGTGATGTATCAGTAATTTTGTATATCACCGTCCCATAGTTAGCTCTTATAAGGGTTTCCTTCTGCCTGGTGATTCGTATGCCCAGGTATTTCAGTTCGTCAAGTTCCCATACAAGGGGATAGTCCAGCTGGTGCGGCTGTGTTTTGTCCGTCAGCGGGAATATCGCAGATTTGGCCCAATTTATCTGCACTCCAGCGATCCCTCCAAATTTCGTAATCTCGCGTAGCACTGGATTAAGGTTATCTTGGGGCTTCTTAATATACAGCATCATGTCATCCGCGTAAAGCGCGCAGAGCAGTTGGCGGGCAGGGTAAATGAGGGCACGGTGGTTATGACGTTGTCGGAGCTTCGCAGCCAGGGGTTCAATAGCGATCGCGAAAAGGATGGGGGATAGGGGACAACCCTGACGCGTACCCCTTTGAATATTAAACGGAGTGGACCTAGAGCCATTTAACAACACCGTGGCCGTTGGTTGGCTGTATAACAAACGTATCCAATCTAGGAAGCTGAAAGGCATTCCCATGCATTCCAGCGTACCCAGCAGGTAGTCCTACTCCAGGGAATCAAAAGCTTTTGTGGCGTCCAGGAATACCGCCACTGCTTCACTGTTAGGGTCGATATCTTGTAACACTGGATGCAAGGTGCGTAAATTATGTGAAGTTGCTCGGTGTGGGACTAATCCAGCCTGGTCCGGTAGGACCAGGCGTTCCATTAACAGATTGAGACGTGTCGCCAGCACTTTAGCTAATATTTTTGTATCACATTTTAACAATGATAGGGGCGATAGGAATCGCATTGCGTGGGGAGTTTGCCAGGTTTGAGGAGGGAGGTTACGAGAGCCTTGCGCATGGTGGTAGGGAGGCATCCCTCCTCCCGTGCTGCATATAAAACCTTCTTTAATATGGGGACCAGTAGGGAAGCAAAGGTTTTGTAAAATTCGATCGGGAGGCCGTCAGATCCAGGGGCTTAACCAGATTTCATCGCCATATTAGCTTCCGTGATCTCATCTAGTTTTAGTTCTAAATGAAGGATTTTTTGTTGGGTGTCACCTAGCCACCCCAGTGCTACATCCTCGAGATATGTGGCCAGATCTAGAGGCTCTGCTCTGTGTGAGGAGTAAAGTGTGCTATAGTGTTCTTGAAAGATGCGGAGCTGGTCCGGGAGATTTCTGTGCGTGTTCCCCTGAGTGTTTTGTATTTAGATGACGTAATTGGTGAATTTAGGGGATTTGATCGCGTTTGCCAATGCCATCCCTGGACGGTCACCCTCCTCGTAGACGCGCGCTGTGTGTGGTTTCCCCCGAAATTTGCACTCTTTATCAGCGACTACTTCATATTCAGTTAATTTGTCATGCATGTGGTCCTTGGTCGCATTGTCATTCGGGCTATGATTGAGAGTAGTCTCTAGTCTGCGTAATTCAGTCTCTAGCTTGTGGAGGTCATTCCGCAGAGATTTGAGTATACCTCCTCCTTTAGCTATACACCAACCTCTTATCGTGACTTTGAATGCTTCCCATACTATTGTGATGCTAGATACTGATGACAAGTTACGGTCAAAGAAGTCATGAATGTCTTGCTCCAGTTCTGCCTTAAACGCAGTATCTCTGAGGTGAGAGGGGTTAAGCCACCAGCCCAGATATGGGGAGCAGTCTAGTGGAATCTGGACGCTTATGGTGACCGGGGAATGGTCCAAAAATGTACGGGCCAAGTGGGTCGCCTGTGTTAACCAGTGTGCCATTCCCGCTGACAAAAAAACATAGTCTCTCTAGACGAGCCCAAGACGAATGGATGTTCGAGTAGTGCTTGCCTTCCCTAAGCGTGGGGTTACATGTCTCCAAGCGTCTATCAAACCGTTACTGTCTACTATATCGCATAACGTCCTTTATGTGGTCGTGTAGTGTGCTGGGAGAGTCCGGGACCGATCTATCTGTGGTCGCATCGCGGTGTTGAAGTCTCCCCCCAGGACAACACATGTGATGCCTAGTGTCTGAATCTTCCCCCACAGTAAGAGCAGAGCATTAGGGCTATCAGTATTGGGGCCATAATAGTTCGCAAATAACACCTCCTGAGTGAGTAGGCGTCCCCATAGCAAGCAGAATCTGCCCTCTGTGTCTGAGTCCATTCCTTTAGGTGTGAAAGCCACCGCTCGTTTGACCAAAATAGTGACACCCCTAGAATATTTGGAGTAGGACGAGAAGGTTCGGCATGAGGCCAACCTAGATGCAAAATTCAAAGTGGTGCTGGGTGCCAAATGCGTCTCCTGTAGGAGGGCGATGGCTATGCTATGTCTGTCAAGGTAGCCCAGTATCTGCCTGCGCTTCCTCGGGTCATTTAGGCCCCTGACATTCCATGTGGCCGCCTTAATGGCGCGGATTGGCTGCAGCTCACCTACAGAACCCATTACAGTGTATGCCATACATCACATATTGGATAAGTACCATTCTCTCTTCGACATAAAAAATCAGATATGCAATAGCACAGTGTCCCCCCACCCACACCGTCGACCCCAACTTGTCGGGTATTAAAGTCCCACCCATGCCGTAAATCCTTATGACAGAGAAACAATAGGCCACTCCCAACAGGGATTGAAGACAGGGGGATCACCCTTTAGGGGAAGGAATCGCTAGGGGCAGTCGACCCGCCCATACACCTCCCTACTTCCACCCACAAGCGCCCCGCTGTGAAGCAGGTCAAGCAAGCGTGGGATGGAGGTGGGTAGTCAAGCAGGGTATGATTGCATGACAAAAACAAGTCCAAAACATTTTTATACATCACCAGTGAAAGTCAGTTCGCCAGTTCATGATTTGAGTGCAGGTTGTCTCCTTGTTGCGTCTTCTTTCAAACCGCATCAGTCCTGTTGGGAGAGTGGAGAGTGTGATCTTGAGTGTTGCCTGGACGCTCTTTCTTTGGAGGATGCTCTCCTATGCCGCTTAAGGTAGTCTTCCGCCTGCTGCGGGGTGGTAAAGAAGTACTGCTTCCCACGATGTGTTATCTTTAGTCTGGCAGGATAAAGCATAGCGTAGGGGATTTCCTGTGTCTGGAGTTTCTTTTTCACTGTAGCAAATTTGCGCCTTGCCTCTTGTACTGCCAGTGTAAAATCAGGAAAGAACACCAGCGTTGTGTTTTCGTAAGGTATTTGTCTCTTTTCCCGGGCTAAACGTAGCACAGCGTCTCGGTCTCGATAGTTTAAAAAGCGCTATAATGGGCCTGGGTGGCGCTCCCGGTGGGGGTCTGGCTGCCAAGGATCTATGAGCCCGCTCCACTATGAGGTGCGCCGAGAAAGAGACCCGCCCAAAGAGGTCCACAACCAGTTTTTCAACAAAGTCTTCCATGCGGCCTGTGTTGGTTGATTACGCCAGGCCTAGGATGCGCACGTTGTTTCTTCGGGACCTGGCTTCAAGGACCTCATTTTTGTCCGCTATCACTTTTAGCAATTTGTCTATTTGCTTGACATGTCGGCTGTTATTTGCAGCATCATCTTCCAGGTCCGAAATTCTCGTCTCTGCTTCTTTTATGCGAGTTTCATGCTGTCCCAATTTAGCAACTACTATGTCCATCCGTACATTCAGCGCATCAATTTTAGAATCAATTGAAGTGAGGCTTTGTTTCATGCCCAGCAATATTGTTTTCCAATCAACATGTTTCTCCGGCTAGCATCTGGGGTTCTTGCAGGCCTCAAAGGGGATTTTGGATTGTCGGGCTTCAGTGCGTCCCATGGTGTAGTTGTGATGCAGCAGTTCTGGCCAGATATTCCTACTCTAGCGGTGCGCGGGGTGCGCCACAGGATAGTAGGCTCCAGAAGGTCCAAATTCAGTAGCACAGGTTGAGGTAATGTACACTTTCCCACTGCGTCTGGTTGATGCTTGACCTGCGCAGCCATCTCCAATGATGTCCGGCAAGTTTTGCGGACCTCCGCGCTTAGCGTGTCAAAAAAGGGGGGGAAGGAATCACCTATCCTTGGTAGGGAAGCTGAGTCGGTATTTAGAATGACCGCCCAGATCAGGCATCCATAGAAGGCAGTCCGTCTTCCTCCACCCCACGAGGAAGTTGTCTAATGGCGGCGGGCAAGGGGGTGCAGTAGGTGGGATGTAAGGTCCTTAGGCGTGTTTTAGACCAGGCGAGTATCCAGCCCTGGTCAGGTTAAGCCAGTTGGTTTGAAGGGTGTCACAAAATGGCGGCCGCCAACTTCGAATGGAAAGTTGTGTTCTTTCAGGCACTTTAAAGACTCTGCGTACACTATACTGCGCCCCAAAGGTCTGTCCCGTAGTTTAGCCCTGGCTCCTTCGTGATGTGACGCATGCATAGTGAGTAGAATCTCGCCAGCACCTCAGCACTATTATGTAGGCTCTATGTATATTAATTGTGCGCTATTATTAAATCGCCAATTTTACCCAGCGCACTGGAAAGTCTCAAATTTTTTCTCCCAGGGATGTCCTGCTCTGTAGGGGCAGATAGTTGCCGCGGCCTCAGGGCGGGATGTTCGCTTTCAGCGGCTACGTCTCCACTCGTTTATGGGGGAGGGGAAAGGAGGCCAAGTCGCACCACTGTTCATGTGCCCCCGACAGCCCCCTGTCTTGTGTGAGGTACGCCTTAGGCTAATTGTCTTAGAGTTAGTGCGTTTGGATCCACACAGTCACGCGCATCTTTTGGCAAACAGCAGACTTGCCTTGAATGCCTCAGGATGGGACTTAAGGATGTTGGCCTGCTCGACCAGGCAGGAGCCTCACTAGGGCGCGGCCACCTTGATCAAGCGCCACCTAGCGCCCCTCCTGCTCCGAATTATATTTTTTTTATTGAAAAGCAAGGTGTGCTGTTGTCCTGTCTTCATCGCTGGATCAACAAAAATCCTTTTATCACCCTTGCTGATAACCCTTGAGTATTTTAGGGGGCTCTACCCAGCAGGATTGACAGTTTTGATAGCTACTTGACTACTGCTGCATACTCCTCGTATGTGGAGCACTTTACGTAGTTGTCCTAAGGCGCTCTGGAAGCCTCGCAAGTGCTTCTGGGAGATAGTTCTCCTCTAAGCCTCACAAGTGCTTCTGGGCAATAATGCTCTTCACAGTTGACAGGCTGTTCTCGTGATATTTGCACTTCAGACGCATCTCTTTCTCCTACAGTCAACATTTGTTGTCATGCTCTTCAGGCAAATGTCACAAAAAAGATAGTTCCTCTGGGGCACATGTGGCTTCACCCAATGAATCCCTCACACCAGACCTTTCATTCTTTAAATCCAAGTATATGCTGATTGGGTAGACCTGGGAGACAGAGCAGAGGGGGTTCAGTGAGAATAGGTAGTGCAAGGCAGGTCTTCCTTGTATCCACCATGGACTCCCACAAAATCAGCCTCTGTAAACGTGCTTCTTCTGCACTCATATCCGTAAATTTGCAGATTGTAAACCACAGTGCCCTGTAGTACAGGTGTAATAAATCATCTGAAATACACCAATGTAACTGAATTCTCACAAACTTGTAGTCATAAACTGGCCCCCATGTAACCACCTGTTGTGACATTGAGATGCAGCAGGAGCGGCCCGTGCACGTAGGAGCGGTGGGGCGGGGTGTAGGGGGTAGTCGACAGATACGATGATGGAAAATATTTATTAAATTTTTCTTCGTTATCGTCACTTGAGTCCCCCCCCACCCCGCCCTACCTCTCTTACCTGCAAGGGCCACTACTGAGGAGCATACCGCCAAATTCTCAGGAAAGCTACGGCTGACCCACGTAGCATGTTTTAAGTTTACTTTCAACAGCATTGAGCAAACTTTCCTAACTGAAGAATCATTAAAGAGATCACCTTAATATCTTGGCTTTCCTTAGGACTAATAAGAAGTGGTGAAGCCAACTCGATTTCAACCTACGTTAAAAAAGTGTATTATTATTCATACAGAATTCATAATGCTAAATGTTCAAATAAAGTATTTTACAATATTCTCACCGACTTTCATAAAACCTAAATGCACAGATGGAACTCATCCCATTACTCAAGAATTAACGGACAAACTGGCAGATCATTACACCACCAAAACAGACACATTGGACTCCTAGTTAAAACAAAGAAAAACCACCAGCACCAACCCATTTCCAAAAATACCCTGCAAGAGTAGGCTAACTTGCCCTCTGCATTCCTTCAAATAAATATCAGTAAGTGAATTTATGGATCTGGTCAAAGCAAGCAGGCCAACCAGCTGCCCTCCTGACCCTTGCCCACCACAAATCTTCAAGAACATACTTTTAACTACCTCTGTTGCCACAACAGTAAGAAGAATCATCAATAATTTTTTAACTGCATGAATCTTTCCAGAAGACCTAAAAAAAGGTGTACATACTCCCATTATTAAAGAAAACTAACCTGGACCCGCATGACCCAGATAACTACAGACCAACTACAAAGGGACCTTTCCTGGGCAAATTGATAGAAAGAAAAGCATTCACCCCGATATCACAAATCATTGAAGATAACCCCATACTTTCAGAATACCACACAGGATTCTGCCCAGGAAGAGACACAGAATCCCCCCTCATCACCATCTAGGATGACCTTAAAAATGCAGTAGATCGGAATAGGGTTGCTGCACTACGTTTCATGGACCTCTCTGCTACCTTCGACTCAGTTGATCATGACTTTCTAATACAAATACTCTATGAAGATTGCATAGAGGGGATTGCTTGCAACTGGATCACATCCTAGCTTAAAAAAAAACAAATGTCATCCATTCTCCCCCTTCCTCATCCAAACCGTACTTAAGAAAAGCAGGTGTTCCTCAAGTCTCTATCATCTCACCCATGCTTTTCAACGTCTAGATGAAGTCATAACAGGTAATAATAAATTAAATTCAGCTCACATGACATATCTTTGCAGATGACACCCAAATACTATTTAAATGGGGGGAGCCCACAAAGACATTGGAAACTCTAAAAATGTTCAGTTGCCTCAGAGCCATTAATCAGTGGATGATTTGGAGCTATCTCAAATTGAATGCTTCCAAAACTGAAATACTTAAATGTGACGATTGGACAAATTATTAACTAGCCTGTGCCTCAGGTGCGTGGCTTGCTAGCATGGCGTTTAGATGTGCTCGCGCAAAGCTCAATGCGGCAGCCATTGGTGAACCAACTTCCTGAGATATCCTGGACCCTAGCGACTGAGATACAAGTCTCCTGGGTACTCCGGGACCACCGCCCACGTCACGGAAAAGATGAGAGGGTCGGAGCTCCGGAAATTGTCTCGGAGCTTGGAGTCCCGAGTGATCAGAGGAGCGGCTGCCATCTTGAAGGCGGAAAGACGGGATCAGATGGAGCAGTCCAGCCTGCGGATCTGTGGAGCCTGTTGGTCGGGAGTGGTGCGCAATACGGTCCTTTGGAGTGGTCGAGTGCAGCCAAATACCACCGCAGGACGACCCCGCATCTGCCGGAGGAAGGACAGTTACTCCGGGGGCCGAGTGCCGATTGTTTCCTGCCAAAGTGGTTTGTGTCCCCTGTGGGAGTTAGGCGCCCCCCCCGGCAGCAGAGAAACGACAAATATATGCCAGTGTTTCCCCCGGCCTTCGGAGTGCCTACTAATTGAAGGTGAGGACAGCTAGGGGGGAACCTGACTACGAAGATCGATCTGCGGGCCCGTGGGCTACCTGGGGTGGCATTGTCCCTTCACCGCTGGTGCGTGCCTCGGGGTGACAATACAAGCACTTGCCGGTTGAGACGTAGTCCACAAGAAGCTGGGCGGCCAAGGGTGTAGTGACCATCGGATTGCATAAGCATGGACAGGCCATGAGACAATTGTGAGCAGCGTACCTATGGTGCGAGACCCAACCCAGTGCCCTGGCCGCCCTGCTGATACCGTATGGCATTGGAAAGAGTCTCATTGTGCGATAAGACCTGAAGGCTCTCAGACAGCGAGTTTGCTCGGCAGGCTGAGAAGCGATGAATATCCTTGGGCAGAAGAGGCCTGATGCATCGAGTTGTGGGGGAGAGTCTGCATCTGGTGAGAGTCCGTGGGCCACCTTTGAACTCACATGGATATATGGACCCGAAGGGGAGTACTTGGTGCACAGTGACACGAGACCCTCCATGGTCTGGGAGGTGGCATAAGATACAGCTTGAGCACCTAGCCAGCCACGATGGGGAAGGATAAAACGTCAAAATCCCATTACAATAAAACATCAAACTACACCCAGCCCATACCCCACGGCCCAGGGGACAGAAATGAGGATGGACCACCAGAACAGGAAGCTGGCGAGGATTATCTGACACTGGTGGACGTTATTAGAGCTGTGCAGTTGACCAGAGATGACATGATCCGGAAGATCGATGCTGTGGCTATATACATTAATCTCTTGAGGTCTGACCTCAGGAAAGTCTCGGAAAGGGTGCTGGTTACGGAAAAGGACACAGAAGTCCTAAAGGAGGAGGTCAAGGGCCTTACCGTTACGATGGTAGAGCTGAAACGCAAAGTGAACAGGCTTGAAGTCCGGGCTGAAGATTCGGAGGGTCGGTCCAGAGGGGGAAATCTAAGATTCGTGGGGTTCCCTGAGAAGGTGGAGGGTCCTGCGGCAGACCTGTTCTTGGAGGATTGGATCACTCCAAAAATGGCTCCCAAGCTGCTGTCAAACTTTTTCAGTATTGAGCAGGTGCATAGGCGCCAATGGTGGCCCCCCTAGGACCGGAGCATCCCCCGTGGCATAATTGCAAAACTATTTAACTTCAACGATAGAGACCTTTTGCTTCAGTGGACGGCGGTTTTTCTATGAGGGACATTCCATAGCCATATACCCGGACTACACCCTAAGAGTACAGGAACAAAGAAAGACATTCATTTCTATCAAACGACGGCTTAGGGACCTGAACCTTAAATATAGTCTTATTTTCCCCACGAAACTACAAGTGGAGAGTGACGGCAGGTCCCTGTTTTTCTTCCCGGCGGAGGAGGGGAGAGACTGATTGGATGCCAGGGCCCCAGAGGGGAGGCGCTTGGTCCCCTCTACGAGTTCAGCAGGGACACATATCCTGCAGTCTCCCTTGAAGGGCCGTAGACAGCCTACATGACAGGCGCCAAAGCAGAGAACAATGAGCTCAGGCCTAATCACCGTCCTCTGAGATTGTACACTGCAGGCATCAGATTCAGAGGTTGTTCCGGATTCGATGGAGGCTATGCCGGACCTTGAGCATGGAGCAGAGGGCCCAGATGTAGCAATGACAGTTCTATGAGTCACGCAGCAACTGATGAACTGAACAGATAAGTCTACGGGGACCTTTGAACTCCTGGGGGTCTTGGAAGGACTGGTTGGCAGTAGTTATGGGAGTGCTCTCGGGGAGGTGGGCGTTCTGAGGCTCGGGAGGTAGCCTATTGACCCCTGGGTTGCTATGGTTAGTCTCGCTTTATTTAATTCTGTACGGGGTACAGGTAGGGGGTCATGTTGTTTCACTTAGTACATTCGGGAATTGGGCTGCCGCCGTAGTAGCGACGTCCCCGACAGAGACCGGGTCCATCGGGGTACCTTGAGAGGAATCTCGTGCACGGTGTACCTAATTCTCTTGCATAGCGCTTGGTTGCTATTTGAAGGTGGGGTGGTAGGGGGCGGTATGTGTGGTTGGTTATATGGGAACGTATACTCAAACTTATACTGCTGCCCAAGGGAGGGGGTAGGGTTCATGAACGTTCAGTTTGTGGGAGTTTATATGTTTGTTGGGGAACCTATGGAGTCACATCGAGAGTACTTTGCAATGTATGGACAATAGTAGGGAAGGGAGGAACATCTTGGGCAGGGGAGAGGACAGCTCCATTATCACTACATTGCCATGACATCACAGACTTTGTAGTTTCTTAACTGGAATGTCTGTGGGATAGCCGGTCTGGACAGGCGCAGTAGAGGGCATGCTTTCCTGAAGAGATATGGAATAGTGATTGCGGGGTTGAAGGAGACACACATTTGGGGGAACACTATAAAAAACCTTCGTAAACGTTGGAGGGGACAAATCTACTCTACATCCTACTCTGGTTTTGCACTGGGGCATTGGTGTGGTTTCCTACACCTTCAACATGTTCTCCATCCCGAAGGTAGGTATGTCATCCTGTTTGGACGATGGGAAGGGAGCTGTGTATTATTAGTGTATATGCGCCCAACTTGGATTTCTCTGAGCTCTATCCGGCAGTTCTGAAAGCAGCAACATCTTATATGGGTGCTAAAATCCTTCTCTTTGAAGATTTTAATTTTATCTTTGATGGGGCATTGGATCGGGAGCCCCCCAGAGAAAACACTGAGCCCCATATGATGAGGTCCCTCATGGGTATTCTACAGGGCATGCAGTTACGCGATGAGTGGAGAGAGCAAAACCCTAGCAAGAGGGAGTTTTCTTGATTTACTTCGGCAGCCACCCCCTTTTTGTGGATTGATCACTGTTGCATTACTCTAGGTCTCTCAGCTACGACACAGGCCATTTCTTATTTGCCCAGGTACCTATCTGACCATGCGCCTTTGTTGCTGACACCGTCCTCTGGACCGGGGCGACCACCCATTCCACGGACCCTCCATATGTACAGACTGCTACAGAGGGTCGAAAACATTACTTTGGGGAGAATTGGGGGTCCACTGCCACTAGATCTATGAAGTTGGAGGCTATAAAGGTCGTAATCAGGGGGATTTGTATGCAGACTACTTATGGGGTCCACCACCAGCTTAGTGCAGATATTGATTCCCTAGAAAAACACTTATAAACCCTAGAGACTGCACTGTATCAGAACCCCACTGATAGAACTGCATGGACACAGGTGCTGGGGGAGTTACTGGAGGCCTGGTCGCATTTGGATAAATACAGATACACTACTTATAGGCAGAGGCTTCACATTGAGGGTAATAGATCCGGAGCGTTATTAGCTCTACTTATCAGGACGGAGATGGAGCACAAACCAGTGTTACAGCTTCATGATAGTTTTGGGAATGTGATGCACACACAGGACGAGATTATTAAAGAATTTGCGACACACCTGCACCAGACTTGATCGACTATTGCTCAGACTAGCCCTATCACATTTCAGGGCTTCTTTAAATATATAACACTTCCCACTCTTGGGGGGGATGAGGCAGAAGCCCTTGGGGCGCCAATTACTAGGGAAGAAATATTAACCTCCATTAAGCAGCTGTAACCCGGGAACTGTCCTAGGAGCGACGGCCTTCCAGCTGAATTTTATAAGACGCTTGTCCTCAGCTGGTGGATCACCTCCTTGAGGTATACCCCGAAGTTATATCCAGGGGGACACTTCCCAATACTATGATGGAGGCATTGGTCTCCATGATTCTTAAACCGGACAGGATCCCCTTTTCAAGAGTTCCTTTAGGCCCATCTCTCTCCTAAGTATAGACGAGAAAATATTAGGTGGGGTATTAGCGGCGCGTCTATTGCCATACATGACCCAACTGGCCCACCCAGATCAGTCTGGGTTATCCCAGGGCAGAATACTACACATAACTTGAGCAGACTCGCGCATGTGGCATGCGCCGGAGCTTGAGCAATCGGAGTGGTCTATCTGTCTTCTTGATATAGCGGCAGGCCTTTGACTCTGTCGAGTAGGATTACATGTGGGCGGTACTTGCTCGAATGGGAGTAGGGGAAGACTATCTGAGATGGTTGAAACTGCTCTACTGTAGACCGACGGCTCGTATCCGCCTTGGAATCAGGTATCAGACAGTCTAAAGCTTCAACGGGGTTACCCAACAAGTTTGCCCCCTGTCGCCACTACTTTTTGCCCACACGATGGAGCCCTTGGCAATCACTTTTAGAACTCGGATGGAACGCTGGGGTGTTCAGCTGGGGACGATGGTGCATGTGGTGTCTATGTCTGCCGACGACACAACGGTGTACCTCCGACACCCCAGGACGGCAGCTCCGGAGCTCCATCGGGAGCTAACTAGTTTTGGTGAAATCTCAGGTCTTTGCCTCAACCCAGAGAAATCTAAGCTGTTCCCGAAGGGCAGTCTGCTAAATGTGGAAAAGAGTGAGCTGCCGGGGGTGGGGATGAGTTGGGTCACTGATACGGTCCCCTACCTGGGGTTAAGATTGGTGCACACACAGGAAGCCCATCTGGAACACAATATGGGGAGATGTGTGGAAGGTATTTCTAAATCAATTGAGTTCTTGCAGGATGTCCCATTATCATTGATGGCACCGGTGGCACTCATAAAAATCGTCATCCTCCTAACCTGCCTATACATTTTATAAACTTCCCTCTAGCTCATTCCACTGGCGAATATTTCGTAGACTGGACTGTCTAATAGTGGACCTCCTGTGGGGCTCGAAAAGGAAGGGGGTGAAACTAGACACACTACACAGGATGTGGTAGGGGGGGTTGGAGATCCCTTGGTTGCGTTTTTATTATATAGCAACGCATCTTCAACACTCAGTGCAGTGGCTAGACGGGCAGGACAACTGAGAGAAAAGGTTGCTGGATGGTACTCACCAGGGGTCCCCTTTACCTTCTCATGATTGGAGCTGGATGCCCATACGATTCCCCTATATTATTAGGCATGTGGCTGTAGTCTGGGAGATCGCAATTAAAACGGTGGAGAAACGAGCGCCATACGCCCCGGAAGCCCGCTGTGGGCAATGGTAATGTTTAAACGCATAAGTCGTACTAAGGCAATCACTAGGTGGACAGAAGGGGGCTGCTGTATGATGGGCGACCTGTATTTGGGACAATGGTTCCTCACAAGGGAGGAAGCGGAGTCGATGCTCGACTTGGGCAGGGGACAGTACCTCCAATATGCGAAGATCTTGGCGGTAGCACAAGAGTTGTGGCCGATGTTTCCAGAGGGGGAGCCTATTGCTGCTACTCTGCAGGTCCTTCTGTCATTGGCGGGGGCTGTAGATTGGTGTCACATATATACAGGGTGCTGCGAGAAGACCTCGGCACGGACCCTCTCCCGGTATAGGCCAAATGAGATGGGCTGCTTGGGGCACCTCTGATGGATTCAGAATGGAAAAGAGTACATGAGAGGGTTAAGCAAATTAGTTCCAATGTGAGATTCAAGCTAACCCAATTTAATATTGGTCGTCAAACATACCTCACTCCACACGTACTGCACAAAATATACCTGGACCGTCCAGCAGGTTGCCCCAGGTGTGGTCATTTAGAAGCCCAGTTTTTGCACATGATATGGGAATGCTCTGAATTGCGATTGTTCTGGGGGTTGGTACTGGAACGCCTGAACCAGATAACCGGGTGGTCGTTGTTGCACTCCATTAAAGAAGAACTTTTTCCCAGTCCCAAGGGTAAGAAACTCACAGGATGGTTCACCGAGTTGGGACTAGTTTTGGCTTAAAGAAGAATTGCGATTAGTTGGATGAGCTCACAGCCCCCCAAGGTAGAAAATTGGGCTAAAGACCTGAGAGGGTCGGCCACAGCAGAGTTAATTTGCATGCAACGTGTAAGACATGACAAAAAATTGGAGGAAGATGTGAGGTTGTGGTATACTATGATTTCAGAAATCCATAGTGGTGAGAGCCCCACTTCACAAGCAATTGAGGGCACAAGGCTTAACATTGTAGGGTCAGCAGCGAGGGAATAGATGAGACGCAACCTCCGGTTAGTTAATATATTAGGAGTATAGGCATGGAATGCAGTGCCCTTCGATAAAGGATATGGGGATATGTTTCTCGCATGTGACTCAGGGGGAGAAGGGGAGGAACATGGTTTAAATTGTTGGGGGTTGTTGGCGGGAGATGCAACTGTTTATATCCAAGCAATGTATGACGCGATTTCACGTCAGGTTTTCAATGTGACCAAATCCCTAACAGACAAGGATGTACTACTTTTTTTCTGAGTGTATTATTTGAGACTCAAGAGTATGTTATTTTTTAATGCTGTCATGAGTGCATTATTGTCATGGTCGGAATGATATTAATAAAAACATTTTTTTTTAAATCTTTTGTAAAACTAGACTGTGCCCCGCCAGCGATCTGTGACCACCTTCTAAAGTATCTAAGGAAGTAACAAACCTGGGAATTACCATGGACTCCAAGTTATAAATGAATGCCTAAGCGGACGAATTATTATGATCAAGCTTCATTACCATGAAAACTCTGCAACACATCTTCTCCCAACTGGAATTTTAATAGAGGGTCCAGGCTACTATTTCTCTTGTACTGATTATACTTGATTATGCAAAAGGCCTCTACCACAGTTCATCTTTATTAACTATGAAAAGACTACAACGGATTCAGAACTCTGCTGCCAGTCTTCTCCAACTTGTAAAGCCACAAGCCCACATCTCCCCTGACTTGAGGGCCCTTCATTGATTACCAGTTTCCACAAGATCCACCTTCAACCTGCTTTGTATCACCCACAAAGCAATACATGGAACAGGACAACTTTCCATCAGGAATAAAATCACCAAATACATTTAACAAAGTAACCTCCGCTCAAGATTGGCAACTCGCCTCAAAACTGCACCATTCAAGAAAAAAACCCATAGGTGGTACATCTTTCTCAGTACGCCAAAGATAAGATTTACAGATAACTATCTTACCTTCAGAAGACTACTCAAGGGTTTTACATATCCACCACACTCAAACATAGGTCCATTTATGACCCTGGCACAGTGCAAGGTTGCATGTGTTGTAGGCAGAATAGTTTATATGAAGTAAGGAGCACCTTCCCACACAAAAACAATCCTGAGAGGCGTTTTGCTATTTCCTAGGGTGCTGCAGAATGCAGCACACATAGAAAGTGTTAAAAACAAGGAGAAACAGAGATATTCACATTACGTCTCACCTGGGGAGATGTATCTTTTTGGCATATTCCCAGGTTTACCAGGTTTGGTAAATCTGAGAGTGTGTAAAACAAACTATGAGTTGCGTGGAAACACCCACACAACACTCATCGAAAGCGTCCCTAGCTCAGAGTAATGCAATGCAGCGATTTGAGCTTCATTGCATTCCTCTATATTTGTTAAGCCAGGCAAAGTGTCTTTGAGGGTTTCAAAAATATGACTTTAGGTTTGCGCTGCTCTTACACTACCTAGTGTGGTGCAAGAACAAAGCAAATAGGGTCATAAATATGGCCCTTAATGTACAGCATATCCATGTGTTTGTAACATTTATAATTTGATTATATGTATGTATTTAGATATGTTTCTTTCTTTGTACAAATATGTATAATGACTATGTTTTTAATATATCTAGATATTCTTTAGGTCTGCTTGAGAAATGTATATATTACTTACAGCTTTATATATATATATATATATACTATGATTAACATGCTTATAGGTAGGTCTCTGCATGCTTTTTTATAAGTTATTTGATTGGATGCTTATGGGTCCCTGCGTTATTAATCTATCACAATAAGTAAATATTGTCATAACTTTTTGTATCTACAAGTGCCTCACTATTGCAATATTGAAGAAAAGATTAAATAAAATAAAGAGTTAGTTATAAAAAAGAAATAAATCAATAAGCTTCAAGTACAGCAACACTTGAAAGTCTCAGTTTGTACAATACAACTTTAAATTTCAATATCTTATCTTCCTTATACATGCATACCCTTTCTAAGTAGATATGTATCTATATATGTATTTCTTCACTCCTACTATGGAAGAAGAAATATAGGTAAATGTATATCCTTTCTATGTAGTTATGTATCTATATATGTATTACTTTACTCCTACTGTAAAAGAAAAGAAAAAAACACCTTTAACTCTCCCCAATGCACTATTCTGTTTCACCCTATACCTCTCTCAATATATCCTCTACCTTCACTCTCTGACTCATCCCAAACCTCATTCAACTACTATGATCTCCAAAATATCCCTTTTTAGAATCTCCCCCCTTCCCTTCTTGACTCGCCCCTAACCTCATTTCACTACTATGATCTCCCGAGCAACCCTTTCTAAATTCTTCTTTTAAGTACACTCCTTTGCCTCATCCCAAACCTCTTTTTATTACTATGACTTCCCTAATCCCTTTCTAAGGACTCTTCCTTCCTCCATCGCTCCTTTTACTCATCCCAAGCCTCATATTAATACTTTGATCTCCCAAATAACACTTTCTATACTCTTCTCTTTTCCGTCCCTCCATTATCCTATTTAATCCAACTAACAGACTGGCATATCCACAGCTCAAATTAATAATCCACCGCTAACCCATTTTGGGCTCCAGAGTAGCGTGCTGCCTGCTGAAAAGCGCTTTGACATTAGTAAGCACTACATAAATATAATTACAATTACCATTATTATGTGTGAGGGCTTCATTGCCTCTTCTTCACAAAAAAAAATATTTTCAAATTTCCCAAACATTTAGTCAACCTATGTTCCTTCTTAGCACAAAGCTGAACTGTTGCATAATCAAAGGACAGGTGAGCGAGCAAGAAAAAAATATATTACCTGTGAAATGGCCTCCATTTTTGCCACTGTTCATCATTTGTATATATTGAGTCCGGTTAGTCATGCGTTCACAACTAATGGCCTGAATATGCAAATGAGGATTTGCTGGGAAGGACATGTTATTTTATAGTCTGAAAGATCATGACCTTTGGCCTTTGACCAAAACTGCACCATCTGTGTGTAAATTGTTCTCCACAAAGAGGGGTCCTCGTTTATGGGATTTGTTGTAGGGCACTGCCCTATGTCAAAGTGAAAGGGCAGGAATGTACCATATTTATCTAATACAGTGCATTCCTGTAACTTTCCCCAAGCGCTGACACTGTTTTGGCAGCCTAGGGCCAACGCAGGCACCATGGTGCAAGGGTGCCTGTGTTCTTGGTTGAATGGTTTTGTGTGGGAAGGGGCAACTTTCAGCACAAAAACAATCCTGAGAGGAATTTTCCTCTTTCCATGTGGTCTGCAGATCCCATGGAAAGAGGAATAAATGAGGAGAAATAAAGTTATTTTTCCGTGTTATGCCTCACATCTGGAGGCGTAAGGTTTTCACGCTTCCCCAGCTTTACATGGTCTTGTAAATCTGGGGCAGCATCAAAATCCATGGTGGTAGCCAGGGAACACTCCCCGCGACGCCCATGCAATTTGCGCTGCCTTTCCTTACTCCGTATCTTATAGGACATTCAAAACCACGCCAATTGGCTTTGCATGACCTCATAGATAAGATGTTGTAGTTAGTGCCACCGGAGCATCACCAAAAAGTCACGCTCCGACCGCGTAAGGGCTCATCAATATGCCCCATGATTTCTAAATTATATAAGTTGGATCATATGTAAGGTTATGACACTGGGCTCCACCTAAAAATGTAGACAACTAGAAATACATTCATCTGCCCAGCGTTATTATTCAGTTGAATCTCCTAAATGTGACCTCTGATCATACAGTAGCCAAAAGTGAAGATGAGGGGAGAGTGGTTAACCACTTACTTCCACGTTACCTTAGTTGCAGCTCTGCTACTTCTAGTCCTCATGCTCTCTTTCATTGCCAGCTTAAGTCTATCCTGCCACCTAGTGGTTTGATAAGAAACTGCTTCGATGGCTGTTCAATATGAGCTCACTGCACTAGGTACCTAGGACATGTCTGGTGCTCGCACAGCCCTTCCTGCGCACCTTCGCCACTTCCCTTCTGAAACAAAGGTGGACAAAGGCAATGTGTCTGCTTTTGTATGGGTATTATGGTTTGGTTCTAACGCTTCTAGAGCATGGATGCCTTATAGATTTAACGCAATATAAATCCCTGTTGGCTTTGATTTGTTGAGTGCATGCAGACAAATGCACAGAACATATGGCACATATGAGGATGCACATAGAATAGCACGCTATGAATACCCGTTTTCACCACGTTGAACTGACAAACAGGCACTCATGCAATCTAACAGATGTACAGGCATCAAAGCATTAGCCAAGCTTCACACATAACCCAGTGCAGCAAGAAGCACAGCGAGATATGCTTCAGTGGAGCATCATATGATGTGGAACAAGGGTCACAAAGTGATGTGCATCAGAGGAGCAGAGAGTCATCTACTGCAAAGAAGCACACAGTGATGTGCATCAGAGGAGCAGAGAGTCATCTACAGCAAAGAAGCACACAGTGATGTGCATCAGAGGAGCAGAGAGTCATCTACAGCAAAGGAAGCACACAACGATGTGCATCAGAGGAGCAGAGACTCATCTACAGCAAAGAAGCACACAGTGATGATGTGCATCAGAGGAGCAGAGAGTCATCTACAGCTAAGAAGCACACAGCGATGTGCATCAGAGGAGCAGAGAGTCATCTACAGCAAAGAAGCACACAGTGATGTGCATCAGAGGAGCAGAGAGTCATCTACAGCAAAGGAGGCACACAGTGATGTGCATCAGAGGAGCAGAGAGTCATCTACAGCAAAGGAAGCACACAACGATGTGCATCAGAGGAGCAGAGAGTCATCTACAGCAAAGGAAGCACACAGTGATGTGCATCAGAGGAGCAGAGAGTCATCTACAGCAAAGAAGCACACAGTGATGATGTGCATCAGAGGAGCAGAGAGTCATCTACAGCAAAGAAGCACACAGTGATGTGCATCAGAGGAGCAGAGAGTCATCTACAGCAAAGGAGGCACACAGTGATGTGCATCAGAGGAGCAGAGAGTCATCTACAGCAAAGGAGGCACACAGTGATGTGCATCAGAGGAGCAGAGAGTCATCTACAGCAAAGGAAGCACACAACGATGTGCATCAGAGGAGCAGAGAGTCATCTACAGCAAAGATGCACACGGTGATGTTCATCAGAGGAGCAGAGATTCATCTA
Source organism: Lissotriton vulgaris (assembly GCF_964263255.1). NCBI lineage: Eukaryota > Metazoa > Chordata > Amphibia > Caudata > Salamandridae > Lissotriton > Lissotriton vulgaris. The sequence goes on along the minus strand of NC_141689.1, from coordinate 955,420,018 downwards.
CAGCAAAGAAGCACACAGTGATGTTCATCAGAGGAGCAGAGAGTCATCTACAGCAAAGGAAGCACACAGTGATGGGCATCAGAGGAGCAGAGAGTCATCTACTAAGAAGCACACAGTGATGTGCATCAGAGGAGCAGAGAGTCATCTACAGCAAAGGAAGCACACAGTGATGGGCATCAGAGGAGCAGAGAGTCATCTACAGCAAAGAAGCACACAGTGATGTGCATCAGAGGAGCAGAGAGTCATCTACAGCATTGGAAGCACACAGTGATGGGCATCAGAGGAGCAGAGAGTCATCTACTAAGAAGCACACAGTGATGTGCATCAGAGGAGCAGAGAGTCATCTACAGCAAAGAAGCACACAGTGATGTTCATCAGAGGAGCAGAGAGTCATCTACAGCAAAGGAAGCACACAGTGATGGGCATCAGAGGAGCAGAGAGTCATCTACTAAGAAGCACACAGTGATGTGCATCAGAGGAGCAGAGAGTTATCTACTAAGAAGCTCTCAGTGATGTGCATCAGAGGAGCAGAGAGTCATCTACTAGGAAGCACACAGTGATGTGCATCAGAGGAGCAGAGAGTCATCTACAGCAAAGAAGCACATAGTGATGTGCATCAGAGGAGCAGAGAGTCATCTACAGCAAAGAAAGCAAACAGTGATGTGCATCAGAGGAGCAGAGAGTCATCTACAGCAAAGAAGCACACAGTGATGATGTGCATCAGAGGAGCAGAGAGTCATCTACAGCAAAGGAAGCACACAGTGATGTGCATCAGAGGAGCAGAGAGTCATCTACAGCTAAGAAGCACACAGTGATGTGCATCAGAGGAGCAGAGAGTCATCTACAGCAAAGAAGCACACAGTGATGTGCATCAGAGGAGCAGAGAGTCATCTACAGCAAAGAAGCACACAGTGATGATGTGCATCAGAGGAGCAGAGAGTCATCTACAGCTAAGAAGCACACAGTGATGTGCATCAGAGGAGCAAAGAGTCATCTACAGCAAAGAAGCACACAGTGATGATGTGCATCAGAGGAGCAGAGAGTCATCTACAGCAAAGAAGCACATAGTGATGTGCATCAGAGGAGCAGAGAGTCATCTACAGCAAAGAAGCACATAGTGATGTGCATCAGAGGAGCAGAGAGTCATCTACAGCAAAGAAAGCAAACAGTGATGTGCATCAGAGAAGCAGAGAGTCATCTACAGCAATGAAGCACACAGTGATGATGTGCATCAGAGGAGCAGAGAGTCATCTACTGCAAAGAAGCACACAGTGATGTGCATCAGAGGATCAGAGAGTCATCTACAGCTAAGAAGCACACAGTGATGTGCATCAGAGGAGCAGAGAGTCTTCTACTAAGAAGCACACAGTGATGTGCACCAGAGGAGCAGAGAGTCATCTACTAAGAAGCACACAGTGATGTGCATCAGAGGAGCAGAGAGTCATCTACTGCAAAGAAGCACACAGTGATGTGCATCAGAGGAGCAGAGAGTCATCTGCAGCAAAGACGCACACAGTGATGTTCATCAGAGGAGCAGAGAGTCATCTGCAGCAAAGACGCACACAGTGATGTGCATCAGAGGAGCAGAGAGTCATCTACTAAGAAGCACACAGTGATGTGCATCAGAGGAGCAGAGAGTCATCTACTGCAAAGAAGCACACAGTGATGTGCATCAGAGGAGCAGAGAGTCATCTACTAAGAAGCACACAGTGATGTGCATCAGAGGAGCAGAGAGTCATCTACTGCAAAGAAGCACACAGTGATGTGCATCAGAGGAGCAGAGAGTCATCTGCAGCAAAGACGCACACAGTGATGTGCATCAGAGGAGCAGAGAGTCATCTACAGCAAAGAAGCACACAGTGATGTGCATCAGAGGAGCAGAGAGTCATCTACAGCTAAGAAGCACACAGGGATGTGCATCAGAGGAGCAGAGAGTCATCTACTAAGAAGCACAGTGATGTGCATCAGAGGAGCAGAGAGTCATCTACTAAGAAGCACACAGTGATGTGCATCAGAGGAGCAGAGAGTCATCGACAGCAAAGAAGCACACAGTGATGTGCATCAGAGGAGCAGAGAGTCATCTACTAAGAAGCACACAGTGATGTGCATCAGAGGAGCAGAGAGTCATCTACTAAGAAGCACACAGTGATGTGCATCAGAGGAGCAGAGAGTCATCTACAGCAAGGAAGCACACAGTGATGTGCATCAGAGGAGCAGAGAGTCATCTGCAGCAAAGAAGCACACAGTGATGTGCATCAGAGGAGCAGAGAGTCATCTACTAAGAAGCACAGAGTGATGTGCATCAGAGGAGCAGAGAGTCATCTACTAAGAAGCACACAGTGATGTGCATCAGAGGAGCAGAGAGTCATCTACAGCAAAGAAGCACACAGTGATGTGCATCAGAGGAGCAGAGAGTCATCTGCAGCAAAGAAGCACACAGTGATGTGCATCAGAGGAGCAGAGAGTCATCTACTAAGAAGCACACAGTGATGTGCATCAGAGGAGCAGAGAGTCATCTACAGCAAAGAAGCACACAGTGATGTACATCAGAGGAGCAGAGAGTCATCTGCAGCAAAGAAGCACACAGTGATGTGCATCAGAGGAGCAGAGAGTTCTCTACTAAGAAGCACACAGTGATGTACATCAGAGGAGCAGAGAGTCATCTACTAAGAAGCACACAGTGATGTGCATCAGAGGAGCAGAGAGTCATCTACAGCAAAGAAGCACACAGTGATGATGTGCATCAGTGAACCACAGAGTGACGTGCATGGAAAAGACTCACCTCACAGCAGCAATGGGTGGTACACTTCATTCCTGGGAGCATTAGGTGCAGTGGTTATGAAAGCACTCCGTGTTCTGAATCAGAAGAGCTCTCGATGCCCTGCTTAAAGTGAGCACGTGCATAGGGGAGCCCTGTGTCAGGTACACTTCAGGGCCACAATGGTGTGTGTATTATTGAGCTACGAGCAGTGTGATTTTCAACTCATCCGTGTTCACTGTTCCAATATACCTCACTGATTAGGCCTCAGGGTGAAACAAGACAGGGGTTGCTTGAGTGCTGTCTGGAAAGGACCTGACCAGGCTGTAGGCGATTGGCGGAATTTGACCAGAGGTCCGCATTATAAGAGTAGCGCGGGGTCTCCAAATTCCGCAGGCGAAATGAAACATACCGCCCACTCCTACTTAGGCACACAACGCCCATTGGGCTCAAAGGGCTCCAGCCCCCCATGTCGAGTGTGTCTGCCCGGGCTGAGACAGCTTCCCGGGCGCACACAGCCGCACCAGAGTATTTCGCAGGTCTTTAAAAGACCATTTACTTGTTAACAAAGCTTTGTTGTTCTTTCACCCCTTCTTAGAGCCCCTGCATCTCCACTCCCGAAATGTTATTAGCCCCCCCCGAAATTTCACTCTAGTTGCGTCTCTGATCCGACTCACAACATACATCTAAAGATAGTGGGACCCTACTGGATTAGTACAGATAGCGGTTCTATTTAATTATTAGACAGCAAGCATTGACAAAGTCAATAGGTCTCATCTTAGAGAGCTATTAGCTCTTCAACAAAGCGCATGCTGAACAGCTTGAAGGAAAAGTATAAACAAGCATTTGCAATGCAATAGGTCTCGCATTAGGACATTTTGAGCTATTGGTATTGTAAATGACAAATATTTTATTTATGTGTTGGTTTTGAAAATAGCGAAATTAATAGCTTTATCATTTACAATGCCAATAGTTTTAACTTCCGCAAATATGACACCTATAGCATTTGTAATGCAATATTTGTTGTATTTACATGACTTAGATGTATTAATATTACAAATAACAATGGCTTTTATTTTTTTTTAATAATTAATACTTAAATAAAAGTTATTGTAATTTATATTAGCTTAAACTTTTGTAAATAACTTTTGGGAAGATTATGTTCAGTGTATTTTATTGTGATTAAAATCCAAGAAAAGCAGTGAAGTATTAACACCTTTTTATGACATTTGTAATAAAGCTTGAAACATTGAGAGAACATATTAGAACCAGTTGTTGTTGAATGGTTGCACAGAGTGATGCTGTGGCCTTCAGTGGTGCTGAGTGATGCTGTGGCCTTCAGTGGTGCTGAGTGATGCTGTGGCATTCAGTGGTGCTGTGGCGTTGAGTGGTGCAGAGTGATGCTGTTGCGTTGAGTGATGCTGTGGCATTGAGTGATGCTGTGGCGTTGAGTGATGCTGTGGCATTCAGTGGTGCTGTGGCGTTGAATAGTGCTAAGTGATGCTGTGGCGTTGAGTGATGCTGTGGCGTTGAGTGATGCTGTGGCATTGAGTGATGCTGTGGCGTTGAGTGATGCTGTGGTGTTGAGTGATGCTGTGGCGTTGAGTGATGCTGTGGCATTGAGTAATGCTTTGGTGTTGAGTGATGCTGTGGCGTTGAGTGATGCTGTGGTGTTGAGTGATGCTATGGCGTTGAGTGATGCTGTGGCATTGAGTGGTGCTGTGGCATTGAGGGGTGCTATGACATTCTGTGGTGCTGAGTTATGCTGTGGCATTGAGTAATGCTGTGGCGTTGAGTGGTGCTGTGGCGTTGAGTGGTGCTGTGGTGTTGAGCGATGCTGTGGCGTTGAGCGATGCTGTGGCATTGAGTGGTGCTGTGGTGTTGAGCGATGCTGTGGCGTTGAGCGGTGCTGAGACATTGAGCGGTGCTGTGGCATTGAGCGGTGCTGTGGCGTTGAGTGATGCTCTGGCGTTGAGTGATGCTGTGGCGTTGAGTGGCGCTGTGGCGTTGAGTGATGCTGTGGCATTGAGTGATGCTGTGGCGTCGAGTGATGCTGTGGCGTTGAGTGATACTGTGGCATTGAGCGGTGCTGTGGCATTGAGCGATGCTGTGGCATTGAGCGGTGCTGTGGCATTGAGTGGTGCTGTGGCATTGAGTGGTGCTGTGGCATTGAGTGGTGCTGTGGCGTTGAATGGTGCTGTTGCGTTGAGGGGTTCTGTGACGTTGAGGGGTGCTGTGGCGTTGAGGGGTGCTGTGATGTTGAGGGGTGCTATGGCATTCAGTGGTGCTGAGTGATTCTGTGGCATTGAGTGGTGCTGTGGCATTGAGTGGTGCTGTGGCATTGAGTGGCGCTGTGGCGTTGAGTGGTGCTGTGGCATTGAGTGGTCATGTGGCGTTGAGTAGTGCTGAGTGATGCTGTGGCGTTGAGTGATGCTGTGGACAGATTGATGCTGTGGTAGCGCATAGTGATGTTGTGGTGCCACTGAGTGATGTTGTGGTGCCCCTGAGTGATGTTGTGGTGTCCCTGTGTGATGTTGTGGTGCCCCTGTGTGATGTTGTGGTTCCCCTGTGTGATGTTGTGGTGCCCCTGTGTGATGTTGTGGTGCCCCGGTGTGATGTTGTGGTGCCCCGGTGTAATGTTGTGGTGCCCCGGTGGGATGTTGTGGTGCCCCGGTGTGATGTTGTGGTGCCCTGGTGTGATGTTGTGGTGCCACGGTGTGATGTTGTGGGGCCCCTGAGTGATGTTGTGGTGCCCCTGAGTGATGTTGTGGTGTCCCTGTGTGATGTTGTGGTGCTCCTGTGTGATGTTGTGGTGCCCCTGTGTGATGTTGTGGTGCCCCGGTGTGATGTTGTGGTGCCCCGGTGTAATGTTGTGGTGCCCCGGTGTGATGTTGTGGTGCCCCGGTGTGATGTTGTGGTGCCCTGGTGTGATGTTGTGGTGCCCCGGTGTGATGTTGTGGGGCCCCTGATTGATGTTGTGGGGCCCCTGAGTGATGCTGTGGTGATGCGATAGATAGAGTGAGGGCGATAGATAGTGAGGGCGATAGATAGTGAGGGCGATAGATAGTGAGGGCGATAGATAGATAGAGGTGTAGAGAGAGATGTAGAGAGAGAGGGGTGTAGAGAAAGAGGGGTGTAGAGAAAGAGGGGTGTAGAGAAAGAGGGGTGTAGAGAAAGAGGGGTGTAGAGAGAGAGGGGTGTAGGGAGAGAGGGGTGTAGGGAGAGAGGGGTGTAGAGAGAGGGTGTTGTAGAGAGAGGGGTGTGTAGAGAGAGGGTGTTGTAGAGAGAGGGGGGTGTAGAGAGAGGGGGTGTAGAGAGAGGGGGTGTAGAGAGAGGGGGGTGTAGAGAGAGAGGGGTGTAGAGAGAGATAGGGGTGTAGAGAGAGAGAGGGGTGTAGAGAGAGAGGGGTGTAGAGAGAGAGAGGGGTGTGGAGAGAGAGGGGAATGGAGAGAGGGGGTGTAGAGAGAGGGGTGTAGAGAGTGAGAGGGTGTAGAGAGAGAAGAGTGTAGAGAGAGGGGGTGTAGAGAGAGAGTGGTGTAGAGAGAGGGGTGTAGAGAGAGAGGGGTGTAGAGAGAGTGGTGTAGAGAGGGGGGTGTAGAGAGAGGGGTGTAGAGAGATGGATGTAGAGAGAGAGAGGGGTGTAGAGAGGGGGGTGTAGTGAGAGGGGGGTGTAGAGAGAGGGGGTGTAGAGAGAGGGGTGTAGAGAGAGAGGGGTGTAGAGAGAGAGGGGTGTAGAGAGAGGGGGTGTAGAGAGAGGGGTGTAGAGAGAGGGGGTGTAGAGAGAGGGGGTGTAGAGAGAGAGGGGTGTAGAGAGCGAGGGGTGTAGAGAGAGAGGGGTGTAGAGAGAGAGGGGGTGTAGAGAGAGGGGGTGTAGAGAGAGGGGGTGTAGAAAGAGAGGGGTGTAGAGAGAGAGGGATGTAGAGAGAGAGGTGTGTAGAGAGAGAGGGGTGTAGAGAGAGAGGGGTGTGGAGAGAGAGGGGTGTAGAGAGAGAGAGGTGTAGAGAGAGAGGGGAGTAGAGAGAGTTAAGGAGGTCCTTTATCTAAGATGACGTATTCATTACACGTCCTTAATTTACCAAGAAAATGCGAGAATATGTCTACACATTACCATACATTGAAAACATCTTAAATTATGTGCTTGCAACAAAGTGTAAACAGATCAGTGGCCTGTTTGCTCACCCTACAGATTTTAAGTTTATTCCGGATCAAAAGCAGCTGGGGTGGTGTTTACTTATAGGAATAGGAAACGTGTTAATTCCTTAACAGGGTTCAGTACCATCATCTTCCAAAACAAGTCAGACCCAAGAGTGGTCTTTTGCGTGAGGGTTTTGTACAGGCATTGGTATACAAGACTTATTTTGTATTAGTAATCTAAAAAATGCAATGAGAAGGCATGAAAAAAAGGACCTGTTGAAACATTATTTGAACAGTTTTCTAGGAGGCAGAAGATCTGTGTCTCTTGAATACTCAAAACTAATCTCACCAAACATGCAATATACCAGATGTCATTGAGTTCAAACTGCAGAGAGCACATCAACTTGGGAAGCCTAACCCCAAAAGATACAGGTATGATTCTATTTTTCCTAGAATACACTGAACTCATGAAATTGGTTACCGTTGGACAAATTCTTCATCAGAAAAAGTTTAACAATGGGTAATACTACAACAATAACAAAACAAACAAAACATATAGCCACAGACATGCAGAACATTACCGTGATGATCTGGGATAATATCACAGACAGTACTTGTAGTTGTTGATAAGAAATAGAGGCCTCCAGGCGACACAGTGGCTCACACCATTATGCTGCAAGTTCTTAATCGACTGCCATCCAATTTTATTACACTAAAACCTTGCCGCCTATACTACAGGTACTCTGCAATGTTATAAGATGCAAATGATTTTAGGAGGTTCAGATGCTCATTACCATACCAATTTATAAACAGTTTCTAAATGTTTCCATCCTACTGTCTTCTTGGTCAGGAAGAGTGGTGCGTGGTGACATGGGGGTTTGAGCCCATCTGTAGGTTGCCATCACCACCACTGAATCTCCCATGAGTTTCCCAATGACACAACTGTTAGCATCATCCAGAGCCTCATATTTTCTGTCCAAACAACAACCACTGTGCATGTGGCTGGCGTATTCATGATCTTTTTAGTCTCTTGCTACATAAGGTCAGTGGCTGATCAAATTTCAAGATGGGTCTTTACAGTAACATATAAAGCAGTACTTTCTAGTTTTTCTTGTTCTTTACCTTTGCAGGAGGGCCCATCTAGTTTTTCAGTGTTTTTTTCCTACGGCCTCTTTGCTTGCTTGTCTGCTCCCAGTTATGTCTCCCTAAACCGACAGATTATCTGGACACAGCACAATACTTTACATATGTGACGCATATTTGTTGTCCTTGATATGTGTTTAGAACCAGGAACATTCCAGAAGTCCCTTACAGTATTATTGGACATGTTTTATTTCTGGGTACTTTAATCTTACAATTTGAATTGATCAAGGTAACTCCTACAGGTTTAAGGTTCATTAAGAGTTGCCTGGTAAGTGTGATGTCATGCTTTGTATGTTTGTAAAGCGCACTATCCCCCGAGAGGGTATCCTGACACTGAGCAAGGGTGTGTGCCTAGCCCTGACTATGTTGGAATCAATAACATCGGGTGTGTGGAATTACCACCACCAGATCATTGACATGCCTAATGACGCACTAGATGTCAAAGGTAAGTCGAAAACTACTAATGTCTAGACTATGCATGAATGAAGACTATAGAAACAGAATTCTCATGGGATGACACCAATTTCTGGGTTTTAACATAAATTGCACACGTGTAACCTGCAACTTTTTTCAAGGGTATATCAGTGGTATAGTATGGGTAACAAGGACTCTAAGGCAAGCAAGGAAGGAAAATGTGGCGTGCATTCCCCGGCTTGTAAGCAAAAACAGCAATAAATGGGGTGCAAGGAACCCCTCAGAATTCGTTGCACCCGCACTTTGCTGACTACGCCAGTACGGAGTACGCCCCTTACACCTCATGAAATCCTTTTTAAATCGGCCCGATGACTTAAATTCCTGGATGGCATGTAAAAGATAGGCCACTTACGATATCTAACCACGTAAAAAAAACTTACATCTGCTATGCTTCCTAAGGGGGGCTTGGGGGAGGGCAGCCGACCCCTGGGAGGTCTCCTCCCCCGGGCGGTTTGGGAGATCTGGGTGGGGCCTTTCTTCTAGCAGATTCCATTTGGGCTTCTTTTGGGCTATTTTTGGTAGGGTTAGGAGCCCAGCCTATAAATGGGCGGGGCTCCCTTTATAGGGCACCATTTTGGGCTTAGGTGACCTGGTGGCCGGTTGATTCCTTAGCTAGTTTTTTGTGTCAGAGTTTTTGGTAGTTTTTAGTCTCTACTTTTGTAGTGATTTCCATTGGTTATTATGGCTGGAGAGGATTATCGTGTACTTGAAGCTATCCGTCTTCTCAGCGAGGCGGGTCGTTTTGACCTGGTGATAGGCGACCGGGTGCAGGCCGAGCCTCCGCGTTCCCAGCGGGAGGCTTCGGCGAGGGTGTCGGCTGCGGTGGCAGGGTGTTTTTCCCCCAAACGTCGGAGACAGGACGGGGTAAGTGAACGGGGCCGCTCTAGAACTAGGAGGGTGGGTGCGAGGTCACGCCGTGGGAGTGACTCAGGGTCGCCTGACCCGTCGAGTAATTTGGGCCATTCTGTGGGCGGTGTGGGTTTGGAAGGTGAATTTCAAACTGTGCCAGCGGAGGTATCAACAGTCGGTATTCGCGACAGGGCGGCCTCTGCTCCTGTTTTGTGAGGCCGTCGTGCTTCTAGGCAGCGTGGTTGCACGCGTCGCTCTGCTTCGGCCTCCGCGGTGGAGGTTACTGACGTCACTGGTGGAGGGGGGGCGGAGGCCATTTTGGATTTTGAATCCTTGGCGCCGCAACCGTTACAGGGCGGTCAGGTGCAGGTTGTGTCCGAAGTTGTCACTCCCCAGAGCGTTATCCGACAGACCGTAGCTACGGCTCCTGTGGTGGTTGAATCGGATATGGTGGGTGCTTCTTCTATTGCACAGCCTTTATCGTTGCTGTCTGGTCCTGTTATTACGGAGAGTTCTGGTTTGGTTGTGAGTGGTGCGATGGATAGGGACCAAAGTAGTCCTTTGTTGTTTTCCCCTACGGTTTCTACAAGGGGGGAAGTGGTTTCTGTTTGTAGTGGTTCTCTGGGCGAGGGGGAATGGGCGCAGATGGGGATTTTGGAGGGAGCTGGGCGTGGGGATGGTTTGTTTCATGTTGGGGATTCTTCTGGCGTGGGTCTTCCTGTTGCAAGGTTCCGTTCGTTAGGGGTTTTGGAGGGTTTACCTTCTTGGGGGGAAGGGCGTGGAGATGCCTCTTTTCAGCAGGGTTGTGGTGAGGGTGGTTCTTTTCATAGGTTGTCTGGTGAGTTTCAGTTTCCTGGATTGCATGTGGATAGGAGGGTTGGAGGGAGGCGTTCCTTGGAGGAATCGAGGGTTCAGGATTCGACAGCTCAGGGCCCTGCGTCAGAGTTTATACAGTCATTATTGGATCTTAGTTCTGATGAAGAAGTGTGCGAGCCGTCTCCTCCTAGGTTAAGTGCTGTTTTGAAAAGAAAAGGCGCAGGTGGTTCTGTGGTTTTTACAGAAGCTGGGCAAGGTTTTGGTGGTAGAGTAGGTGATTTGACTTCAGTTCCTAGTGTTGTGTTTAGTAAGGGACCCGGCACACCAGTCCGGCCTTTTTCGTTGCAGGTTGGAGTTCGCCCGGGAGCAGCAGACTTGGCAGGGCGGCAGGCAGCCCAATCACGCCGAGGAGAAGTGCGGGTGGAGCCTGGCGCGGCACGTCCCATACCAACGAGGGATCCCGTTGTGGCCATCCCATGCAGGTTCAGCACAACCTCAATGGCCCCAACGAGGGATTTCGGCATAGGCGGTGTAAGCAGGTCAAGCGCGACCTTACCAGCCTCAACGAAGGAGCCCAGCGCCTTTCATGAGAGCGGGTCATGCACGACCTCTCTTGTGCCACGTGGTTTTCGTAATTCTGCATTATTTTTTCCAGGAGACCAGGAGGTTGTAAGTGGTAATAGCGGAGGAGCGTACCGGCGAGTGCAGTCGGCCTCCCCGCCCAGGTCAAGTGTGAGGGCTAGTAAGGCCCATGGTCGTTCTAAAACGGTTGAAACAGTTCAGAATACAGTGGTTGTACCTACTCCTTCCCAGTTGGAAGAATCATTAATTTTGGATTATGACGAGGACAGCCCTGAGGAGGGCGAGGTGCGGGAAGTGGTGTCTGGGGGGGGCATTCTAATGTCTCTCACAGTGTGTTGCAGGCACCGGTGGTGCGGAGTCGTGCAGAGTCGTCAAGGCCACGAGTGCTCGGCCCCTCGGTGAGGGCTCCTCGGAGGGCGGACGTCGGTTCTCGTACGGAGTGGAGGACGGAATCCAGTCAGCCTCCTTTATTACGCCCAGGTGAGGCTGGGGTACATTCTGTGCGACCAAAAATGGTCTCTATTGGTATTGATGTGGACTTGGTCTCTAGTGAAAGTGATGGTAAACTATACAAAGGTTGTGTGGTTAAAGACCAAGGTGTGGGCACAAACGGTGATGATATAAGTACAAGCTCTAAAGTGGCACTTCCACTGTTGGTTTGGGCACTTCTAAAAATGTGTTACACAGTAAAGAGCTAAAAATTAAAAAGTTGCCGTATATGGGGGTTACTAAGCCCTTGGAGGCTCATTTAATGCTCAGCACAAAAGAACGTATTTGGAACGGTGAGTATGTGGAACTGCTGAAATGGTTACATAGGGAGGTTCGGGCCAAGGAAGGCTCTAAGGAGGAAGAGTATGAACTGGCTAAGCGCCCTAAAGTTCCGTTAAATATTGAGAATTGGACGGCGGCCTTTTTAATATATGCCAGCGTCTATTGTGAGAAGTTTCCTGAGCGCTGCGTATCATTGTTTAAATATATGGATGTCATTCGCGAGGCTCAGATTACAAGAAATGATTTTGCATGGGCTCAGTATGATGAGGAGTTTAGGGCGCGCATGGCTTGGGACCCAGAGGCGAAATGGGGGGAGTTGGACACTGACCTTTGGCAGCATACCATGGGTTCGTCTGCTATTGGTAGAACTATTGTCACAGCTAGCGGTCTTCCTTTAGTTTATCGCCCCTTTCAGGCTCGTCCCATCCGGCACGAATGTTCCCAATGTGGCAGGAAAAATCATCCTTTGTCCAGATGTTGGGGTCCCAGGCCTTCCGGAGGTCCACAAGGTTCACAGCAGGGTACAGGAGCTTATGTCGCGCCACAGCAACCCCCAGCTCCCAGGGGAGGGAAGTCATCAGCCGGTGCTGGGCCCAAAGGCTCGTACACCGGTTAATGTCATTAACTTGGCTGCCGCTTTGCGGGACTATGTGCCCGCGAGGCTGCGGTCGTTTTTGTTATCTGGTTTCCAATTTGGTTTTCGGTTAGGTTATGAGGGACCTCGTTTGAGACGTTGGTCAAAAAATTTGAAGTCGGCAAGCGAACATCCTGCTATAGTGCAAACAAAGTTGGACAAGGAAGTGAGTGAGGGTAGGATGGCAGGTCCTTTTGATGATTGGCCTTTGGTGAATTTGATTGTGTCCCCTATTGGAGTGGTCCCCAAGAAGGAGCCTGGGCAGTTTCGGCTCATCCAGCATTTGTCCTGGCCAGAGGGTGAGTCTGTGAATGATTTTATTGACAATGACGCTGCCTCTGTGTCTTACTCTTCTGTTGATGTGGCTATGCAACTGGTTGTAACGGCAGGCCCTGCTGCTTTAATGGCAAAATGCGATATTAAATCTGCATTTCAACTGCTTCCAGTCCATCCTGAAGACTGGAGTCTTCTGGGCATCCATTTCCTTGGTAAATGGTACGTGGACAAAGCACTGCCAATGGGTTGCTCTATGTCATGTGCATTGTTTGAAACCTTTAGTACGTTTCTGCAATGGTTTTTTACTCAACGAAGTGGACATGAGCTGGTCACGCACTACTTGGATGACTTCTTCTTTGTGGGTGCAGCAAATTCATTGGACTGCCATAATGCTCTCACAACGTTTCAGTCCTTGATGAGTCATTTGGGTGTACCATTGGCTCCCGAAAAGACCATGGGTCCTTGCGCGACCATGTCTTTTTTGGGAATTGAACTTGACTCGCATTTGATGCAAGCTCGTCTTCCTATTGAAAAGAAACAGAAAATGCTGGATTTGGTGGGAGCAATGTTGGGAAAGGAAAAAGTGTTGGTAAAGGAGATTCAAGTTCTGCTGGGGCACCTTAACTTTGCTTGCAGGGTGGTCAGGGCGGGCAGGACTTTCTGTAGGAGGTTGGGTAGAGCTCTGTCTGGTCATTCCCTACCACATCATCGAGTGAGGCTGTCAGCGGGGGTCAAGGAGGACCTGCGTATGTGGATTTTCTTTTTACATTCCTTCAACGGTGTGCCCTTATGTCGTGAGGTGGACTGGTGTTGGGATGTGCAAATATTTTCTGATGCAGCAGGCAGTGAGGGTTTTGGACTTTACTGGCAGGGAAACGGGTGTGCTCAGCAGTGGCCGGAACACTGGAAGAACGGAGGCAGGAGTATTGCCTTTTTGGAATTGTTCCCTGTCGTGGTGGCCGTTACGTTGTGGGGTCAGGATTTGGCCCACAAAAAGGTGCTTTTTCGCATTGACAATATGGCTGTGGTTCAAGTGATTAATAAACAGTCGGCCAGGGACCCTCAGATCCTAAAACTCCTTAGAGTGTTTGTGTTGGGATGTCTGAAATATGATCTTTGCTTTCGGGCCATGCATGTTCCTGGCGTGGACAATGACATTACGGATGCTTTGTCTCGTTCACAGTGGGAGAGATTCCATGGGCTTGCTTTGGAGGCAGATGAGGAGCCGACTCCCATGCCGGACCATCTGTGGACGGTAGGCAACACAGGGTTATTCAATTGGTTCTAGGCTCCCTGGCTCCTTCCACTAAATTGGCGTATGAGTTAGCCTGGAATGAGTTTTTGGCATCGGGTGCCTGTAAGAGAGAGCTGGCTTGGCAAAGGTCTGAAGATGTTGTTCAGTTTATTTTGCGTCTCATGGACAGGGATTTATCCAGAGTTACCATTGCTGGCATGCTGGCAGGTGTTTCATTTATGGGAAAGCTGTTGTGGGGATATGCCCCGTCGGCTGGGGAGTTGAGTAGGAGAATGTTAGAAGGGTGGTCTCGGGAGCGGGCTGTGTTCGAACCCTTCGGTCCCCTTTATCGTGGCAAAAACTGTTCCACGTTATTTCTGTACTGCCTGTTGTATGTTCTGATCGAGTAGAAGCTTGTTTGTTTGCCACTTTGATGGTATGGATGTTTTTTGGTGCATTCTGGGTGTCTGAGCTGCTGGGAAATAAAACTGCTCGAGGTCTTCTGTGGGGGGACGTTCAGTTGTCGGTTAAGGGAGTTCATGTTTGGCTCTCTCATTCGAAAACTGATCAGAGAAGTTCTGGCAAGGGGGTTTGGTTGGAGGCGGTTTCCCCTCCAGAGACGTGCCCTTTACGCTGGGCTCATTGCTGGAAAGAACTGTCGAGTGGGGTTTTGGATCACCCGGTTTTTCGTCATATGAATGGTTCCTTGGTGTCTAACTATCAATTGCGCATGGTACTGCGTAAAGCGCTGCGTCGTATTGGCTTGGACGATACGCTGTATGGTACGCACTCATTCAGGATTGGGGCGGCCACAGAGGCTTTTAATAGGGGTTGGTCGAGGGAAGATATCATGGGCCTGGGGCGCTGGACTTCAAACTGCTTTCAGCGCTATGTCAGGAGCGAATCTAGTGGAGCGCATGCGTCCTCTTCTGTTTTGCCTGTCTGATACTGTTTTCTTTTTCAGGTTCCGTGGCTGGTCCTCGCGCTGCTTTTCTAACGGTGTGGATCGTGGGCCATTCGTTCGTTAAACGGGCGCAAGTTCAAGCTCGACAAAGTTATTTTGGAACATTGTTAGGTTTTAATGACCGCTTATTTAACATTGTGTGGAAAGGTAAAGGGGGCATGTTGTGGAAAGAATTAATTCCTGCTCTCAATTCCTGGATGGTAGGGGGGGTTTGTCCTGATGTGCTGGTTATCCACCTGGGTGAAAATGATTTGGGTTCAGTGAAGGGTGTCGTTCTTCTCTGGGCAATGAAGAAAGATCTGTCTTTGATACATAAGCAGTGGTCTGGGTGTCATGTTTTGTGGACAGAGTTGGTCCCCAGGAGGGTTTGGAGGGACGCTATAAAGCCGAAGGCGGTCGATAAATCCCGTAGAAAGCTTAACTTGGAAGTTTCTAGGTTCTGTAGAGACATGGGTTTTGGGCGTATCGTCCACAGCGATATTAAGTATGATGCGGTTGAATTTTTTAGAGGTGATGGTGTTCATTTGTCCCGGATGGGGATGGATTTGTACCTCCTAGAGCTGCACGAGGTCTTGTCTCGCTGTTTGACGGTACAGCACTTTGTAGGTGAATAGTGCGTTGGTTAATTGTTTTGCTGTTTTTTCCTTCCCCCCCCCTCCTCTCCCTGGTTTCCCCCCCCCCCGTTTGTGCTTGTGGGTGGGGGACAGAAAGGTGGGGTTCTTTCCCTACTCGGTCTTTCTCCCCACTGCTTTCTGGGTGGCGGTTTATTCTGTAATTGTCAGTTTTGGTCCAGGTTTGGACCCGTTAGTTGTGAAGTGGGATTTTGTTGGGGGAAGTTTTATACAGATTGAGGTTGTGTTCAGAGAATATGGGTCGGGGGATATGGATCAGTTGGTTTATAATTGGGATTTGGTAATTAGGATTTTGGTATTGTGATGTTATAATGTTATTGGGGTTTTGTATGGTTTATTATGTGTTTGGGTATGTACGGGTGGGGGCGGGTGTGATGGAGGGTGAGGGGTGGGGGCGGGGTTTGGGGATTTGAAATATAACTAACAAAATTGGTTATGGTTTTAGATTGTTAGGCTGTTGCCGAGGTTGTGGTATTTGTAAATGTGCACCTGTTCCAATAAAGCGGCCTTTTTCACACTCTATTGGTTGTCATGGTCTGCTCACTCTCCCCCACCCCTCTCTCCCAAGGGGGGCTTGGGGGAGGGCGGCCGACCCCTGGGAGGTCTCCTCCCCCGGGCAGTTTGGGAGATCTGGGTGGGGCCTTCCTTCTAGCAGATTCCATTTGGGCTTCTTTTGGGCTATTTTTGGTAGGGTTAGGAGCCCAGCCTATAAATGGGTGGGGCTCCCTTTATCGGGCACCATTTTGGGCTTAGGTGACCTGGTGGCCGGTTGATTCCTTAGCTAGTTTTTTGTCCCTCCCTCCCTCCCTTAATTTCTGGGCTCTTCTTTTCTGCTTTTCTCCCTGTTTTATTTATTTATTTGGCGGCTGATTGTAACAGGTGGGCATAGAGTTTTAGCTTTGTTTCTTTGTCGCTTGGGACAGGTGCATGGCGGTTTATTCTGTAATTGTCAGTTTTGGGCCAGGTTTGGACCCGTTAGTTGTGAAGTGGGATTTTGTTGGGGGAAGTTTTATACAGATTGAGGTTGTGTTCAGAGAATATGGGTCGGGGGATATGGATCAGTTGGTTTATAATTGGGATTTGGTAATTAGGATTTTGGTATTGTGATGTTATAATGTTATTGGGGTTTTGTATGGTTTATTATGTGTTTGGGTATGTACGGGTGGGGGCGGGTGTGATGGAGGGTGAGGGGTGGGGGCGGGGTTTGGGGATTTGAAATATAACGAACAAAATTGGTTATGGTTTTAGATTGTTAGGCTGTTGCCGAGGTTGTGGTATTTGTAAATGTGCACCTGTTCCAATAAAGCGGCCTTTTTCACACTCTATTGGTTGTCATGGTCTGCTCACTCTCCCCCACCCCTCTCTCCCAAATGTGTTCCACAGAGCTCCCGCGTCGCCGACTCCCGCGTGCCTCATTCTGCTGATATTTCTGCCTCAGACACAACACGCGGTTCTTCCTGAAAGGGTGCCCCTGCTCTGAAACCCAACCCTGGAAATACCGCACTCCGCTTGGAAACCCAGTGAAAGAATAAAAGCATGCGCCAAGAAAGATTAGTAAATCTTTGAACGTCTGGACGTTAAGTACAAACGGGGCCTTTCTTATAATGTGGTTCCTCCTCATTCATCAATATTAAAGGCACGTTCGAAGCACCTGACAAAACACAAGTTCGGAGCTGAAAGAGGAACGGACTTGCGTTCCGCGGGCCACGCAGATAGCCCCGGTGGCTTCTGATAAATGTCATTTGAGTGTTTATTTAACTTGGCTATTTCAAGGTTCGGAAAAGAGCCGTACAAATTCAAACAAGGTCATGTTAAATAATGTTTTCAAGAAACAGAAATGAATGTATTGAATAAACAAATAATTCCACATAAGGTAGGCCTGGGTGATAAGCCGACACCAAGGCTCGAACCTGGTTCCCCAGCTCCAAAGTTGGCAGCTCTAGCCGTGAGGCCACATCCTTTTGAGAGACAGTAACAGGAGGTGTAGCGGTGGTAACATTTTGAGCTCCTGGGAACTATCAATCGTAATGGAAACCCATGTGTAACTGTCCTCCAGATAAACACGTTTTCTTGCTAAACACAAATATCTTGTTAATAAAAGTAGACACATTTAAAGAAAATAGAGCCTAAAAACACATTACGGTGTCACTGGAATGTGATGGAAATGGTTTTATGCCAGCCTGGATGTGCACAGATCTCTGTACTCCCAGCCACAGCCATCTCCAACAGTACACAAAATGCACCAATCCCACGTGGTGGCAGGTGGGCTTACCGAATGAGCACAGCCATTTTAATTAGCCCGTCTGAAGATATTTATTCACAATGGTGGGCGCTCTCAATAAAATGTCATTGACCAGAATCAGTCGTTCTGGCTTCCAGCAGTGGCGATAGAAGCTGGCTAGCAGATCTCTGCTTCAGTTTCCCACTTCACTAAGCCGGAAACCAGTTAAAGTGGCTCCAAAAATCCCTTCCTCACTGCCTGCCGCAGTTTGAAAACTGCAGTATAGATGCTTCCATAGCTAGCAGGGCCGGACTGGGAACCAAAACCGGCCCTGGCAAAGTGCTCGGCCGGCCCCCCCTCCCCACCTCCCGGGGGAGGGGGGGCGGCCGCGCTCTCTGCCAGGGCCTGCAAAAACGGCCCTGTAACAAAAACGGCCCCCAGGGGCCCCAAACCGGCCCCCACCCGTGCGGCCCACCGGGGGATTGCCCGGTGCCCGCCACGGCCAGTCCGGGCCTGATAGCTAGGATTACGAGAGCTTGCCATCTCTGACAGCAAACAGTTTCAGAAGGAGCCTTTGGAGACCACGCTTATTTTCAAAGGCAACTGATTGCTCATATTGGAGGAGTCAGTTTGTTTGCAGGCATTTTTGTCAGGGACAGGAAAGCCTGTGACACGATCAGCTGGCAGCAATACATGCACTAGAAATATAAATGTTAGTGCGTTTATCGTTGCCAGCTGATTGCACGAGCGTGGCACAGGCTTTGCTGTCACTAATGCTTCTTGTTTAAAATGGTGATGGTGACCGGCAGCGCTTTCCACTAGTTACATTATACAATGACAGTTTAATATTTTTTGTAGACACTGGTAGATTAATCGGCTGGTCTGTTAAAGACATTTCCTGAGCTGCTGATTAATCTCCCCGTGTCTACAAAAAATATGAAACAGTCAATCATTGTGTAACGTAACTGGTGCTCGTAGAATCGCTACAATTTAACAACAAGCGGGGGCTCTGTTCCGCGCTGAGGAGTGAAGGAGTTGAAGGAGGGGTGGGGGAATCGTGATAGGACCCAGATATTTCTACCATGCCAGAAGGACTATTTTGCTTGTCAATGCTTTCTTCCATTCTGCTTTATACATGCCCTATAAAGTAAGCGAAAGGCGATTAATAAAACTATTAAACAAGTAGCTAAAAAAAATTCACAATGCAGTAAGAATACACCGGTCATTTGAAGGGGTCAAAGACTGCTGACAGTATTGTTTCCCCACATGTCGTCACCATGAACCATAAACATGCCTGGCAAGCTCGGAATGGAGAGGAGTAATAGAAAGTAGAAACAATCAGAAACAGAGCCATTCACATGGCCTCCTCTAAACACTCCCATACCCTCTTTGAGATCATAGATGGCCCCGCCCCCTTCTGTTGTGTCATTGTGCCTAGTGTATCCTGTGCCTCTGACACTGCACACCGCCGCGCCATGGGGGACGCTGCCGCCGAGCGGAAGCTGAAACTAGTGACACTGGTGAGTGAGCGACGCCCTGGCACACTTTTCAACTTGCTCCCTAGCAATGGGACTAGGCGGGACCCGGGCAACAGCAACTCCAGGGCAACAGCTGCTCCAGTTCTGGACGCAACACAGCTCACTAGTGCAGGACAGCGCGTAAGTGACTCAAGTATGTGGATCAAAAGAAAAGTGCGATTTAGTGCATGGGGGAGGGGGCATATTTACAAGCCCATGAGAGAAAATAAAAAAAAAATGAGGCGAGAGTGGAGAAGATAACGAGATAGACGAAAGGAGGGTCCGGCTGGGAGCTGGGAAAGAGGCTAAAAGGGCTGAAAGGGAGGGGAGAATGCACATAGCACATTCCAATGAAGTCTGGTGGGGGGCGGGGGTGGGGAGCAGGCATATGGTGTTTGAGTGAGCAGCCTTTGATGTGCGAGCGAGTGGGAGGGAACAGCAGGGGGCGGAGAAGCAGATTGCCTTCAAGGCAGGAGGCAGGAGGCAGGCAGAAGGCTGGGGCAAGCTCGTGCACGAGAGCACATGCACTCGTGAAAATCCTCTTTTTTGGGCTCATGGTGAAACTCTTGGTTTCACTGCTATAGACTCGTCCTATTCCATTCCTGCGGAATGGAAATAGGCCGAGACCTAAAAAGGAATTACAAAATAGGCATCATGAAGGAGCCGCTGGGCCGTATCATTTTGTAGACCCATGCATGCGTTTAACATGCCTGAGTGCACCTGCGAAATGATGCAGGCCAGAGGCTGCGTCATCCCTCTTCTTACCTTAAAGGGTTCCAGGTTGTGGATCGGGGAAGGCAGTGACGTGGAGTGGAGAGGAAAGCAACATGGAGGAGAGTGGTGGGCACAGAAGGCCATGAGCAAGAGAGGGCAACCTGAGTGAGGCAGAAGCACATGGCTGAGAGAGGACAACATAAGCATGGGTGAGTGCGACAAGCACACAGGTGAGGGAGAGCGACACGGGGCATAGAAGCTCATGGGTGAGGGTGGGGTGGGGGCCAGCAGCCCACAGAAGAGAGAGAGGGCCAGAGTAGGGGGCAGAAGCACGAGGGAGGGAGCTTGTTAACACATGCACTCTCATGGAATGCTTCAACAAAAATAAAAATGAAAATAGCTCCCAAAACGCAAGCGGTGGGAGTACTTTGGGCATGCTCCAAGGGCGGGACAAATACAAGACTAGGAGGGAAGCTGACATGCATGAACAAGAAGCAAGTACATGAGAGTGGCGATGAAGTCAACCCTACTTGTTGACAATTTTCGGGATCTTGTTCGCGCTATATAAAACTTTATTAAGGACGGGCTATAAGCCCACTGTAAGCTAACAAAATGGCTTGCAAGCAACAGTGCATGCGCTGTTTCAGGCAAAACCTAGAAAGGACTCCGGAATTACAGTACCATCTAATTGGAAATCTGAAGTGCAGGCAAAATAATGAGCCTTTTTTAAAGATAATATACAATAAATAAAATAGAAAACCAAAGTTTGAAAGAGTTTTGTCACTGAAGAGAAAGAAACTATTTTAAGCAGGTATGAACTATGAGATTTCTGCAGTCACTCAATGTGAAGGGATCAATGGGTAAAGTGGGCTGGTCCACTGACCATGTTGAATGCTATGGTGGATGGATAAACATGCAAACGACAATCCAGCAGGCCAATAGATGAAGCCTATTAACAAAAAGCCTCTGTATATTTATTTGTATGTTATGAATGATTTTTGGAAGACAATAGTCTGGCGCCAGTCCTAAAAAATGTGAGTCCAATAGGATGATCCTAACATGACCAACTCCCGTATTTAGGTCTCCAGATGACTCCATGAAAAAAGGGACACCATGTTCTAATTGTAGTGTTTTCTTTAGACGTCCTTGTATTCAGTTTTGGTAGTCCCATTGGTTCCGTTGCAAAGAACCAAGACTACAACTCCCAGAATGCATTAGGCTATTTACTAAAAGCTCGAGTCTGGAAAATTGTGCCCCTGGCGACATTGAGTCACTTGGTAATCTTACCATGTAGGTTAGTACAGAGGAGGGCGTAAAAGCCGAGAAAAGATGCAGAGCAACACAAGCCGATATAGTCTAAAGAGCACACTGAGCAAATGTTTGCACTCTTACTACCTGCCCGGAGCTGCTGCAATCACTCCCTGTGAAGATAAAATCCGGGCGGTGTGGTCCTTTAAGGATTGCGCCTGCCCCAGGCCACGCAGTGGCCATAAGGAGGGCGGGCTCCTAGTCACGGAGGGCTGTCCCGCCCCCGCATGACGCAGTAGTTTCCTCACCCGAGGCAGTCTCCCCTGGTTGGTGGAGACTGGTAAGTGATGCACGTCCGGGGCGGCTGGGAGGAGCCGTCTGGAGTACTTCAGACCTCTGCCCCGCTGGGGAGGCCTCTTTGCCGCCCCGGACGTCGCAGTTCCATGTTGGGACACTCTTTTCCCGCCCTTCCTCGAACCCAGAGTGTCTGCTTGAGGGGGCTCCGGGGGGAGCTTTTAATGTGTTCCTTTTTCGTTGCAGGCGGAGTTACTGGGCGATCCGGAAGAAGAGAGGTGCAAACGCTGGACGTCAGCGGGCACATAGGGGTGCCAGAGCATAACCTCAGAGCCTAACCTGTAACCTCATGGGAGGTGCAGGAATTCGTGTCGGCGCCCCAGTAGTCCTTCGGGCGGTTGTGGGCCTGTGCAACCGGGGGTTTGCCTAGTCACGCCCCGCAATGGGCGTGTCAGTATAATTATGGTAATTGTGCAACAGTTGGGTGGTTCGCCACTGTGTTGTTTGGCTCAACAGGCGGGCAGGTGGCGAGAATGCGGCCTGCCCTAGGATCGCCCGTAAGTTAACCCACCGTCATTACATATGTTGTATGTAATAAACCTGCAGCAATTTTTTCCCAAACCTAACACTTGTGTCTTTGTGTTATTTGCGGGTTTGGGCATGTGGGGCGGGGGTTCATGTGGCCCTGATGTGACTATGCACACTGCGCATGTGCGCTACTCTGACGATGACACCTAGCGCTGCGTCTGGGTGAGCGCGAAGGAAGTAAAGGCAGAATGCCGGAGCAACGAAACACATTAGAAGCTTCTACGTAGTTCTTACTCTGTATTTTTTGGATGCTGAAGATCATCTTATTTGAAAAGCATTGATGCCAGTCTTTTAAATGGAAATATAGAAGTCCAGGTACTTACTCTTTACAGTGCCCGTTTGCTCCTGAGAAGTGCCAGTACTCTCCTATTAAATATACTGCAGCATAGCTGAGAAGTGCAGGTACTCTCCATTTCAAACTGAAGAAGTGCATGTCCCCAGTACCGGATAGTCCATGCCCATTTAAAGCACTGTAATCAGTGCCAACGCTATCAATCTATGCCAGCATGCCCACCTCCCCCTTTCAGTTGCTCACCTTATTGTTGCCCAAACAAGCAGAAATCACCTTTGTTTCACTGGTTCTTCCTCAAAATGTCTACATCAGGGAATTTCATTCAATAGGCTCCTAATGAGCGCAGTCCCGAGTGCTTTGGTTGAGATAGCTCTTCTACCCACCGGAAGAGTGCCTTGAAGACAGTCTCCTCTCGTGAGTCGAGCCGAGGCTCTATTTGTTTAAAGTTGCCTGTTTGCTATTTTTCACCAAAGTAGCCATGCTTCAGTCCAGGGCTTTTGTTTTAGAAATCATTGTTTTAGGTGTGTTCGTTTAAATGAAGCTTACAAGAACTACATTTCCCAGAAGCCTTTAGTTTGTGAAATATATCCTCCAAAACTGGAGCACAAGTCTTGGAGTCACCTGGTGCTGGAATTCCCAAAACGTAAAACTTTCAAGAAACGCTAAAGTCGCCCCCTTCCAAGGCTATCCACTCAGCTCCCACAGCTAGCACCTTGAAGTGATTCATTTTAGAGGAGAAGCTGTGATAGTAAACTCACCAATTATGGCTCACATTCTCTCATAATTTTAAAATTACTCCCTGATCCATTCAGCGTGATGTAGCCCTCCTCAAGTCACAAAAGTAAACATATTTTCTGGAATATGAAGGCGCTTTTCTTAATTGAAGTGATACCAATGTGGGCATCGAAGCGCTTTACGAAGGGGAACAATTTTTAGTGGGCAAGCAAAATCAAATAATGTAAATAATAAATCACTTCTTGTATAGAACGTGCTGCCACAGTCTTGCTGCACTGAGCATAGCACGTGTTTTTATCTCGTAACTCAACTAAGAATGTTGTGGACAGGTCGGAAGACATGAGCCTGCAGGCCTGCTCAGATCTCTCCAGCAGAGCCTCACCCTCCTGAGCAAGTGAAGGCCAGGGGTGTAGTTGAGCCATGATCCATCTAGAGATTAATATGTTGCAGCCTGAAAGGACAGCAGTCTGTCCGCGATCCCACACATCTTGTCATCTTAAAGACATTCAAAAGAAGAAGAACTAAAGCACTTTGCAAATATAGAAATAGTAAGTGAATCACATGGTGGGAAGTAGATGGACAGCGGAGGGACACTAATTAAGTTGAAACAATCTGTACTTGGTCCATGCCCCACAGAAAAACTAATTTTACAAAACCTTTAAAAAACTAATTTTTGACAAATTTGACAATTTTATGTTGCTTGTGAATTAGCAGATGGAGCAATTAGCCTTTGCTATTAAGTCCCAGGGGAAAAAAACCCAAATGTACAAAACAGATTCACGCTCTTTCTTTGTTTCCATAATGTAATTCGAGATGGACAAAATAAAGATTCTCCGCATTTAGGTGATAAACGATGTACGAATCTAAAATATATTTTTACATCCCTAGCATAAACCTGTTCAATTTAAAAAAAAAAAAAAAATAAGGGCATTCTTTGGCTGGGAATTCTCTGTAAAATATATATTACTACATGAAAGGATTTAGAAGCTATACGTTTATCCTTAGTAATAAGCAATGGTTCCAAAATGCATGTTCACAATATTTGCCCTGGTGCAGAAATGGTTCTGTAAGACTGAATTCTGCAAAACCTTGACCCGTTCCTTGTTGCACAAACAGCTGAATGGATTTGCCTTGTGCTGTAGCATTGATCAAATTATAGACAACATTTATTTTACCCGTTCTCTAGTTATGCACAGAGGACACTTCAGTTGTTTTAAAGGAAGCTGGACTGAGAAATTAACTCGGTTTCTAGTAACCATGAAAGTCATGTGGGAATAATTGGCATCTTCTCCTTAAGAAGTCCGACTTCAAAAATAAGTTCTTAATGGTTCTTAAGTCCAACCAAAGAAATCCAGTTAGCACACATCCCTTCATTTTTATCACCACAGCAAAGACCCTAAGCGTGATTGATTCCAATGTTCCGGAGATGAGACTTTAGACATGGCGGAACCGCATGTGAATTTTAGGGTCACGTTGAAATGCTGAGAATTGCCCTTCTGTTCTGTTTGCCCAGCATCACGCTTTCTCACAGCTCAGGAGGAGGCTGCTGTGGCTTCTCAAACAAGAATCAGTCAGCCTCGTGAAGCGTGAAGACACATGAAGGAGATCATCCAAAGATGTCACCCGGGGAAACCTACGGGCAGATTTGAGACTGTGAGAAAGATAGAGCAATAGAATCTTCAGCAACTGTGAAGGTGGGAATAAATTACATAGAGAATTCTAGATGGGTAACAGTGAACTGCAGGGGTGTTTTTCACAAAGAATTCTGGGTCACTTCAAATTGACAACAAGAGCAAAGCACATTGGTAATTAGGTATTTGATTGAATATTTAAAAGTGATAACTGCAATGTTCGACCTGTTAAATATGTAAGTGTTGCCATAGGTCCGTTTTCAGCCAGTAGTCTTGTTTTAGCCAACAGCAGATTGCATTTTGGGACTTTTTATACATTTAACATTGTGAGGACAGACTCAAAAATTCCAGACCAGGAGGCAAAGTGTTTCTGGCTGAAAATCAAAGACTAGCTAGGAGGGGGGGGGAGCATAGCTCGCATCGCTAAGAGGGTGGATGCAGTCGCTAACAACACCAATTTATCTATCAACTTCCTGCTTTCTTCAAGCCATCGGTGACTGCAACCGACCCTATTGCATCCGTGGAGTCACCCTACCCTGAAAAAGCTGCCCCATTTGTACCAGCAAAACTGAAATCGGCGGCGAGCTGGGAAGCTGTCCCCATACTGCCACCGCCACTGGGCATCGAGGTCTTGGCCTGCTGTAAAGCTGGGGCCCTGCCCCTGTAAAGGTGATGCTACACTGACGGCTCAAGAAAACAATCAAGGAAGTATAGAGGCAGTGATGATAGAATCACCCTCCTAAATGATATACATAACCAATGAGATTCTATCAATGTGAAAGGAGTGAATACTTTATTGGGTTTTTCAATTTTTTGATGAAGATCTAATATCTAAAGGTGGTGAGAAAGGCTCTCTTTGCAAATGGCAAATGGAGAGCACTATGTGCTTTTAAAATACCCCTCACACAATAAGAATCCCTAATATGCTTCATCATAGGGTCTTCCCGTCCTTCTGCGGGGCGGGGCGTGCTGCGACCAAACGAACTACGCGGGAGTACTTAGTTTTTTACGGTAGGCTATGTGTAGTGTGAGGACAGTGAATAGTGATTGGGGTGTAGGGACCTATATAAGTGAAAGGTAATTAAAAACTAAAAATTCCCTGGCTAGTAGAAAAAAATAATTTAATGACTTCTCTGGCTGGGAACAGTAAAAAGGGGTTTTGAGTAGGGCGAAATACGCTATCTACTTGGTCAAGGGAATTTTTTATTTTTAATTACCTTTCACTTATATAGGTCCCTACAACCAAATCACTATTCACTGTCCTCACACTACACATAGCCTACCGTAAAAAACAAAGTGCTCCCGCGTAGTTCGTTTGGTCGCAGCATGCCCCGCCCCATAGAGGGACGGCAAAACCCCTATGATGAAGCATGACACTAAGGGATTCTTAGTGTGTGAGGGGTATTTTAAAAGCACATAGTGCTCTCCATTTGCCATTTGCAAAGAGAGCCTTTCTCACCACCTTTAGATATTAGATCTTCATCAAAAAATTGAAAAAACCAATAAAGTATTCACTCCTTTCACATCGATAGAATCTCATTGGTTATATGCTGCACTGACGGCACCTGAGGCGTACAAGCCCACTCTTGAACGGTAACGCCGGAGGGGGCCTGCCATGACATCACCTCATGGAAAGGCTGGCGCTACATTGGAGGAACGATTGGTTCTGCTGCTGCTTTTGACATGTGCAGCCCTGCCCTGCCTGCACCACTGCATCTGTTGGCCTGGCTTCCTTTTCGCTAGTGCCCTGAATGTGTGGGCGGCCGGGTGCAGGGTACTTAGGAGGTGTCGGGAACCCAATGTAATTCAATACAGGATGTTGGTCACGAAAAAGGACTGCAGGTTGGAGCCAGAAGACTAGACGAAGGGAACCAATGACTGGAGGATGAAGTTGAAGAGTTGCTGTACACCAGGACACTGTTGGTCGGTCACATCAGCTCACAGGAGCTGCAGATGCAAGGGTGTCCTTTTGTGTCGGGTACTTTTCAGCAGTTACTTTCGCTGTTGTGATGACCCTTCAAAATGAGGCTACAAGCTTTAAGTTAAAGGTCGGTGGAGTCCGTCCAATGCTGGATCACAGGTCAAGATTGCCGGGTTAAACTCGCTGGGGTGCTGGGCCACTCGAACATGGGCTGTGGGCATCATTTGCAGAGTGGTGAGGACTCTCGGATCTGGCCGGATCTGGAGTCCTGATTTGGGTTGGTGTTGGACAAATCCGGTATCCACGGGAGATAGGAGTTCTTTATGAAGGCAGGGCAGGTCTCCGGGGGTTCTTGGAGGCTACTGGCTGTAGGACACGCTGGGTTTAGCTCTCAGGGGTTAAGAGCAGGAGACAGGCCTGTAGGGCTGGGACCAAGGTAGTTGTCATTGTCCTAATCTTCTTCAGTGCTTCTTCTTGTCATGTTGAACCTGAAAAGGCAAGGTTCAGGGATGCCCCTAAATACTAGATTTAGGGTTGTTACAGAGGAGTGCTGGTTGGGACCAATGGGTCCTTTCCTTTGGGTGCATACACTGCTAGTATGGCCCCCTTCAGTGGGAGGGGGCATACCACACTTCCTGATTAGAGGGGTTCCCCCATCTACAAGATGGCGGGGACTGAGATGTGGGCTTCACCTTGTGTGGTAAATAAAAATTACCTATACGGAATTTCTATGCGGTAAAGTTCAATGAGAATAACTCAATCAGAAATGAGAGGCAGAGTCCGTGGCATCTGAGTTTATAAGGGTTTTATTCCATAAAATGGAATTGGTTCGAACCAGGTATCATGTTCCATCACCAGGAAGGTTCAGGAAGGGATAGACAATGCTTTATTAACAGATTACAATATATATAGTAAATGCATTTAATGGTGATGGATACAGAAGGCGTAACAGCTGAGAGAAGAGAGATAAGAACATATGTACGTAACAGAAGGCGTGCACGAGGGCTTACACGGAGGTGTGTGCTAGACAACGTCACATGAAAGTGTCACAGGTAGGTGGATCCATAGAGGAATTCTGCAGTGTCAGCAGAAATACATGGCAGAGATGCGCGCGCAGCAGCATGACGTATGATTGACGTGGAACTGGAGGGTGAAGGGGACTTGACATTTAGCCCTACATGAGGAGACAGAAGTCTGGGGTGTCAGAACAACCTAAACCCAAATCATATCTGATATCTTGTGTTTGAGGAACTGTATTATCTAGAAGGAAAGGTATCTCGGGCATAGGCTATTCTATACTGACTGCTAGTGCGTGCATATGTGTCTACGTGAGATGTGAGGGGCCATGGGCCTACCATGGTAACAGGAGCAATGAATTACTTGCACGGAGGCAGAAAGGCCGGGCCCTTTGCTCTGCAGCTGGGGAGATGTTTTCCTAAATCACTAGACAGGAATGTATTTTCGAGGAGCGGAGCAGATAACTTGAAGGCAAAATACAGTCTTGGCAGGCAAGCAGGCCGAGCCAGGCACCGCTCGCCGCACAGGGAGTAAGGCAAGGGTCATGGAAGCGGCAGGCTGCAGCTTTCAGAGACAGAAGGCAGAAAGGGCTCGATGGCAGGAATCAGGGCCTAGCTCACCAGAGCCAGAAAAACGTGAAAGTGCACCATGTAAAGACGGTGGCAAGGCATATTTAGGAACTGAATATTCGACCCATTCGTGGTGGATCTGAAAGAGGACATGTTAACGTTGGACGCAAATGTATTTGCGTCTTCATGTACTTGAAGCACGTACATGGAGCCGTTGGGGTCTACGTTAGGGGACACAATTGACCATAAAAATTCATATTACCTCATTCCCTCCTTGTCCCCTACGGACCCTTCATGATATATCGATCTTCATTAGCCTATCAATTTGTTCATATAACATCATTTGCTCTTCTTTTTTCTGGCGGGATTTTGAACGTGGACTTGAATGGGGAATACATGATGTGGCGCACAAGCCGCAAATCGCTGGCCCACATTGTAAACATAGGCAACAACTGAATACTATGAGAAGGGCTATTCCGAGGAAGGATAGGACCTTCCATCCCCAGGCTGATAGTACGCTCCAGAACCAACCGGACCACGTCCAGGTGCCTGGATTCTGATGTATCTGACTTGCAATCTTGTGTAGACGGGTTATGGCTCTATATACTGAAGGTGCGTTTTCTGGAATGAAAACACAGCAACTTGATCCGATGACTCTACAAGCTCCGCCCCTATCGGCCAGGATGACGTCAAGGACAAGACGATTTTGAAGAACAACAATCTGCATAGCAGACTGCTCCTCTGTTAAGTTGCCTAGGGCGGAAGTAGTTTCATTCACTACTGCTTCGAGGGTTCTGGTTAATTTACGTATCAGTTTACTATTAAAGACAGCACCTAAATAGGGAAAGAAACCTTTATTGAAGTCTGTATACTGCTCCCATGCCGTTTCAGTGTAGTCGACAATCGGGAGATCTCTCTTGGGTCTAATGTGTACTAGATGGGAGTCCCTATGATAATCAGGAGGGGCTAGGAAAACAGGTGGCAGAAGGAATGCAATGTAACAAGTACCATCCCAATCTAGAGGTAAGCGTATATATGCTGTATGACCACAAATGAAATAGGAATGACGGGAAGCTTTAAATGTAGACTTGCCTTTATCACTGAATTCGATCACAGTAATACATCTACTATGACCCAGGTGTACTGAACCATTCTTTCTGACACATAATTCACCTTTGACTGGTAATACGGACATAGCGGGCAAGACTGGTTCGGCTTCGGACTGGACATTCAGAATCATGAGGTTGAGTGTGAAGTTACCTAATCCATATACTTCGTTTTCTAGATCAGTCCCTGTCCTTTGGGGAAGACCCTCCTTGTCAGGGAAACATACTTTATGCAGAACTGTGTTCAGATTTCCCCATACCCAATTACCCTGGTAAACTACGGAATCAGAATCTAAAGAGTTCATTAAACTAAACCATGCACCACAGGAACCATTATGTGTAAACGGGTACGGAAAGAGGGGCAGAACTCCCTTGTACTTCTGATAGGGAGGGAGTCGGCCACATATCCAACAATTGGTAGCATTGCTGGTCTGATGGGAATGATGTAACATGCTGATGAATGTATTGTTGCGCAGCGCAAGTCGGTAAGATAACTCATGCGGGGGCAGTTCACTGAAAGTATGCTCGACAGTGACATTTAAAGAAGAATGTGCACGTTTGAAAATAGGAAAATATATGTGTAACAGTATACTTGCAGCAATAATCAAAAGACTCGGGAAAAACATAATCAATAATGTCACGATACAGTGACTCCGGAGAGATTTACAATACTCATGTTTCTTGATCTGTTTCTGTCTATCTCTCTCTCTATTGGGGTCTAGGGGATACATGTCAGAAACTCGTCTAACCGATTCACCTAGGGGAGGACTTAAACAATTAAACTGTCTGACTTGCTAGACCTCAATTTCATGCGAAATTCCTGGGAGGGAGTTTTCTCTACCAGGGGGAGCTTTGTATCAGTCTCTGGAAG
Organism: Lissotriton vulgaris; assembly: GCF_964263255.1. Taxonomy (NCBI): domain Eukaryota; kingdom Metazoa; phylum Chordata; class Amphibia; order Caudata; family Salamandridae; genus Lissotriton; species Lissotriton vulgaris. The sequence continues at coordinate 955,390,027 of NC_141689.1, read as the reverse complement.
GGGGCAGGGCTGGGAGTCTAGTTTCGGAGGCAGTCCATAATGTTTTTTAACATGACTCGAGTGAAGCCAGCCCTTGCGGCCCTCCACCTTGACCGCGGTCCTTGTTGTTAATAACACGAGCTTCGGCGCCTGCCAACGGGGCTCCAGCGGACTCCTCCTGTCAAAGTTCCTCACGAGCACCAGGTCCCCCGGAACAATCGCGTGTGGCTTCACCTCGGTGTTGTCGGGAAAGGCTGCAGCGACCTGTGAACGACATGATTGTAGTGCAGACATCAAGGAGGCAAGGTAATCTGTCAGCATAGTACAGTCAACATCAGTGATTTTACGAGGCCGAGGCGTCCCCCACATATTCGGTGGCCTACCAAAGACCACCTCATACGGGGATAGCCCTGTTCTTGAATGCGCTATCATTCTCATGTAAAAGAGCGCAACTGGTAAAGCTACTATCCAGTCAACACCTTTCTCTCTACAGATCTTGGCAAGACGTATTTTCAAGGTCTGATTATGACGTTCCACGAGACCTGCTGCCTCGGGATGTTGGACACAGTGGAATTTCCATTCATAACCTAGCAGGAGTGATACCTGCTTCATAAGTTCGGACGAAAATGGCTGACCGTTATCTGAGTATACGATACGGGGCAAGCCATACCTGGGGAAGAATTCACGAACCAATTGCTTGGCAGTGGTCGGAGCAGTGTAATCTGGGACTGGATATGCTTCTGTCCAACGAGAGAGTGCACATACAACTACGAGGACATATTTGAATCCTCGACAACGTTCCATCTGGATATAATCCATCTGGAGGACTTCAAAAGGGTGATCGGGAGGATGAAATCCACCTTGCTCTACGGGAATGCTTTTACCTGGGTTGAACTGACAACAAACCATGCAAGTACGCACTTTTTGCTTGGCTGCTGCTCGTAAATGTTTATTGAACCAAAGGTTTTGAATACTGTCTAACATGGCTTTTTCTCCTAAATGTGCAGGACTGTGTACTGTGTTAATGATAACTTGAACCATAGAGTCGGGGAGAAACCATGTGGCTTTCCCCTTTGTCATCCATCCCTGTTCTGTCTGGATCCCTCCTAGTTCAATCCATTTCTTGATTTCGTCTGGTGTAGCATGTGTCTGTATGTCAATTACATCTAGGGCGGGATCCCTAACTGTCATGCAATGTGTCGGTGTCGGGACTATTGTCTTTGTCAGGTCGGTTGCGTGAGTCTGAGTCTGAGCTGTATGCTTGGCTGTTCGATCTGCCAGGTCGTTACCCTGGGAAATGGTATCTGTGACTTTCGTATGTGCCTTGCACTTCATGATGGATATCGCTGTAGGCAAATGTATTGCGTCTAACAGAGCTTGAATGAGGGGACCGTGCTGGATTTTGGCCCCGTGAGAGGTCAAGAAACCCCTCTCTCGCCAGAGTACACCGAAGTCGTGTACGACTCCGAAAGCATAACGTGAATCTGTGTATATGTTAACTCTCTTGTTCTTTGCTCGAATACAGGCTTGAGTCAGAGCGATGAGCTCTGCTGCTTGGGCTGACAGAATGTCAATACAATTTGTTTCGATGACTTCAGATTCTGTCGTGACTGCATATGCGGCCACTGAATCACTGACAGATTATCGATTTCTAAAAAATCGACCTACTATAACATTGAGTCTCTAATATCGATAGCACTAATATCGACACCCTATACTTAACATGTAAACTACAATAATATCGAGCAAACTATATCGATGCACAAAAATATCGTCTACAGAAATATCGTTAGCATTATTTTCGAATACCATAATATCGACACTCAATACTACATATACCACACTACAATAATATTGAATACAAAAATTTCGATAGCACTATTTTCGTCAATATCAAAATATCGATAGCTAAATTATACTCCATTTTTTATATATAACACCAATAAATCTATTCTCTAAGTAATACACACATTTCTAATGACTTCACTAATGTATTTTCAAATTATTAAGTAACATTTAGTGTACAATATTGTGTTTTCGCAAACTGACGAAATTTGTATATAAACTCTTTGTAAACATACTTATTTGATACTTAGGACTCATTTTACATAAACTTTATTTATTACAAGACTTTTATTTTACATAAATATATCATTTCAATTCCTCAACATAAACTATATAAGAAGATATATCTTAAATGTTTTACTTAAAAAAAATTCAAACTAACCAATAGTAACTCGTCTTTACATATCTGACCAATCAGATGGCAAACTTAATTACACATAGACTATATAAACCAATCACAAACAGCCTTACAAGTTGCAGGAAATATTCTTCGTGACCACATACTGCCAATTTTGGGAGCACCATCTATATTCTTCTCTTCAAGAAAATTCGTCCTGAAACTACAAGTAAGTAATCATATAGCTCTGTTAATAAATTCTAATTTTTTTGTCTATTAATTATAGACCAAGATTTGTAACCTAATTTGTTATTTCTTTATGTACTTTACCTTTAAACAGACTCTACAAACAAATCAAGTTATACTTCAACTTCAAGATACAGGACACTTTAAATTTAAAAAAGGTATCTACATATGTTTAACATTTACTTAACGTTCTTTGCCAATTAGTGTCCTAATTTAAAACGCTATACTTTGTTTCTTAGCCTGTAAATCTTAATACATATTGTGCAGCCAGAATTTTTTGAGGAAAAAAAGTTACAATGCTGTGTAAAAAATATTTTCTTCCTGTTCTTAAATATGTTTTAATGTGCTTTTACTCATAATACATGTGTCATCTTCGGTTCTTTTTAGCAATTAAGTAACAATGCTTTATAACAAATGTGTATTATTTATATAACATATAAACGCATTAGTAATTTTCATCAACTTTCTCTCTAAACAGAACTCAAAGGTACAGAAAACAGATAATTCACATCAAAGAACAAACATTCTGCTACTACTATAATTCTCTTGGTAAGATCATAAATAAAACATAACTAGTCTTTATAAACTCTATGGAATGTACTAGAAATAAAATGCCTCTTGTTATGCATCTGTTAGTATAATCTTCCTGTTCTTAAATATGTTTTTTTGTGCTTTTACTCATAATACATGTATCATCCCCGGTTCTTTTTAGCAATTAAGTAACAATGCTTTATAACAAATGTGTATTATTTATATAACATATAAACGCATTAGTAATTTTCATCAACTTTCTCTCTAAACAGAACTCAAAGGTACAGAAAACAGATAATTCACATCAAAGAACAAACATTCTGCTACTACTATAATTCTCTTGGTAAGTTCATAAATAAAACATAACTAGTCTTTATAAACTCTATAGAATGTACTAGAAATAAAAATGACTCTTTTTATGCATCTGTTAGTATAATCTTGGAAATTTCTCTTTTTACATTCAATAAACAAAACTATTTTTAGAGACGTTATAACGTAAAACAAAAGTTACCAAGAAAAAAATTGTAACTTTTCCTATAACATACTTAATTATTTCTCAACAGACCGTGGCAATACAAGAACAACATCTAACTGAACAAGCATCTACTTTCGATAAATAGAACATTACTGGTGGTAAGTAAATTACTAGAAGAATACTAGCTTTATTTAAAATCTTTTATACATTTCAGATTGTATTAATATTTGTATATTAACTTTTCTAGATACCAGAAGTAAAGAATGACTGATGATGCAAGATTTATTACATCTCAGAAAGGGAAATTGTTGTTATGCTATATGGGCTACATTTATACTCAAGAGAAACAAAAAGACCTTAAAGTGAATTGGAAGTGCACAAAATATTACTCCAATAAATGCTATGGCCGTGCTACAACAAGGGAAACTAGTGTTATAAATACCACTGAACATAATCACCCACCAAACATCTCGGAAATAGAAGTGAGATCCACTCTTGAAAATATCAAGGAATTAAGTACCAGATCAGAATTACCTACCAACGTAATTCTGAAAGAATTACTACCTAAAGTTCCCAAAGAAGCAAGAGGTCAGCTACCATCTATTGCTACCATTAAAAGAACAATAGCAAGAACAAAAAAAGCAAGTAGACCCAATATACCAACTCCTAAAACTTTTGAAGAAGTCATAATTCCGCCAGAGCTTGTAATTACTCATAATGACGAGCCATTTATATTTTATGATAATCATAGCAAGGACAAAAGAATAATCATGTTTGCAACTAATAACAATATAAAAAAATTAACTGAAAGTACTCCTTGGATGATGGATGGTACTTTTTCTATATGCCCAAAACCTTTCTACCAGTTATACACAATTCATGGGCAATATCATAATACCTGTATCCCCTTCATATATTGTTTATTACCAAACAAACAAGCCACTACTTACTCAGAAATCTTACAAAAAATAAAGGAACAAAGTTCTGACTACTTCCCAATGAAAATCATCATAGACTTCGAGCAAGCTATGATTAATTCTATTTTGAAAACTTACCCACACACATCCATTCAAGGATGTTATTTTCATTTCAATCAATGTCTCTGGAGACATTTACAAAAATCTGCCCTTAGTGTTGAGTATGCAACAAATATAAATTTTGCATACCAGATCAAACATCTCATTGCTCTGGCATATGTACCAGTAACTGATGTGGCCGAACCTTACAATTTGTTAATTGAAAGTCCTTTCTACACCCAAAATGAGCAAAGACTCGCCCCACTTTTAGATTACTTTGAGGACAACTGGGTAGGAAGACTACATAGGTCAGGCCACAGACGCCAGCCAAAATTTGCAATTCCCTGGTGGAATGTCTATCTACCAACACTCAACCAAGAAGCAAAAACGAACAATGCTGTTGAAGGTTGGCACAATGCCTTCCTCTCTTCTACTGGACGTACAACACCCACATTACACAAGCTAGTCTCAGCTATACAAAAAGAGCAAAGCTTTCAGGAACTACGTATGCAGCAATCAGTCATACAACTGAAACCAAAACTCTCTAGACAAACTGCTCAAATGTATTTATATCTTCAACAGCAAGTCCAACTATATCCTACAACAAGAGGACTGGAATATTTAAAAATGATAGCCAAAACATTGAACTAATTGCTATAACTAAATTAATTGATAGAGATCAAACAATATCCTTAATTTAAAAAAACACATATTTTAATATAATAAAAAAAGATTTATTTAGTCTAATTTATTTTTTAACACTATTCTAAAAAGACTAAATAAATATATTATTATATCACAATATTTGTTTTAAAAAACTGCTTCCATCCAAATAAAATAACATAAATTTCTAACTTACCTTTAAATAGAACATCATAAAGATAATCATTTACCGACAATACAATGTGTAAATATCAAACACTTAATCCAACCAATCATTAATTATGTTTTCTTTAACTCTGCAAAAACTATCCATCATCCAAATTAAACGACTATTTAAATGCCATTTAAAATAACGACTGTTATCTTAAAGTGTGATAAATATATCACAGAACTCAAAATATAAAGGAAGAATGTAAATCATCTCCGTTCTAACAACTGAAACACACTTCCTTTCCCTTAAAAAAAAATTATCGGAAACGGAAATAGCTGTTTCAAAATACGAGAAAAAAAAACAGCTAAACAATCCCACCGACATAACACTAACGAATATCCCAGAATATATAAACATAACATTCCTATTTATTTATAATTTCATTAAATTATACCACATACTCATTAACTCCAACTATTTTAAATGGCTCAAAAATTCGTGACCGAAAATACGTATTGATTCCACTCCATTATATGTAAATAGTCATGCTTTAATTCTCAACCCCAAAATACCAAAATATAACCTTTAATTATAATTTACAATACTTTAACAATATAAAAGTAGATTCGTACCTACTCAAAAGTGAACCTGCTTCCAACCGCGACTTTCCCTTTACCAAAATAACGCAAAAAGACAAAGAGTGGTTACAAAAGAAACGATCCAAATTATATGTAACTGTGAAAAGAACTACTATAAATGTCGATTATTGTTATATATATGGCTCGAAATTATGTGTAATGTTAAAAAAATTGTATAGTATATTGTGAATAGAAAATGTTTTTGCCTGTATATTAATTATATATTACATACTTTTAATATTTATTACATTAAGTATAAAAATATAAAAATATTTAATGTAATATTTATTAAAATTATTATATAACTAAATGTGTAATATTGTTTTTGTTTATCAGATTTAATTGTTTACAATATGACTAATATGTGAAAATTGTTATTATTAAAACGTATTTATTAATAATAATAATCATACATAAGAATATTGTAATGTTAAAAGAATCATTGATGATGATGTACATGTTCTAATTAGGATATTTATATTATATTATAATTTTAAAAGTGTTCATATGTTAATATCATCATCAGTATATCACTATATGTATTAGAAATTTGTGACTTATGTTTTTCATTACACATGTTGATGTTTTATTAAGAAACAATAATAGTATTATGTATGTATAATATCATACATTGCATTATGTGAACTAACCATTTTTTCTCTACAAATTAAAAGTACTTGTCAAGAAAATTACTGTAAAATGTGATTATTAAAAGGACATTGTCCTCCATTTTTGTTTTTATGTATACCAAAGATAGCTTAATAAAATGTATATATGTTCGTATATTTCAAGTGTTGAATAAAAAAATTTACTGGAAAGAAAACTGGTGTCATTATTTTGTATTACCTATGACAAAATCATTTTTATGTATTTTTGCAAATGTATTATAACTGTAATGTTCTATCTATTTCTATATACCACATGTAAATAAATAACATACTATACACTGAAGTTATAAAAATTATTATTCATACACCCATATACATATAATATCAATATTTGAAATACACATAATTAAATTTTTAAATATTCCGACTCCAATAACCATTTACTTTAGGTAATTGCTTCTCAAAAACAGTAATTAATTTACAATTAGAAATGCAATCACCATTTAATTAGAGTAAGTGCAGGACACAGAACATATTACATTTACTCTTCCAACTCCAATTAACAATTAATTTAAGTAACTGCAGGACATTAAATAATAATTAATTACTATAAAAAAAGAAATTTAAAAAAATTAATAATGTAATATCATTAAATTTAATTTAATATAATAATTTTAATTTAAATAGAATCTTAATTTATGTTTTCCCAGTACCCCTATAATAAAAAACTGACCCTGAAACCTAAAAATACCCCTTCACCCACAAACTAAAAACTGACCCTGAAACCTCACAAAACCCCTTTACCCACAAACTAAAAACTGACCCTGAAACCTAAAAATACCCCTTTACCCACAAACTGAAAACTGACTCTGAAACCTCACAAAACCCCTTTACCCACAAACTAAAAACTGACCCTGAAACCTTACAAAACACCTTTACCCACAAACTAAAAACTGACCCTGAAACCTAAAAATACCCCTTTACCCACAAACTAAAAACTGACCCTGAAACCTGACAAAACCCCTTCACCAACAAACTAAAAACTGACCCTGAAACCTAAAAATACCCCTTTACCCACAAACTAAAAACTGACCCTGAAACCAGACAAAACCCCTTCACCAACAAACTAAAAACTGACCCAGAAACCAAAAAATACCCCTTAAACCACAAACTGAAAACTGACTCTGAAACCTCACAAAACTCCTTTACCCACAAACTAAAAACTGACCCAGAAACCTAAAAATACCCCTTTACCCACAAACTGAAAACTGACTCTGAAACCTCACAAAACTCCTTTACCCACAAACTAAAAACTGACCCCGAAACCTTACAAAACACCTTTACCCACAAACTAAAAACTGACCCTGAAACCTAAAAATACCCCTTTACCCACAAACTAAAAACTGACCCTGAAACCTCACAAACACCTTTACCCACAAACTAAAAACTGACCCTGAAACCTTACAAAACACCTTTACCCACAAACTAAAAACTGACCCTGAAACCTAAAAATACCCCTTTACCCACAAACTAAAAACTGACCCTGAAACCTGACAAAACCCCTTCACCAACAAACTAAAAACTGACCCTGAAACCTGACATAACCCCTTCACCAACAAACTAAAAACTGACCCAGAAACCTAAAAATACCCCTTTACCCACAAACTGAAAACTGACTCTGAAACCTCACAAAACTCCTTTACCCACAAACTAAAAACTGACCCAGAAACCTAAAAATACCCCTTTACCCACAAACTGAAAACTGACTCTGAAACCTCACAAAACCCCTTTACCCACAAACTAAAAACTGACCCTGAAACCTGACAAAACACCTTTACCCACAAACTAAAAACTGAGCCTGAAACCTAAAAATACCCCTTTACACACAAACCAAAAACTGACCCTGAAACCTAAAAATACCCCTTTACCCACAAACTAAAAACTGACCCAAAAACATAAAAATACCCCTTTACCCACAAACCAAAAACTGACCCTGAAAACTTAAAATACCCCTTCGCACATACACAAAAAACAGACCCTAAACGCACAAAATGTACCTTTGATAAAACTACCCACCCTGATCTACTATAAACTCTACATCCCACTCCTAAAAATATGATACATTTATTTATTTAATATCTACTATATTATATATTTTTGATTCTTTTTACTACATACACAAAATACCTCAACTTAGAACAACAACCTAATAGTGTTCATAATTTCGTATTTAAATAATATTTATATAGAATTTCGAATCGAAACTAAAATGAAATACAAGGCGAAATTTTTACTTCTATGATTAGAGTATACTTTGTTTATACACTACCCACCCTTATCCCCTTGAAAATATACATCCCACTCATAACATAATTAGACAAATATTTTTAGAAAATATATGAAAATAGTATAATTACAAATATATTTTAGTACATAGACAACAGCAAACTTAAAAAATAAATACTATATTCGAATAAAATCGATATCATTTCGCAAATATCGAAATATTAATTTCAATTTTTGAAATTTCGCAAATTTATATGAAATTGCGAAAAATTATTTTATATAATTACCCTATATATTTTTAAAACACTACCCACCCTTATCCCCTATAAACTCTACATCCCGCTCCTAAATTTATAGTAAAAATATTATAAATATTTAATGTAATATTTTAATATTTATAATTCTTTTTTGTACATACACAAAAATTATTCATAATGTTTAATGTACTCCCTAAATTTCGATCAAATTTCGACTACTCCCAAACAATTTTTATAAATATCGAAATTTTGAAATCTAAAGGAAATGCGAAATTTAAAATTTTACAATTTCACTATACTTTTTTAAAACACTACCCACCCTTATCCCCTATAAACTCTACATCCCGCTCCTAACATTAATATACAATTATTTTGTAAAAACATAAATATTTAGATATATTTACACAATTTAATAATATATATCCAAAATCAAAGAACAAATAATTTAACAATACTCAATAATTTTATATAAAATTTCGCATTTATAAATATTTTGAATAAAATTTCGCAAATTTATAAATTTACTTCAAATGCGAAATTTATTATTCCATATTTACACTATACTTTTTTAATACACTACCCACCCTTATCCCCTATAAACTCTACATCCCGCTCCTAGACTTCTAACTAAAAATAATAAAATTAAATGTAAAAATGATCTTATATATAAACAACATTTAAATAAATCATTACTTAACATACTTTAAAACATCACTTTTACATATCGATATTTTTGACAATCGATATTTTCACCATCGATATTACTGATTTCGAAATTCATGTCTTCGATATTTTTGACACACACATAAATCGATATTTTCTACGACGATATTTTTGTTTTCGACATTTCGTACCATCGATATTTTGGACTCGATATTATGGTACATCGACTTTAACAACTCGATATTTTGACTGTCTACCGCGGCCACTAACTCTCCTGTACTTGTTCTCATACATGAACCATCCACATAGAGTGTCAGGTCTGGATCTGGTAATGCAGTGTCGGTCAAGTCTTGTCTGGGTTTCGTCGTAATGGTAATGACTTCAATACAATCATGTGCCAAAGGGTCTGTCTCACTTAATGGCAGAAGTGTAGCAGGGTTCAATGTATTGCAACGTCTGATTTCTATGTGTGGCTGAAACAATGTTAATTCATAACCTGTCAGTCGTGCTATAGTCAAGTCTGTGTTCAGTTTAAAAGAACTTCCACGGAATGTGGAACTTGTACTGTCAGTTGGTGTCCTAACACTATGGAATCACTTTGTCTGATTGCTAGAGCTGTTGCTGCTACAGATTTCAAGCACGCAGGCAGAGCCTGAGCTACTGGATCTAATGTACTAGAAAAATAAGCACACGGTTTGTATGAACCTGCTTGATCCTGAGTAAGTACTGACAATGCGGTACCTTCACGTTCTGTGACAAAAAGTGTAAAAGGCTTACTGTAACATGGTGTCGCTAAAACTGGTGCTTGACATAAGGCTTTCTTTAATTCGTCAAAAGCTTGTGTATGTTCCTGAGTCCAAGGGAAGACAGTCGATGTCGCTGCCTCCTGGGTTGTCAACTGTATGAGTGGTTTCGGTAGAAATGCATACTGATGAATCCATTGTCTACAGTAAGAAGTGAGGCCTATAAAGGCTCGTACCTCCTTTTGTGTCTTGGGTTGTGACATGTTTACAATTAACTGGATACGGTCAGGCGTTAGCTGTCTCCCCCCTTTGGACAGCAAGTGCCCAAGGTAAACCACTTGCTGAACACAGAATTGCAGCTTCGAAGGGGACACCTTGTGTCCCTTGTCAGCCAAGAAATGCAAAACCGTCAGTGATGCTTGTTCACATTCAGGTTCGCTGCGGGCGGTGATCAGTAGATCATCGAAATACTGAAGTAGGGTAGTGTTGTCAGGCATGTGAATACTGTCAAGTTGTCTTTTCAGTGCTTGGCTATAGATGCTGGGGCTTTCTGTGAATCCTTGAGGTGCGCGTGCAAATTTGAAGCTTCGACCACTTAAACAGAATCCGAAAAGATATTGGCTTTCCGGATCGATTGGGACACTAAAGAAGGCGTTCTTCAGATCAATTACAGTAAAGAACGTTGCTTCGGAATCAATGGCAGTCAATAGAGACGAAATATCTGGGACCACGGGATATTGTGGTACAATGCATTTATTCAGTTCTCGCAAATCGATCACTAATCGATACACTGGGGGTGCATTCGGGTCAGTACGTTTAGGAATTGGAATGATAGGGGAGTTACAGAGATTTGAGTCGGTTTCTACAACCACTCCTTGTGCAATGAGCTCGTCAATGATTTTCAGCAAAGCTACTACAGCATCTGGAGGTAACTTGTATTGTCGGATTCGTGGTAGTACTACTCCTGGCTTGAGTGTGACACGATATGGAGTGATGTGCATACAACCTACATCAGTGGGGCCTTGTGCCCATAAATGTGCAGGAACGATCTGTAATCTGGGATCAATATCTCTCAACACATAGTGACCCTTAAAGTCACGCAAGAACAATCTTACTCCTTCCGGAGAACAACATATCACAGCACCTAGAGCCTTCAGTGTCTTGATGCCTAATAAGTTTTCTGGACATGATTTCGTGAGCAATAGATCTGTAGTGCGAGACAACGGACCAACTAAAGGGGTACTGGTTTCGATACTTCATTTACAATAGGCTTGCCTGAAAATCCAAGGGAAACATTCTGTGAGCCTGAGAGGGGTGCCCCTGGAACCTCGTCGTGACTTATTGTCGTCCTGCTTGCCCCTGTATCAATCAAAAACTTTCTATCTTTTCCTAATACTTGGCTATGTACGTAAGGACCCTCTTGATCTACAGGAACCTCAATAAGAGGCAAGCCAACCTCCCTCTCTAGGCTGTTTCATGTGTATCGCTGATAATCGGGATAATCAGTTTGTGCATACTGGTACATCTGCTGCGTTGCATGTTGTGTTGCGGCAATTGGTTGTGTCTGTGGTACCGCTACGGTCTGTACTGTCTGTTGGGGAGCATGCATAGGCTGTACATTCTGTGGTATGTGTTGTTGGGCCTGGTCTTGTCTAGGTTGACGTGGTCTTTCTTTAGTTTTACCTGTAGATATATTGTGTTTCAAAACTGCACAATCGTTTACATAGTGACCTGGCTGTTTACAATAGTTACATGTCCCTTTAACAGGAGCTGCCGAATTATTGGACTGTGTCATACCCTTTTTCTGACCGTCAGCTGGAACTGACTGAGCAACTAGCATTTTCATTTTCGTGTCTTTCATACGTCTTTGTTCGTGGTCATGTTCTTCTCTAATTCTATTCTGGTGGTACTGTAACATTTGTAAAATTTGTGAAGGCGTGTTTGCTTGCCATGTACTCTCGACTTTTAGTACACGATTCTTAACTTGGGGTAGGGAATTCTCGACTAATTTAGATACAAAAAGGTGTGGGTATGACTCGCTACTTGCTTTCAGGCCACTATTAATAATAAAACATTTCTCAAATCGGGAATAAAAATCACTAGTGTCTTCATCGGGTTTCTGTTTACAGGCTGAAATTGCATCCCAGTCCTCCTTTTTAGTTGCTAATAACCTTGGCAATACTTGTACTAACAATCCTGGTAATGCTTTAGTTTTGTCCCCAAGACCTAATCCTGGGGTTCGAGTCGCTTCTTCAGTTTCTAATGCAGCCCAATCAATCTTTGTTTCTCCCACCTCCCATTCTTTTTCTTTGAGTTTCTCGTAAATACCAGCAGGCAATAGTACTTTCAATATTTTCATAATGTCGGGATAGGTATAATCACCCATGAGTAACATGTCTTTTATTTCACGGTGAAAACCTGCAGGGTCTTTATCATGACTGGGCACTATTTTCTTCATTTCTAACAATTCCATTTTAGTTATGGGCGTGTATACATACACACGTGTAAGGGTGTTATCATCATTCCTGACTGGATGTACTTCTCGTAAGGGATTCTGTCTGTCTATGTAAAACATTTTTCTTTCTGGGGGTGGAGCTGAAACGAACTGTGGATTCAGGAAGGCACTATATTTGTGTCGATGTTCTAGAATTACTTTAATTAAATCGGTACCCAGGCCTCTCCATTTATTCATGAGTAACTCTATTAATACATCAGGTAGGGGACCTGGATCAGAATGTTGGCTTTTATACAGAATAAGGAGATGCTGTATCATGTACATACCAGCTAGTCGCTGTTCGTCTGGGGAAAGATTCAAAAATGTTTGCGCTACTGTGTCATCCTTATATTTATCAGAATTGTCAGCCCATTGTACTGCTGACCTGGCTAATTCTTGTTCATCCATGGAATTGAGTACATGGTACCCCATTCGCTCTTGAAGTACTTTATCGGTAGCCTGAAATAGATGTTCAGGAGTCTTTGGATTTGACATAGCGGAGTGGAATGTTTCTGGTATTGGACAGAGGTAATGTTTCTGGTTTTCACACGTTTCTTGTTTACGAATGGGTCTGTTGAAGGGTCTATCAAAGGAATGCGGTCTAGGGACTTTCCCTCTCCCTACATATCCTATCATCTGTTTGCCTGACTGATGCGAAATTTCTGCTATATTCTCTGTATCATCCTCCTCCTGCGAGGAAGTCGGACCGTCTGATTCAAGATGTTCTTCAGGGGCCCGCCGGGCATGTATATCTATTATTTCTTTACGGATCTTTCTAACCATAGTATGTACACTGTTTTCCTTCTCATGTTTACCATCCGCGATATTCTGGCTCCATCTATGCAGTCTATCCATTTCATTTTGCGGAAAACCTGCCTGATCTTGTTCTCTTATTAAACAGTTAACCATAAATCGCATTAATAAACCTTTGTTCTCTACTTTCTGACGTGACATGGCTTCGGCAACACATTCCATTCCTTCTCCTGTTCTAATAAAATAATACAATTTGTCTAGATGATCTGGCATACCTGGTAGTAACATCAGATAATCTGTAACACGTCGCAAACGTAGGGAAGCTAGCAACAAGGGTCCTGTTGTACCGGGCACTGGGTCATATCTACAATCTGTAAGTTCTTTTCTAAGCTGTTCTGCCGGTGCACCCTTAGGTGTCCGAGCCTTTGCTAAATCTCTCATTGTCACTCGGTGTAACGGTGGGGGTGTTTGATAACCTCCGATAGCACCTCCTGAAGCGGAGGCTTGACCATAACCTGGCTGTAGGGTCGATACCTGCTGTAACTGAGTTGGGGCCTGAACCGCGCCAGGCCCAAAAGGAATATGCGGATTAATAGGGGGTGCTGGTAAGGGTGGAGGAAGCAGACCGGGAGGGGTTTGCTGTTGCGGAGCTGGGGGCTGAAGATCAGGGAGCGGGTTACCATCAGCAGGTGGCACATGGGCAGGCATACTAGCATATGCGGGAGCTACGTCATCCAAGTAGGATGAAATAAAAATGTCTGCTGCGGTCTTGTGACGTAATTTAGTCGGAACCAATGGAGGGGGCAGATTTTTCGGTGTTTCCGGGGTCGCCTTAGGCAGGCCCTCGGCCAGGACTGGATACAATCCTGTCATAATTGCGTTACTCCGTCTATCGTGTTGTTCCATTCTAACTCGTTCCCCTTCTTCTAGTAGTTCTTTTTCTTTGGCTTTTTCAGAATCCTCTCTACTTTTCTCTGCTTTTTTGAGTGCTTTCTCTGTCCGTCTGTGTGATTCTTTACGCCATAGTTCAATGGCATCTTTCTGTGACTGTCTGGCTTTCTTTTTCCATAATGCTTCTTCTACTCTCATGATGCAATCAGCATCCCATGTCCCTGTAGCGAGTCATCTCTGATTCTCTGCTAAATCCTTGGTGTAATCCACCCACAAGTCGAGATATAATACAGCGTCTAAGCCGTGCTTGTGGTACATAAAATACCTTGGAGTGTCCCTGGGTGGGATGGGAACAGCTTCCTCGAGTATCCCTTTCCTAGTTCCTATCTGTTTCAGTTTCGAAAACAGCTGCATTTTCAGCCGTGATACTTGATACTTGATACTTGATACTTTACTTGAACTTGGACACAACTAATACAATAAAAACAATAATGAAGATCAAACAATCACTCATACCACGACATTAAAACACATTAAAACATTTCGGAAAACGAACAGTAACTTGATAGTTGCATACTTGATATACTGCTAAACAGTACAGATACAGTGCTAAACAGTGCAGACCGGGTCTGTGTACCCAAACCCGTCTTGACCGGACACAAATTAATGCACCCGTCTAGATGCGTCCCCAGCAACGGTACTCACCGGGAAGCACGGAACGGAAGGCCTCGGAAACTCGACACTGGACTGGACCGGACTGGACTCGACTCGATTCGTGACGTAGATACTTCAGAACTTCGGAACTGGTGGGCCTCTGAACACCTCGGACCTTGCTCTCTCAGCTGGGCTCTGGTCGGGATCCTCCGCACTCCTCACCGCCTCGTCTGGGTGTCGATCGCAGCCTCAGTCACCTCCGTTGGCCTGAGGGAGATACAGGAAATCCTGCGGGTACGCGTAGTTGTCCGTCACGGCTGTGGCAGGGGACCAGGCCTGCAACGCACCGCCGGCGCGTAAGGTGGGGGAGGGGTCCCTGTTCGGGTGCCAATTATGTGGTAAATAAAAATTACCTATACGGAATTTCTATGCGGTAAAGTTCAATGAGAATAACTCAATCAGAAATGAGAGGCAGAGTCCGTGGCATCTGAGTTTATAAGGGTTTTATTCCATAAAATGGAATTGGTTCGAACCAGGTATCATGTTCCATCACCACGAAGGTTCAGGAAGGGATAGACAATGCTTTATTAACAGATTACAATATATATAGTAAATGCATTTAATGGTGATGGATACAGAAGGCGTAACAGCTGAGAGAAGAGAGATAAGAACATATGTACGTAACAGAAGGCGTGCACGAGGGCGTACAGGAGGTGTGTGCTAGACAACGTCACATGAAAGTGTCACAGGTAGGTGGATCCATAGAGGAATCCTGCAGTGTCAGCAGAAATACATGGCAGAGATGCACGCGCAGCAGCATGACGTATGATTGACGTGGAACTGGAGGGTGAAGGGGACTTGACATTTAGCCCTACATGAGGAGACAGAAGTCTGGGGTGTCAGAACAACCTAAACCCAAATCATATCTGATATCTTGTGTTTGAGGAACTGTATTATCTAGAAGGAAAGGTCTCTCGGGCAGAGGCTATTCTATACTGACTGCTAGTGCGTGCATATGTGTCTACGTGAGATGCGAGGGGCCATGGGCCTACCATGGTAACAGGAGCAATGAATTACTTGCACGGAGGCAGAAAGGCCGGGCCCTTTGCTCTGCAGCTGGGGAGATGTTTTCCTAAATCACTAGACAGGAATGTATTTTCGAGGAGCGGAGCAGATAACTTGAAGGCAAAATACAGTCTTGGCAGGCAAGCAGGCCGAGCCAGGCACCGCTCGCCGCACAGGGAGTAAGGCAAGGGTCATGGAAGCGGCAGGCTGCAGCTTTCAGAGACAGAAGGCAGAAAGGGCTCGATGGCAGGAATCAGGGCCTAGCTCACCAGAGCCAGAAAAACGTGAAAGTGCACTATGTAAAGACGGTGGCAAGGCATACTTAGGAACTGAATATTCGACCCATTCATGGTGGATCTGAAAGAGGACATATTAACGTTGGACGCAAATGTATTTGCGTCTTCATAGCTGGTTGTGGAGGGAACATACATGTACTTGAAGCACGTACATGGAGCCGTTGGGGTCTACGTTAGGGGACACAATTGACCATAAAAATTCATATTACCTCACTTGCCTCCCCCAACTGAGGGATGGGGCTGGCAAAGGTGGGCACAACTCCCTTCCTAGCCAGGTCTTCCTGCTAGTTCTTGTGCCCAAAACGGGGGTCAAACCGGTGGGAGCCAGTTGCAGACAGCAGCAAAAGGCTGGGAGTAACTAACAAAGGTGGCAGACTTTGAGGCTACCTCTTCGAGGACCTTGCCCATCCTGGGGGAGGAGGCATGACACTTCTGCCCAGGATGTGCTTTGTTCCCAGAGAGCAAAGGGCTCTCTACCCAGGGGTCCAGAAATCTATCTGGTGGTGGCAGATGGTTGGGAGTCAGTCGGAAACCACACCAGAGTTGGTCATTTTTGATGGCGCATCTCTAAGATGTCCGCTGCATGTATTTTTCATTAAATCCAACACTGGCATCAGGGTGGGTTTAATGTGCTGAACTGATTGATGCCAAACTTTCCAGACTTCAGTAAAGCCATCATGGAGCTGTGGAGTTCGTATTGAGTAACTCCCAGCCCATGTACTCAAAATGGCTTCACTGCACTTACAGTGTCTGAGAAAGGCACAGACATTGTAGGGGCATAGTGAGCTTGCAGCTATGCCCTCACCTGGACTAGGTGCATCCTGCTTTAGGGCTGTGAGGCCTGCTAGACGGGTGACTTACCCATGCCACAGGTAGTGTTTGGTGGGTATGGCACCCAGAGATGTGTGCCATTTCGACTCCTTGGGTTGGTCTTCACCAAAACACTCAGTCTGCATTGGCAGAGTGGGGGTGTTAAGGTGAGAGGTCTCTGGGGGTGGCCTAATACATGCTGCAACCCTCAGATGCATTCTCTGGACACTAGTCCCTTGGTACCCGAGGTACCTTTTAGAAGGGACTTACAGGTGGCCCATAGGTGTGCCAATTGTGGGTACAAATGTAAACATTTAGGCAAGATCACAGGTGCTGGGGCATGGTTAGTAGGATCCCAGCACACACACACAGTCAAGTTGACATTGGTATCTGGCAAAAAGTTAGAGGGTACCCATGCAAAAAGAGCCACTTTCCTACAGTCTTGACCCTGCTCCCTATAGGAACAGTCCAGCCCAAACTGCCAGGCCAGCTCATCCCTGGACCGGAAACAAACATCCTGGGACAGGTTTTGGGGTTTCACCCCTCATCAGCCAAGCTAACTTGACTCCAGTGGCATGGCGAGCACTGGGCCAATGTCTGGGCATATCTCTTACACCAAGGGCAATAATTCAAAAAGAACAAATAATTGGCGGAATGCTGAACAATGTCACACATTCACTCCAATACAGAGAACTAGGCCTAAATCCACAATTTTTGTGCTCACCATGACATTCCAGTTCGGACCCAGCCCCATGCAAATAAGTCGTGACCCTGCTCCCCATGGAAACAGTCCAGTCTCAACTGCCAGGCCAAGTCCTCCGTTGACCAGAAGTAAGCATCCTTGGACTGGTTTAGGGTAACGCCCCTCTTCAGCCAGGCTAGCTTTAGGGGTGGGTGAAAAATTCTGCGCTGCCGGCAGAGTTTGTAAAGTTTTGCCCACACATCGCTCTGCATGGAGCACAGAGTTCCAAAAAACTGCAGAAAGTGATGTGGAGCAGAGTTTTTTCTCTCTCGTGGATCGCCAATGTTAAGTTGGCTAGTGCTCATGAGAAAAAAAAAGTGTGCTGGACCTCCTCCTGGCGATATTTCTCAAGGCGGGCGTTTGTGGTTGGTCACAACCACTCTCGTTAAGAAGTCTTCTTCTCGTGTTGAGGAAGTTGCCACTTGAGTAGAATGTCTACTTGAGTGGCAAAAAGCAGCAGCGCCCTCTGGTGGACATCTCCCCAGTTTTTTGTCCTTCACCTCTCTTACTCCTGAGCTGATGGCTCAGCTCTTGGACAACACCAAATCGGGTTCTCCTTTAGATCCTTGCCCGCATAAAATCCTGAAGTCCTGTCGGGATGTGGTCACTCTCCTTCTCATGAACATCATGAATCGTGCGATCTCGGAGGCAGTGTTCCCATCTTCATGGAAGATGGCTGTTGTTAAACCCCTCCTTAAAAGCCTACATTAGATTCAGGGGTCTTAAAAAACTTCCGCCCCTATCTCACTCCTTCCCGCCCCTGCAAAGATGGTGGAATCCCATCGTAATCGACATCTTAGTTCCTTCCTTGGGGACTCGGCCCTTCTTGATATCTCCCAGCAAGGCTTTAGGAGATCTCATAGCACCGAGACCGCCCTCACGGCAGTTGTTACCAACATCCGCTCCCAGGTCGATAAGAGCCATATTACTCTCCTGGTCCTGTTAGACCTGACGGCGGCTTTTGCCACCCTGTCTCCTTCTATTTTGGTCGCCCGCCTCAGGGATATAGGGGTTGGAGTTCCTGCCCTGAGCCTCCTGTCTTCCTTTCTTAATGAAAGAGAACAGAGAGTGAAGCTGGGCCAGTTTTTCTCTGCCCCTAAGCCTGTCCATTGTGGGGTTCCCCAGGGCTCTTCATTGAGCCCTACATTATTTAACATCTATGGGGCCCCACTTGCCAGGATAGTTAGATATTTTGGGCTGGAAGTACTGTCGTACGCTGATGACACTCAAATAATGGTCTCTTTGACACAGCCTGTCAAGGACTGTGCCCTGAATTTTAGGAACTGCATGGAGGCTGTGTCTCAGTGGATGATACAGAACTTCCTGAAACTGAACGGGAGAAAAACTGAGGTGTTGATCTTCGGGGGCAGTCAAGATATCTGGTCTAATGACTGGTGGCCAGCCTCTCTCTGGGACTACCCTCTCCCTCGTCAGTTTGCTAAGAACCTAGGGGTGCTGATGGATTCCGCACTCTCTTTTGACCGCTAGGTCAGTAGGACCGTCTCCACCTGTTGTGGCATCATCAGGCTCCTTAGAATGATTGCCCACTATCTTTCTCCTGATGCCCAGAAACAGGCCACTGTGACATTAGTTTCCTGAAGACTGCACTACTGTAATGCCCTCTATATGGGCATTAACAAGAGTCTTATCCATCACCTTCAGATGGTTCAGAACGCGGCGGCAAATATGGTTCTTAACCTCCCCAGACTTGCTTCAGCCTCGGCAGCCCGTAGAAGCCTACATTGGCTTCCTATTCAGTCCAGGATTTCTTTTAAGATTCTTTGTCTTGCCCATAGGGCCTTCTACGGTACTGGTGCTGAGGGTCTCAGTTCACTTATTTATCTCTACGCTCCCAGTCGATCCCTTCGCTCCTCTAACAAAAATCTTCTTGAGGAACCTAGGTTTGTAAAAGCTACATGGGGAGGTAGAGCTTTTTCCGTGGTTGCACCCAGATTATGGAATTCTCTCCCGCCCGAACTCCTGAGGCAACCCCCGCCTGTTTTGTTTCACACAAAGCACTGAAAACTTGGCTCTTCTCTGAAGTGTACAGGTAAGGACTTCTCCGGTTAATATACACTATATGACCTTCTTATGCACCTTGATGCCCTTGGGCTAAGTTGCGCTTTAAAAGACTCCTTTCATTCATTAATTCATGGCGTGACGGGGAAACATCCTTTACAACGTAACTGGTACAACTCGGTACCGTTACGACGCAGCTTTAACAATGAAAGTCGTTACAACGACTTTCGCTGGAGGGCGCTCTAGGATAGGGGATAGTTTAATTTACTATCCAACACCTTCCCTACTATCCACGGGGACTGGTGTTGGAATAGTAAATTAAACTATTCGCTATCAGCGCCCCCCATGCAAGTCGTTGTAACGACTTGCGTTGTTAAAACTGCGTCGTAAAGGGATGCGTTGTAACGGTACGCGTTGTACCGTCATACATCTGCGTGACGAGTAGTGCCATTTGCACTGATATTACAGTGCGGGTCAAACTCCCAGCCCTAAAAACCAGTGTCAGCAGCGCAACTTAACAGACTCTGCTGCTGGCGGAACTTTTTCGTGGCAGAGTTTTTCCAGCACTGTGCAGAGTTCCTCAGTGTAAAACTGCCAATAATGCCCAGGTCTAGCTAGCTTGACTCCAGTGGCATGGAGAGCACGGCACCCAAGTCTGGGTATACCCATCCCACTTAAAGAACGATTGATGGCGGAATGCTGAACAGTACATAGATCTTGGCCTAAATCCATTTATTTGGTGCTCACCATGCCATTCCCGTTTGGACCCAGCCATATGCAAATCAGTCTTGACTCTGCCCCCCATGGGCACAGTCCAGCACAAATTACCAGGCCAGGACCTCCCTGGTTCAGAAACAAGTATCTTGGAACCTTTCTCGGGGTAGCACCCCTCATCAGCCAGGCTAGCTTGACTCCAGTGGCATGGTGAGCACGGGACCCAGGACTGTGTATACCCAACCCACTTAGGGCGATAAATTCAAAAAGCACGATTGATGGACTGATGCTTGTTGCCAGTCCAGGGAAGATCTGGCCTGGTAGTTCGGGCTGGAATGAACAGGTCGAAACGCCGTCGACTATTCAGTGCAAACTGTGGCGCTTGTGTGGTCAACCAACTCAGTCTAAATCATAATACCTACCTTGTATGAATCTGCTTTGTTTTACTGACCACTCAATCATTTGTATCAGTTGTTTTTTCGCCGTCCACGCTGTTTATTCACCCTTGTGTCAATGCACCGTTCACCGTCACTTAGTCGTTCAGTGCACAATTGTGTGTCATGGTTACTTTTGTAAAATTGTATTGTAGTGCTGATACAACTACTTGCAAATAACACTCTATACTTCATACATTTTCTCGTGGTCTCCCTTTCTATGTCTAGGGCTTATTATGGGTTATGGTGTGAATCAGAAAATATCTTCTGGGAGCAATACACCGAGGGTAGGCTTTGAGTCTGACCCCTTCAGCACTGCTTTTCTGAGATGTGTGTTTCACATTTTGTATTAGCCTGCAGGAGTATTGCGCAGCTTTACATCTGTCAGTGGAGACTGGCAAAATATGTAATTCATTTCTTACTTTGCAGCTGAGCATCTACATGGCCCATGCACGGAGTGCACTGCACACTGTTGCCACTGAACACTGACACTGTTGTGTGTTTCTGGGAATCAGAGAGCGTTTGCGTGTGACAGGCCTCTTATTTCTATGTACCCTGGCTTTGCTAGCTATGTATAGGTATGAGAATAAATGGCGGTCATCTTAGGATGGGGTTTTCCTATGAAAATCCCATTTAAGAAGACCACCATTTCTCCATGTAACGGTAGAGTTCTCACAGCACTGGGATGCATGGGATATGAAAACTGTCGCTGTCATGGAAAGACCCAGGATGCTTTATCTGAACCAATAACTTAACGTGATTTTGTAAAGTGCACGTTCACCCCCAACGGGGTATCTTGGCACTGAATAACAGATGTTTATTGTTACCCAACTCAATGTTACTCATATAGACTTCAGGCTGAGGGGACCCGAACCTATGACCATGAGGTCGAATACAGGCCCCTGCAGTGGATTTATTAGGCCACTGAGCCTTCTGTCCTAGCAATAGGAAGTTATTTACTGCGGTTTTCCACATAGCACAAAGCGACATGACGCAAAGCATAGTATCTATTTAGTTAACTTTCTTAAAACTTGCCCACACAGCGCAAAATTGCATGGTGCTTTGGAAGCACCTCTGCAACCATTAGTAAATAACCATCCAAGTCTGCTGAACGATGCCCTTCCTTGACATCACCCTGATTCCAAACATCACTGCCCCATTACTCATGTAAAGGGCAGGAAATGCTGGCAGCCAGACCTACATAGTCCTGAGAAGTTTCTGAAAATCATCTAAGTAGTACTGTTACTAACATGACTGAAGACAACCAACACAATACTAGGGGGAGCAGGTGGCACATAAATTAAGAAACAACTCCCACTGCCTCTCTCCCAACTCTTGGAAAACTTAAGTCCAGCTAGACCTGTAACTGCAATCTGGGTTAATAGTGCACTTCTTGCATCCATATATTCAACATTGCCACATCAGCTAGTGCATGCTCCAGAAATCCTGGAAGGAGTGAGCTGGCAAAGAGAAGGCCCCAACAGAATCTGACAACCTTCTACACTTCGTCGACCAAGTGAATTCAGTGGCCTTTTTGGGGGCATCAGGCTTTTTTATACTAAAATGGCCATAAATATTGCTCTAGCCAAGTTTTGAGTCATTCTTTTGTGACATTTGCTCAACCTCCCTGATGCCCAGAACTAGTAGCTTGGGTTCAAGGCAAACTAAAAAATTGGCAATATTTTTCCAAACCATTGTATGTCCAAGGCCAACTACAGTTACTTGCTGCTTTGTTTTGTCTTCAAACTGCTCGATTTCCCTGCCTAAAGATCCATGGACAACACATATATTGACCCCCCACCTCCCACAAAAAAATTATTGAGACCAAATCTAACTTTTTTCCGAAGACCAGCTTCTGTCACTAGCCAGCTTGGCCGCTAATGATACCCATGCAAATTAGTGTGAGATAAAAAAAGTTGATCAAGACAGTCTTTTACTCAGAGTGTCAGCCTTGAAGCCACAGATGGCTAAGACATCTATTTGGATTCTCTACCTTAAATTGACCTTTTGTTCGCAGTACATACATGATCCTGGTTGGCATGTCATTGGTGTATTTTGAATAGAGTGATTCTAGTAATAAATTCACTTTATTTCTATCATTCCTTTAGTCTTAGGTTCAGCTTCTTTATCTCTTGAGTGGAGTTATATTTTATGTTGCATTTTGTATCCTCCATCACCTCCTTCAGGTCTTGGACCGTACAAAGTATCATACCTTAATCAAGGATTACTTTATAGAGTCTTGCTTCATACCAGAACAGCTACGCTCAGAGGGTTGAGATTAGTGGGTTAAGACTTATGGCCTGATTTAGATCTTGGATGATGGGTTAATCCATCACAACGGTGACGGATATCCCATCTTCCAAAATATAATTCCCATAATATCCTATGGGATTTAATCTTCTGTCCCACAACCAGCAGACCAGTGTCTTACAACAGCCTGTTAAAGATCTTCTTTAAAATGGTCACACAGGAATAATGACGATAACTAAAGTTGTATTGAACTTCCGAGGTACCGTTCACAAGACAACTATAGATGAACAAATTATTAATAAGAAGAACAATAACAATTTATCAAGCAGGCGGAGGGAATATATTGATCGAATACTGCCTTTAAGTGGCAAAGCTTCCAGAATAGCTGCAAGCCTTGCAAGACCAAAACAAATTCTATTTTAAACAATTCCTGTCTCACCTTTGAGTAATTAGAGAGGAGATCAACATTTATCCAAAGGGAGTGGCGGGGGATCCAGGAGCAAGAACGTAGAATAGTAATACGGTTAGCAAAATATATAATGTAATATAGAAATCAAGTTTTAATACAAAGGAAACTTTTTTAGGGAATTGCCAGAAAAAAATCTGATGAAAATTGATGAAGAGAAAACAGGGGTACATTGGTTTAATGGGGGTTCTAGCTAACAAGGAGCTCTGTGGAAAATAAAGGACTTCAAAGGGCAGTTACAAAGCGAGACAAATTATTAGTGCCATTAGTGGTCTGTTCAGTGAAGCCTAAGCCACAATTAGATCAACTTAAAGTGCACCTGGTCGAATCAGCTGTTTTTATGGTGGCCAAGCCTCACAAGTTGACAGCGTCCTACGAATTTATCCAACAAGTGTTGGCAGGCCACATTGCCAAGTGCATGGGCTGGTGTGTCACAGGGAAGAAAGATGAAGAGCACAAAACAGCTCAAGGCTGGCAAATGTGCATTTCAGTGCCATATGCTGTGTGCATTCAATTGTAGTTCTTGTTTGTGATTCTTTCAAATGTGTCTCTTGCCAATTGCTGTAGACTACAGGCGTAGGCAAAAAAAGGGTCCATATGGTTGGATTGGGTTTGTGGCATCTCGTGGTGAGGATCTTTGCAATAATGGAAGAGACATTGTGTGGTACAAAGTGTCAGTAAAAGCATTTTCTTCATTTAGTGGATTGGTGTACGAGTAGACACTGTCTTCATATAATTCTCATAAACAGTTCTAGGTGTTTGGGCTGTTAAGATTTACCATAGGATGGTGTAGCACCATGCTTGGAGGATCTTCTGTCCAACAATATTACTTTTCAAGCATAAGTGTAATCCACTTCTCATACAAAACCTCAGTGCAAATAATTGCTCTGGATTCTATGTTCCTGAGCACAATATCTCAACCACTGTAGCAAAATTGGAAACGGCGTTCCTCTGTTTTTGCGGTAATTTGGAAAAAAAGCTTGCAGTTCAGGTTGGTTACGATGTCCAGAAAAACTCTTCTTTTGCTATCCAACTGCTCTTGCTTGGACTATGGTTCAAGATTCCAGAGTCGCCATAGGAAAGCATGCAACCACCTTCAACTTTTGATCGGTCCCTCCTCCCTCTCGCCCTACCTCCTCAGACCATTCAATATCATCTCTTGTGCATATATCTAACAAGTGTGGGTTTCAGTCAGTGGTGTATGGCCTGTAAGTTTAAACAATTGTCGGAGGCTACACCTAAACGTGCTTTGTATACTTTCTACCTACCATCATGTTGCGTTATTTGATACCTATATGCAAATGCTCTTCAGAATATCGCTAATGATTAAATGATTACTGCCTGCACATTACTGATTAATGCTGCCTACATATTTCTGATCATGAAAGGAAAAATATCTTTGTGCCAATAATACCAAGAAAAAAGTGGTAGCCAAACCTTGACTTCAGTTCTCCATGTGTGTAGGATGACCATGCAATACTGGACTTCTCCCAATACCTCCTGGGGGCAGTCACCGTGGGCTTTGTGTGTTTGGTCTTGGGGGGCGTCCTATCTAGAAATATGTAATAACACTGGGTTACAAAAGCCTGAATAAAATAAAAGGGTACATATAATGCTCTAGCTGTTGGAGGAGGGTGATGGTTTATCATGCATCTAGGCAGCAGACCAGCCCTGTTTTGATGAACTAATAGCTGTTTCATCCTCCAATAGGAGAATTATTACATGTCTTTTTGTTCATTACGTGACAGGGCATTAAACAAAATATGAAATATCACAAGTTCTAACTAAATATTATTTTGCTAAATCTTTCAATAATACATCTATGCCCAATTACACAATCTGTACTGAAAGCACAGTGTGTGCAAATAGACCATAAGAGATGATTTTCACTACATTACCCCCTCCAACTGGATATTAGGATTACAGAAGTGACTTTCTTTCCCTTCTGTGACACCCATAATGCTATTGGAAATCAGGCACTGGTGAATTGAAATAGGGCAGTTTTGCATTGGGGAATTCCAGAGTTAAAATATGGCAACCCATACATGGTCCAATAACACAACATACAGTAAGGTAACTCGCCTCGGGGAAGGCTGGGAATTTACTCCAAGCATGAGGTGGTCTGTATCGTGTCCCCTGTGGGGTGGTCCTTTAGGACGCCCAATAGAGTGTTTGGCAAGTTGAAGGGGAGAAGCAATATCCTGGGTGCACTGACAGAGCTAATCATAACTGTCAAGGAAGTTGTACTTGGGTGTGCACCAAGGCTTTGCTTACCCCAATCTTAGGTTCTCCTGCAAATGTCTGGATGCCTAAAGATCCTCTCACAGACAGTCTCAGGTCAGGGCAACCCTTTTTGAGGGTGCACTTGAGTTCACCACAGACCCTGACACATTTTGCCCCTGTGTTCGCCACTAGCGCATTGATAATGAAGTACAACAGGAGTCTTTGCCAAGCACAAACAAAACGTGCCTGACAAACAGAAGTGCTGGTGGAGAATTATTTGATTTACCCTATATGCTTAATTTCACTAGATCCGTCAGACAACAAAAAATAAGATCGTAATTAAATGTATGTTTTATAAAGGGTCTCAAAATTCGCTAGTCAGCATTAGATGTACTCGCAAATGGTTTCATATGGCTAAGGCTCTTACAGCAATGCACTTGGACTAATATGTTCATTCTTCATAACACTCATCTGACTCAGACAGGAAACGCCTTTGAGTAACAATAACAGTCCAATTAGGAGTGTATTCACTGTTGCTTTATTTCATTAAGCAAAAAAAATTACAAAAAGCACTTATGGAAATAATTAATGTCAATGAGTTATGAAAGGAAACAGATGTTTCTTGTTCACATCATAAAAATATATTTCTCAAAGAAAAAGACAATTACTGGGACACAGCACACAGTTATCTATGCATAATTAGTTCCAGTATTTGCACATTTCAAGTGATGCTTTCAATTAGAGGTATGAATCACAAATTTGATTTGTCTATACGGTTAAAAACAGAATACAGTAATACAGGAAAAACTCTCATTAGCAGATACAAAAACACCTGAGATGTTGTTTGTCAGGGGAGGTTTTACTTATATATGGCCATGATCATCTAAATCAAGTTAAAAATATCTGTGGAATACACCCCAGCACCTTGGCCATTCTTTTAGTTTGCTTTTGTGTTTCCATTCAGAGTGCCTAATGCCCACCAAGTCTATCTGGATTGTCCATTTTGGGGCAGAAACAAGACTGATTTCCACATGGATGGCGCCTGTCTTTTATAGTACAAGCAAAATAAAAACCATTGGACTGGAGTGCTGTGCAAGGTAGGGTAGTTTCCATTGGCTAGATTGATTGAAGAATTCCATCCATTTATGGACCGAGAAGTTCCTTATTTTAGACGTACAAACAGACAAACAGTTCTTACTCAATTCACTTAAGCTCCAATCTTATGACGGTACATATATGTATCCAATATGGTCCATTTCAAATGATATTTACACATGGGTTTGTCTCCTCACACAAAATATACAGAATCCTAACATACTTTATCTTTCTCTGCAACCGGACATGCATGAATCACTTTTAAGATTTAAAAATTTAAATATACCTGATAGCATATATGGGAGCTGGTCAAAAAGAACAGAGGAGCAATAATGCACTGAAGAGAAAACCATGGATAGCAATTAGGAAGGTTAAAACAGGCACGATTAATAAGAATAGTGGAATGTTGAGAGCTCCATTGGAGAGAAGGGAGCGGCAGTAGGCGTTAAACACTGTTATAGGCCCGCTGCCTTCAATATTACAGGTCCCTAGACCACAACCTCTGTCTCTCCCTCTCCTCTTTCGTTCCTCAGGATATGAGGAGTTGTACAGAGGAGTGAGACAGACAGAAGTATCTTTGGGTAAAGAGGGCCGGATGTCCCCTCCCTCCTCCCAGAGCACAAACGGTATGGCAATGTATTTAAAGCAGAACTGTGGAACGATGCAAGGTGAAATCTTCACAGCTTCCATGTTTATCTCTGCCTTGCCAAACAAAGCAAAGCACCGCAGAGGGAGAAGCATTACTGTGGAGACTTCTCTCTCCCTCTTTGACAGCTCTTGAAGTCTCTTTATGCCTCATAGATGGGGCAGCACATTTGCTGCCCCGCTGCAGCTTACAGGAATGGACAGTAGGAACTGTCAAATAAGGCAGATAGAAGCTTCTGAGACTGGAGTATTGTTTAACTCCTTGGGTTTTGCAGCAAGCTTTTTTATTAGAAGATTGGATATGGGCAGCAGTACTTTGCTGGGCTGAGAGGAGCCTACAGATAAAACTGCTATCCATCCTGTGCAGTGATGCTGAATTTCTGAATCCCCAGATGCCTGTGCAGTGATGCTGAATTTCTGAATCCCCAGATGCCTGTGCAGTGATGCTGAATTGCTGAATCCCCAGATGCCTGTGCAGTGATGCTGAACTGCTGTATCCCAGATGCCTGTTCAGTGATGCTGAATTGCTGTATCCCCGGATGCCTGTGCAGTGATGCTGAATTGCTGAATCCCCAGATGCCTGTGCAGTGATGCTGAATTGCTGAATCCCCGGATGCCTGTGCAGTAATGCTGAAATGCTGTATCCCCAGATGCCTGTGCAGTGATGCTGAATTGTTGTATCCCCGGATGCCTGTGCAGTGATGCTGAATTGGTGTATCCCCAGATGCCTGTGCAGTGATGCTGAATTGCTGTATCCCCAGATGCCTGTGCAGTAATGCTGAAATGCTGTATCCCCAGATGCCTGTACAGTGATGCTGAATTGGTGTATCCCCGGATGCCTGTGCAGTGATGCTGAATTGGTGTATCCCCAGATGCCTGTGCAGTGATGCTGAATTGTTGTATCCCTGGATGCCTGTGCAGTGATGCTGAATTGCTGTGTCTCCAGAGACCTGTGCAGTGATGCTGAAGTGCTGTATCTCCAGATGCCTGTGCAATGATGCTGAACTGCTGTATCCCCGGATGCCTGTGTAGTAATGCTGAAATGCTGTATCCCCAGATGCCTGTGCAGTGATGCTGAATTGCTGTGTCTCCAGAGACCTGTGCAGTGATGCTGAAGTGCTGTATCTCCAGATGCCTCTGCAGTAATGCTGAAATGCTGTACCCCCAGATGCCTGTGCAGTGATGCTGAATTGCTGTGTCTCCAGAGACCTGTGCAGTGATGCTGAAGTGCTGTATCTCCAGATGCCTGTGCAGTAATGCTGAAATGCTGTACCCCCAGATGCCTGTGCAGTGATGCTGAATTGCTGTGTCTCCAGAGACCTGTGCAGTGATGCTGAAGTGCTGTATCTCCAGATGCTTGTGCCAAAAAGCCCCACCGATAAACATTTGCTTTTGAAAATCTGTACCAACTCACAGGTTTGGGCCCAGCCTAGAGAAGACTCAAAAAAGAGCATCCATGGGTCTCTCTAATGATTGGTATCTTAAGCGTGGTTCCTATTTTAGTTCTGAATTAAACAGAATGCCAAGATAATAAAGCAATTTTATTTATCCATCGTGATTCCCCCTTTATTGTAGGTTTGGGATTTTGATTTACGAGGGCCACAAGTCATAATCAAAGATTTTACAAAGTTAACTTTTAAATCCAGGTCTTCCATGAATGCTAAAAGTAAATATAAAATCAATTGAAACCCATTAGCTTTCCTAGCAATGAGGGCAGCATAATCTGCTTATAATAATGTAGGTACGAGATGGTTCCCCATCTTGGTAAGTTCTTTCCTTTGGATGATAAAAAAGCTCTCCACCTTATTGATGTATTTGTTTTATTCATTGCCGTTTTATGGGTTCTGATTATTGAATGTTCTTTCATGGTATGCTGCAGAATAAAGGTTAATTGACTGACTGACTATTTGAGGACTCCACCCTCATTGGTCATAATGTTCTAATAGTCCTCCAGTCTGCTGAAGCGGGCTGTATAAAACATCAAAGTCCCATTCCCATGTTATTGGCCCTGACGTCTTATTAGCATATAAAGTTAGAATGGGGTTTTAAAGATAACAGCGGTGGGGCCATGTAAAAGGGCATTTCGAGGGACGATGAGAGGGAAAATAAATTAATTATTTATTTAATTTTCCCTCTGCATCGTCCCTCGAAATCCCCCTAAAGCGGCTCCACCACTGGTACCTTTAAAAGCCTTATATCCAAGCTAGCCTGGCTGATGAAGGGTAATACCCAGAAACCGGTCCCATGATGCTTGTTTCCGGTCCAGGGAGGACCTGGCTTGACAGTTCGATCTGAACCGTTCCCATGAGGCACAGGGTCAAGACTGATTTGCATATGGCTGGGTCTAAACTGGGGTGGCATGGTGAGCAAAAGAACGATGGATTTAACCCAGATCTCTTGACTGGGGGTGAATGCGTGATTTATTCAGCATTCCGTCCATAATTTCTTTGCATAGCACTTTTCACCCTAAGTGGGATGGGTATGCCCAGACGCCGGTCCCTTGCTCACTGTGCCACTGGATTCAAGCTAGCCTGGCAGATGAAGGGTAATACTCAGAAACCGGTCCCAGGATGCTTGTTTCCGGTCCAGGGAGGACCTGGCTTTGCAGTTCCGTCTGAACTGTTCCCATGAAGCACAGGGCCAAGACTGATTTGCATAAAGCTGGGTCTAAACTGGGGGGCATGGTGAGCAAAAGAACAATGGATTCAACCCAGATCTTTTGACTGAGGATGAATGTATGATGTATTCAGCATTCCATCCATCATTTGTTTGAGTAACACTTTTCACCCTAAGTTGGATGGTTATGCCCAGACGTGGGTCCCTTGCTCACTGGGTCACTGGATTCAAGCTAGCCTGGCTGATGAAGGGTAATACCCAGAAACCAGTCAAAGGATGCTTGTTTCGGTCCATGGAGGAACTGGCTTGGAAGTTCGGTCTGAACTGTTCCAATGAGGCACAGGGTCAAGACTGATTTGCAAATGGCTTGGTCTAAACTGGGGTGGCATGATGAGCAAAAGAATGATGGACTTAACCCAGATCTCTTGACTGGGGGAGAATGTATGATTTATTCAGCATTCCGTCCATCATTTGTTTGCGTAGCACTTCCCACCACTGTTTCCTGGACGGACTACGGCTGCCTAGTATATCTTTCTGCTGCGGGCTACAAAGTTATTTTAGGTGCTACCTACAAGTATGAGAGATTGCATAAATATGAGAGAAAAAGTTAACAAGGGATTCAAGTGTGATAAAGATTATACACAGACACAAAGATGAAAGGGGAAGTGAAAAAAATGGAATAGAACATTCTCAAGGTGCAGAGAAACCAACAACATACATATGTTAATAAATTAAAGGAAGAAATGGTCCTTTGAAGTTACATGAAAAAGGGAAAAAGCAGAGCAGGTTTTGACCAGTTTCTGCATATCAATGACAAGAGACGCTAAAATCAAGTAGCATAAAAAGTGAGGACGAAAAGGAACAGAACCTTGCGGAACTCATATGCAGGAAGTAGAAATCAAGCACAGGAAGTACAAAGGGTGTGATTAGACAAGTAATCATTAACTGGTTTAGAACCAGTCTTTAGATACCAAAAGCGATACAATGTAAATAATTTTACCAAAGTGGATTACTTGACCTACTCTATATGCCATTGACAACAGGGAGAGAGGAAAGCCTAACAAAGAAGGAAATTAAGATAAGATAATTGCAGACAAAAGGAATTTAATTGGAGTTGTGAGAAAAACGGGTTGAAGTGGGAGAAGGGTAAGTAGAGGATTAGATGTGGACAAATCACTGAAAGAGAGGAAAGGAAGAACTGACTTAGGAAAGAAATTGAAAAGAGAAGAGGAATTCAAGATTTTCTCTTAAAGAATAAGTAATAATGTCATTGTAATATGATTTTTTTTTAATGTATAATGACTTTTAAAGAATCAGGAAAGACGCTTGTGGAAAGTGAAAATGTAAAGAAAGGTATGAGATGGCAAGTAAGAGAGGCTCCATAGGGAAAATTAAGAGGAACGGAAGAATCAGAGGGAACAATTGTAGTATTTGTTACAAAAAGACAAGAGGTCCAGCTCTGAATTCATTGCAAAACAGGAGAAGTGGCCGCTGGGGGATATAAACAAATGGGGGTAGAAACTGAAAACAAGAGAACATGGAAGGATCACAGGCTACGGAGAAACATTGGTTTACAACTAGTGCCATTAATCAAGCGTAGGGAGTCAAAGAAGTAATATGGAATTGTCCAGAATCCGTAATTCTGTGAGCCCGCATATAAAGGCTATGTAATTTTCTAACTCCATGCTTATAAAAAAAAGTTGTTAAAAAAAGTGCAGAATCATAGACATGTATCAACACAAATAAGGTAGCCTCATTTGTTGGAGACTGGGACATTTCACAGCACCTTTTGGCTTTATGAAGAGCGTTACAGGCAAAATAAATGTATATGATTAGCTCAGACTGGATAGTTTTACAGGATTTCCTGTGACTCTGACAACTGTTCTTTAGTCTGTTTTATACGCCATTGCTTCTGATAGAAAGAGCTAAACAAATACCGTATTGAAGCATATTCTGATGTATTGAACAGTCATCTCACATTCATCAACCACTTGCTGCTCTCTGTAAACATAGTCACCTACTCCGTACAGACTGCAGCCTCACTGACTGACTGTGGAGAAGTGTGGCTCAATGATTAGAGCGGCAGACCCTGATGCAGAGGTCTAGCCCGGGACCAGGGTTCAATTCCCTGCCTTGGCGGGTCTTGGGCTCAAAAATTCCAAGGACCTGATAATTCTCGCCTCGGTGCCTATTCCAATCATGGAGTCCCACTCTGCAATAGCTTGCTTAATCTCCACAACGGCCCCCACAACGCTAAGAATGCCTGGCCTCCACCTTGGGGGTGCCCAGGAGGGAAAGCCAGGATGGGTTCCACAGTGGTATTCGTACAAGCGCCTAGAGACCCTTGCGGGTGAGTAATGCGCTATACAAGTACCAATTTACATTTTACTGATCAGTGTATCATTCTAGACCTTTGGAGCTCCAGCAATAGAGAACACTCACAGAGTCCCGCCCTGGAAACTGCTTCTAGATTTGCACTGCTCTGGTAAAGGACAAATGCAGAAGCAGTACAATATTAGCCCAATATTATAATGTATCCTATGAATTCATGTTATACTCAGTCCATAACATTATGTGCTTTGTCCAATCACACAGAGTAAACACTTGTTGCAACTTGGCTCACCTCTAGCACTAAATGCTAGCATAACACTGGCTGATATCTTTTGTGTCTGTTCCTTTAACGGAAGCATTACATTTTTTTCATCAAAGAGACAAAAATATATTTATGCTCACCCACTCTGTCCATCACATTACTTCTGCCTATTCTCTGTTCTCTACTCTGCAAATTATATTGTGCCCCTTTCTTTATGTCACATGCAACACATGTTCATGGTTCATCTTTCCTGCTGGCAAATGTTTCTGCATTGGTGTATGAAGACACTGGGGGAGCTACTCAAAAAGAGGAAAGAGGTAGTATCTGGGATGATGTCATGTGCAGCTGGGACTAACGCCACCAGTGTGTTAGAGGTACTTAGGGTTTCCACTGACATATGTCTAGTTGCACTTTTAGTCCATAAAAACAACCCCACAAACATTTAACAAATAAAAAGAGAAATTTTCTCCAAAATTGAGCAATGCAGAAAGTGACCAATTTGATTAAAAAAGAACAAGGCCCTCACACCTGATTCCCCTTTAACAAACTGGTTCCTAAAGGTAATATACTGTTGAATATTTGTTGTTTGAAAGGAGAGGGTTCATTTATGGAGTAGTCTGTGTATAAGCATGCATTTAAGGTCAGCATAGTATCCATCAGATTTCAAATAAATCTTTACCTATTGCAGATTTTCCTTGGAAAATCTTGCTTTCTCCCAAAGGTTTCTCAAGATGGCTTCCAGCTGATCTTGGATGAAGCGCCTGAAAGCGCTCCATTCCGGAATTACCATAAATATGCACTTCTTCGTCTCCACAATCACTAGCTTCGCTTTCGAAAGTCAGATCTTTTTCAATCCTGGTTTCTTCCAAAGCAGTTTTCACAAGTTGACTTTTAGAATAACTCTCTACAGGGAATACAGTGGATTCTTTTGATAATGAAGATACTTGTTTCCCATCCCTGCTTAGTTTGTTCATGCAGTAATAGTATTTATCGATCACGCTAGAGCCAAGATTTGAAGAAACATCTGAATCAGTGTCCCAACATAGCTTCCTGCAGTCAAGTGTTTCCTTCTTCAGTCTGAAGATTTCCTCTGAGCTGGATTCTGAGCTTTCAATGGATTCAGAGTCCGTCCTTGATGACAGCTTTTCACCAGGCATGATTCCATTTGTTAAACAGTTTCTATGACTTTTGTCGGTTCCAGGTGTAGTACCAACTAAAATAGAACCACACTCAGTGCACCAATTGGAATCCGAATGGTTTGCACTGGAACAGATGGGACATTCCTTGTCTGAAATGTCTTCATGATGTATCACTGCTAATCTCAATGATGAACTGCGGCCTGTAATGCCTGGCTCTTTCGTGCATATTACGGGGCCTACATACTTATGTTCTTTTTTGCTGTAAATGTCTGTATCAGTGTACTTGTCAAAGTTGAATTCTCTTGCTCCAGCCTTTCCTTCTCTCGTGTTATTTACAATGAAGGTCCTGTCAGTCATATCTCCATAATCAGTTGTTGATTTACTGCTCTTACTTATAAAGTTATGAGGGGACATTAAGTCCTCTGCAAGAGTTTTAGCATCATTTTTTTTCAGGTAGTGTTCCACAAAAAAAGAACTATTTTCCGACTGTTTTTTAGTTTCGCTTTCAGAAAACTTTCCTTCAAAGAAATGACTATTCTTATACAGTGACGGATAATCCTTATGCTTATATTGGTGCATATTGCCAGTCATCCACTTTTGTTTTGTGTTCCACTCCTCTCTTGTGATGTTACCAGTCTCTGTTATGGATGAAGAACTGCTTTCAGGGGTACTACAAGGCAAATAAGACAAATGTTCATGATTTTGGGAAAAAGTGCTGGAAGAAGGTCCATAAAAATGTTTATCAGTATTAAATGTAATATTTGACTTTCTTGACTCAAATTCATCATCTGAGTTATCATCAAGTGGGACCCAAAAATAATTATAATCCTGAGCTGGAGTTTGATTTCTACTTATTGACTTGTCATGTACACTAAAAGCTCCGCCTATAGACTGTATGTGTACATTGTCCCTATCCACAGTTAAAGAATGTGTTGTACATCTGTTATTTCCATACCCATTGGGTCCACCAAGTTGTACTAAGCTGTCTTCTGAATCTGACTCAACCCTAGAAATGTTAATGTTTGCCTCCTCTTTCCATCCCTTTTCCTTGATGTCATACAGAGCCCCTTTTTCGGAGGCTAATATATTATCCTTGCAAAAATAAAAAGGTACGCCTCTTTCATTAGTGTTTTGGTTTTTACCCAAATAGGAGCTAAGACAAACTTCTGATGGGCTAGATGTGTAATCCTGCGACCAGTGAGGCACTGAAGGTTGCAATCTTTTGGTGTCTTCTTTCCTGATGTTTAGTGTTCTTTTGTCTCCAGTAATTGGTGCAAACCCATCTGATTCAGACACTATTGAGCTTGTTTCAATGTCATCTTCACATTCACGCTTCTTGAGAAACTTCTGCGCCCAGCCCATAACATGCTTTAGTTTCTGTGCTTCTGGGACACCCACATCATCAAGTAAACCACCATCCAGATCAGAAACAAAACTTCTCCTCATAACGCTTCTGTCAGTTTCAGGCTGGGTGAACATTGTTTCTTTCTTTAACTTTTGTAAATAAGGCGTGGGTGATTCCTCAGTATAGTGATCATGTTCATGGTTATCTTGTCGCGCTTCAGATAGCCTGGGAGTTTCTTTCTGGTCATTGGTGCTCTCTGAAGACTTGTCTGCGCTACCCTTAGATTTGTGTTTTTCTGAGACACACGGATCCTCGAGTGAAGCACCCTCTAGGTCTGAAACAAAACTTCTCAGCAAAAAACATGCATCCTTCTCCTGCACATTTGGCCTTGGTGTTTCCTGCATTCCACTTTCTGTTTCATGATTATGTTTTGGAAGTTCAAATATCGTCAAGCTGTCTTTATGTTCAGTAGTGTTCAGAGAATTCCCCATCACATGACTAAGTTTCTCTATTTCTGGGACACATGTGTCATCTACTATGCCACTGTCCACATTTGCAACAAAACTTCTGTTTGTATCAGATTGTTCAAGATTTGTTTCTTGCTTCAGGTCGGAGGAATGTGAACATGGGGCCTCCTGCACAGCATTGTCTTGTTTGTTTTTAATTGGTTGAGGTTCACATAACCTGGGAGTTTGCTTTTGTTTGTTACCGCTCTCAATCGCCTTGGCCTTGGTAATCTTATCATCAAGTAAGCTTTGCTTCCCGTTCTTGATGCGAGGTGTTCTTGTGGCCTTTTCACCAGTGAAGAATGCCAAACGTTTGGACCGCAGAAATTTTAGATTTTGTGTGCGGGGTGTATCTAAATCACTTCTATCTTCTGATTGAAGCTTATCCCTTGATATTTCCCTTGGCTGGTCCATCTGCAAAGAAAGTCAAAACATACATGTTCTATTAATATGCAATTGTTATACTCTATGGGAAAATATTTGACTTATTCAACAATTGTTTCAGGTCATAATAAGTTGATATGGTCACTTCCATTTAATTGCATTAAATATTTTTTAACATTTTCCAAAAGAACTACAAAATTGTATCATGAGTGAACATTATCCTATTAGCTTGCAATGTGTAAAATACCTTGCTGTAAAAATCCCTATTTCCTTTAACAACTTTGCAGATTATGTACCATTTCTGCTATACATCGCAGTACATTGCAACAATTCTTTGTGGTGGAAAAGGCGTATGGGAGTTTAGGAAATGAAGCATCATAACTTTCTTTTTCTTCTATACATTTTCTCAATCAT
This sequence comes from Lissotriton vulgaris, assembly GCF_964263255.1. NCBI lineage: Eukaryota > Metazoa > Chordata > Amphibia > Caudata > Salamandridae > Lissotriton > Lissotriton vulgaris. The sequence continues at coordinate 955,353,041 of NC_141689.1, read as the reverse complement.
TTTCCTTCCCTGATTTCATGCATATGTGTAAGACAAAATAGCAAATATACCAAGGTGCCATAGATAACTATTCAGTTTTAAGATAGTACTTCCTCAAACTCATTGTCTGTCAGAAGCACCTAATGGTATTCAGCATATCTATAATAGTTTTGTGTCAACAAAATGGTAGCATTTTCTTCAACTGCCAGGGGGGGTAGACTTAAAATCATGGCAATATCTCTGTCATTTTCAAGGCTTTTTCCACCCTATTTGCACTCATCGCTTGAGTCCTACAAATGCAGAAGGATGCCTATCATAAATACCATGTTTAGTCTTTCCCTATCTAGGGTGGGAAATTTCCTTCTGTTAATTCCAACTCTGCAAATGACAATTGCGTGTCATTTAATTCATCAAAAGTGAATACAAGGGATCAAATCAAATGTTCATAATTTTTCATAATGGTCTGTTCTTGTACGTATGATAATCAAGCTTACATGAATATATTTGAAGTATTTAATCATTGATTTTGGTAACTTATATGTTTCATCATTATTGTGAAACAATACAGTTCCAAGACAGTTGATATGTGTTAGATTTGTTGTCTTTCGAAGGGAGTATTATCTAAAAGATTTAAAATAGCTCAAAGTGTATTAAGACACTTTATGTTAAATATTTATCCTGAAATTCTTCAACAAAACCTGGATGGCATAATCTATAAAAACCAGACAGGGAGCTGATATAGCTGTGTCTGAACTGGGGTGGCGAAGTGAGTTAAAGAACGATGATGGATTCAACCCAGACCTGTGACTGGGGGTGAGAGTCTGAAAAGTTTTAGCACTCCATCCATCATCTCCTTGTGTCAGCTCTGTTCACCCTAAGTTGGCAGGGTATGCCCAGACGTGGGTCCCTTGCTCACTTTGCCACTGGATTCAAACTAGCCTGGATGATGAGGGCTGTTAGCGCAAAACCGGTCCCAGGAAGCTTGGTTCTGGTCCAGGGAAGACATGACTTGGCAGTTCAGGCTGGACTGTTCCCATGAGGCACAAGGTCAAGACTGATTTGCATATCGCTTTGTCTGAACTGGGGAGGCAAAGTGAGCTAAAGAACGATTATGGATTCAACCCAGATCTGGGACTGGGGGTGAGTGAAAAGTTTCAGCGCTCCGTCCATCATCTCCTTGTGTTTGCTATAGGGAGCTAAAAGCCAGAGGGAACTTCATGCCAGGTGACGGGAGGACACTTGGACTGGATTGCGTACCCACCTTAATTAAAGCTGCAAAATGTGTGGCCTTCACTGACTGCTTGGTCTGTAGTGCTAAAGACTGTGCCTTAGCACGAGGCACAGCTGTCTTTGTGACCTGAAAATAGAACTTATTTTTCTGGAAGAAGGTATGAGGGTGTGAACCATTTTTGAAACTCAAAACAGACTTTTATTATATCCTGCTATTAATGTGCTAAAATTAGAACTAGTACAGCACTTAGAAGAAGTGAATAAGGGTGCCAATGCTAGAGATTTCATGGTAAAAATATTACAGCATTTTTGTTATTGTTTATGTTAAAGATAAAGTTCCTCATTGTCCTACTGTTTTCACTCATTATCGTAACAATTTATTTGTGTGCACTAGACTAGTGTTTTAGTTGTAAGGGAAGGTTTGTAAAACATATATCCAGTATAAGAGCAATACTTGAGTGTTTGGTTCATTTATGAGAGAGGATTCGGTGTACCACTAATTGTCCCTGTCTCACTGTAAGTATTCGAGCAACCCTTGAGTGTGTGGTTCATTTATGAAAGAGGATTTCGCGTTCCACTAATTGTCCCTGTTAGATGTCCCATGTGACTGTACATAGCCTGAAACAAATAAAACCCAAAATTTGCTCAGTGGGTTAATTATGGATTACAGTTCAACTGGTTTCCTGATTCAGATTGGCACGTTGATTGAGTCCTTAATGCCAGGGGGCAAGAAATCCAAACTGGCGGCTCTAGAAAAGCTCTAGACAACAGAACACATACAGTGAAAATGACCCAATAAACATCTATATTTTCAGGGTGTAGAAAAAGATGTATTTTAACATGGGAAATTGTTTTCCATGTTGAGAAGCAGTAAAGAAAAGTCATGCAGTTTAATGTACACATATTGCACTACTTTGCGTCAATGTCTGGTTTGGGGACAATCCTCAAGAGTAGGGCTATGCATAGACAAACCATTATTATTGTGGAGTTCCTTGCATACATGTGGATATTTTGATGAATTCCCCCCCCCCCCAAAAGTAAATCTATGCAAATTACCGTTGTAGCTCCTGGAAGTGTAGATTTCATAATTGTGCATGGATCCTGTTCTAAATGCTTTCTTACATGCAACCTGAGAAAACATAACTATGTTTTCGTGTTGCTTTAATATTAATGCTTCTCTATCCATGCACATCACAACGTGCAGTGGTTTACTACATAACCAGAGTTGAATTTTGTTACTGTATTAGTTGAAGTGTGCATTATGATTCTCTTGGGACCAGAGGCCTTTTATTTGAGATAATACATTTGCACATTTTCTGCATCCTGTAGCAATGTGGTGTGATTTTAAGAAGAGTTTTTAACTCCGCAATCTCTTTTTTTTTTGTCTCATGGTCTTCTTGCATTCTCAATGTGAGAAGATCCTGCCTCCTGATTGTTAAATAGTTTCGTTGAAGTAACAGTTGTTATCATGTGTTCATGTTCTATTGACTAATATTGATAGAAAATGTATTAGAACCCTCAATGATTGCATGCATGTTAGCATTACATGCTCCAATTTGTTATTTGAGTATTTGGGCGAATGCTCTGGTCAGTTGAAATGTCGATTGTCACTTATTAGTTTGCTATGACACTTGCACTTTTTGCCTTAAGGCCTTTTAAACTTGTAGACTTTCCATCGTGTAGAGTTTTATTTTAACAACCTTTTCAAGACATTGCGGCTTTCCACCATATACTACGATTTCTCATTTGACATAGATGGCAGGGTTGGCAGCAACCGAATACTTAAGTTCTGTCAGTGACATCCAACCCAACAGCTACCTTTTGTCACTCAAATGTCTTTCTGAGCCCGGACTCACATGCACTAACATTTAATTTCCTTAAGTGGATTCCCTTCTGTCTTTCTGAAAGGGAACAATTTGAGTGCATCCAGCCCTTTGGACCTACCCCTAGTCTATGAATAGTGGCGCTCTCTAAAATTAATCTTTGCCCTTCCTGCTGTTTCATACCTAAATGAAATCCCTGGGGAACATAATCCAATCGCAATCATGTTCATGTACGCCAATGATGATCTGATTCCAAGGAAACTGGTTGGCGATAAGTAGGCCACAGCACAAGACTCAGACTGCCTTGCTGGCTTTCAAAAGGAATATCAGCCAAACGACTCAAACTCAATCCAAACAATTCCTGGGCCCTGATTGTTTACAATAATCCCGGCCCCTAAGGATCTTCCTTCTGGCAAGAGACCATTATCTGCTGCCAGCAAACTGTGCCATTGTTTCAAAATGAATGGATTATTGTTGATATGCACTTAGCCTTGGAACTGTAAACGAAATCAGCTAATAGCTAACGCGGGTGTACTTTTTAATAGTACTTTTGTTTCTTTCCATGCTGAGATTAGAGAAAGGGTTTTTATTTCAGTCTTTTAGATAAACATTTTAATCCTCTACAAAGAGTTCAGGAGCCAATGTCCTTTCTTTTACATATTTGAATAGAAATTACTACTGCATCTGATTCTTCTTTGTTTCATTCCATACTTGATGAAGCAGGCTGCCACTAATCAAATGCTTGAAGTTCTTTTTTTTTTATTTTTATTTTTTTATTTTTGGTAAACCTTTATTGTTGCATTAATCAGATACAGGTATGGGCCTACAACCCTCATGGCTGGCCGCTAGTACGGTTAAGTCAATTCAATAAAACATCTCGTGAAGAACAGTAGTCCGCTACCCGCAGGCCCCTCGTCAAAGCTAGATAACATTAGCACTAGGCATAACACATGTATATCAGGATTAAGGAAGGTTTTTTTTTAAAAGATATAAAGGAAAACAGGATCCGGTTCAGTATAATCAATCAGTGAGAAAGTAAGGAATCGCAATATTGCAGGATATTCACAAATAGGATCACTGTAATTGAAATTTTTCGGCGCCGGTGCACATTAAGCAGGATAATCAATAAGAAACAATACACATAGCATTGTTAAAACTTTCCTCCGGCACGCCTATGAACATCGTAGAAACATCCTCCCCAGTTGAATAAACTAACAGGAAATATAGAAATACCCTACCCAGATCCCAGAAAAGAAAAAGAGAAAAGAAGGAAAAAAAAAAAAGGGCCATGGAAACAATAGAAGGACAAAACTAAAAAAGCCCATCCCCCCACCCAACCCCCCACCCTGCACTCCTGTAGATGGCTACGGCCTACCCCCCCTAGCAGTGTGCCTGTCGCCCTTTAAGAAACCCCACTAAAAGAACTAATCCATAAGAAATGAAAAGAAATAGACACTAGTAAAGCGGAGGAGGACCTCCAGGCCAGCCCCCGGCCCTTCCCCGCCCCGCGCTAAACCCTCAGTACAGTAAACAATGCGAAATCGGATACAACCAGTTCACAAAAGGGAATAAGATACTTTGTTCGCCCGCAAAGCTACATAGTCACAGAACGTTTCCGAGTCTCTCGTCCTCCATCAGCCCGTCAGCAGTCCCAGTACAATGGCACCATCCCTAACCTTGGCCCACCCTATCGAGCTCACCCACACATAGCAGCCAGTCAGCCTCAAAGAAGATCGTGTTGGAGGACTCAGGCACCCCGAGTAGCAAGAACAGTCGGCCAATTAAAAGAGAGTCATTGCGGGGATCAATCCACCCCAATACGTGCACCAAAGAACGCGATAGGACTGGGCACGGGGCCCTTAGCAAATGGGGAAGAATCACCGTCTCATTCCACTGTCGGAGCCGTGCCAGCTCGTTCAGGGGCGCTGCGTGGTCTGCCGGCCCCTCCGGCGTTACAAGTCCAATGCCTCCCGCTTCGTGCGAACCTTTCGTTGGCCGGCCAGGAGTTATAGCGGTCGGGCCCCTCAGAGCCTCGCTTGTTGATGGGAAGCACGTCCCACTGATGCGAAATCGGGCAGGGTTTCATTCACCCAAGGTCCGACTGGCGTCTCCTTCCTGAGGGTGGCAGTAATGGCGTCCAGCTTGTCCCCCAGGTTCTGTGCGTCACAATCCAGGGCACTGCGGAGGGCGCCAAGGGCCATAACAAGATCGCCAAGCATCATCCCATCGCAATGCACCCCAATTCCAGCGTTTCTTCCTGATCTGAGACCACGATCACCTTGGGAGACCTGATGCAGGGTATTGCTGTCCAGAGCTGCGGCTCGGTCTGCATCCAGCCCCGTGCAGGATCGGGAGCGGGTTCCAAACAAAAGGGAGGGAGATTGCATGGCGCCACGTATGAGACTGTAAGGTCGGGTACAGCAGTCGGAACCACCGACACCCCCAGGTGTACCTCGCCGTTAACAAGGGAAACCCCCATATACCATTCGGGAGACTCCCGCAGTTGTCGGGAGAGGCAGGCTCGACGTCCGATTATCTCACCGGCAAGCAGTCCGGTTCCGAAAGCTGCAGTCGAGATGGTGATGGTCTGGACCCTCTCAGTGGCATCATTAGCGAGGATGAATCGCTGCCGATGGAGCAAGGCAAGTTATTCTCCCGCTCCAGGTGATCGATCTGGCCTCGCAGCTGGTGGCCGCCATTTTGCATCGGCGGTCGGCTCAGCGCCTCACTCAAAGCCCCGGCTCCGACGCCATCTCAGGCCGCGATCAAAGACGGGGCAGATCTCCGGCAGTGCGGCAGGTAGAAATTCCGGAGGCACACGGTCGGTGAGTACAACCATTCATCTTTCCGGAACTGTGGTGCAGGCATAGGATCTCGGGCAGGATATCATCGCGGGGCGGAGAGGTCTACAGAGCCGGGCGCCTAAGCGGCCATCACGGTCGCCGGCCTGGCTCCTCATGCTTGAAGTTCTTGGTTTCATTTCAGAAATCCCTTTTTTCTTTCCATGACTAGCCATGTCATGCTCCACCTCCACTGTTTACATAATAGGCGGGAGCTACAAGAACCTCCTTTTTTGTTTGTTGGTCTCTGACAGATGCATCTGGAAGTCTGGGCAAGACAGTTTCACTTGGAGCCTGGTGCCCAGGTGGGCTCTATAAGTTACACCTCAATGTTAATTTTCAACTTAAGGACCTACATGTAGGAGTCACACTTTTCCTGTACTACTGGATCAGACAGCAACGCGCTACTGATGTCAGAAAGGGTAATGTGAAGTAGAAGCTGGATGAGTCTGACAGGAGGTTACTCGGTACATAAAGCTCTCAAGGGAGACAAGTAAGTGCCACTTTGGAGTACAAAGGATCATGTCTATGAGAAAGTTATCCAGGGAATCATCTGTTGGTCTGAGGGGATGCTGCATGTCCCACTCTCACTCAACATACCTTTCACTTTCTCCCAAGCAGCACAGGAGCTCAGGCCTGCCTGCAGGAGAACCGTTGCCACACAGCAGGACTCGGTTACATTCATTGATTTACAAAGCAATTTCAAAAGCTGTACCTGTGATGTCACTTCCTCAGAATTTGAAATAGACGTGCAACGGGAAACAATCCAACTTTATGGTAAAGAAATTACTGCCGAAGTTTCTGGCTCGCATAAGAAACAAGCATTTACAATGCAATGGTTTCGCCTTTGGAAAAATTAGAGCTATTGGCATTGTAAATGACAAAATTTGTATAACAGCGTTCTTCAGACAAGGGAAGAGATGTCCTCCGAGTGCGTAGCCAGCGTCACCAGCCCTAGTGCAAGGACGAAAATTGGCCCTCTGACTGCTGTTTGAATGGAAAGTGTTATAACTCACAGTATATCCCAAGCGAAATCGTGGGCTTTACATTTCCATGTTTCTCCAAATATAGCCATTACACAAACAACTGAAATGCAAGACATTTGCATTAACGACACATGGGTCAAAAGTATCTTTGTACCTGGATCCCTGGCGGGACAGAGGTGTGCAGTGTTACTTCCACCATGGGCAAACAAGGGACGCTCTGCGCACCGTGCCTTGTGCTCTTCAAGGGCTAGGGCTGCCTGGGCCGGCAGCAGCAGTGACACACGGACTCACGACGAGTCCTCCTCCCGACCTCCGCTCCTCCCCAGCAAGCAGCCCGGGCCGTCAGTCACTCACAGTCAGTGGAGTGCGCCCGCAGTGCAACGATGACAGTCTGCCTGTCAGTCACCACGGCGCAGGCACCACCAGTCCACCACTCATCACCAACACTGCGTCTGCCGCCCCGGGGCCCGCACCGAAAGAGAGGGTGCTCACGTCAGCCCCCCGTATATATGGGAAGCGCGCTGGGGCTGACCAACGTAACTGCTGCCCAGGGCCGTCATTGGTAGCGTTTTTGCGCGCCGCACAAATGACGCCCTGTGAGACCCCCACCAAATTGGCTAATTTGGCATTGGCTAATGTATGCCTCCAGGCTTAATGTTGCAAGCAAGCGGTGACCTGGGAGGGCGGGGAGTGGGTGGGCATGCAGGTACAGCTCACATGTATGGAGTGAGTGTGTGTGCACCGTGCGGGTCCGTGCCGTCCTTCCAGCAAATGAATTATAGTGACACCAGAGATAACACACAACAAGCAAGAATGTAGCAAGGACTGCAGCCAGCAAGGCCTGCAGGCCACAACCATTGATGGATGCCAGACCTGCTCTAGGGGTGGGCGGGTCATCATGTGCCTGCACAGAGGCAGGCCCATCAATCATAGGACCTTTAATCAGTGACTGACTGTGTGTGCGCGAAGCAGCGCGAGGCGCTCTGAGCCCCTGACTTTAACTTTGAGAGTGTGTGTGATTGGGGGCGCCCGCCCAAGCCACTTTTTTCTACAATCATGGGGTTAGTGTGTGCCACAATCATAGGTCAATGAGTCCCGTAGTCGGTGGGTTCCTGTATGGTACTGATAATGAGGGTGGGGGTAGGTGAGGCAGAGATGGCGGGCTCGGATCGTCATGGCGCTCACCGCGTACTTTGTGTGTGTTGGGTGGGGGGGGCGCTTGAACTCTAGTTTCATGACACCACTGCCAACTGGTGCCATGGGCATCGCATGCACCGCCTCCAGTAGGCTTCTCTTATGTCCAATGTGTTGTCCGTCATTTGTTTCTACGTCTAGAGCCTCGCCGGTTGCCCGGTGCCCAAACACCAGTACTTCCTTTGTTGTATCCGGTAAGAAAGTGCTGTTTTGTTGGGGCATCGGTTGGCTCAGACCTCTCCCGCGCGGTGTTGTATGGCTGTCCTGTGCAGGCACGCACTGTTGGTTAATGGGGTCGCTGTTCCGTGCTTGACTTATGTGCACGCGCTTGGGGTTTGCCAATCGTACTGTGCCCCCTGATTACGCTGCTCTCCGTGCCTCACTGGAAAGGGTGGTGTACCGCACCGTGCTCTACAATGTTTGCTTAATGTTTGCACACGGACAGCGGGAGGGGGGGTGGGCGGGCACACGGACAGCGGGAGGGGGGGCGGGCGGGCACAAGGACAGCGGGAGGGGGGGGGCGGGCGGGCACACGGACAGCGGAAGGGGGCGGGCAGCTACACGGACAGTGGGAGGGGGGGCGGGCAGGCACACGGACAGCGGGAGGGGGGGCGGGCAGGCACATGGACAGCGGGAGGGTGGTCAGGAAACAGCCAGCGGGACAGGGAACAAGACGAACAATGAGCACAAACCGGTGTAAAAAAAAAAAAAAGTCCACGCCCACAGTGCCCACGTCTTCATGACGTTGCGGAGAGGGAAAGAATCGGTGGAACGCCAACCAATTGCCTCGGGAAATGACTGACATATCTCTCTTCCAATGGCTAGACTCCATTTATGGAGCTAGCCAGTGGAAGAGAGAGAGGCTGAACTAAAGCACACAGTGTAAGACATAAGATTTCGCTCTGCGCGAAACGCTGCTTGCGCAGCTTTCGGCAGGCGAAACCTAAAAATGGGGTTTGTTCCCTGTGCATGTGTATCATGGTGAGGCAAAAGGCATGTTTGATCTCTTTGATTTGCCATCGACTTTTGGGTTCCTTTTTTACAAATCAATGAAGAATGTGGTAATAATGGAATGGAAACTTCCATAAGAAACTACTCTCCTAGTCCAATTTTATTACTAGAATGTTTCCAGCTAGTGGGAAAATCTACTTTTGGCTGATTAAGAAACTAATGATTCCATGTTTCTAAATTTGGCTGGGAGGTTGTCCATGTTTGCAGAGGATACAGCACAACAATATTCCCTTGACGACTAGATGGGTGCAATGTTGAAGTAGATGTAGGCAGGATCCAACCTGTACGAGACCTGGGGTGTTATCTACCTTTGTTGCTAAATCTTAGAAGCTTGATTTCCAGTCCCTTTTTATTCAAAGGCAGAATGAGCAGGGATTTTCAAAGATTCTTTCAATGATGGAACAGCAAGTGGATCATTTGGCAGGCATGGCTTTTGATGCTCTCAGGACTGCAGCATTTGCTGGAAGCTTGGCTGCAGCTGCAATGTGAAATATGGGGCCGGGGAATCGCATAGAGATTCTATTCAAACATGACTTCTCCTTGTTATGTGTTTTCAGGGGCTACAGTTATTTAGCCATGAGCTGGACATATGGTGTGAAAAGCATTTGAGAATCATAAGCGTGCACATCTGGCAACACCAAGGAATTTGGTGTTTGTATTGGGGCGCCTATTCAGCCAAATAATATGGTCACAACCGAAAGCTGTTCTTTCCTAATGAGGAAAAGGCTATCTTTCAGCCATCTAACTAGAAAAATTAGTCTAGGTGCTGACAGCGTGTTGACCCCGTTGCTGAATGTCCCAGAAGGGGTCATCTTCCTACATTCCGGATTTCTTTGCACCATCTTTCCTACATCTTTGGATAGACTTGGTGGTCTTCAGGAATTTCCAGAAACAAATGTCAGAGGGAATATTGACTCTTGTGGCTGCCCTAGTTTCCATAGATCTAGCCAGGAGGTTGGTGATGCCTGCAGGGCTCATGCTTCTATTAAGCTCAATGCCATACTATCTATCCCTAAGAACGATCGGGCTCAGAGTTCTACTAGGGAATATTTATGGTTCCGAAATTGTCAGGTTGCATTCATCTTAGTATTAGAGCTCATGGAATTGAATCTCTGGATTCCTGATATCAAATTCAGGATGGAAAATCTACAACAGAGTATTCCAATGCTCCCTTCTACATTGTACATGATACAATGGATTGGCAGGACTCATACGTGTGTACTATATGTGACTATTTAGTAGCCTCACCTGAGCTTTCTCCGGTATGCCATGTGTGGAGGACATTTTCAGTTCAGAGATTTCCCGACTTCTAGACTTTTCGCCAAGGCCATGCCTCAATTGGTTTGCCTGTTACACACAGAGGGCATTATGGTACATCTTTATTTGAATGAATAGTTGACACATGCCCTTCCCTGATTATTAGCAGTTGGCAAGCAGAGTGTCTGCTCAGTCTGACTGCAGAACAGATTTCTAATTAGCTAGCCGAAATCTCAGTTATTGTCCTCCTGCTCATTGGAAGGGGATTCCATACTCATCTGGGTGGGTATTCATATCAGAAAGAAGAATAAAGGCCCGGGAGTCCAGATTGACACCTCGATTGAACACCAACAAGGCTTCCATCTGGAATTGGTTGAGGGTCATATTGCCTCAACAGTGTTCCTAGTTACTTGTATTTTGGTTCTTTTACAACCTCTGATGCATCATCTATTAGGGTCAAGGGATCCGACTTCATAGTACTTCAACCTTTTTTATGGTTTTTCACTCTCAGACTAAATTAAATTTGTGCCTGCGTCCTTTACACCTGAGAAAGAAGATAGCCCCCTATCCAGTGCGTAGTTACGACAGATGCCAATGTAGTGGGAGCAAGGTGCTTTTCACAGCAATATCAACTTACATGACCAGATTCAGCTATTGAGGACATTGGGTATAAAGGTAGACAGAAAAGAGATTTATGCTGGAAGCTGGGTTCTGGCCTCTAGAAATCAAGAATGTTCCTCAAAAGAAGGATACACCAGCTTAAAATAGACCATAATCAAATTGATATCCTTAAAGTACAGGATCGGTACAGAAGACGCATAAGTACTTGATAGGTATTCCCATGCCTGACGAGTGAAGAAGCAAACATTTGGAGGCTCACGATCAGACAGAATGCATCTTTAAATCAATAGAAACACAGATGTTGCAAATCTTGATACAGGTGGCATGGCTAATAACCATATGAAACATTCTATTTACAACTATTTACACCACTCATCTTCCATATTCAATATGATCCTGGCTTTGTGAAGATCAAAAATACATGTAAGTGACAACAATCCCAATCATATGCGCACCCAATCATATACACTACCAATGAAGACCCTTCTGGTTGTGGGTCTAAGAACGTAGGCGAACGGCTATTCAATAAGATGCTGGCATCTAAATTAGAGTTGTTTCTGTCCCTCCTGATGGGTCATACCAGGTTCATAAAGGAGACCTGGGCATTGAGTAACTTGGAAAAGACTGTATACCTAATCCCTATTCATTCAACGCTTAATAAAAGGCTATAATCATGACACCTAATACAGAGCGTGTTTTTATCAGATCCAATGTGGTTTTTGAGAAGGATGCTTAAGCATTGAGCTTGGGGCCTAGATACATAAATTAGACTGTCATGTGTATGGATACCCTGTTAATTATAATGTAGAATCCAGATCACTGCAGCAGAATTAAAGGTATAAAGGGCAGCATCAGTTGACAATATTTGACAACATATCAGTGTATCAATCCCTTCTTACATGCTAACCACAACCCAACGTGTTTTTTTTTGGGGGGGGGGGGGGACCAACACAGCAGATTCAAAACATGAGAGGAGAAAGACAGCAAATAATTAGATGATCTCTTCTAGGGGTGACCCAATTAAATAATTTATAGGGTGGTAATCAGATGTTTGAAGTATGAGAGCACTCTAGGGTAAGAAAATAACAGAAATTGTGTCACTTGCTGCATCATGCCCCAGTCTTGCAGCAAGAATGCGTTAGCTGCTCCTAATGCCACGCCATTACTCTGCCAAAACTGAGAAAAAAAATCCAGTCCTCTCTGACTTAATGGTCGTGATAATAGTAATGAATGGGGTTGTGCACATATGCTTGACACAACTTATTTTGCAGACAGTAAAGCATAGCAGTGAAAATCAAATGCCATGTTTCATTCACAATAAAAGGGAAATGTATTTATTTAATGAGTGAGTTCTTCCACTGTGACCATTTACAGAAGGCAGCATGTTTTTGTCATCTTATTATCTGCATGTTTCAGCATATTTTGCTCTCTCTCGAATTATAAAATGCTTTTTATTTTTATATTATTTAAATAAAATCCCTCGTGTTTTCTACTCAAAAGAAAACAGAATAAGTTTCGTTTAAAACGCCACCAGTGTTTAAAAAAAGAAAGCTTCTAAGTGAGTTCCAATAAATTGCATAATCTGCAATAGTGTCTTTGTGATTTATTGAAATTACAACATTATTAGATGGTCATCAAATGCGTTTGGTGATCCACCGCAACAGGTGCAGTCGAGCAGGTGCTGTGCCCCTAGAACATAGCAGCATAATCAGGCAAGCAATACTACGTAGCGATGTTACTGACAACAATATATTTATGTGAGGAGTCGTACGTTACCCCAGTGCATCAATGTTTTGGCGCCAGAACAAACTCCAGGTGTGATGATCACAGCAGTTCCTATGCCTTCACAAAAAGTGTTCCAAAGTCTGCAAGCAAAATCCAGCTCGTCAATTCGGTGGAAGGTTAGAAAGCATACACAGTGACCATAGTAACCATCCTGGCCACTCAGAAGCAGGGCAATGAAACAGGAAGTGACGAACTGTTGCATGTGTTGGTATGACTACCATGCAGCAATGAAGGAGCCTGGGGCATGTCTCCGGAAGTTGAGCAAGCTTACTTAGTGACCATGACAACCGCACAGCAATTCATGGAGCTGCAGGCTCACTGCTTTTCATGGCAGAGTTACAGTGTACCGATTACGTTCTGCGTTTCTGAAAAAGCTACCTTTACGACGGCAACATTTGAAAAAAATCTTATTGCTGATTCCATTCCAAGGGAAAGCTTGTCGTACACGTACAGCAAGCGAATTAAAAGTCAAGAGTAGCGCTTTTCAAAACTGCAAATAGGGGATGCAAGGTGACAGACAGGGTCACTGAGAGAGACAGGGAAAGAAAGGGACACTGAGGGAGAGAGATGTGTCTGTGTGAAACCGATGTAGAACCATAAAAATAGCTCGCAACGTGCTTTGTATATGAGCACTGAATTCTTCTCTGTTTCTATGAATACTTAGGAATGACTGTGAGGCGCATGGGTATTAAACATTTTAGGCAGTGTGCTCACCAAAACGAAATGTTTCTTTGTGATGTAGTAGTATGGCTCCATGTGATATTTGTGGAGCTCGGAAGGCAGAGTAGCGTTGTAAAGGGCTAAAGGTAAAGATATAGTCAACAAAGTGATTGGCGGGGGTAGCGCAGGACTGGAAATGGAAGAATTAGCTCCACGATCCCAAAAAGGTCAAGAGGTGGCAGCAGAAAGCAGGCAGGGTCACAAGAGACGGGGTCCTGAAGAGCAAAGTCTGTCAGTTCCCTTATACATGCATTTGTCAGGTACATGATGCATTTTACAATATTTTACTGGATTAAGGCATTGCTGCACAGATCTTTATATGCCTAGCTGCGTGCTTTCCTGAGTCTGGAGACAAGACAAAACTGTCGTAAGATAACTCTGGTCGTTAATGTACTTGCTGGGGAGCATTGTTTTCATTCCAGTTATAGGAGTGATTTATCATAACATTCATTGGCAAAGTCAATCATTCTTGCCTCTTAAAACGAGTGTCCAGCTATTGGCTTTGCCAATGCCAGTTCAATTAGACAGAGGGAAAAAATGAAATAAAAAAAACCGTCATTGTGGGTGCATATGTCATGACATCATGAAGCATGAGCACACCACAGTATCCACCTAACCGTGGCGTCTCAAAGAAAACACCATTTGAAGATGACCTTTGTGGGATGCACATGCGTCCTAACGTTATAAGGAATGTGCATGCCTAGTGATGATTCTCTAAAGGATTTATTAAAGAAAATACCATCTCAATAATCAAATGGTGTTTTTGTCAGAGAAAATGCATTCCAGTAAGAGCACTGTAACACGTGTATGAGTGGTGAAGTACCAGGGGCCAGTTTGGAATAAAATTTTAGTTTGTTTGAATGTTTGATGTTAGTTGATCACCATTTTCACTAGGTAAATTATAAAAAGTATGCATGCGAGTGTGCAAAGAAGCAATCAGCCTGGTGCCAGAATGCAGCTGAAATGTCAGTGTCTTACTGCTTTTGGTGCAAACATACTTGTGTTACATACATGTCCCAACTTACAACCATTTTAATGCATCCAAAATTATCGTATTATTAAGCGCCATAGAGATGATTGTCATTAGTGTAATTACGCCTATAAACATATATAATTTGACATTTCTATTGCATGCTCATCTCTAACATTAAGAGCTAGGAAATATTAAAAACCTGCCTATAAATCATAGATTTTATCCTGAGCTTTTGTAAAGTGATAAGTTGAATGTCTTTGTATTTCCAACTCCATTGGTATCAAGCTGTTAGGCTCCAGTTAGATCACAGCCACAACGTGACTCAAACAAAATAGTGCTGATGACACTTTAAGTGAGGAATGTATGTTGGGCAGCCACGGTCGGCATAAAACGAATTTCGTTGCGCGCACTGCATCACCAAATGCGATGCAGTGCGCGCAATGAAATTCGTTTTATTTATTTATATGTTTACTTACCTGTTAAACTCCGTAATCCATACATTACTACCCCCCCACCTTGCCCCTCCCCCTTCCCACGTCACCGCCCTGCAGGAACTCCTACTGCCGACTATGGCTGATGTTGGGCCCAGCTGGAAATGAAAATAAGAGTCTGTTAAAGCTTTCTTCTAAAAATTGCAATTTCAGGTGACAAGTATTTTGTGACTACCCCGCCCAATCAATGGCCCCTGCAAGTCTTCTCTCCCAACAGTTTTCGCAGAGCACAGGACACTGTGATGCAATTGGTTATTTTCCTTCAAGAATAAAGAATAACGTATTTTCGTTCTGATCCTAATGTAATTTTCTGAAGGACGCTTTCTGTGGAAGCTTCGATACAGACTTGCTAGCGTTTGAGTCTTTCTTTCAGAAGAATTTGTATTGCGATGTACATTTCTGTACTGCTGTTGCTGTTTTAGCTAATGGAAGCTTTTCTCTACCTTTCAAATTGGTTAGTGCTAAAATAATTTTAATGTCAATCGTGATTCTAATTTGTCCAATATGTGCTCATGCCGTGCTGATTTTGCAGTTTTTGCTTATTTCCTATTTGTAAAATGTGTACAAAATCCCCTGGTGTTGGGGGATTGACAAGAAAAAGACTTGTTCCTTAGGGGACTCTGTCCGATTAGGTGCACAGACAGAATATTGAGTTGTGAATCTTCTGTGTCCGTTAGGCGCTGTGGCTGCTGCCCATTACCCTGTTACCTGCTGAATTGCTGGGGCTGCTGTTGACCGCTCGCCGGACCTGCTGCGCGGGTCCCGCTTCGCGGATTGTGAATAGAAGCTGTCAGGACCTGTGGAGTGCGAGGGCTGAGATACAGGCTGCTGCAGGGCTGTGAGCGTTAACAGGGACTCCGTATCCCAGGAGTCCCTGTGGAGACTAATTCGAACCACCTGGTCCGCTCTCCCTGCCTGACATGCCCCCCGCCCTTGAACATTGAAAGGCGGGGATACCTGGAGTTACAGCGGGAATCTTCTGTGTCCGTTAGGCGCTGTGGCTGCTACCCATTACCCTGTTACCTGCTGAATTGCTGGGGCTGCTGTTGACCGCTCGCCGGACCCGCTGCGCGGGTCCCGCTTCGCAGATTGTGAAGAGGAGCTGTCAGGATCTGTGAAGTGCGAGGGCTGAGGTACAGGCTGCTGCAGGGCTGCGAGCGTTAACAGGGACTCCGTATCCCAGGAGTCCCTGTGGAGACCAATTCGAACCACCTGGTCCGCTCTCCCTGCCTGACACGCCCCCGCCCTCGAACATTGAAAGGCGGGGATACCTGAAGTTAGAGCGGGAATCTTCTGTGTCCGTTAGGCGCTGTGGCTGCTGCCCATTACCCTGTTACCTGCTGAATTGCTGGGGCTGCTGTTGACCGCTCGCCGGACCCGCTGCGCAGGTCCCGCTTCGCGGATTGTGAAGAGGAGCTGTCAGGACCTGTGGAGTGCGAGGGCAGAGGTACAGGCTACTGCAGGGCTGCGAGCGTTAACAGGGACTCCGTATCCCAGGAGTCCCTGTGGAGACCAATTCGAACCACCTGGTCCGCTCTCCCTGCCTGACACGCTCCCCGCCCTCGAACATTGAAAGGCGGGGATACCTGGAGTTAGAGCGGGAATCTTCTGTGTCCGTTAGGCGCTGTGGCTGCTGCCCATTACCCTGTTACCTGCTGAATTGCTGGGGCTGCTGTTGACCGCTCGCCGGACCCGCTGCGCGGGTCCCGCTTCGCGGATTGTGAAGAGGAGCTGTCAGGACCTGTGGAGTGCGAGGGCAGAGGTACAGGCTACTGCAGGGCTGCGAGCATTAACAGGGACTCCGTATCCCAGGAGTCCCTGTGGAGACCAATTCGAACCACCTGGTCCGCTCTCCCTGCCTGACACGCTCCCCGCCCTCGAACATTGAAAGGCGGGGATACCTGGAGTTACAGAGGGAATCTTCTGTGTCCGTTAGGCGCTGTGGCTGCTGCCCATTACCCTGTTACCTGCTGAATTGCTGGGTCTGCTGTTGACCGCTCGCCGGACCCGCTTCGCGGATTGTGAAGAGGAGCTGTCAGGACCTGTGGAGCGCGAGGGCTGAGGTACAGGCTGCTGCAGGGCTGCGAGCGTTAATAGGGACTCCGGATCCCAGGAGTCCCTGTGGAGACCAATTCAAACCACCTGGTCCGCTCTCCCTGCCTGACACGCCCCCTGCCCTCTCCACACCCTATTTAGCAAGACCAGTTTACCGCTGCGCGGGAGTGCACCGGGAGAAGCCTGGGACAAGGGCGAGACCGTCTGTGGCCATCCGAGGCCGGAAGAGACTGGACTGGGCCTAGGCTCTTTACTCTCGGTTATCCCCTGAAACTATTGTGTTAGTGCCCTTTGTGTGTTTTAGTGGTTAGATTAGCGCGGGGGTTTTACTGACTTGCCTAGTTGTTATTTCGATATAACCCTCTTTTATAATAGTGTTTGCGGCTTCCGCCTCCCCTGCTCTTTGTTCTGGCGAGGATTATGGAGTGTTGTGAAACCAGAAGCATGGCAGCAGCGGGAGGGAAAAAACTTACCGGCACGCTAGATGATTTTATCGTGCGCACCAATTCCTTGATTAATGAGGGCATCGTACTTATGGAAAGAAGGGTGTCTCACGAACTGGCATTAGCTAAGAGATCGTCGTTGGGTCTCATTGGCTCCGCCGGCACCCCAGACAAATCCTCAGATATACCTAACCCAGTCCAAGTTTTGGCTGATATTCATAACCTAAACGGCAGTCAGCAAGGCTCACCAGATTTATTGCCCCTCAATCCCCAGGCTGAGTCTTTTATTCCTACGGAGACCAGCACGGGTCAAATTCAGACAATCCCTCAGGTAGCCCCCCAGTCAGTATGTACAGATGAACAAAGAAGGGGGAAGAGGGAGGGGGCAATTCCTAAACGAAAGCAATCATTTGTCAGTGCATTAGAGCCAAGAAAGCTCGTTCTACTCAAGTTATGAAAACTAGCGAGGATATAAACAATACGGGCGGCCCAGCAGAGGTAAGAGACCCTGTAACTGAGCCTACCGGACAGATAAGCGGGGCAGATCAAAATGGCTCAGACACTGTCAGCTTACCTTTGACCTTTATTGATGACACTATCTTGGATGATTCCCTGGCGGATATTCTTGAGGACAGCACCATAGTCGACAGGTCAAAGGATGATACATCTGGGGTAGTTAACGGGGAGGAGGAACCAATAGGCTGCACCATAACTAAAATTATCAAAAGCTTACTTGCACCCTTAGAAGCCAGACTGCATGGCATTGAAAAAGTGCTTCATGACATACACAAAGACATCAGGTTTCATGATAGCAGCTACGCCAACAGGGCCGCCAATGTCACTACTGCAGCCACTAAAGCCCGGCCTGCGGCTAAGAGTGTAGTAACAGAAAATAAGAAAATGACAAAGAATCAGACCCCGAATCCACCCATCCCTGTGATCAATAAAGTAAGTTCCCAAGTTCAATCTCATACATCAAATAAGCCTACTGTCCAAGCCAACCCTAAAACTCCCATAAATCCTGCCTCACAAACTGACTTTGCCACCACCGAGAAAAACCATACACGGCGCAATATTCACCTCCCGCCAGACGCCTGTCCGTATGTGATCATTCTGACGGGGGTAACAGAACTGGTCCCCTCACATTCAGAAACCTTTCAGGCACTTAAAAATAAGGTATGTCACTGACTCATGAATAACCACCCTCTACCACCAAATCTTTGTGGTAACATCTTAATGGTTGAGAGAACGCCATGGGTAGGACATAATCGGAAAACAACACAGGGTGATTGTATAGTAGTGACCTTTGAAGATCCACACGTTGTAGAATATATCTGTAGGAGGAATCCCCGTAATCATAATGGCTCTTTGGTCACGGCTAGACCCCTGTCCCATTTTTATATGCCCAAAGATCAACAGGATAATAGATGGAGTTGGGTTAAAAAGCCAACCTATCATAAAGGAGGCATGAGGCAAGAGGTACCTAGGGAATGGAACCCCTATGGCTGGGACAGGGCTAGTGAGGAGGGGTGGAACTTAGTTCAGCGTAGAGGAGGCAGGTATAATCAAGATCCTAGATCCCAAGTAGATAGGCGTAGGGCCAATGGCGTGATTACTGGTTACAATTATAATTATGCCGAGGTCCCTCATTCATTAAATAACCCCTACAATGTTCCGATGGCAAATCAGTATGAGTGCCTGACTGACCTAGACTGGGTTGATTGACAATAGGTGGTTACTATATCAGATTGTGATAAGCGGAAAAAGGATAAATTAGTTTCCCCGATAAACATGGGCTTGGAGGCCAGGGCCATAGACATAGATAACCTGGTATTAGCCCCAATTGCCCACGAGCCTGCCACCTGCAAGGCTTTAACAGCTAGCCCAGCAAACCAACCTGAGTGTAGGAATTCCCTTAGAGATAGAAGATATACTAAGGTAGGAACTTGGAACATTGCCGGGCTCAGGAATAAAATCGATGATCCTATTTGGAGGATATTTTTAGGTTCCGCCAACATCATTGCTCTACAAGAGACCTGGGACACAAGTAACATACTTACTTTGGATGGCTATACCACCTATTTTCTCCCTGCTGTCACCACCACTAGAGGTAGAGCAAGGGGAGGTTTGGTAACCTTAGTGGCAGCTAACATTACAGGAAAACATACAATGATTGATTCAGGTTCTCCTTACTGTTTGGTAGTTAAAATCGTTTGTAAAGGGGCCCACAATGTGTTAATTGTGAATTTTTATAATTCCTTTGATAGAGCTACTTCAACGAGCAACCTGATAGCGCTACATTCCTTTTTAGCAGACTACAAGGAGCTGTCAGAGAATGAATGTTATGTAATTTTGTTGGGAGATTTCAACATTCATAGATGCCCTGATAAATGCCCGCCCAATGATCTTTTCGCCCCCCTTGAGCAAGCTGATTCTCATTTTGAGCACACGGAACAGGGGACATTATTGGAATATATCTTGGCGGAAAATGGTTTGATGCTGCCCATGGGGGATGACATCAATATACCAACTTTTAAGGGTAATGGTAGCGGGTCCACTATTGATTATATCTTTACAAGCCTAACACTAGGAAGTAACATTGTAGACTACTCCCCGGTAAGGTCCCACTTTAGTGATCATAATCCTGTCTTTTTACGAGTCAGTGGAGTCCTCAGTAGATCCGAGATGAAATCAAATAGTGGGGACAAACTGGACATCCGGGCCACAGATCAGGCCCGGAGAATTAAATGGTGTAAAGTCATCCCCGAGGATTTCCTAGGCAACCTTTTCCACAGTAGAGGTGAGGAGATGCGTATCTGTATGGATAAGGAAGCAGGGGACAGGGAGGTAATGGAGGCATACCAAATGGTTTGCCGCCAGGTTATGACTGACTTAACAAATAATGGTAAAGTTAAAGAATCGGGATCCGTTGGCTGGTTTGATCGCAACTGCTCAACCTGTAATCGTAAACTGAAGGAGGCTCTGAAATGTAAGCCCCTTGATAGGAAACGAGTGGCATTATTAAGGAAAGCTTATAAAGGAGCAGTAGAACAGAGGAGGCGGGAGATCAGGGAAGATGCTTGGGCAGAACTGACCTCTATAGACGTTGTTAGAACTTGCTATTTCTGGTAGACTAAGGCTGACGCCAAAGCCAAGCAGAGACCACCATTCTAGTCAGGGCAAGGAAGTCACACGCCAAGATAACCCCTGCTCACCCCCTTGGTAGCTTGGCACAAGCAGTAAGGCTAAACTCAGAGGCAATGTGTAAAGCATTTGCGCCAGCGCACAACAGCAACAACATACTAGGCACACCGCAAAAGAGACTCCACACAAGGTTATTATAAAAATAATTTTTGTATTGTAAAAGCACATCAGATAAAATCACACATATACATTGTGCCAACTGGCACAGGCAATATACACATGGGATTATTTACAAGACAGGGCCACATGGGCCACTGTCAGATCAGATATAGTACTTCTAGAATAAGAAATAATAAACATAAAATGGTAATCACAAAGATCACAACCAGTATCCACTGGTAACAGAAACCAGGACCTTACTAGGACCACCTGTACTAAAAAGGACAACCACCTAAGAATAAAATCATTTAGGGGTATAAACCAGAACACCTTACCCATGATGCATAAACCACATTCAGAGGTGTTAAGAATAAAGCACATGATGCAATAGAATACATTCAGGGGTGCAGCGCAAGAAGACACATGATGACTAAACATTCAGAGGTGTAGCGCATGGAAAGAAAGACACATGATGCCTAAAAACATTCAGAGGTGCCAGAACAACACAATAGCGCAAAAACACACAGTAAGCAATCACTATTAAAAACATAGGAATCACATTGCGCATAACTTACATATGCCACCACCTGTGGCAGTCCCTAGGCCAACTGGCCTTGATGGGGCAAGGATGCCCTGTGTCCAATGTCAGGGCATGCTGCCATGCAGCGCCAATCCAAAAGTACCAGAAGCCTAAACGTGGCAGCTGCCCACAAAGTGCTGGGCAGCTGGAGAACAACAAAACTGAGCCAGGGCCCTCACTGGTCCTTAGGCGCCAACTGCGCCACTGCTGGAGCCACACAGGCTCTGGGCATATCGCACATGCCCCAGACGTTGGAGCTCTTAGGCTCCAAAAACAATGCCTTTCGCAGGCAGGAGGGGGCGAGCACCGGCAATGTGCCCCGATGCCCCCTCTATCTACTATGGCCCTCGAGCCTCGCTGGGCTCGTAAATTATGTATGTCCCCTAGACCCTCCGTGGCTCTAAACACAAAAATGGCCATCTGAGCCACCCAGGCTCTCTAGACAAGTCTGCCCCCACGTTGGAGCGGCCCTCTGCCATCGGGGACGCTCTGAAGACGGGCGCAGGGGGAGGGGGCGGGCACGGACAACGTGCCCCGGCACCACCCTCCCCTTATAGGGCAAAGCGTGGGCCCCTCCAAGCCCGTGCACCCATCCGCCTCGTTGGAGCGGCCCACTGTCACACGGGGCCGCTCTTAACACCGTGCCTCCACCGGCACCACAAAACTCCATCTGCTCCCTCACAGAGCAGCAACAGCACTGCCCCGTCTCACCCGGCCCAGCCCTAACTTACCGGGCCTCGGGCGGGGCTTCTCCACATCGCGGGACTCCTCGGGGGCAGCAGGCGGGGCTCCTCTTCCTTCCCAGGAGCCTCGCTGGGACATCGCCACACTGCCTCTTCTTCTCTCCCGCTGCAGGGCTCCCTCGGCACACGGGGGCCCTGCTCACCGGCCGCCATGCTTCCTCTTCTCTCCGCCTCCCAGGCTGCGGGGTGGGACTTCCGGCCGGACGCGCTGTGATTGGCCGGCCGGCCAAGCACTTCCGGGTCGCCGCGGGCAGCGCGGCGGCCCTCGCTAGGCAGGCAGGCGGGCAGGCAATCAAAATATCGGCGTGGGCAGCCGAAGATAAAGTAAAGTTGAAAATAAGCGAGGTGGGCACTCACAAAGTAAATAATCAAATAAGCGGGATGGCACCCGCCAATCCTCACGCAAAATGCGTGCAACGAAATGCTCGAAATGCAGCCAGGAGCGCTCTCAAGCGCTAGGATCACAACACAGCGCTCCCAGGCGCCAAAGGTCCCCAGAGCAGACCCCCACAGCAAGAAGGGTCCACAGAAAGCGCTCTCTGCAGGAAAATCCATCAGCCCTCTAGGTAATGCAGCAGGCAGGGGGACAGCCAGGAAGAGTCCCCTGGACATTTGATTCATTTTTACTTTATCTTCGGCTGCCCACGCCGATATTTTGATTGCCTGCCCGCCTGCCTGCCTAGCGAGGGCCGCCGTGCTGCCCGCGACGACCCGGAAGTGCTTGGCCGGCCGGCCAATCACAGCGCGGCCGGCCGGAAGTCCCGCCCCGCAGCCTGGGAGGCGGAGAGAAGAGGAAGCATGGCGGCCGGTGAGCAGGGCCCCCGTGTGCCGAGGGAGCCCTGCAGCGGGAGAGAAGAAGAGGCAGTGCGGCGATGTCCCAGCGAGGCTCCTGGGAAGGAAGAGGAGCCCCGCCTGCTGCCCCCGAGGAGTCCCGCGATGTGGAGAAGCCCCGCCCGAGGCCCGGTAAGTTAGGGCTGGGCCGGGTGAGACGGGGGCAGTGCTGTTGCTGCTCCGTGAGGGAGCAGATGGAGTTTTGTGGTGCCGGTGGAGGCACGATGTTAAGAGCGGCCCCGTGTGGCAGTGAGCCGCTCCAACGAGGCGGATGGGTGCACGGGCCTGGAGGGGCCCACGCTTTGCCCTTTAAGGGGAGGGTGGTGCCGGGGCACGTTGTCGGTGCCCGCCCCCTCCCCCTGCGCCCATCTTCAGAGCGTCCCCGATGGCAGAGGGCCGCTCCAACGTGGGGGCAGATTTGTCTAGAGAGCCTGGGTGGCTCAGAGGGCCATTTTTGTGTTTAGAGCCACGGAGGGTCTAGGGGACATACATAATTTACGAGCCCAGCGAGGATCGAGGGCCATAGTGTAGCAGGGTTTCCGTTCTCCCACAGAACTGTGCATAGAGATCTAGAACCTCAGTGAGTTAGGATGATCCAAAAACTCATCTCAGTGTCAGAAATCTCCTTACCTAGCTAGCTACAGTGTCTCAGGGATCATTATGGAATGATCCATGTCTTAGACAAACCAGAACATGATCTTTAGAATACCTCAGGAGTCGTGGAACACATGAACACTCTTTCGTTATATAATCATTTCAAACCAAAACTGAGAGTCAAAGAACACAAGTGCAAGTTTGAAATATTTATTATTCAATGCAAAGTTCTCAAACGCAGTATCTTGTATAATACCAAAATGCAGATTATAAAAATCAGAGTCAGCAGCATAGTCACTAATCCATAGTAAGCAAAAGGTGCTAGCATGTTATAATGCAATTTCTATAGAAATCTATATCACCTATATTTCGCGCACCCTATCTAGCATATTATATTATATTATATCTAAGAAGGTCTCATTTGGGCTTTAGCAGGGCGGCCCCATACCTCTCAATGTCAGTAGGAGCAGTTCACATCAACAGCTACCAGCTCTCTTCATGCGCAGCACCAAGTGTTCACGTTCATTCCGTGTAACTCTATCTTAAACCCGCGTAGAGCTTAAAATGTTGGCATCAACATTATTTGTGTTATGTCTAATGTGGTGCGAGGATCAAGCCTCCCAGCAACCTTGTGTTAGGTTAATTTTAGAGTGTGCAGCTCTCAGTGTGCAGACAGTTGTACCAAGTGTACCAGGCAAAGCTGATAGCATAGAAATAACATATTATTCTCAAATAAACCACCTCACCGCTTCTAGGGTGAAGGCGACAACAACAAGTATGTGTCGTGTGCAAAACTGAAGCCGAAGGAAAAAAGGCTGTTTAAACATGTAATGCACTCATGCTAACTTAACGCAATATATGTAACGAAGTATCCATATGACACCCCCCCATTGGTCCGAGCACGGTCAAACATAAGGGAAAAGGCAAAACTAAATCAGATACAAAGATTGAAAGCAAAGTTCAATAATCTTGAGCTAAAATAAGCTAAAAAAATATGTATGAATGAATATGTACGAATGCCTACAGTGGCCTCAAGTCTAAAAATAAAAACAAAACTTTCGAACCAAAAGTTATTCGCCAGGCCTCAAAATTATGAAATGTAGGACCAGGCCGCATCAATCCAAATGTCTGTAAGAGAAAAAAAATTAAGGCACTTATCCGATATCCAAAGTCATGTGCCATGTTGACGTTATCCTCAGCGACATCACGTGATTGAACTCTCCATCAGCTGAACACAGTCCATCCCTCCAATTCAGCGAGGGGAAAGTCATATTTCACAACAAAGCACTCCTTCAGGCATGTCATGATTGGAAAGTATATGCAAAGAAAGTTGCAACAGCCTCCAGTATGAAATCACTGCCATCATCCGAAAATAGTTCAGCAATCCAATTCAGCAATGGGAAAGAACATACGTGCTCCTCCAGCATCGGATCCTCCTGTAACGTCAGAGGACAACTCGGTGGGTTCACCAGATCGCTGTGTGTCAGAAAGGCATCCGCCGCTGCAGAGATCTCCCATTGGCCCAGAACTCCATTTATCGCTGCCAAGGCCATAACTCTTTCGCCAGAACAGATCAGCTCATGAGCCACCACGGGACGCATTAGCTGATCAAAATCGACGTCAGGAGCAGTCCTCAAGCATAGGCACAAATCAATGGCCCAATCGAACTCGCAGCTCAGGCAGTGAAACACAGGTTGGACACACGTGAAGTCGGTGAACCGAAATGACAATCTATAGGCCGTGCTTAATGCTGCAAGCGGCAAAGTTCCATAGTAATTGAGCATCCGATTACGGCACAGTGTCAGGAGGCGTTGAACGGCGTCTTGCGCAGGATGGGCATCCATGTTTTATGAAGAAAAACACCAACAGAATGCCTGCGGCTACAGCCAGCAACACAGGTAATCCACCAAACAAACTCGAAAAAATAGTGTGGAAAAACGTGGGAATGATACCAAAAACTTTTTCAAACGTAGTCACGAGGCCACTGCTCACTAACTTGAAAAAATGTGCCAGCCCAGTCGTTGAAGAAGCATTAAAAATCTGGTGTACCAGCTCGCAGAAATGAAACGGCAAATCAGTATTTAAAAGCGCCTGCACCTCTGTGCGGGTGTTGGCTATGTGAAGGACATAAGTTTCCCGGGCCGAACTCAGGGTCACTTGTTTTTGAGACAAAAGGGCCCTTATTCTGCTTAAACCATTGAATTTTGCTTCCAAGGTTGGAATCCGTGGCCAGATGGAGACATCTAAAGACCCATGCGTGGGTGGGTATAGAACATTCTTGCAGCACACCACACGCTCTGATACAGTTACCACATAAGCCACACCAATTAATAAACCACAACATAATTCGTTGTTTAAAAGCAAATAACTACCATTAGCTAATAATGTAAATGTGGGAACCACTGCTGGAACTGGCGTGCCTTTTAAAACACATGCTAAATTTGGGCGGTCCTGATTACAAGAACCGTGTAACTGAATGTGTCTGCATATTAATGAATGGTCAGGTGACTGTGTGCATTCCTCACCATTAAGATTCACTTCTTTCCCATCCTTCAGACATCTGTATGTGTATGGTAATGACCATGCCTCATGTAGGAATGCATTGCCTAGTGGTTCATATCGTCCTATAGCAATATACCGCATACAGTTAGTAAATTTATATAAAGGAAATGGTAATGTAATTAAACCATGAATAAGCCATGTGGCAGTAGTGGTTTCAGCAACAGAAAAAGGCAAGGATTCTAGCTTCTCAATATGTAACATAGAAAATGATGCATCACGCATTGAAAGCATGCGCTGTTTTTCAGTAAGATTAAAAGGGGCGAAAAGGGATGAAACGTTCAATGAGGTCCAGGGAACTCGACCAGCCTTAATTGTCTGTAGAGTCCAGGCAAACTGCATTACAGAACGCAATTGATTTTGACCATGGTATAACGTGGACACCTCATCATGTACAATATCAACAACAGAAGAAACAATATTATCCAATGTGTAAATTCTGGAAGAAAGCATGTTAATACTGTTATCGACCACTGCAAGCACTTTTTCCAAATTGGCTTGATCAATAGCCCTCAGGCGTTTAGCTGCTTCGACTTGTGAAAATTTCCAAATTTCATTGTAAACAGCATAAATAAAGCGTTTAGACCTACCCATAGTCGGGCCTTTTATAAAATCATTTAGCTCTATATTCTCATTCAACTGTGACAGATGCAGTTTAACTGCAGCTAAAGTGGAATGTTGTAACCAGTTCTGACACAATTTGCCTACTGAATAAGTTGTAACAGTGTGATCTGTGTCAAACCTGGGATCTGGCCTGATGTGTGTAAAACCTTCAGACAAACCCAAAAAACGACGTTGGCAAGAATCAGAGCTTCTTTGCCATAAAAGCCACCCATCTGGATCAAAACTGGAAATATTAAAGGAGGAATTCTGCATAAGTGCTTGTATCTCACTTATGGATAATGTAGTGAAATTACTCCAACCTGAATATTCTTCCAAATCAGGGATAGTAGGGGTATTTAATTTTTTAGATGTAGCCAATCCAAAACATGTTGTTTGGGAAACATTTCGAATTTAAAAACAACATGTGATTCGGGATGAGACATGCACGATGCAAAGCCTCAGTGCCTTGTACCTGCCAATCTTTGGTACCCCAAACCGATTTAAGGTCAATAGCATCCTTCCATAACTCATAGCCATCCACAGATAACCTTTCTAGAAAGGACTTTGAATACAACAATTTTGTGTCAGTTAGTCTAACTTTTGGCATGAATTTCTGGTTCACTTTAAAATAAAACGAGTCAGGATTTGATTGATTAAAATCTGTAAAATAAGAGTATTTTCCCAGAAACGTGCTTGAGCTCCCCTGTAAAGGAGTAGGGCAATGTTCCCACTGAGTGTAATTCACAGGAACCCGCCTGGAACTTGTCTTGTGCAAGAAATGATTTCCATAATGTTGGTAACAAAACAAATCACCATAATTGACAGAATCTAAATACAAATCCTCATCATCAAAGGCCGCATAATATTTCAAATCAGAGAACAATTCTTCTACGGCCTGAAGATCCCAATCATCAGAACGAATATTTTGCTTAATCACATCTCCCATGTTTACTCTAAGCACATTAGGAACATTAATAACTTCTGTGGGGCCATGTATCTGAAACCTAACCGCATCCCACACAATCCCATCAAGGACAGGCCAAGCAGTAATTTGTACTGAATGTAAGTCTCTCTTTAGTCTGTGTGCTGAATGTGAGGAGGAAAGAGGGGCCAATGTTCCATTAAGGTACCGAATTCCTGTTCTTTCTTTCACATAATGGCCATCAATCAGGCGGAAAAAATAAAACACAAAACCAATTGACATAAAAAGATAAAAGGAAAATAGTATCAGCCAAATGTATGTCCAAGGTGGAACTAAAAAATGTTTTTTAAACAACGTGGCATATTCTGCAATAGTCGATGGTTTCTTTGAAAGTTCCGAATCAGAGTCAAAAGAGAATCTGGACTGGTTAGCCAAACGAGCATGTAAATCGGACATAGATAAATCAGCAGGATCTGCATAGGTCACTTCATCAATGTTAGTAACAGGAATAGTATTTAATAAAGGACTTGATATGGCAGGCATCTCGAGGGACACCTCCTGATCTGCACCAGATGTAATAGCCAGCACAGAGTGCCTCACCATGGAAGGACAGGATACAGCCGGTGTCATGCTATGAAGAATCGGCCACCCTTTGTGTCTTGACATTGTCAATAGAAATAAATCTGTTTTCTTTACGACCTGGAAGTGGTGGTAAAATGACTGTTCTTGTGCCCTTCACTCCAAGGACTCGAACCGGCGCTCGATATGAGGGACCAAACTCTTTCTTGTTATCGATCTTCTCTCGAACCAGTTCTCCAACTTGGGGTAGCCAGCCAACTACCGGGATCTGCAACGCATCATCCGACGTGGAGGGCAAGTGTTCCTTTGCAAGACTGTCTCTGGTCTTTTGTAGATCCTGTAAAACATTGCAATGTTCATCTACGTCAAAGGCCGCGGCCTGGGCCTGGCAGCCTGCACCATCAAGGTCAGGGACGTACATCTTGATACCAAAGAGCATTTCGTATGGGGTCCGCCCACCCAGAGACCTTCTAGGGAGATTATTAAGCGCACGCTGCACGCCATAGAGGTGGGTCAGCCAGTTTCTACCAGTGCCTATAACACGGGCTGTCAAAGATTGCTTTCAGTCGCGGTTCATTCTTTCTACTACAGAATTGCCCTCAGGCCTGTAGGGACTTGAAAACTTCACCTGTACTCCCAACGAAACCATAGCATCCTTATACGCCTTAGAGGCGAAAGCCGGACCCTGGTCCGAATGGAAAGCACCACAAGCAAAGATTCCCACAAAGACACGCAAATCCTTAATGACAGTTCGCGAATCAGCGCTTCGATGCGGCCATACCCATACAAAGCGTGTGCATGAGTCAACTGCTACTAAGATGTATTTATACGCAGTATCAGAAGAAAAAGGACCGCAGTGATCCAAATAAACACATCCAAGTGGTTTATTAGAGATGTACAACTGTGTCTGAGGCGGACGCGCAGCAGTAGAAGGCTTGATCTGCTGACAAATGTCACACATAAGGACATAATCGCGCGTCTGTTTGTACAGTCCCCGCCACCAGAAACTCTGTTGTAGCTGAGATACAGTGGCTGAGACGCCCGCATGCGCAGACGCCACACCTTCATGAGCCGCTGTAATCAGAGAAGCTCTGCGATCCGAGTTGGGAACTAGACGCTCTCCAACTTCAGGAATTTTCACATAAGGAACCTTATCGGGACTTAAGTGGTATGTGTACTTCGAAGGGAACCCCGCAGGATATTTACCTCCCTTCGCCGTGGCAGCAACAGCTGCTAAGATGTCATCATCTATTTTGCTTTTGGACCTCGTGACCGCTGCCACTAAGTATTTTGATACCGCTGACTTCGCTGCTTCATCAGCAAGCGAGTTGCCAACAGCGTGGACTCCAACGCGCTGGTGGCCGAGAGTATGAATCACAAACACGAGCGGCAGTTTCTCTTTAAGTTCCGCCACTCGGACCCAGATCATTTTATGTTTTATTGTGCTACCCTTGGAATCACGAAAATCATTCTGAATCCAAAAGAACAAGTTCTCATTGTACGACTGGACACAGTAGTAAGAATCACTTACGATTAAAGTCGTCACACTAGGATCTGCGTACTCCAATGCGAGCATAAGAGCACGGAGCTCTGCTAATTGTGCGGTGCAGTCTCCTAGTGTTTGCGTGTGCACGACACTGGACTTGAACTCATCGTTCACCATGGCACCGACCACAATGGCGCAAGCGGAAACGTAGGCATGTTTAGAGCCATGCGCAACCTGCGCCGAACCATCTGTGTAAATGATACAATGGAAATCCTCCAACGGCCGCATTGCTAAAGGAGCAGGATGAACAAATTCATACTGTAAATACTCCTGCGACCGTAAAGTGGCGTCAAAAATAAACGTGACATCCTGAGATGTCAAGGATGTAGCCCACTGAATCCACCGAGGGTGCAAAGCTTTAGAATTCGGTACACTGGCTTTCGTGACCGCCTCCAAGGCAGGACACGGGGTAACAACCAACATGCGCTTTCCCTGCGACAGGGCACGTTCTTTAAGAATTGCCATCTGCACAGCCGTTAAAACTTTCTCCACAGTGGAAAAACGCAGTTCAGCCGAAGTGTACAAGTGTGACTTGTAAGCAATAGGTACAGTATCCCCCTCATTAAAAGTCAGGTACGTGAAACCCACCGTCCCAGGGATAATTCTTATCACCAGGTTGGTCTGGTTATCACGGGTCTGTAAGTAGTCAGAAGTGAGCAAATCAGCCTGCAAAGACTGCAGAATGGCTGAATGCTCAGGCAGCCAGCATGATTTGGAAAAAGATGGTTGTACCAAGGCATATAAAGGCTTGATACGCTGGGCATATTCCGGAATGTATGTCCTCCCGAAATTTAAAAAACCTAGTAAAGACTGTAATTTTTTCAGCGTTGTCGGAGAGCGCAACTGCGCGCACTTCTCCAGGAAGTGAGGAGCCAATCCCTTTCCTTCATGGTTAAGTTCATAACCTAGAAACAACACTGTGTACTCCGCAATGTGTGATTTTGCAAAGTTAAACTTGTAACCCATGTCTGCAAAGTTACAAATTATGCTGTTTACACGACACAGATGCACCCAAAGTTCGTCGTCTGTGAGATAAATGTCATCCACATACGAACATGCAACTGGATCGAAACTCTCCAAAAGAGAGACTATGCGGGCGGAAAACACTCCAGGACTATTTTTATATCCCATTGGGAGTCGTTTAAACATTTTTTGTACGCCGCCGCACGTAAAACTGGTCCATTGGGAACTTAGACCATCTAATCTATGTGCATAAAAACCATTGGAAATGTCAAGCGTGGTTTTGAACCGTTTACGCTCAAGACTATTCACTAGGGCAGAGCCGTGAGTATTCTGTACTGCACAGTTACGGCAATGCGAGTTCAAATGCCGGTAATCCAAAACCAGACGATATGAGCCGTCCGGCTTGTTAACAGTAAAAAGGGGATTATTCATTGGTGACACACACGTTTCAATTACACCTTGATATTCCAATTGTTCAAGGATAGCCGCGACCGAAGCTTTAGCTTCACGCCGTATGGGATACTGGGGTTGTGGCTGTGGCTGTGACCGTAAAGGAATCTCATGGCTAGGGGACAATTTATCCCAGCCACACTGATTTCGGTACACAGCCGGCGCAAGCGCCAGAGCCCACTCTTCTGCAAAATGCAGCGCTTCCACTCTCGGCACAGTGTGCGCGAAGCTGGGGAGGATTACCTCCTCCCCTCGCGGAGCTGCGAGAACAAAAGGTGGGGACCAGTCAGCCTCCGAAAGCAAAATGTCATACGTATCCGAAAGATTCTCCCAAAATACCCCTTTTACAGTTCGCTGCATGTCACCTTCAATTAACAGGACAATTTCAAAAAGTCTTTCAGGGGGAGCAACATGTGTATCTGCTGTTTCAATCACAATAAAAGTCTCAGTCGCTGTCACCTTCAACAGTGGACGGAGGGCCTCTCTCACTATGGTAATCTCCGCCGCGCTGTCCAGCAAGGTCAGAGCCCACGTCAGATTCCAAAGCCACGTTCTCACTATCTGGGGCATATCGATGCGCCGTTAAGGCAGCGACTTTCTTCTTGGCAAACTGCGGTCTCTTAGGCGTAGAGTCGTCCCGCTGATCCCCTTCACTTCGCGTGCGGGGCTGGCCACGTCCTTGCTGGCCACCCCTGCCCCTGCCGCCCCCTCCACCACCGGTTGACGGAGCCGATGAGTCCTGAAAGGAACGAGGAGAGCGTTGGTCAGAAGCCTGATATCTCTCTGGCGTTTTAATCATCGCGCGATCGCGCAAATCATAAACTCGTTCTGACTGCGCAGGCTGCGAAGGTGCAGGACCAGAAACCTGTGTCTGCTGTTGTTGTTGCTTACCCTGCTTCTGCTTTTTAGGCCAATTTTGTTTTTTGGACTTGGGTTGTCCACCCGTTTCCGAAGACTGTCCCTGGGGCTGCTTCCTCTCTTTTTCAGAAAAAGCTTTCAAACCCTTAGAAGTGCGGCCAACCATTTTATAAGCCGCCACAATAATTCTTGCCAGCTGACGGGGCTTCTCGGCCTCGGGAATTAACGCCAGAGCATTGGCCACCTGAAAGTTCACTGCATCCCCCTTGACATTTGCAAGGATAAGACCGCAAACCATCTCAAATGAGCCGCTCAGGCGCATACCCAATTCGACCGCCGACTCCGGTCCGTGATCATCCTGAACACGTTTAAGGACCTCAGAAAGGTTTGACACTGACGGGGTGCCATAGCACCTCGAGTAAACCGCTGCAAAAGTCTTACCCCATGTTTCACAGTCAGCAAGTTCAGGGGCTAAATCTTTCGGTAAACTAAGCGTAAGAATCCGGTGTTTTTCACCCGGAGTCGTATTAGGAAACACAGCCTCCAGTTGGTCGAATTTCTCGGCAAGCCAGTAAGGAAAATCATCCTTATTCTCTGGCTTTCTGCCCATAACGGAATTCACCAAGACAGGACTGATTTTCAAACCAGCCTGTTCTGCCCGAAGCTGCGCACCTGCGGGGGCTGCGCCTTGAATATTACGACCAATGTAATGTACAAGCGCTCTAATCACTCCAACCGCGACCTCATGAAGACGCCGCAGGTCAGCTACACTACAAGTGGTGCGATTAGGATGAGGAGTAAATCCACCCAAAGCGGGCCAATTTGTGCCCGGAATGGATAAAGGACCTAACCTCGGAGCCGTTAAAGAATGGGGTAGGACGCCACCAAACCAAACTCCGTGCTGCCAAGCATCGATAGGTACTTCCAGTGCCCTGTACGGAGCATAAGCTGCCGGTACATCCGTGGCAGTGTATGAATGGTAGACACCTGAATTAGCGTCCAATGCCGGAAATGTTACCCAGGAATAAAACAATTCGTACGGGTACGCATGTTCCGCACTCACCACTAGAACCACAGCCAAGCCCTCCACGGGTACATTATAACCCCGCAAGTGGTCGCGAACCGCGACGCGGCTATGCTGCGCTATGTCCACGGCCATGTTAGCACAGGAAGTGAAAAAAGACAAAGAACACTATGTAGCACAACTGGGTAGCAATTCAAAGAAACCGTTTTTAGAAAAATTCAAGCTTGAAAAGACCTATCTCAAAAATAGGTAGGTTTTCCGACACCACCGTTTACCGGAAACGGGAATGAAGGTGTTAAGGTCTGAATGATATACTACTCGAGTGTCATGAAATACGGCCAACCAATCCGTTGGGCGCCATGTAGCAGGGTTTCCGTTCTCCCACAGAACTGTGCATAGAGATCTAGAACCTCAGTGAGTTAGGATGATCCAAAAACTCATCTCAGTGTCAGAAATCTCCTTACCTAGCTAGCTACAGTGTCTCAGGGATCATTATGGAATGATCCATGTCTTAGACAAACCAGAACATGATCTTTAGAATACCTCAGGAGTCGTGGAACACATGAACACTCTTTCGTTATATAATCATTTCAAACCAAAACTGAGAGTCAAAGAACACAAGTGCAAGTTTGAAATATTTATTATTCAATGCAAAGTTCTCAAACGCAGTATCTTGTATAATACCAAAATGCAGATTATAAAAATCAGAGTCAGCAGCATAGTCACTAATCCATAGTAAGCAAAAGGTGCTAGCATGTTATAATGCAATTTCTATAGAAATCTATATCACCTATATTTCGCGCACCCTATCTAGCATATTATATTATATTATATCTAAGAAGGTCTCATTTGGGCTTTAGCAGGGCGGCCCCATACCTCTCAATGTCAGTAGGAGCAGTTCACATCAACAGCTACCAGCTCTCTTCATGCGCAGCACCAAGTGTTCACGTTCATTCCGTGTAACTCTATCTTAAACCCGCGTAGAGCCCAAAATGTTGGCATCAACATTATTTGTGTTATGTCCAATGTGGTGCGAGGATCAAGCCTCCCAGCAACCTTGTGTTAGGTTAATTTTAGAGTGTGCAGCTCTCAGTGTGCAGATAGTTGTACCAAGTGTACCAGGCAAAGCTGATAGCATAGAAATAACATATTATTCTCAAATAAACCACCTCACCGCTTCTAGGGTGAAGGCGACAACAACAAGAATGTGTCGTGTGCAAAACTGAAGCCGAAGGAAAAAAGGCTGTTTAAACATGTAATGCACTCATGCTAACTTAACGCAATATATGTAACGAAGTATCCATATGACAATAGTAGATAGAGGGGGCATCGTGGCACATTGCCGGTGCTCGCCCCCTCCTGCCTGCGAAAGGCATTGTTTTTAGAGCCTAAGAGCTCCAACGTCTGGGGCATGTGCGATATGCCCAGAGCCTGTGTGGCTCCAGCAGTGGCGCAGTTGGCGCCTTAGGGCCAGTGAGGGCCCTGGCGCAGTTTTGTTGTTCTCCAGCTGCCCAGCACTTTGTGGGCAGCTGCCACGTTTAGGCTTTTGGTACTTTTGGATTGGCGCTGCATGGCAGCGTGCCCTGACATTGGACACAGGGCATCCTTGCCCCATCAAGGCCAGTTGGCCTAGGGACTGCCACAGGTGGTGTCATATGTAAGTTATGCGCAATGTGATTCCTATGTTTTTAATAGTGATTGCTTACTGTGTGTTTTTGCGCTATTGTGTTGTTCTGGCACCTCTGAATGTTTTTAGGCATCATGTGTCTTTCTTTTCATGCGCTGCACCTCTGAATGTTTAATCATCATGTGTCTTCTTGCGCTGCACCCCTGAATGTATTCTATTGCATCATGTGCTTTATTCTTAACACCTCTGAATGTTTTAGGCATCATGTGTTTCTCTTTATTACTCCTCTGAATGTGGTTTATGCATCATGGGTAAGGTGTTCTGGTTTATACCCCTAAATGATTTTATTCTTAGGTGGTTGTCCTTTTTAGTACAGGTGGTCCTAGTAAGGTCCTGGTTTCTGTTACCAGTGGATACTGGTTGTGATCTTTGTGATGACCATTTTATGTTTATTATTTCTTATTCTAGAAGTACTGTATCTGATCTGACAGTGGCTCATGTGGCCCTGTCTTGTAAATAATCCCATGTGAATATTGCCCGTGCCAGTTGGCACAATGTATATGTGTGATTTTATCTGATGTGTTTTTACAATACAAAAGTTATTTTTATAATAACTTTGTGTGGAGTCTCTTTTGCGTTGTGCCTAGTATGTTGTTGCTGTTGTGCGCTGGCGCAAATGCTTTACACATTGCCTCCGAGTTTAGCCTTACTGCTTGTGCCAAGCTACCAGAGGGGTGAGCAGGGGTTATCTTGGCGTGTGACTTACTTGCCCTGACTAGAATGGTGGTCTCTGCCTGGCTTTGGTATCAGCCTTAGCCTACCAGAAATAGCCAGTTCTAACATTGTTGGTCAGCGGTGCGGATTTGGACTTGTGTTTGCGCAGTGCCATAGCGACAACTGGCTACATTACAAAACTCTGCAATTGTTTTTTTCAGATAGTCACATGTTTGGGATTATTGTTTTTGATTTTTTTCCTCAAAGTGTCATTTTCAAATGTGTTCCTGCGCTTTATGTTTAGTGGCAGATGAGAGAAAGTGACAGGGCAGGACGCCAGTAGAGGGGGAGGTTCCCATAGATTAGGAATCCCTTGCTGGGTCCAGTGTCCAATCCCAAATCCTGTCCCTGTGTGGGTAGATGGAAGAGAGGGAGTGTGAGGAGAAATGACTAGCTCAGGAGGGTGGTTGTTCCCTGAGTGTAGTGTGTGTGTCTGGATTCCCCAGTGTGGTAGGATCCAGTGGTGGCAGCTTTAATGTGTCCAGTGTGTTAATTCCCATTCCCCGCTCCCAGAGTTTGGTACCTGTGTCACGTGTGGTCAGGTTGAGTGATCAGGGGTGGTAGAAACTGCCTTACCAGTTCCTGATGTGTGGGGAGTGCAGGGGCGAGTTTGGTATGTATGAACTCGTGAGAATGAATGCTGCAAAATGATATATGCGGCATGACTGTGTCTAGTCTAGAAGTACTACTTTTGGAAGTTGGCATATTTGTGTAAGTTGGTGCTGGCGTGTGATTGGCTGGTGAGCCTGGCCCAGAGTTCCTGGGCCTGCTTGTGGATTAACTGTCTGGTTTGAGGGTGACAGGGGCTGGAGAGCCCAGGGGGTTGTCTGAGTCAGCCCATGGATGAAAGGCAGCATCTGCTGCCAGGGAAGTGGGAGGAGATGGCACCTGATAGTGAAGGGCTGTGCCTGCCTAACTATAAAGCTGGCTCCACCTCCCGCTGGGCGACTGTCACCTCTGTCCCTGATACTGAAGGGACTTCCCTGTAACCAGTTCTGGCTGGTTCTCACACTGCCTGCTTCAAAGGACTTCAAAGGACTTCAAAGACTTTTCTGTGTATAAGAAGGGGCTGTGTCCCCTTCCAAAATGTTCTTGTTTCTAACTTCAATCTGCCAGGGGCATGCTGCTGCTGGGGCTCAGGGGAATCCCTGGGCCCTGCCCAGCTCCTGGACATTTGATGGACTGCTGGGGGACTCTTTCAAGAATGTGGGGTGGGTTATTTAGAAGATCGAATTGCCATCGCCCCCCTCTTAAAGTGGATCACAGTATGGTTAAACCCAGAGGTTGAGGTTAACCACGAGATCCTGATGGATTGCCTTAGACTAGTACATTGTTAAGTTATGTGAGAAATATTGCAGTCTCATTGGGACGGCCAGAATTATTTGAGGAGCCATCTAAACTGGTTAAAGAAGATATAAAATGGGTCAAGACTAATTTTAAACTACATAGAGAGATGGAAAGAGAGGGCTCCGAGTTGACTAAGCCATCTGTGAGAGCCCACCAGTTAGTCGTAACATCGGATAATGACCTAGAATTATATCTGAAAGTTGTTAACAATGCCAATCATAGATATTTATTAACAAAGTTTAGATTAAATAAAATTCATCTACTCATATCTGGGAGCCCATGGTGGACTAAGGATATAGACTTGAAATTATGTACTTGTGATGGCTTTTCAATAATGGACACTGTCCACTTTATGTTCTTTTGTGGTTACTTTAAGGAGTTACGGAAAGAGTTTATTGTACCGCTACTAAAGGACAAAGGGTTTAAACAAGTGAAACCTGCGCTTTTATATCTCCAACTGTTGTCCAACACGTGGGAAATTTTTAATGTTGCTACCTTTTTAAATATAGCCATGAGATTGAGGGAAAAATTAGTTTGTTTGAGATGATACCCTGGAATTTGTTAATTAATGAATTCTTGCTTTTAATCTAGATGAATTGCTCTTGTTTTAAAGTTTTTGTGATATATTTTTTCCCTGGCTAATGTATTGTTGCTGTTGGTTAATTACATTGTACTATGAATGTTTTTTCCCCTTTTTGTGACATGTATACTTTTGTGGTTTTTGTTATGAACCGAATAAAGTATTTTGACTGACTGACTGAGTTGTGAATATCGAAGTGCTAGAATATCGACTTGTGAATATTGAAATGGCATAATATTGATTGCAAGAATATTGTTGACGAGAATATCGTTGTTAATAATATTGATATTTATATTAGTGTTCTGTATCTAAGTATGTATGTTAAAAGTATGTGTTCTAATTTATTTGTATAAGTATAACCATTTTTTTAATGTATGTATGACATTTTTAGAAGAGATTAATTTTATGTTGATTACATTTTGCGTATTTTAGTTGTATAGGGGGTTGTGGCTTTTAGGGGTATTCACAACTCCATTGGCATCAAGCTGTTAGGCTCCAGGTAGATCACAGCCATAACGTGACTCAAACAAAAGTACTGCTTATGATAAGTGAGGAATGTAAGTTGGGCCCATCTGGAAGTGAAAATAAGAGTCTGTTAAAGCTTTTTCTAAAATGTGCAATTTCAGGTGACAAGTAATTTGCGACTATCCCGCCCAATCAATGTCCCCCTGCAAGTCTGCTCTCCCGACAGTTTTCGCAGAGCACAGGTCACTGTGATGCAATTGGTTATTTTCCTTCAAGAATAAAGAATTGGGGGGCATATTACCAAGCAATAGCGATAATTATCGCTATTGCTTGATTAGAGACAAAAATTTACCGCTGAGCTGCGGCGATTTTTACCGCAAATAAACCTTGGTATTACCAAGGTTTATAGCAGGCAGGCGGGCAGGCAATCAAAATATCGGCGTGGGCAGCCGAAGATAAAGTAAAGTTGAAAATAAGCGAGGTGGGCACTCACAAAGTAAATAATCAAATAAGCGGGATGGCACCCGCCAATCCTCACGCAAAATGTGTGCAACGAAATGCTCGAAATTCAGCCAGGAGCGCTCTCAAGCGCTAGGATCACAACACAGCGCTCCCTGGCGCCAAAGGTCCCCAGAGCAGACCCCTACAGCAAGAAGGGTCCACAGAAAGCGCTCTCTGCAGGAAAATCCATCAGCCCTCTAGGAAATGCAGCAGGCAGGGGGACAGCCAGGAAGAGTCCCCTGGACATTTGATTCATTTTTACTTTATCTTCGGCTGCCCACGCCGATATTTTGATTGTCTGCCCGCCTGCCTGCCTAGCGAGGGCCGCCTCGCTGCCCGCGGCGACCCGGAAGTGCTTGGCCGGCCGGCCAATCACAGCGCGGCCGGCCGGAAGTCCCGCCCCCTAGCCTGGGAGGCGGAGAAAAGAGGAAGCATGGCGGCCGGTGAGCAGGGCCCCTGTGTGCCGAGGGAGCCCTGCAGCGGGAGAGAAGAAGAGGTAGTGCGGCGATGTCCCAGCGAGGCTCCTGGGAAGGAAGAGGAGCCCCGCCTGCTGCCCCGAGGAGTCCCGCGATGTGGAGAAGCCCCGCCCGAGGCCCGGTAAGTTAGGGCTGGGCCGGGTGAGACGGGGGCAGTGCTGTTGCTGCTCCGTGAGGGAGCAGATGGAGTTTTGTGGTGCCGGTGGAGGCACGATGTTAAGAGCGGCCCCGTGTGGCAGTGAGCCGCTCCAACGAGGCGGATAGGTGCACGTGCCTGGAGGGGCCCACGCTTTGCCCTTTAAGGGGAGGGTGGTGCCGGGGCACGTTGTCGGTGCCCGCCCCCTCCCCCTGCGCCCGTCTTCAGAGCGTCCCCGATGGCAGAGGGCCGCTCCAACGTGGGGGCAGACTTGTCTAGAGAGCCTGGGTGGCTCAGAGGGCCATTTTTGTGTTTAGAGCCACGGAGGGTCTAGGGGACATACATAATTTACGAGCCCAGCGAGGCTCGAGGGCCATAGTAGATAGAGGGGGCATCGGGGCACATTGCCGGTGCTCGCCCCCTCCTGCCTGCGAAAGGCATTGTTTTTAGAGCCTAAGAGCTCCAACGTCTGGGGCATGTGCGATATGCCCAGAGCCTGTGTGGCTCCAGCAGTGGCGCAGTTGGCGCCTAAGGGCCAGTGAGGGCCCTGGCGCAGTTTTGTTGTTCTCCAGCTGCCCAGCACTTTGTGGGCAGCTGCCACGTTTAGGCTTTTGGTACTTTTGGATTGGCGCTGCATGGCAGCGTGCCCTGACATTGGACACAGGGCATCCTTGCCCCATCAAGGCCAGTTGGCCTAGGGACTGCCACAGGTGGTGGCATATGTAAGTTATGCGCAATGTGATTCCTATGTTTTTAATAGTGATTGCTTACTGTGTGTTTTTGCGCTATTGTGTTGTTCTGGCACCTCTGAATGTTTTTAGGCATCATGTGTCTTTCTTTCCATGCGCTGCACCTATGAATGTTTAATCATCATGTGTCTTCTTGCGCTGCACCCCGGAATGTATTCTATTGCATCATGTGCTTTATTCTTAACACCTCTGAATGTTTTAGGCATCATGTGTTTCTCTTTATTACTCCTCTGAATGTGGTTTATGCATCATGGGTAAGGTGTTCTGGTTTATACCCCTAAATGATTTTATTCTTAGGTGGTTGTCCTTTTTAGTACAGGTGGTCCTAGTAAGGTCCTGGTTTCTGTTACCAGTGGATACTGGTTGTGATCTTTGTGATGACCATTTTATGTTTATTATTTCTTATTCTAGAAGTACTGTATCTGATCTGACAGTGGCCCATGTGGCCCTGTCTTGTAAATAATCCCATGTGAATATTGCCCGTGCCAGTTGGCACAATGTATATGTGTGATTTTATCTGATGTGTTTTTACAATACAAAAGTTATTTTTATAATAACTTTGTGTGGAGTCTCTTTTGCGTTGTGCCTAGTATGTTGTTGCTGTTGTGCGCTGGCGCAAATGCTTTACACATTGCCTCCGAGTTTAGCCTTACTGCTTGTGCCAAGCTACCAGAGGGGTGAGCAGGGGTTATCTTGGCGTGTGACTTCCTTGCCCTGAC
The DNA here is from genome assembly GCF_964263255.1 of Lissotriton vulgaris. NCBI lineage: Eukaryota > Metazoa > Chordata > Amphibia > Caudata > Salamandridae > Lissotriton > Lissotriton vulgaris. The sequence goes on along the minus strand of NC_141689.1, from coordinate 955,312,704 downwards.
TAGAATGGTGGTCTCTGCCTGGCTTTGGTATCAGCCTTAGCCTACCAGAAATAGCCAGTTCTAACATTGTTGGTCAGCGGTGCGGATTTGGACTTGTGTTTGCGCAGTGCCATAGCGACAACTGGCTACATTACAAAACTCTGCAATTGTTTTTTTCAGATAGTCACATGTTTGGGATTATTGTTTTTGATTTTTTTCCTCAAAGTGTCATTTTCAAATGTGTTCCTGCGCTTTATGTTTAGTGGCAGATGAGAGAAAGTGACAGGGCAGGACGCCAGTAGAGGGGGAGGTTCCCATAGATTAGGAATCCCTTGCTGGGTCCAGTGTCCAATCCCAAATCCTGTCCCTGTGTGGGTAGATGGAAGAGAGGGAGTGTGAGGAGAAATGACTAGCTCAGGAGGGTGGTTGTTCCCTGAGTGTAGTGTGTGTGTCTGGATTCCCCAGTGTGGTAGGATCCAGTGGTGGCAGCTTTAATGTGTCCAGTGTGTTAATTCCCATTCCCCGCTCCCAGAGTTTGGTACCTGTGTCACGTGTGGTCAGGTTGAGTGATCAGGGGTGGTAGAAACTGCCTTACCAGTTCCTGATGTGTGGGGAGTGCAGGGGCGAGTTTGGTATGTATGAACTCGTGAGAATGAATGCTGCAAAATGATATATGCGGCATGACTGTGTCTAGTCTAGAAGTACTACTTTTGGAAGTTGGCATATTTGTGTAAGTTGGTGCTGGCGTGTGATTGGCTGGTGAGCCTGGCCCAGAGTTCCTGGGCCTGCTTGTGGATTAACTGTCTGGTTTGAGGGTGACAGGGGCTGGAGAGCCCAGGGGGTTGTCTGAGTCAGCCCATGGATGAAAGGCAGCATCTGCTGCCAGGGAAGTGGGAGGAGATGGCACCTGATAGTGAAGGGCTGTGCCTGCCTAACTATAAAGCTGGCTCCACCTCCCGCTGGGCGACTGTCACCTCTGTCCCTGATACTGAAGGGACTTCCCTGTAACCAGTTCTGGCTGGTTCTCACACTGCCTGCTTCAAAGGACTTCAAAGGACTTCAAAGACTTTTCTGTGTATAAGAAGGGGCTGTGTCCCCTTCCAAAATGTTCTTGTTTCTAACTTCAATCTGCCAGGGGCATGCTGCTGCTGGGGCTCAGGGGAATCCCTGGGCCCTGCCCAGCTCCTGGACATTTGATGGACTGCTGGGGGACTCTTTCAAGAATGTGGGGTGGGTTATTTAGAAGATCGAATTGCCATCGCCCCCCTCTTAAAGTGGATCACAGTATGGTTAAACCCAGAGGTTGAGGTTAACCACGAGATCCTGATGGATTGCCTTAGACTAGTACATTGTTAAGTTATGTGAGAAATATTGCAGTCTCATTGGGACGGCCAGAATTATTTGAGGAGCCATCTAAACTGGTTAAAGAAGATATAAAATGGGTCAAGACTAATTTTAAACTACATAGAGAGATGGAAAGAGAGGGCTCCGAGTTGACTAAGCCATATGTGAGAGCCCACCAGTTAGTCGTAACATCGGATAATGACCTAGAATTATATCTGAAAGTTGTTAACAATGCCAATCATAGATATTTATTAACAAAGTTTAGATTAAATAAAATTCATCTACTCATATCTGGGAGCCCATGGTGGACTAAGGATATAGACTTGAAATTATGTACTTGTGATGGCTTTTCAATAATGGATACTGTCCACTTTATGTTCTTTTGTGGTTACTTTAAGGAGTTACGGAAAGAGTTTATTGTACCGCTACTAAAGGACAAAGGGTTTAAACAAGTGAAACCTGCGCTTTTATATCTCCAACTGTTGTCCAACACGTGGGAAATTTTTAATGTTGCTACCTTTTTAAATATAGCCATGAGATTGAGGGAAAAATTAGTTTGTTTGAGATGATACCCTGGAATTTGTTAATTAATGAATTCTTGCTTTTAATCTAGATGAATTGCTCTTGTTTTAAAGTTTTTGTGATATATTTTTTCCCTGGCTAATGTATTGTTGCTGTTGGTTAATTACATTGTACTATGAATGTTTTTTCCCCTTTTTCAGACATGTATACTTTTGTGGTTTTTGTTATGAACCGAATAAAGTATTTTGACTGACTGACTGAGTTGTGAATATCGAAGTGCTAGAATATCGACTTGTGAATATCGAAATGGCATAATATTGATTGCAAGAATATTGTTGACGAGAATATCGTTGTTAATAATATTGATATTTATATTAGTGTTCTGTATCTAAGTATGTATGTTAAAAGTATGTGTTCTAATTTATTTGTATAAGTATAACCATTTTTTTAATGTATGTATGACATTTTTAGAAGAGATTAATTTTATGTTGATTACATTTTGCGTATTTTAGTTGTATAGGGGGTTGTGGCTTTTAGGGGTATTCACAACTCCATTGGCATCAAGCTGTTAGGCTCCAGGTAGATCACAGCCATAACGTGACTCAAACAAAAGTACTGCTTATGATAAGTGAGGAATGTAAGTTGGGCCCATCTGGAAGTGAAAATAAGAGTCTGTTAAAGCTTTTTCTAAAATGTGCAATTTCAGGTGACAAGTAATTTGCGACTATCCCGCCCAATCAATGTCCCCCTGCAAGTCTGCTCTCCCGACAGTTTTCGCAGAGCACAGGTCACTGTGATGCAATTGGTTATTTTCCTTCAAGAATAAAGAATTGGGGGGCATATTACCAAGCAATAGCGATAATTATCGCTATTGCTTGGTTAGAGACAAAAATTTACCGCTGAGCTGCGGCGATTTTTACCGCAAATAAACCTTGGTATTACCAAGGTTTATAGCAGGCAGGCGGGCCGGCAATCAAAATATCGGCGTGGGCAGCCGAAGATAAAGTAAAGTTGAAAATAAGCGAGGTGGGCACTCACAAAGTAAATAATCAAATAAGCGGGATGGCACCCGCCAATCCTCACGCAAAATGTGTGCAACGAAATGCTCGAAATGCAGCCAGGAGCGCTCTCAAGCGCTAGGATCACAACACAGCGCTCCCTGGCGCCAAAGGTCCCCAGAGCAGACCCCTACAGCAAGAAGGGTCCACAGAAAGCGCTCTCTGCAGGAAAATCCATCAGCCCTCTAGGAAATGCAGCAGGCAGGGGGACAGCCAGGAAGAGTCCCCTGGACATTTGATTCATTTTTACTTTATCTTCGGCTGCCCACGCCGATATTTTGATTGTCTGCCCGCCTGCCTGCCTAGCGAGGGCCGCCTCGCTGCCCGCGGCGACCCGGAAGTGCTTGGCCGGCCGGCCAATCACAGCGCGGCCGGCCGGAAGTCCCGCCCCGCAGCCTGGGAGGCGGAGAGAAGAGGAAGCATGGCGGCCGGTGAGCAGGGCCCCTGTGTGCCGAGGGAGCCCTGCAGCGGGAGAGAAGAAGAGGTAGTGCGGCGATGTCCCAGCGAGGCTCCTGGGAAGGAAGAGGAGCCCCGCCTGCTGCCCCGAGGAGTCCCGCGATGTGGAGAAGCCCCGCCCGAGGCCCGGTAAGTTAGGGCTGGGCCGGGTGAGACGGGGGCAGTGCTGTTGCTGCTCCGTGAGGGAGCAGATGGAGTTTTGTGGTGCCGGTGGAGGCACGATGTTAAGAGCGGCCCCGTGTGGCAGTGAGCCGCTCCAACGAGGCGGATGGGTGCACGTGCCTGGAGGGGCCCACGCTTTGCCCTTTAAGGGGAGGGTGGTGCCGGGGCACGTTGTCGGTGCCCGCCCCCTCCCCCTGCGCCCGTCTTCAGAGCGTCCCCGATGGCAGAGGGCCGCTCCAACGTGGGGGCAGACTTGTCTAGAGAGCCTGGGTGGCTCAGAGGGCCATTTTTGTGTTTAGAGCCACGGAGGGTCTAGGGGACATACATAATTTACGAGCCCAGCGAGGCTCGAGGGCCATAGTAGATAGAGGGGGCATCGGGGCACATTGCCGGTGCTCGCCCCCTCCTGCCTGCGAAAGGCATTGTTTTTAGAGCCTAAGAGCTCCAACGTCTGGGGCATGTGCGATATGCCCAGAGCCTGTGTGGCTCCAGCAGTGGCGCAGTTGGCGCCTAAGGGCCAGTGAGGGCCCTGGCGCAGTTTTGTTGTTCTCCAGCTGCCCAGCACTTTGTGGGCAGCTGCCACGTTTAGGCTTTTGGTACTTTTGGATTGGCGCTGCATGGCAGCGTGCCCTGACATTGGACACAGGGCATCCTTGCCCCATCAAGGCCAGTTGGCCTAGGGACTGCCACAGGTGGTGGCATATGTAAGTTATGCGCAATGTGATTCCTATGTTTTTAATAGTGATTGCTTACTGTGTGTTTTTGCGCTATTGTGTTGTTCTGGCACCTCTGAATGTTTTTAGGCATCATGTGTCTTTCTTTCCATGCGCTGCACCTATGAATGTTTAATCATCATGTGTCTTCTTGCGCTGCACCCCGGAATGTATTCTATTGCATCATGTGCTTTATTCTTAACACCTCTGAATGTTTTAGGCATCATGTGTTTCTCTTTATTACTCCTCTGAATGTGGTTTATGCATCATGGGTAAGGTGTTCTGGTTTATACCCCTAAATGATTTTATTCTTAGGTGGTTGTCCTTTTTAGTACAGGTGGTCCTAGTAAGGTCCTGGTTTCTGTTACCAGTGGATACTGGTTGTGATCTTTGTGATGACCATTTTATGTTTATTATTTCTTATTCTAGAAGTACTGTATCTGATCTGACAGTGGCCCATGTGGCCCTGTCTTGTAAATAATCCCATGTGAATATTGCCCGTGCCAGTTGGCACAATGTATATGTGTGATTTTATCTGATGTGTTTTTACAATACAAAAGTTATTTTTATAATAACTTTGTGTGGAGTCTCTTTTGCGCTGTGCCTAGTATGTTGTTGCTGTTGTGCGCTGGCGCAAATGCTTTACACATTGCCTCCGAGTTTAGCCTTACTGCTTGTGCCAAGCTACCAGAGGGGTGAGCAGGGGTTATCTTGGCGTGTGACTTCCTTACCCTGACTAGAATGGTGGTCTCTGCCTGGCTTTGGTATCAGCCTTAGCCTACCAGAAATAGCCAGTTCTAACATTGTTGGTCAGCGGTGCGGATTTGGACTTGTGTTTGCGCAGTGCCATAGCGACAACTGGCTACATTACAAAACTCTGCAATTGTTTTTTTCAGATAGTCACATGTTTGGGATTATTGTTTTTGATTTTTTTCCTCAAAGTGTCATTTTCAAATGTGTTCCTGCGCTTTATGTTTAGTGGCAGATGAGAGAAAGTGACAGGGCAGGACGCCAGTAGAGGGGGAGGTTCCCATAGATTAGGAATCCCTTGCTGGGTCCAGTGTCCAATCCCAAATCCTGTCCCTGTGTGGGTAGATGGAAGAGAGGGAGTGTGAGGACAAATGACTAGCTCAGGAGGGTGGTTGTTCCCTGAGTGTAGTGTGTGTGTCTGGATTCCCCAGTGTGGTAGGATCCAGTGGTGGCAGCTTTAATGTGTCCAGTGTGTTAATTCCCATTCCCCGCTCCCAGAGTTTGGTACCTGTGTCACGTGTGGTCAGGTTGAGTGATCAGGGGTGGTAGAAACTGCCTTACCAGTTCCTGATGTGTGGGGAGTGCAGGGGCGAGTTTGGTATGTATGAACTCGTGAGAATGAATGCTGCAAAATGATATATGCGGCATGACTGTGTCTAGTCTAGAAGTACTACTTTTGGAAGTTGGCATATTTGTGTAAGTTGGTGCTGGCGTGTGATTGGCTGGTGAGCCTGGCCCAGAGTTCCTGGGCCTGCTTGTGGATTAACTGTCTGGTTTGAGGGTGACAGGGGCTGGAGAGCCCAGGGGGTTGTCTGAGTCAGCCCATGGATGAAAGGCAGCATCTGCTGCCAGGGAAGTGGGAGGAGATGGCACCTGATAGTGAAGGGCTGTGCCTGCCTAACTATAAAGCTGGCTCCACCTCCCGCTGGGCGACTGTCACCTCTGTCCCTGATACTGAAGGGACTTCCCTGTAACCAGTTCTGGCTGGTTCTCACACTGCCTGCTTCAAAGGACTTCAAAGACTTTTCTGTGTATAAGAAGGGGCTGTGTCCCCTTCCAAAATGTTCTTGTTTCTAACTTCAATCTGCCAGGGGCATGCTGCTGCTGGGGCTCAGGGGAATCCCTGGGCCCTGCCCAGCTCCTGGACATTTGATGGACTGCTGGGGGACTCTTTCAAGAATGTGGGGTGGGTTATTTAGAAGATCGAATTGCCATCGCCCCCCTCTTAAAGTGGATCACAGTATGGTTAAACCCAGAGGTTGAGGTTAACCACGAGATCCTGATGGATTGCCTTAGACTAGTACATTGTTAAGTTATGTGAGAAATATTGCAGTCTCATTGGGACGGCCAGAATTATTTGAGGAGCCATCTAAACTGGTTAAAGAAGATATAAAATGGGTCAAGACTAATTTTAAACTACATAGAGAGATGGAAAGAGAGGGCTCCGAGTTGACTAAGCCATCTGTGAGAGCCCACCAGTTAGTCGTAACATCGGATAATGACCTAGAATTATATCTGAAAGTTGTTAACAATGCCAATCATAGATATTTATTAACAAAGTTTAGATTAAATAAAATTCATCTACTCATATCTGGGAGCCCATGGTGGACTAAGGATATAGACTTGAAATTATGTACTTGTGATGGCTTTTCAATAATGGATACTGTCCACTTTATGTTCTTTTGTGGTTACTTTAAGGAGTTACGGAAAGAGTTTATTGTACCGCTACTAAAGGACAAAGGGTTTAAACAAGTGAAACCTGCGCTTTTATATCTCCAACTGTTGTCCAACACGTGGGAAATTTTTAATGTTGCTACCTTTTTAAATATAGCCATGAGATTGAGGGAAAAATTAGTTTGTTTGAGATGATACCCTGGAATTTGTTAATTAATGAATTCTTGCTTTTAATCTAGATGAATTGCTCTTGTTTTAAAGTTTTTGTGATATATTTTTTCCCTGGCTAATGTATTGTTGCTGTTGGTTAATTACATTGTACTATGAATGTTTTTTCCCCTTTTTGTGACATGTATACTTTTGTGGTTTTTGTTATGAACCGAATAAAGTATTTTGACTGACTGACTGAGTTGTGAATATCGAAGTGCTAGAATATCGACTTGTGAATATCGAAATGGCATAATATTGATTGCAAGAATATTGTTGACGAGAATATCGTTGTTAATAATATTGATATTTATATTAGTGTTCTGTATCTAAGTATGTATGTTAAAAGTATGTGTTCTAATTTATTTGTATAAGTATAACCATTTTTTTAATGTATGTATGACATTTTTAGAAGAGATTAATTTTATGTTGATTACATTTTGCGTATTTTAGTTGTATAGGGGGTTGTGGCTTTTAGGGGTATTCACAACTCCATTGGCATCAAGCTGTTAGGCTCCAGGTAGATCACAGCCATAACGTGACTCAAACAAAAGTACTGCTTATGATAAGTGAGGAATGTAAGTTGGGCCCATCTGGAAGTGAAAATAAGAGTCTGTTAAAGCTTTTTCTAAAATGTGCAATTTCAGGTGACAAGTAATTTGCGACTATCCCGCCCAATCAATGTCCCCCTGCAAGTCTGCTCTCCCGACAGTTTTCGCAGAGCACAGGTCACTGTGATGCAATTGGTTATTTTCCTTCAAGAATAAAGAATTGGGGGGCATATTACCAAGCAATAGCGATAATTATCGCTATTGCTTGGTTAGAGACAAAAATTTACCGCTGAGCTGCGGCAATTTTTACCGCAAATAAACCTTGGTATTACCAAGGTTTATAGCAGGCAGGCGGGCCGGCAATCAAAATATCGGCGTGGGCAGCCGAAGATAAAGTAAAGTTGAAAATAAGCGAGGTGGGCACTCACAAAGTAAATAATCAAATAAGCGGGATGGCACCCGCCAATCCTCACGCAAAATGTGTGCAACGAAATGCTCGAAATGCAGCCAGGAGCGCTCTCAAGCGCTAGGATCACAACACAGCGCTCCCTGGCGCCAAAGGTCCCCAGAGCAGACCCCTACAGCAAGAAGGGTCCACAGAAAGCGCTCTCTGCAGGAAAATCCATCAGCCCTCTAGGAAATGCAGCAGGCAGGGGGACAGCCAGGAAGAGTCCCTTGGACATTTGATTCATTTTTACTTTATCTTCGGCTGCCCACGCCGATATTTTGATTGTCTGCCCGCCTGCCTGCCTAGCGAGGGCCGCCTCGCTGCCCGCGGCGACCCGGAAGTGCTTGGCCGGCCGGCCAATCACAGCGCGGCCGGCCTGAAGTCCCGCCCCGCAGCCTGGGAGGCGGAGAGAAGAGGAAGCATGGCGGCCGGTGAGCAGGGCCCCTGTGTGCCGAGGGAGCCCTGCAGCGGGAGAGAAGAAGAGGTAGTGCGGCGATGTCCCAGCGAGGCTCCTGGGAAGGAAGAGGAGCCCCGCCTGCTGCCCCCGAGGAGTCCCGCGATGTGGAGAAGCCCCGCCCGAGGCCCGGTAAGTTAGGGCTGGGCCGGATGAGACGGGGGCAGTGCTGTTGCTGCTCCGTGAGGGAGCAGATGGAGTTTTGTGGTGCCGGTGGAGGCACGATGTTAAGAGCGGCCCCGTGTGGCAGTGAGCCGCTCCAACGAGGCGGATGGGTGCACGTGCCTGGAGGGGCCCACGCTTTGCCCTTTAAGGGGAGGGTGGTGCCGGGGCACGTTGTCGGTGCCCGCCCCCTCCCCCTGCGCCCGTCTTCAGAGCGTCCCCGATGGCAGAGGGCCGCTCCAACGTGGGGGCAGACTTGTCTAGAGAGCCTGGGTGGCTCAGAGGGCCATTTTTGTGTTTAGAGCCACGGAGGGTCTAGGGGACATACATAATTTACGAGCCCAGCGAGGCTCGAGGGCCATAGTAGATAGAGGGGGCATCGGGGCACATTGCCGGTGCTCGCCCCCTCCTGCCTGCGAAAGGCATTGTTTTTAGAGCCTAAGAGCTCCAACGTCTGGGGCATGTGCGATATGCCCAGAGCCTGTGTGGCTCCAGCAGTGGCGCAGTTGGCGCCTAAGGGCCAGTGAGGGCCCTGGCGCAGTTTTGTTGTTCTCCAGCTGCCCAGCACTTTGTGGGCAGCTGCCACGTTTAGGCTTTTGGTACTTTTGGATTGGCGCTGCATGGCAGCGTGCCCTGACATTGGACACAGGGCATCCTTGCCCCATCAAGGCCAGTTGGCCTAGGGACTGCCACAGGTGGTGGCATATGTAAGTTATGCGCAATGTGATTCCTATGTTTTTAATAGTGATTGCTTACTGTGTGTTTTTGCGCTATTGTGTTGTTCTGGCACCTCTGAATGTTTTTAGGCATCATGTGTCTTTCTTTCCATGCGCTGCACCTATGAATGTTTAATCATCATGTGTCTTCTTGCGCTGCACCCCGGAATGTATTCTATTGCATCATGTGCTTTATTCTTAACACCTCTGAATGTTTTAGGCATCATGTGTTTCTCTTTATTACTCCTCTGAATGTGGTTTATGCATCATGGGTAAGGTGTTCTGGTTTATACCCCTAAATGATTTTATTCTTAGGTGGTTGTCCTTTTTAGTACAGGTGGTCCTAGTAAGGTCCTGGTTTCTGTTACCAGTGGATACTGGTTGTGATCTTTGTGATTACCATTTTATGTTTATTATTTCTTATTCTAGAAGTACTATATCTGATCTGACAGTGGCCCATGTGGCCCTGTCTTGTAAATAATCCCATGTGAATATTGCCCGTGCCAGTTGGCACAATGTATATGTGTGATTTTATCTGATGTGTTTTTACAATACAAAAGTTATTTTTATAATAACCTTGTGTGGAGTCTCTTTTGCATTGTGCCTAGTATGTTGTTGCTGTTGTGCGCTGGCGCAAATGCTTTACACATTGCCTCCGAGTTTAGCCTTACTGCTTGTGCCAAGCTACCAGAGGGGTGAGCAGGGGTTATCTTGGCGTGTGACTTCCTTGCCCTGACTAGAATGGTGGTCTCTGCCTGGCTTTGGTATCAGCCTTAGCCTCAAAAGATGGCAGGGTATCATTTGGACCCCACCGCAGTGGCGACAGCCTCATTTTTAATGATGCCAATGCTTCCAATATTTTTTGATAGTCCTTGTTCTCATATCATATTTAATCCTTGTATATTACGCTGCGCGATCATTTTTCATATAGTCCTCTTTTTCAAAAACTCCTTATCATGCAAGGTAACTGCCAATTTCCAAATTTTCTCATGTAATGGCGGGCCATCCGAACCTCTCAACCAAAAACACGTACTGATGCATGGTTCCATTTTAAGCAGTTTATTTTCCAATGCATTTCGGACCCTTTCTGGGTCCTTCGTCAGGGAACATACTGCTTGACTACCGACATGTACCTCTCCTCGGTGGGAATGAAGACTATCACTTTATGTGATCAGCCTTAGCCTACCAGAAATAGCCAGTTCTAACATTGTTGGTCAGCGGTGCGGATTTGGACTTGTGTTTGCGCAGTGCCATAGAGACAACTGGCTACATTACAAAACTCTGCAATTGTTTTTTTCAGATAGTCACATGTTTGGGATTATTGTTTTTGATTTTTTCCTCAAAGTGTCATTTTCAAATGTGTTCCTGCGCTTTATGTTTAGTGGCAGATGAGAGAAAGTGACAGGGCAGGACGCCAGTAGAGGGGGAGGTTCCCATAGATTAGGAATCCCTTGCTGGGTCCAGTGTCCAATCCCAAATCCTGTCCCTGTGTGGGTAGATGGAAGAGAGGGAGTGTGAGGAGAAATGACTAGCTCAGGAGGGTGGTTGTTCCCTGAGTGTAGTGTGTGTGTCTGGATTCCCCAGTGTGGTAGGATCCAGTGGTGGCAGCTTTAATGTGTCCAGTGTGTTAATTCCCATTCCCTGCTCCCAGAGTTTGGTACCTGTGTCACGTGTGGTCAGGTTGAGTGATCAGGGGTGGTAGAAACTGCCTTACCAGTTCCTGATGTGTGGGGAGTGCAGGGGCGAGTTTGGTATGTATGAACTCGTGAGAATGAATGCTGCAAAATGATATATGCGGCATGACTGTGTCTAGTCTAGAAGTACTACTTTTGGAAGTTGGCATATTTGTGTAAGTTGGTGCTGGCGTGTGATTGGCTGGTGAGCCTGGCCCAGAGTTCCTGGGCCTGCTGGTGGATTAACTGTCTGGTTTGAGGGTGACAGGGGCTGGAGAGCCCAGGGGGTTGTCTGAGTCAGCCCATGGATGAAAGGCAGCATCTGCTGCCAGGGAAGTGGGAGGAGATGGACGCTGATAGTGAAGGGCTGTGCCTGCCTAACTACAAAGCTGGCTCCACCTCCAGCTGGGCGACTGTCACCTCTGTCCCTGATACTGAAGGGACTTCCCTGTAACCTGTTCTGGCTGGTTCTCAGACTGCCTGCTTCAAAGGACTTCAAAGGACTTCAAAGACTTTTCTGTGTATAAGAAGGGGCTGTGTCCCCTTGAGGTAATTGAAATTTTTATGGTCAAGTGTGTCCCCTAACGTGTACCCCAACGGCTCCATGTACGTGCTTCAAGTACATGTAATTTCCCTCCATGACCAAATATGAAGACGCAAATACATTTGCGTCCAACGTTAACATGTCCTCTTTCAGATCCACCATGAATGGATCGATAATTCAGTTCCTAACCATACCATGCCAACGTCTTTACATGGTACACCTTTGCGTTTTTCCTGGCTCTGCCGAGCTAGGCCCTGTTTTCTGTCTCCGAGCCCTTTCTGCTTTCTGCCTCCTGCCTTTGAAAGCTGCAGCATGGACGCGTATCCCTGACCTCTGCCTTACTTCCTGCCAAGCGAAGCGGTGCCTGGCTCAACCTGGCCTGCCTGCCAAGACCGTATTTTGCCTTCAAGTTATCTGTCCAGCCTCCTCGAAAATACATTCCTGTCTAGTGATTTAGGTAAACATCTCCCCGGCTGCAGAGCAAAGAGCAAGCCTTCCTGTCTCCATGCAAGTAATTTACAGTTCCCGTTGCCATAGTAGGCCCATGCCCCTGCACGTAGACACGTAGACACATATGCACGCACTAGCATTCAGTATAGAATAGCCTCTGCCCGAGAGACCTTTTACTCCAGATAATACATCCTCCAAACATAAGATACTAGATATGTTATAGGTCCAGGTCATTCTGACATCCCAGACTTCTGTCTCCTCTACTAGTGTTAAAGTTCTCCCCAGTTACACGACTATGTCACGTCATGCTAGCTGCGCGCGCATCCGCACTTTCTGCTGATCCTGCAACTTTCTCTATGCACCCACCCACATGTGACGATTCTTGTGACGTTTCTCTGACATGTACAGTGCACGCCTCCGTGTACGCCTATTACACGCCTTCTTTCACGCCTCTTGTTACGCACATGTGTTCTTATATTCTCTTGTTCACCTGTTACGCCTACTGTATTGGATTCAATTATGTTACTTTACTACATATAATGTGTAATGTTAATAAAACGTTGACTGTCCCTTCCCGAACCCTAGTGGTGACGGAACATGATCTCCAACCTTGAAGTTTTTCCATTAAAACCCGTAAGACTCAGATACCACGGACTCTGCCTCTCATTTTTATGAGCTGTCTTGTAATGATAATTATACGGAAAAATTGATTAGGTAAAAACTATTTACCACATAATTTGGCGCCCGAACAGGGACCCCTCCCCCACCCCACGCGCCGGCGATGCATCGCAGGCCTTGCCCCCTGCCACAGCCGTGACGGACACCCATGCGCATCTGCAGGTTTTCCTGTATCTCCCTCAGGCCTACGGAGGTGACGGAGACTGCGGTCGACATCCAGACGAGGCGGTGAGGAGTGCGGAGGATCCCGACCAGAGCCCAGCCGAGAGTAGCAGTGTCCGAGGTATCCAGAGGCCCACCTGTTCCGACGTGCCGAGGCGCATGCGTAGTAGCAGTACCAGTAGAAGTCCAGTCCAGTCCGAGGCCTTCAAGTTCAAGTTCAAGTATTGCTCCCGGTGAGTACCGTTGCTAACGACGCATCTAGACGGGTGCATTAGTTTGTGTCCGGTCAAGACAGGTCTGGGTACGCAGTCCTGGTCCGTACATGTTCACTTAGGTGAGCGCGGTATGACGTGTCTCTTTATGGGACCGGTCTGTACTGTTTAGCAGTGCATCTAGTAATTCAGTAATTTAGTGATTCAGTGATTCAAGCCTTCTAGCATTATTTCTCGTGATTCCAAGTATTGTGTTTTATGTACTAGACAGTATCTGTTCGAAATGTTTTAATGTGTTTCATGTCGTGGTATGAATGACTGTTTGCTTTTCCTTGCTGTGTTTATAGTGTCCGAGTCAAAATAGAAATGCCGTTATTTTCGAAATTACGTCAGATAGGAACTAGGAAAGGGATACTCGAAGAAGCAGTTCCTGTCCCGCCTAGGGACACTCCAGGGTATTTTATGTACCACAAGCACGGCTTAGATGCTGTGTTGTATTTAGATCTGTGGGTGGACTATACTAAGAATCTTGAAGAAAAGTTTAGATGGCCTGTCTCAGGAACATGGGATGCCGAGTGCATCATGAGAGTAGAAGAAGCATTATGGAAAAAGAAAGCCAGACAATCTCAGAAAGATGCCATAGAATTGTGGCGTAAAGAATCACATAGAAGAACAGAAAAAGCACTCAGAAAAGCAGAGAGAAGTAGAGAAGAATCCGAAAAAGCCAAAGAAAAAGAGTTACTAGAAGAAGGAGAGCAGGTCAGATCAGAACAATTAGACCGCCAAAGAAATGCACTTATTACAGGCATGTATCCAGTTCTTGCCGAGGGCCTGCCTGAGGCGACCCCGGAAGTACCCAGTAACTTGCCACCACCATTGGTTCCGACTAAAGTACGTCACCATAAGACCGCAGCAGATATTTTCCTTTCTTCCTATTTAGATGATGTAGCTCCTGCATATACCAATGTACCCGTACATCCTACTAATAATAATCTGCCACAGCATATTCCTGCTGATCGAGCCACGACCCCTCCACGTCCAGGAGTACTTCCCGCACCTGTTGTCACTTCCCCTTCTGCTGCTGCCACTGGTCCCCCTACTTCTGGTCCTCTTAACCCTTTTGCTCCAGATACGACTCAGTCGTCCCCGTTAAATGTGTCTTTGCCACACGCAATGACGTCAAGTCATGCTCAAGCTTCCGCTTCGGGAGGTGCCGTAGGAGGTTACCGAACCCCGCCACAAGCACACCGTTTGACAATGAGAGAATTAGCTACACAGCATACCCCGAAAGCGGCCCCTTCTGAAAAGCTTAAAGAATATCTTACAGATTGTAGATATGATCCCGTTCCAGGCAAGCAAGGGGCCATGATGTTAGCCTCGTTACGTGTAAGACGTGTTGCAGATTATTTGGTTATACTACCAGGAATGCCAGACCATCTAGACAGGATATATCATTTTATTCAGACTGGAGAAGGTCCTGAATGTGTTCGTGAAGCCATGGCACATCAGAAAACTGAGACGCAAGGGTTAATATTACGTTTCTTGATTAATTGTTTGATAAGAGAACGAGATCGACCAGGTTTTGTACAAGAAGAGATGGATGTATTGACTAAATGGAGTCAGAATATTGCAGATGGTAAGCATGACAGACAGAATTGTATAGATGCCATGTCTAGGAAAATCCGTAAAGAAATAGTAGCCATACATACCCGACAGGATGCCGATAGGGCAGTAGAGTCAGATGATAAAGACTCCTCTGAGGAGGAAGAGCCAGAGAATCCAGCAGCGACTCAAGAGACGATAGCGTATGTAGGTAGAGCGAAACTCCCTAAACAGTATCCTTTAAGTAGTCCTTTTGACAGACCCATTCGTCTAGAAAGCAAGAAACAATACCTTTCCCCGATACCAGAGCAATGTTCTCTTGAACATATATTCCAAGTTACTGATAAAATCCTGAAAGAAAGAATAGGTTATCATGAACTCACTACCTTACGTGATCAGGAACTAGCCCGGTCAGCAGTCCAATGGGCCGAGGATGACAGTACATATAAAGATGATCTAGTAGTGCAAACGTTTTTAAGTCTTACTCCAGAAGAACAGCGATTAGCTGGTATATACATGACCCAACATCTCATTATCCAGTATGAAAACCAACAGTCTGATCCAGGTCCGCTGTATAATTTATTGCAAGACTTACTCCTGAGAAGATGGAGAGCCCTAGGTACCGATTTAATTGATATCATTTTAGAACAACGTCACAAATGTAGTACGTTCCTGACTCCACGTCTTGTTTTAGTTCCACCCCCAGTAAGACAACCATATCACCTAGACAGACAGAATCCCTTACGAGAAGTGCATCCAATCAGGAAGCCAGATGATACGCTTGAACGTGTGTTTGTATACACTCCTTTGACTAAAATGGAATTATTGGAAATGAAGAAAATTGTACAGTGTCACGATAAAGACCCTGCAGGGTTCCACCGTGAATTAAAATACATGTTACTGATGGGTGATTACACATATTCCGACATTCTTAAAATGTTAAAAGTATTGTTGCCAGCAGGGATTTACGAGAAACTGAAAGAGAAGGATTGGGAGGTGGGAGATAAAAAGATTAAGTGGACCGAATTGGAAGATGAAGAAAAAGGACGTACCCCAGGTTTAGGTCTTGGGGACAAAACTAAAGCATTACCAGGATTGTTAGTACAGGTCTTGCCTAGATTATTGACAGTTAAAAAGGAAGATTGGGATGCAATTTCAGCATGCAAACAGAAACCAGACGAAGACACTAGTGATTTTTATTCTAGATTCGAGAAATGTTTTATTATTAATAGTGGCCTGAAAACCAGTAGCGAGTCGTTTCCACATCTTTTTGTAACCAAATTAGTTGAGAATTCCTTACCCCAGGTTAAGAACAGAGTATTGAAAGTCGAAAGTACATGGCAAGCAAATACGCCTTCCCAAATGTTACAAATGTTACAGTATCACCAGAATAAAATCAGAGAGGAACACGATCATGAACAGAGACGCATGAAAGACACTAAAATGAAAGTATTAGTTGCCCAGTCTGTTCCAGCAGATGGTCAGAAGAGGGGTAACATGCAAAACACCCAGACTAGTCGTCCTACAGGTCCTGTTAAAGGAAATTGCAATTATTGCAAACAGCCAGGTCACTTTATTAGTGATTGTGCCGTTCTGAAACACAATATTGCTACAGGCAAAACGAAAGAAAGACCACGTCAGCCTAGGCCAGAATATGGTCAACAGAATATTCAACAGAATCCGCAACCTGCTCCACAACATGTTCAGCAACAGACCGTAGCGGTACCACAGCCCCAGCCCATTGCCGCAACACAACACGTTACACAGCAGATGTACCAGTATGCACAGTCAGAGTATCCAGATTACCAACAGTATTCATGAAATAGCCTAGAGAGGGAAGTAGGTTTGCCTCTCATCGAGATTCCTGTAGATCAAGACGGTCCTTATGTACATAGTCAGGTATTAGGAAAAGACAGAAAATTTTTGATTGACACAGGGGCAAGCAGAACTACCATTAGTCATGACGAGGTTCCAGGGGCACCCCTCTCAGGCTCACAGAATGTTTCCCTTGGATTTTCAGGAAAACCTATTGTTAATGAAGTATCAAAACCAGTTCCCCTTGCAGTTGGTCCATTGTCACGTACTACAGATTTATTGCTTACGAAGTCATGTCCAGAAAACTTGCTTGGTATTAAAACGCTGAAAGCTCTAGGAGCTGTAATTTGTTGTTCTCCGGAAGGAGTGAGATTGTTTTTGCGTGACTTTAAGGGTCACTATGTGTTGAGAGATTTTGATCCCCGATTACAGAATGTACCACAACATTTATGGGCACAAGGCCCCACTGATGTAGGTTGTATGCATATCACACCATATCGTGTCACACTCAAGCCAGGAGTTGTTCTGCCCAGAATCCGACAATACAAATTGCCACCTGAGGCTGTAGCTGCCTTATTGAAAATCATTGACGAGCTTATTGCTCAAGGAGTAGTTGTAGAAACTGACTCCAATATTTGTAATTCTCCAATCATTCCGATTCTCAAACGTACTGATCCAAATGCACCTCCTGTGTATCGTCTAGTGATTGACCTTAGAGAGCTTAACAAATGTATCATACCTCAGTTTCCAGTGGTCCCAGATATTTCATCCCTATTGACAGCTATTGATTCTGAAGCGGTGTTCCTTACTGTAATAGATCTCAAGAATGCCTTCTTTAGTGTTCCCATTGACCCGGAAAGCCAGTACCTTTTCGGATTCAGTTTAAATGGCCGAAGCTTTAAATTTGCACGTGCACCTCAAGGGTTCACGGAAAGTCCGAGTATCTATAGCCAAGCATTGAAAAGACAACTTGACAGTATCCACATGCCTGCTAACACTGCCCTACTTCAGTATGTCGATGATCTATTGATCACCGCCCGAAGTGAACAAGAATGTGAACAAGCATCTCTGACAGTCCTATATTTTCTGGCCGACAAGGGACACAAAGTGTCTCCTTCGAAGCTGCAATTCTGTGTTCAGCAAGTTGTGTACCTTGGTCACTTGCTGTCCAAGAGGGGGAGACAGCTTACACCTGACCGCATCCAGTTAATTGTACATATGCCACAGCCCAAGACACAAAAAGAAGTACGGGCCTTTATAGGCCTCACCTCTTACTGCAGACAATGGATCCCTCAGTACGCATATCTAGCCAAGCCCCTTATACAGTTGACAACCCAGGAGGCAGCGTCATCGACTGTCCTCCCTTAGACTCAGGAACATACACAAGCTTTTGACGACTTGAAGAAAGCCTTATGTCAAGCACCAGTTTTAGCGACACCATGTTACAGCAAGCCTTTTACACTTTTTGTCACAGAACGCGAAGGTACTGCATTATCAGTACTCACCCAAGATCAAGCAGGTTCACACAAACCATGTGCTTATTTTTCCAGTACATTAGATCCAGCAGCCCAGGCTTTGCCTGCTTGTTTGAAATCTGTAGCAGCAACAGCTCTAGCAATCAGACAAAGTGATTCCATAGTATTAGGACACCAATTGACAGTACAGGTTCCACATTCCGTGGAAGTTCTTTTAAACCGTACACAGACTCAGCACTTGACTATAGCACGACTGACAGGGTATGAATTGACATTGTTCCAGCCACACATAGAAATCAGACGCTGCAACACACTGAATCCTGCTACACTTTTACCGTTAAGTACAACAGACCCTATGGCACATGACTGTGTGGAAGTCATTAACACTTCTTCAGTGACCGCTTGCGCGGAGAAACAATTCTGGCCGAGGATATAGGCGGGGCGGAGGTTCTAGGTGTTAAACTCAGGCTGGGGACAGATTGTCTAACTATCCTGGTAGTCTACCGTCCTCCTTGGGCCTCGCCGGAGTTTCCGGATTTATTTCTGAAACTGGTACAGGACATGCGCTCGAGGTTCGATAATTTAGTCATCTTGGGAGACTTTAATTATCACTGGGAGCTCACCCCAAGAGAAGGGCAGGCTGGACATATTGACGAGGTACTGTCCTCGCTAGGTTTAACTCAGCAGGTAAGGGGACCGACACATGTGAAAGGTCACATGCTCGACCTAGTTTGGTCGTCAATACCGGTACAGGGATCGACAACCTCACAACCGTGTGTCTGGTCAGACCATTACTTACTGAAGGGTGCCCTCTTGATGAACCTGCTCAAATCGAAACCAGCAGTAGGTCAGAGGCTGGTGAGGAAATGGAAAAACATCAATGGTGATAAGATGGTGGCACATCTGTCAGCAAATTATCCTCAGACCCGGTTAGTTGATAATCCTGATGCCCTCTGTGATAACCTAGAGGAGAGGCTTCGTAGCGCGGTCGACCATGTGGCGCCAGCACGCAGGGTCAATCTAGCGAATAGAGGACGGAGGTCCCCTTGGTATAACGACGCCCTAAGGGAGAAAAAGAGGGTCGTGCGCAAGACGGAGAGAGCCTGGCGTAAAGCCTATGATACGAAGGCGAGAAGCGTCTATCTGCTTGAACTAGCGAATTATAAGCAGGCAATTACAGCTAGGAAGGCAGAATTCTATGAAGAAAGGATCATCACAGCGACAAACCCTCAAAAAGAAGTTTTCCGAGTCCTAAATGAACCTAAAAAAGTGAAAGAACAGAGGCCGGAGTTCACTCTAGAGGACTGCCAGAGATTTCAGAATTTTTTCACCAGCAAAATTGCGGATCTTAATTCGGAAATTGCCTGTACCCCCATACATGCTTGCCCTCCACTGGCCACGTTGGCCAAAAAGCCGGTGGCTAGACCTCTGGAGCTTCTTCCCCCCATTATGAAGGAGGACCTGCCCAGGCTTATCGGGAGAGTGAAGTCGGGTTCCCAGGCAGACCCTTGTCCCCCTGACGTTTTCAAACTGGCCATGCCAGGAATAGAAGAGGAGGTATCGAATCTCTTGAACTCCTCTCTAGCATTAGGAAAGGTTCCTAATGCCTTTAAGGAAGCAAGGTTGATCCCTCTGCTGAAAAAGCCTGGGGCAGATGTGAAATGCCTAAAAAATTTTAGGCCTATCTCCCAGATCCCTTTCCTGGCCAAGGTGTTGGAACAGCACGTTCTGGCCGCCCTCTCGGACCATCTAGAAGGGAATGGCCTGCTGGAACCAAACCAATCAGGGTTCCGTGCAAACCACAGCACGGAACTGGTCATGCTGTCAATCATAGACGAGCTCCGAACTAGGGCAGATAAGAGGATACCCGGCGCCCTGGTGCTGTTAGACCTCTCCGCGGCGTTTGACACCGTCAGTCACAAACAACTGTTGACGCGGATGAGAGACTTCGGCATCCGGGGCACAGCCCATGCCTGGTTTGCTTCTTTCTTACAAGGGAGAATACAAAGAGTTCAGTTGGGAGAATTACTCTCCACGGCATCACCAATCTCTTGTGGAGTGCCACAGGGGTCGGCTTTGTCGCCCCTGTTATTTAATATATACCTTCAACCACTGATTGGACTCCTGAATCAGATGGATTGTCAGGTATATAACTACGCCGATGACACCCAAATCATTATCCAAATGGATGATGGGGCACCAGCTAATCTGCAAGCCATCTTGAAGCAGACAGCTAACTGGATGTCACTGAATTCTTTAAAAATCAATCCGGAGAAAACGGAAGTTCTACCTGTTACCATCGCCGGCAACCCATGGCATGATGGATTTTGGCCGAGGGAACTTGGACCGCCCCCGGAGCCGGCAGTGGCTGTAAAAAGCCTTGGCATTTATGTGGATGACAAGCTCTCCATGCGGGAACAGGTCACCACGGTGGTAGGAACTTGTGTTGGCATGTTGCGTCAACTTAGGAAGATCGCGCCATTACTGTCCCATTCTACCCTGCGAAGGGCGGTCTCTGCTATGATCCTGGCAAGACTGGATTATGGTAACTCGCTCTATTTGGGCTTACCTCAAAAACTCCTGGACAAACTGCAGATGGTGATGAATGATGCCGCCAGGCTCATTCACAAGAAACCCAGGAGCACGCATGTGTCCCCACTCATGCGTGAGTTACATTGGCTCCCAGTAAGGCAGAGGGTGCTTTTTAAAGGGTTATGCATTGCACATAAATCCCTTTATGGTAAGGCACCAAGTTACATCAAGACCCGCCTGACCCCATACACACCGTCCAGGGTGTTAAGATCTGCCGAAGCAACTATGCTCACGCAACCCCGGTTCAGATTGGCGACAGTGGGCGGTCGTGCCATCTCCAATACCCTTCCAGGGGTCTGGAACAGTCTACCGGTGGACTTGCGCAAAGAACCCAATTTGCTGACCTTTCGGAAGAGGCTGAAGACGGTTCTGTTCCAGAAAGCTTGGGGAGGGCTATAAATCGCCTGTAGTGTTTCTTTTGGTTCCTGTGGTGTTTACTGGACAAGCGCTTAGAGACCCCGGGGTTATATAGCGCTATATAAATCGAAATAAATAAATAAATAAATAAATAAATAAAGCCCAGACAAGACTTGACAGATATCGCATTACCAGATCCAGACCTGACACTTTATGTGGATGGTTCATGTATGAGAACAAGTACAGGAGAGTTAGTGGCCGCGTATGCAGTGACCCCTGAAACTGAAGTCATAGAAACACATCGTATTGACACCCTGTCTGCCCAAGCAGCAGAGCTCATTGCTCTGACCCAAGCCTGTATTCGAGCCAAGAACAAGAAAGTTAACATATACACAGATTCCCGTTATGCATTCGGAGTTGTACACGACTTCGGAGTCCTTTGGCAAGAGAGAGGTTTTTTAACTTCACACGGGGCCAAGATACAGCACGGTCCCCTCATTCAAGCTCTGTTAGAAGCAATACATTTGCCTACAGCAATAGCCATCATGAAGTGTAAAGCCCATACGAAAGTCACCGACACCATTTCCCAGGGTAACGACCTGGCAGATCGAACAGCCAAGCATACAGCACAGACTCATACTGATATGACAAAGACAGTAGTTCCAACACATTGCATGACAGTTAGGGATCCCGCCCTAGATGTAATTGACATACAGACACATGCTACCCCAGACAAAATCAAGAAATGGACAGAACTAGGAGGGATCCAGACAGAACAGGGATGGATGACGAAGGGAAAAGCCACATGGTTTCTCCCCGACTCTATGGTTCAAGTTATCATTAATACAGCACATAGTCCTGCACATTTAGGAGAAAAGGCCATGTTAGACAGTATTCAAAACCTTTGGTTCAATAAGCATTTACGAGCAGCAGCAAAACAGAAAGTGCGTACCTGCATGATCTGTTGTCAGTTCAATCCAGGCAAAGGCATTTCCGTAGCGCAAGGTGGATTTCATCCTCCTGATCACCCTTTTGAAGTCCTCCAGATGGATTATATCCAGATGGACCGATGTAGAGGATTCAAATATGTCCTTGTAGTTGTATGTGCCCTTTCCCGATGGACAGAAGCATATCCAGTCCCAGATTACACTGCCCCGACCACTGCCAAGCAGTTGGTACGTGAATTTTTCCCGAGGTATGGTTTGCCTCGTGTCGTGTATTCAGATAACGGACAGCCATTCTCGTCCGAGCTCATGAAGTAGGTTTCCCTTCTGTTAGGTTATCAATGGAAGTTCCACTGTGTTCGGCATCCCGAAGCAGCTGGATTAGTAGAGAGACACAATCAGACTCTGAAAACACGTCTTGCCAAGGTCTGTGCAGAAAAAGGAGTAGACTGGATAGTAGCCCTTCCAGTTGCTCTCTTTTATATGCGAATGGTAGCCCATTCTAGGACAGGGCTATCCCCGTATGAGGTGGTTTTTGGCCGGCCACCGAATATGTGGGGGACGCCTCTGCCCCGTAAATTAACCGATGTTGACAGTAATATGCTGACAGATTACCTTGCTTCCTTGATGTCTGCACTACAATCATGTCGTTCACAGGTCGCAGCAGCCTTTCCAGACAACACCGAGGTGAAGCCACACAAGATCGTCCCTGGTGACTACGTGTATGTTCGTAATTTTGAACGGTCGAGCCCTCTGGAGCCCCGTTGGAAGGAGCCGAAGATCGTTTTAATGACCACAAGGACTGCTGTGAAACTAGAGGGCAGGAAAAACTGGCTCCACTCGAGCCATGTGAAAAAATGCTATGGACTTCCGCCAAAATCTGATTCCCAGGACTGCCGCATTCCAATCATTGATACTAAACTCCCCCTGGTAGAGAAAACTCCGTTCCAGGAGTACCGATCAAAGTTGAGGTCTAGTAAGTCAGACAGTTTAATTGTTTAAGTCCCCCCCTGGGTGAAGTGGTTAGACAGGTTCCTGACATGTATAAGCTAGACCCCAATAGAGAGTGAGATAGACAGGAGATCAAGAAACAGAAATATTGCAAGAATCTCCGTAGTAGATGTATTGTTACTTTAATTATCATGTTTTTTCTGAGTCTTACGATTATATGCCTAAGCTATGTTTTACATGTATATCTTCCTATTCAAGCACATTCTTCTTTCAATGACACTGCAGACCACACCTTTAGTGATCTGCCCCCGCACGAACTTTCTTATCGACTTGCGCGTCGCAACAATTCATTCATCCGTATGTTACATCATTCCCATCAGACCAGCAATGCCACCAATTGCTGGGTATGTGGCCGACTCCCTCCCTACCAGAAAATGACGGGAGCCTTGCCTCTTTTTCCTTACCCGTTTACACATAATGGTTCATGTGGTGCATGGTTTACATTAATGTCCTCGTTAGATAGTAAGTCCCAAGTTTCCCAAGGTAATTGGATTTGGGGAGACCTGAATACAGTTATGCATAAGGCATGTTTCCCTGACAAGGAGGGTCTTCCCCAAATGACAGGTACCGATCTAGAAAACGAAGTGTATGGATTAGATAATTTTACACTTAACCTCATGATTTTGAATGTCCAGTCAGAAACTAGTTTGAACTTACCCTCAATATCAGTTTTGCCAGTGAAGGGTGATCTATGCGTTAGAAAGAATGGTTCAGTACATCTAGGACACAGCGATTGTAATACAGTTATTAAATTCAGTGATAAGGGCAAGTCTACATTCAAAGCTTCCCGACATTCCTATTTCATTTGTGGCCATACAGCTTATATAAGTTTACCTCCAGACTGGGATGGTACTTGTTACATTGCATTCCTACTGCCACCTGTTTTTCTAGCCCCACCAGATTACCATAGAAATTCTCATCTCATTCATGTTAGACCCAAGAGAGATCTCCCGATTGTCGATTACACTGAAACGACATGGGAACAATACACAGATTTCAATAAAGGATTTTTTCCTTATCTAGGAACTGTCTCAAATAGTAAACTGATACGTAGATTGACCAGAACCCTTGAAGCAGTAATAAATGAAACTACTTTTGCCCTAGGTAACTTAACCGACGAACAGTCTGCTATGAGACTTGTCGTTCTTCAAAATCGTCTCGTCCTTGACGTCATCCTGGCAGATAGGGGCGGGGCTTGTAGAGTCATCGGATCCAGTTGTTGTGTTTTCATTCCAAATAACGCACCGTCAGTATATAGAGCCATAACTCGGCTCCACACGTTTGCAAGTCAGATACACCAGAATCCAGGCACCTGGACCTGGTCCAGTTGGCTCTGGAGCGTGTTATCAGCCTTTGGATGGAAAGTCCTATCCTTCCTTGGAATAGCCCTACTCATAGTATTTAGTTGTTG
Source organism: Lissotriton vulgaris (assembly GCF_964263255.1). Lineage (NCBI taxonomy): Eukaryota > Metazoa > Chordata > Amphibia > Caudata > Salamandridae > Lissotriton > Lissotriton vulgaris. Next base: position 955,288,582 of record NC_141689.1, on the reverse strand, counting down.
CCTATGTCTACAATGTGGGCCAGCGATTTGTGGCCTGTGTGCCACATCATGTATTCCCCATCCAAGTCCACGTTCCAAATCCCGAATGAAAAAAGATGAGCAAATGATGTTATATGAACAGATAGATGGACTCATGAAGATTGATATATCCTGAAGGGTCCGTAGGGGACAAGGAGGGAATGAGGTAATTGAAATTTTTATGGTCAAGTGTGTCCCCTAACGTGTACCCCAACGGCTCCATGTACGTGCTTCAAGTACATGTAATTTCCCTCCATGACCGAATATGAAGACGCAAATACATTTGCGTCCAACGTTAACATGTCCTCTTTCAGATCCACCATGAATGGATCGATAATTCAGTTCCTAACCATACCATGCCAACGTCTTTACATGGTACACTTTTGCGAATTTCCTGGCTCTGCCGAGCTAGGCCCTGATTTCTGTCTCCGAGCCCTTTCTGCTTTCTGCCTCCTGCCTTTGAAAGCTGCAGCATGGACGCGTATCCCTGACCTCTGCCTTACTTCCTGCCAAGCGAAGCGGTGCCTGGCTCAACCTGGCCTGCCTGCCAAGACCGTATTTTGCCTTCAAGTTATCTGTCAGCCTCCTCGAAAATACATTCCTGTCTAGTGATTTAGGTAAACATCTCCCCGGCTGCAGAGTAAAGAGCAAGCCTTCCTGTCTCCATGCAAGTAATTTACAGTTCCCGTTGCCATAGTAGGCCCATGCCCCTGCACGTAGACACGTAGACACATATGCACGCACTAGCATTCAGTATAGAATAGCCTCTGCCCGAGAGACCTTTTACTCCAGATAAGACATCCTCCAAACATAAGATACTAGATATGTTATAGGTCCAGGTCGTTCTGACATCCCAGACTTCTGTCTCCTCTACTAGTGTTAAAGTTCTCCCCAGTTACACGACTATGTCACGTCATGCTAGCTGCGCGCGCATCCGCACTTTCTGCTGATCCTGCAACTTTCTCTATGCACCCACCCACATGTGATGATTCTTGTGACGTTTCTCTGACATGTACAGTGCACGCCTCCGTGTACGCCTATTACACGCCTTCTTTCACGCCTCTTGTTACGCACATGTGTTCTTATCTTCTGTTGTTCACCTGTTACGCCTACTGTATTGGATTCAATTATGTTACTTTACTTTATATAATGTGTAATGTTAATAAAACGTTGACTGTCCCTTCCCGAACCCTAGTGGTGACGGAACATGATCTCCAACCTCGAGGTTTTTCCATTAAAACCCGTAAGACTCAGATACCACGGACTCTGCCTCTCATTTTTATGAGCTGTCTTGTAATGATAATTATACGGAAAAATTGATTAGGTAGAAACTATTTACCACACACTTCCAAAATGTTCTTGTTTCTAACTTCAATCTGCCAGGGGCATGCTGCTGCTGGGGCTCAGGGGAATCCCTGGGCCCTGCCCAGCTCCTGGACATTTGATGGACTGCTGGGGGACTCTTTCAAGAATGTGGGGTGGGTTATTTAGAAGATCGAATTGCCATCGCCCCCCTCTTAAAGTGGATCACGGTATGGTTAAACCCAGAGGTTGAGGTTAACCATGAGATCCTGATGGATTGCCTTAGACTAGTACATTGTTAAGTTATGTGAGAAATATTGCAGTCTCATTGGGACGGCCAGAATTATTTGAGGAGCCATCTAAACTGGTTAAAGAAGATATAAAATGGGTCAAGACTAATTTTAAACTACATAGAGAGATGGAAAGAGAGGGCTCCGAGTTGACTAAGCCATCTGTGAGAGCCCACCAGTTAGTCGTAACATCGGATAATGACCTAGAATTATATCTGAAAGTTGTTAACAATGCCAATCATAGATATTTATTAACAAAGTTTAGATTAAATAAAATTCATCTACTCATATCTGGGAGCCCATGGTGGACTAAGGATATAGACTTGAAATTATGTACTTGTGATGGCTTTTCAATAATGGATACTGTCCACTTTATGTTCTTTTGTGGTTACTTTAAGGAGTTACGGAAAAAGTTTATTGTACCGCTACTAAAGGACAAAGGGTTTAAACAAGTGAAACCTGCGCTTTTATATCTCCAACTGTTGTCCAACACGTGGGAAATTTTTAATGTTGCTACCTTTTGAAATATAGCCATGAGATTGAGGGAAAAATTAGTTTGTTTGAGATGATACCCTGGAATTTGTTAATTAATGAATTCTTGCTTTTAATCTAGATGAATTGCTCTTGTTTTAAAGTTTTTGTGATATATTGTTTCCCTGGCTAATGTATTGTTGCTTAATTACATTGTACTATGAATGTTTTTTCCCCTTTTTGTGACATGTATACTTTTGTGGTTTTTGTTATGAACCGAATAAAGTATTTTGACTGACTGACTGAGTTGTGAATATCGAAGTGCTAGAATATCGACTTGTGAATATCGAAATGGCATAATATTGATTGCAAGAATATTGTTGACGAGAATATCGTTGTTAATAATATTGATATTTATATTAGTGTTCTGTATCTAAGTATGTATGTTAAAAGTATGTGTTCTAATTTATTTGTATAAGTATAACCATTTTTTTAATGTATGTATGACATTTTTAGAAGAGATTAATTTTATGGTGATTACATTTTGCGTATTTTAGTTCTATAGGGGGTTGTGGCTTTATAGGGGTATTCACAACTCCATTGGCATCAAGCTGTTAGGCTCCAGGTAGATCACAGCCATAACGTGACTCAAACAAAAGTACTGCTTATGATAAGTGAGGAATGTAAGTTGGGCCCATCTGGAAGTGAAAATAAGAGTCTGTTAAAGCTTTTTCTAAAATGTGCAATTTCAGGTGACAAGTAATTTGCGACTATCCCGCCCAATCAATGTCCCCCTGCAAGTCTGCTCTCCCGACAGTTTTCGCAGAGCACAGGTCACTGTGATGCAATTGGTTATTTTCCTTCAAGAATAAAGAATTGGGGGGCATATTACCAAGCAATAGCGATAATTATCGCTATTGCTTGGTTAGAGACAAAAATTTACCGCTGAGCTGCGGCGATTTTTACCGCAAAAAAACCTTGGTATTACCAAGGTTTATAGCAAATGCGATAAAAATCGCCGCAAAGCATGAATATCTCTGAAAAGTCAGCGATATTCATGCATTACCGAGCTAATGCTCTTAGCCATGTTATCCACCTCCCATTGGATAACATGGCTAAGAACTGCTCAGGGCAGGTGTTAGCTTTTGGAGATATTCGCGCTTAGCGCGAATATCTCCAAAAGTTGGTAATAGGAGATAGCGATGTTAGCGACTGTTTTCAGTTGCTAACATCTTGGCACGCCCACTTTACATGTCATTAGTGATAAATATCACTGACATGCAAAGTGGGGCCCAAGATGGTCGCTATCTCCTACTAGCTGTCGCTAACTGGTGTTAGCGACAGCTAGGTAATAGGGAGATAATTTTATCTCCGCTTTCTTGGCTTTTAAAGCCAAAAAAGCGGAGATAAACCCCCTTGATAATATGCCCCAACGTTTTTTCGTCGTGATCCTAATGTAACTTTCTGAAGGACGCTTTCTGTGGAAGCTTCAATACAAACATGCTAGCACTCTAGCGTTTGAGTCTTTTTTTCAGTAGAATTTGTATTTTGTTGTACATTTCTGTACTGCTGTTGCTGTTTTAGTCAATGGAAGCTTTTCTCTACCTTTCAAATTGGTTAGTGCTGAAATAATTTTACTGACAATCGTGATCCTAATTTGTCCAAAATGTGTTAGCACTAATCATGCCATGCTGAATTTGCAGTTTTTACTTATTTCCTATTTGTAAAATGTGTACAAAATCCCCTGGTGTTGGGGGTTGACCAGAAGATGACTTTTGTTCCTTTTGGTTGTGAATATCGAAGTGCCAGAATATCGAGTTGTGAATATCGAAGTGGCATAATATCGATGGCAAGAATATCCTTGACCAGAATATCGACTTCCAAGTAAGAAATATTGTTTTCCGTAATATCGAATTCAGTAATATCTTTTGTAAAAATATTGTTGTTAATAATATTGATATTTATATTAGTGTTGTGTATTTTAGTATGTGTGTTAAAAGTATGTGTTCTATTTTTTTGTATCAGTATATCTGTTTTTTTGTATGTATGTGTGACATTTTTAGAAGTTATTAATTTTATGTTAATTAAATTTTGCGTATTTTAGGTCTGTAGTGGGTTGTGGGTTAATAGGGGAATAGGGTGGGAAGTGATTTAATTATAATAAAGTAAAGAATACTTTTTATTTATTATTAGTATTTATAATTAATGTTTAATGGGTTATCAAATGTAATTAATTAATAAATATGTTAATTGTGTTATTTTTTTAGGAGTGGAGTGTGGGTTTATAGGGGGATAGGGTGGGAAGTAATTTATTTTGAATAAAGTCATTAATAATTTTTATTTATTAGTATTTATTTTATATTTCAATTGTATAGTGCTGTTTGAGGTAATTCATTTATTATTAATTAATTATGTGTTGCATGTTAATTATATTTAAATAATTGGTAATTATGTTAATTGTGTTAATTATGTAGGAGTTGTTTGTGCGTTTATAGGGGAATATGGTGTGGAGTAATTTATTTAAAAATCTTTATTAAATAATTTTTGGATTATAATAAATGTATATTAAATATAGTTATTTGTTTGTAAACTGTTTTTTTTTACTTTCATAAATTAATGTTTGTAGTTATTTTTTTGTACTTTTTAACATTAAAATATTTTTCTACCTTTTGTAAATTTTTTTATACGTTTTTTATTTTTGTGTTAATCGAATTTTTTGTATTGTAGTTGGTATTTTGTTTCTTTTTTATTGTAATTAAAATTTTTGGGAAATATTAATTTTAATCCTCTGCTATCCAACACTTTCCCTACTGTTGCACTCTCTGGAGTGGGAATAGTAATGTTTACCTTTCGCTATCCAACACTTTCCCTACTGCTGCACTCTCTGGAGTAGGAATAGTAATTTTTACCCTTTGCTATCCAACATTTTCCCTACTATTGCACTCACTGGAGTGGGAATAGTATTTTTTTCCCCTCGCTATCCAACACTTTCCCTACTGTTGCACTCTACTGAGTGGGAATAGTAATTTTTACACCTACTCTATCCAACACTTTCCCTACTGTTGCACTCACTGGAGTGGGAAAAGTAATTTTTACCCCTCCGCTATCCAACACTTTCCCTACTGTTGCACTCTCTGGAGTGGGAATAGTAATTTTTACCCCTCCTCTATCCAACACTTTCCCTACTGTTGCACTCACTGGAGTGGGAACAGTAATTTTTACCCCTCCACTATCCAACACTTTCTCTACTGTTGCACTCACTGGAGTGGGAATAGTAATTTTTACCCCTCCACAATCCAACACTTTCCCTACTGTTGCTCTCTCTGGAGTGGCAATAGTACATTTTCCCCTTTGCTATCCAACAACTTTCCCTACTGTTGCACTCTCTGGAGTGGGAATAGTAATTTTTACCCCTCCGCCACCCAACAGTTTCCCTACTGTTGCACTCACTGGAGTGGGAATAGTAATTTTTACACCTACGCTATCCAACACTTTCCCTACTGTTGCACTCTCTGGAGTGGGAATAGTAAATTTTACCCTGTGCTATCCAACACGTGTCCTACTGTTGCACTCACTGGAGTGGGAATAGTAATACTTTCACCTACGCTATCCAACACTTTATCTATTGTTGCACCCTCTGGTGTGGGAATAGTAATTTTTTCCCCTCCGCTATTCAACAGTTTCCCTACTGTTACACTCACTTTAGTGGGAATAGTAATGTTTACCCCTACGCTATCCAACACTTTTCTTACTGTTGCCGTAATTGCAGTGGGAATAGTAAAATTTGTACCCTTACGCTAGTCAATAATTTTCTTTCTGTTGCACTCAATGGAGTGCAAATGTAAGTTTAAAAATGTATAAATATTTTAGTATTTTATTTTTATAATATAATGTTTTTATTATTATATTTTATATTATAAATGTATGTGTATATTTATATATATATTATAGTTAATTTTTTATATATTTTTTATATTTTAAAACAAATTAAATTTATTAGTTTATTAATTACTAGCTTTCCCGTCGCGCGTTGCTGCGATCTCAGATGAAAGGAAATTTAACGAAACTTGTTATGATAACATTCAATTTGCATTGTGTCATTTTTATTGAAACTTATTAATTTTAATATGGAAAACATTTTAAAGTGTTGTTTTAATTCTGTTTATTATTCGAGTGCTTGTGGATACACAGTATTTTTTGTTTTTCCGTCTGATGCGTACACAAATAAATCAGAAGGTTTTCCAAAGCGTGCTGGCCACATATAGTTGTCCATGTGAGAAGCACGGATTCTCCAAAACTAGTCCACACACTTGCAGCGATTGTCCTTGTGCTTTGTTGATGTTCATTGCAAAAGCAAGTCGCACTGGAAACTGTAAACGTTCATTATTGGAAAGATTATGAGGGCCCTGAGGGGCCGTGGGGCCAACATTTAACACATTTTTCTTTTGTTTTTGCCAGAAACCTTTGCGGGAGTGTACTCAACAACTTTTAACCAATTTTCTTTTTTATTTGTTTTGCCAGAAACCTTCGCGGGAGTGTACTCAACAACTTCCTAAAGTTTCATGCCGATCGGATGAATGGTGTAGTAATGCATAAAGGACAAACAGACATACTTTCGTTTTTATATATATAGGTTTTAAAGTAAATATGCATTTATATATCACATTTTATATATGTACGCTTAAGTTTTTTTAAATTACATTTGTTTATGATATATTTTTTAATGTATATTATATCTCAGTAAATGTTTTTGTTAATTTTATAACATAATTGTTTAACATTATTTTTTATAGATTAAAAAACTATATTTTGGACATCAATATTTTTTACATCTATATATTTTTTTCAATATTTTTGTCATTTACATTTTAAAGATAGGATGTAGATATTTTGACTATCTATATTTTTACATCGATATTTGTGTACATAGATATTTTTGTCTTGGATATTATGTCAGTGATTCGTCCGATTACTTAGACTTTTCCTTTTCCTCATAGGATTTTGTCCAGTTAGAGAGAGTTTTTCCTTTTCCCTTCTAGGATCTCTGTTTGTACCTCTAATGATTTTATTACCTGATAAGACTTAGAATAATTTAGATTTCTGACTGTGTACTCTGAGCCTTCATGGCATTGACTGCATTTCTCTATACTACCTATTTTGAGATTTTTGTAGTGCAACGTTTTAACTTTAATTGATCTAGAACTTAGTTATTGAATGGTCCCTGTCACTATTTAATTTATTCTGCTAATTTGCTGGACCTGATGTCAAGCACTTTGGTGACTCTCATCGCAAGGGTGCAGGAACAGAGCCGCCGGAGGTAAATGTTGAGGTGATCAAAATAGCTGGGCTCAGTGAAATATTGGGGTTCAGGTCCTTACAAATTCAGTTGCAGAGGATGGTTGTGTAAGAGCACCTATCTTTGCTAGGAATCCCTTAAAAAAAATTCCCATGATTTACTGGTCTTTAATTCCCAGTCTGAAGAAGAAGAGAGAGTTTTGGAATTCTGCCAAAAGTCCGATGCTGGATACTCCAGATTAGTGACTAGCTGTGTGTCCCTGAATGATTTGGAGTGTAAGTATGAATAGGGAGAAAATATTTTGTGTATGTGTTTTGTGAGATGGATTTCTTTTTCTGTTGTGAGTTGTTTGTGTATGCAATGATGATTTTGGGTTCAGTTGGTGGATTGATCACTGTGGTACTGATGTAATATTTGTATTTTTGTAAACGCATTAAAGGATTATTTGAAGTTTATTGGTTGTTTTGGTTGTCAGATTCGTAGAAATCCAAGATCTCAAGATATATTGATTTTACATGTCTGTAATAGTGGTTTACAGAGCAAGGCACTGCTTACATATTGATAGGAATTCCGAACTAATTAGTTTCCCTTTTCCAGGGTATGTGTTTTATTTGTGTTGGACATGCCTGCTCTTGAGTGCACGGGAGCAAGCCCATTGACTAGGGTAGATTACAGCTGGAGCGGAGTCAGTCTAGTGTGAATTTAAAAATATTGTGAATTGTTCTTTGGTTTTCCATTCTTCAATTTTGGATTTGTTCTTGTTTCTGAAGTTTCACATTTTGCAGTTGAGTTATAATACTTGAACATTTACTTTTCTTTCCTTTCCAGGGTAAACAGACAAGGGTTTTTTAGTTTATTGGCTTTAAAGAGGTTTTGTGATAAACCATCCTATGATTGGTTGATCAGCAATGGAGCTGGACTGGGATTAGTGATACATCATCACAAAGCACTGCACATCATCACAAAGCACTGCTCTGATTGGTTGGTTACTGATGAATCTGCATTGTGATAGGTTGACGTTTGACAGAACTGCTTTGTGATAGGTTATTGTTCACTAGTTCGTTTGTTGTGATCTTGAGTTGATTTTTTCTGTTTAGCAGAAATAAGAGGATTTTGTTTAGTGAAGCATAGGGTTACTGTGTTACCCAGGGAGGGTCAGAAATTAACAACAGAAGAAACTCCAGCCTACGAGATGATAGAAAGAATTGGGTACTACACGTGTACCTGGATTTCAGATTGGAATAGTTATACTGCACATGGTGAAGTTTTAAAATTTCCTTTGAAGGGTACTTTTAATGATAGAAAGTTAGATTTCTTGAAACAAACTATATATGATATGAATCAGATGCAAACGCCTACACAATTTGAGGCGCTTACTAAATGTGATTGCATGGCGACAGAGAAAGAGAGAACGAAAGCAACAAAGCAGGTGAAAAATTCATTTAAGCATTGACTTGAGAGCAAAATGGATTGGCAGGAAAAAAGTTGGGGCGAGGATATGGATGAATGTCTTAAGAAATTCCCTGCAATAATTACTTACAATAATTACAAAGATACACAAATAAAAAATAAACACAAGTATATAATTCTGACGCTAACTTTATGAGTGAGCCATATATAAAGATAGAGTGACAAATACAACTCCTGCCACTGAGGGAGTCGACACAGGTGATAAGGTAGATAGTTCAGTGGTGCAAGCTTCTACTGGAGTAGCAAAGAGTAAACCAGCAGAATTAGCGTTGACAGTGTTACTTGGTACGAGCAGAGATATGCAATCTGAAACCCATATTCAAGCTGCTACACCTGTAGGAATAGTGATGGTTGAGAAGCCTCCTAAAGAAATTATAACTGCCATTTTAAATATAGGATTTGGTGAGATGCTGCAGGGCAATGTGAACTTGAATACTTTTTTAACTTACAATACTGATGTGATGTGATATTTGATTAAAGAAGGAGCCAGATGTACAAATGAAGCACACAATAAATTAGAAGAATTAGCTGATAAATTAGAGATTTACATCAGTAAAAGGAAAAAAGTTAAACAAAACAAAAAGATGCACTTGACACATGATGAAATCAAACAAATGGGGTTATTACTCTAAGAGCTCATACTAAAGATTTACTAGAGAAACTCAGGGATATGAGTAATTTGAAAAAATACAGAGAAAGATGGAAGAAATGGGCAGCAAATAAAATGAAATGAAAGGGGCTGAAGGTAAGGAAAGACGAGTTCCAATGGATTCAGAAGTTAGAACAGGGACAGTTTTGACATTTCCTCTGAGAGAGTTACCTGGGGGGGAGGGGAGGGAGGGATCTGGTGCTTGTGCTATGACTCAAGTTGACCTATACGCATTTACACATAATGTTATCAAAGTTTCAAGAAGATCCAGCAAATCGGTATGATTAGGTACATAAACTCACACGTATTTCTCAGATTTTCATTTGGTATTTGAGATTGTGGTTCCTGGAGATTTGTGGCTGGAGCGTAAGGTTGTGGTTGGATGCCCGACACAAGAACCAGTTAGAATTGGTCCTAATAAGGCATCTGTTGGGGACATCAGACCGTGATTGACTATTTGAAAAAACAAGTTCCTGAAAAGGATATACATTGGCAAAAACTGTTGAGAACCTCACAAGAACCAAAACATTCAGAGCATTTCTTTTATGAGCTTTTTATGCATATTTGTAAGAAATACTGTGGAAATGAAAATCCCGAAAAAGATGGGGTTGGTAATCTGATCTGATCTAAGACCGAGTTGTCTCACTTGTTTAAAAAATGCTGTAGCATGATGACAGTGCTGGCTTCTTCGAGAATGTTATGGTAAATCACGCTGCTTGACACTCACTCACCTAGGTAGACAGACGACCGAGCTCATTACCAAAACAGAGCTCGTGCAGAAAGAAGCCAGTTTTAATTTTCTATAACGATCTTCGGAAATGTCACTAGAGGGCAGTGTTGCTCCGTTTCCTACAGCAACTGCTACTAGCCTCAAATGTTCCATTTAGTTTTGAGTTTTCATGCCTTTTTCTCATGAAATTGCCAGAGAAGGATGTCCCCCTCTGATTTGTTAATTCTGACAGGTAGTAATATACAGCTATAAACAGGAATCAGGTTAGCGGCCAGGAAACGTTGTGTAAACGGCATAGGTAGAATTACAACTGCTGTTCAAAATATTCATTCATTGTGCATTTTAGTATTGTGCTTTTCGGCTTCATAGATTCATAGGTAACTTCTAATGTAAAGATGTAATGTGCAAGAAATAACACCGCTCAATTGTTTGCTCTCAAAATACCACTTTAGAAAAAAAGGCATGATTTGCAAAAACTTAACCGAGGAAAAGGAAGTTGTCTTGTGAAAAAAACACCTGTTTGCAAAATAACCTGCCCAAATTCAATATTAAAATTATATATAGATAGATATATATAGATATATGTATATATGTATACACTGCATGTATCTGAATCCTCTAGGTAAACTATTTAAGTTAAACATTGTTTAAGTTAATAGATCTTGTCTTATTTAGAGTGGAAATCATTTGTAGGATCTGAGGGGCAGATGTATCAACCAAGTTTTTAGTCACAAACACTGTGAATCGCAAGAAAACTGTGTTTGCGACAAAAAAAATAGGAAATAGCTATGTATGAGAAATTGCAAGAATTGCGATTTCTTACATTGCGAGAACATGAATTCTGCGAATTATATTGCGATTTCTTAATTTGCGATGTTCCAAGTTTGCAAAAATCGCAAACTTGATATCGGAAATTGAGAAATTGCAATGATATGTATGAAAAATTAGCAAATTGCGAAATCGTGAAAATCACAATTTAAGAAATCGCAATTACCACCAAGTGCATGCAGGTGGTAACCAGGTGGAAGGTATAAAAAGCAACCCACAATGCAACTGAAACTTCCACAATCGCAGGACTATATGTGATAGCCAGGAGGCTGCGTATCCGTGCCCTTGCACAGAGGAGACTGAGACAGGAGCGTATATTCAGACTGCGCATCACGCTGTTACAGCAGACTGAAGAGGACATTCATGATAAGTACAGGCTGCACCCACACACCATCTTGGACCTCATTGATGAGCTGAAACCATTTTTGGAACACCCAACAGGCAGGACACAATCAATTCCCACCCATGTGCAGGTATTGTGCTCACTGCACCTTCTGGCCTCAGGGAGTTTCCAAGGAGTCATAGCAGAGGTTGGTGGGGTGTCACAGAGTGCTCTTTCGTGCTTTTTTCATGCCTTTTTGGATGCAATGCTGAACAGGCTAGGACATCACATTTTCTTTCGAAGCACCCAACAGGCATTACAAGAAACCAAACTTGACTTTTATCAAATTGCACGTTTCCACCATGTAATTACCTGCATTGATGGGACCCATCGCCATCACAGCGCCAGTAGCTACAGAATATGTCTTCAGAAACCGGAAATGCTACCATTCCCTGAATATCCAGATTGTGTGCAATGCTAAATACATCATCAATGACATTGTGGCAAAATACCCTGGCAGCACACATGACTCTTTCATTTTCCGACATAGTGGGATACATGGACGTCTGAGTGCTGGAGAGTTTGGAGAAGGATACCTACTAGGTAAATACATATCACACATCCATCCATCCATCCATTACTCATTTGGCAGAGGAACATTGACTTAATTTTCATTTCCATCCATGCAGGTGACAGTGCCTACGCAGTGCGAGACTTCACCCTAACGCCATATCTGAATCCAGCTAATGCAAGTGAGAGGAGGTACAACAGGGCACACCGGTCAACGCGTAGCGTCATAGAAAGCACATTTGCCATTTTGAAAAGCCTTTTCAGATGCATACATAAAAGTGGAGGGGCACTGCAGTACAGCCCTGAGGCATGCTGTAAAATAGTAACAAGCTGCGCAATGCTCCACAACATGGCAATGAGGAAAGGGACTGAAATTGAAGTGAGCAATTCAGACACATCGGATGATGATTGCACACCTCCCCCTGGAAGGGCAGCAGCAGGAGTAGGGGCAGCGGCTGGACCCCAGAGATGGTCTGAGATCACATGGAACTACTTTTAGGTAAGAAATGAATGTATTGTACCAAAATATGTATGTTACAGGTGCTGTGTTTATTGACACTTCACACACATTTTTGTTATCAGAACCCATAAAATGTTGCAACACAGTCATGGCACTGTTAAGTAAAGTAAAGAAAAAAACGTCAGGTTGGTTGCTTCACCATTTTAAACATTAGTGTCCTAAACCACTTCACTTCTTACGGTGGCGGCTGGGTGCAGGGCGGTGTTCAGACTGAGTACTCTCCATTTCGTGGCTACTAGCAGCACCATGTCTGGTACTGCGGCGTTGAGTTAGTGGTAATGTAGGAGTGTTACTGCTCCTGCTGGAGGTCTCTTCACTTTCTCCTGAGACCATTAGGGTGCTGCCACCAGAGTTGGCTGTTTGCAACAGTTACACAGCATTAGTGACTTGCTCTAGCCCCTTAGCAATGTCTTGGCTGCAGTGAGTCATCTGCATTTGCATGGTGATGCTGCGCCGTGTGAGGTTGCTTGTTGCTGTGCACAGGCGATTCATAGCCTTCGTATAACTGTGCATACATGCATGGGCACGATGCGCAGCCCTGTTTCTGGCACTTTTGGTGCGCTCAAGTGTAGTGCACAATTTTTCAATTGCATCTGCCATGGCCTTCATCCCATCACCTATGTTACGCTGATTTCTGTTCAAAATGCTCAGCTGCCTGTAAATTGACCGCAGTGCCTTATATTGCAGGCGCTGCACTTGAAGCATGTCCTGCTCCAGACCTGCAAATACAGTGCTCTCCTCTACATGGACACTACTACTCCTGGACAAGGACCTTTGGGCTTCATATGTGCGTGATCTTTGCTGGGGTTGCTGTTGTCCTCTGCTCTCACTTGGTTGCTGAGTGTCTTGACTATTGTCTCTGGCATCCCAGTGTTGTCCATGTCATCCTCCAAAGGAGGCAGAGGGGGCACATGTCTACCCTTCCTGCGCACTATTGGTGTTGTAATACATTCCTCGCTGCTTTCCCCTTCATTGCCGTAATCCACATTAATTTGGGAGTCCTCTCCCTCAGCAATGTCCCCTGGTGCCCTTGATTGTGCTGTGGATGGAAAGGGGGACATATGAGTTTGTGTTTTGTCATGCATTTTAGACCAAATACATTTTTCAAATTAGGAGTTCTATCAATCCTGACACTCTCATTTTGCCTTCAATGCAACCCACAATCTAAACATGTGTGTCATTGCTGTCATTGACAAAATATCCCTCATCATACTACAACTCCCATGATGCATTTGTATGTGTGTTTTAAGGAGTGGACCAGAGTCAAATATGTTTACTTAATGTCCCTCAATCTACACTGTGTGCATGCAATACCTAGCTGTTTCAATCTTTTTTGCCATGCATCTTACCTTGAGTACTGGAAGCAGGGTCAGAGCTGTCAATCTCAGCCACTCCACAAACACTCTCAGGCAGGAGAGTGGCCTCCACAAGCTCCTCATGTTGAAGTTCCTCCACTGGTCTTCTATGCCTCCTTCAACCTGGCTGCCATATCTCTTTTGATCTCTGGCACATGTCGTACCATCTTTTTCGCAGTTCATCTATGGTACGTGTGGTGACTCCAACTGCATTTACCTTTTGTTGTATTTCAAGTAAGATCTTCCGTTTCCTTTACTCTGGTACCTTCAAGGCTTTTTTTTTTTACCAAAAAGCAGTTCATAGCTGCGAAGCATTTCTTCTATTAACACCTCCAGCTCCTTTTCTGAAAATTTGTGCTTCCTTTATCTTTTTTCTGGCTCCATGCCCTCCTGTGGCCTCTGTGACTCCATTGCAGAGCTAGCAGTGCTGTGCAGCCTCCAAACACACTCCTAACTGCCACTGGGTGTGGCTCAGGCAAGCAGGTGCAGCTAATCACTCCCACCTCCTGGCTGTGATGTCATCAAGCTGCACCTGCATTGCAGATTTAAGGATTTGCGATTTCTTAAAGTGCAAATTTTACTATTAAGGAATCGCAAAACAGGGTTCTGCGATTTGTTTGCGACATTTAAGAAATCGTAAAAATGTTGAGATTATTTACATACATCCCGTTTTGCGAATCTGAAACTGCGGATCGCAAATGTTCACAATTTGAGATTTGCAAAACGGAATCTTGATACATCTGCCCCCCGAATGAATGAATTTTTGTAGTAGTTGTGTGAGACTTGGAATGAGGCGAGTGTACTTTCCGTGAGTGTGTATGGGACGTAGCTTCCATTGCTGAGCCTTTCTGCTCCCATCGGATGCAGCACAAATGTTTTTCTCTGCCCGTGCTCTAGCGAGCAAGGAAACAATGGTGTCCCGGAGGTTGGGCTCCCAGGAACACTGTCACTGAACCGGGCCCAATGGATGGGGTCCCTGGGCCATACCATGAGTCGGGGGACAGCCGCACGACCCCTCCACTACATTTTAAGAATGGCCCCTTCCCTATAGAGCAGCATAATTTCGATTCAATCTGAACACATCACAAATACGTGCACTTAGCACATGTTTCCTGTGTGACCTAGCGACAACTAAAATAAAGGTGTTGCACTTGACATCATTATTGAAGTGCAATCACTGTAGAATTAGAGAATTTATACATTTATACATACTCTGTGCCTTGACCATATTAAATGAGGTATTCTTTGGAGACTTGACGAATAAGCTCATTTACTTAGAATGGGTTTACTTTTGAAACGACAATGGAATTATGTAATGTGTGCACTAATGTGTCTCCTATATTTAATTTAAAATGTATTTCTTAGCCATACTTACACATGCGTATTGAAGATTTTACTGTATGCCACATGCAATTTGTATCTAATGTACTGACAAGTTATATTAATTTGTGTTTGAAAGTGCACACACATATTAAATGTGCACCATAAATTTAAAATTCTAAAATTGCCCTTAATGGACCTGTTTTCAATTCTGTAAAAAAAACAGTTTTTCATTGCTGCTTGCCATTGCAGGTACGTTCACATACATTGTTAGTTTGAGAATAGGTACAAAACTTTACTAGCAAGAGAGAAAGAGCCTGTGTTAGAATAAAATAGTTTTCGCTGTTTTGATAACGCACTTATTCATGTAAAAGTTAGCATTCGCAGCAACATTTTATGTTTGACCACCATTTTGAGTCATGATCGAAACTTATCCTTGCCATTCTGAGAAACGGCTTTTCATAAGTTTTGTTTCTTCAAGGTTGGGCCTTGCTTAGCTAATGAATAGACAGTTCTTATTGCTGCATACCTTTCTTGCTAGATAGAGGCCCTCTCCCACTAGTCTGGTGACGGAGCTGACTAGACAGCCTATGGACTTTTGAAACTGTGTAATGATAAGAGTGCTGAGATCATGTTCCTTGTACTCCATTGCTTAAGCTGTACCTGCTTAGAAAATTCCACTGTGGGCGTGTTTTGCTCAGCTATGAAATGTACTTAATGTGTCTTTATGCTTATCGATTTTAGTCCCGGGTGCAGCACTCCTAAGAGACTGGGCAGATTGGGTTCCACTCTGACTTTATCTGAATAAACGATCATTGCTTTGTATTCTCTCAAGTCTGACCGACTCTTCACTTGGTATGGAAGGCTGAGAGGTAGTCGTGAGTGACCCGGTGGCCCTATTTGGGCTATTTCCTTCACCTGAAGAGAAGACCTTGACCAACGATCATGGAGATCCATGACGTTAACTGAAGAGTCCTATCCAGCAATCTTATTCCATAGCTTGGTTGAGCAATGATAATGTCATTCCCATGTTCAGAGTAGGCCATTTCGTAAATGTTGCAGCTTACAAAGTGAGAATGGAATAGGACAATGGATCCCCTGATGACAGGAACAGAGGGGTGGCACCTGAGTGATTGTGGTGGAAATAACTGGAGTCTTACCTGGCTGAGATTGCTTCCACTTTTCCCTGGCCTTTCAGAGGTTTAGACCTCTCTGCCTAATTTCCTTTGACTCTTGCTGAGTATGGCTTAATTCAAAATTACCCTGACCCAAGAATACTCTTGACCCGGCTTTTCCAATGCTGATGTTTGGACTTTAAAATAGATAATTCTAGATTTAACTCATGTATAGAAGAGAGAACCAGAAACTCATCTGAGCACCAGATCTTGCTATTGGTCTTTTGTATTTCTGTGACTGAACCTCTAATTTGTCTACTACTGGTACTCCTAAACTTCTTTAGGTGATTGGGGTTACATGGTGCTAAGATTCGTGTACCTCAACCTGGTTGCAAATTTGTAATAAATCTTAACTATAGTCAATGAGTTCTTATTGTGTAGCCAAATGGGTTACACTGTTAATTGAATTTGATTGATGTAATGTTTTCTCACATCACCTCTCAGGCAGGAAAGAAAAGGTCCATCAGAGGATGAATGTTATGAGTATTGGACCAGAGCGCTGGATCACCTATATCATTTAACATGACCCTGATAGATGGGGTCTCCAAAGTCTTGAAATGACCCGGTGAGATGTCCACACACCTTATTCCCCTTTTTAAATTAATAAATCATGGGGGTAGGGTGTCCAGGGCCTAGGGAGAGGGGGCCACACCCCCCCACCATTCAAAACATGTAGCACCGCCCATCTGGCCTATCACAGGTTTTCATTTAAAAAAGGCGGGAGGCCACGTTTAAAAAAGATTTTTTTACAGCAGAGACTCTGCAACCTTACTGTAATTTTTTTTTAAATATATGTTTTGGTATGTAACCCCCAACCATGCCTAGTGGGGCAGGGTATACCTATCCAACCCCGTATGCTTTTTTATACCAATTTAGAGGACAGGGGCCTTAGTGCTAAATTGGCTGCAATTACATTTTTGTTGATGTGGTGGCAACCAATCAGATCATAGCTCTAGATTTGTAGGCTCTAGAGATCCTCTGCGGTGTGAAATATGCAGACATTTTGGACCTTATATTCTCCAAAACTACTGCATGATGTACACCAAAAAGCATGCTTTCCGGACCAAGAGTTAACTGTCTGCCAAATTTGGTACAATTCCATTTAGCCATTTTGGCTTTAGCTGTGTCTTAATTTTCCTGTGGAAAAATGCATCAGGAAATTGTGTTTGGGAACCCCCCTTTTTTCTCAGCATCTGCTTGAAGGATCACTTTGAAACTTTCCAGGAACGACCTGATGTGGATAAGACTCTTTTTTCAAAAGTTTCGTGAATATTCGTCAAATGGCAATAGAGTACTAAGCAAACTAAAAAATTGATTTCCTATGGAAATGTGGTCTTGATTATAACTTCCCAGTGGTGAAGGCGGCCAGGTAATATTCACTGAAAAAACTAAAATTAAAATGGCTTTAAAAAGAAGTTTTGAAATTATACCACTGAAATTCACCAGATAGAGTTTACTTTACTGCGCTAATTATAACCCCAAATTGCACTGATTACAACCTCACATATTACCACGCTCATGGCTAGTTAAATTAATTTTAAGGTTTTTTCTTAATGTTTTACTAACTTACGTGACTTTAACCTTTGTTTTTTTCTGTGAATTTCTGAGGTATTTTTTTAACGGAAGGTAGGAACTTATTCCTGTACCTAAGCGTAACATTACTTTTACCAAGCTCCCCACTAAGCACAGCTTTCGGCCATGCTCAGCAGGGGTTGGGCCATGGCCTGTCTTATGGCTAGGCCCTGTGCCCAATCCCCATAGATGGACAAACCCATCACAGATAGCATTTAGCCATGCATGGTGTTGCTTAATTTGTCCCCAGACTTTGCCTGTGGCGAGGCCCTCCACCCAACCCCTGCCACCACACCAGCTTCACCTATATGGTACTGCGGAACAATGCAAGCTTCACTTATTGAAGCTTGCCTGGTCCTGTGGTACAATAGGGTGCGGTTTGTGTATCAGTTTGCACTCGATTCCCACTGTGACTCAGGAGAGTGCTACACTGGGCCCCACAGGAGTACTGCTGTACCCCTGGCAATTTTTTGGGTCCCTTGTGGGGGATCCCTGTGGATCCCCCTCGAGAAGTGCCAGGGGGTTAGCGTATCACTACACAGCCTTACTGCAACCTGTGACGGTGTCATAAAACAAAAAATTGGGTGCCACACAGTTCTTCACAAATGCATAAAGCTTTCTTCCTTATCAGCCAATACAGGCCTCTTCACCTATTAAATGGCCTTAATCCGCTGCATTGGTAAGTGGGTGGCGGCAAGTGAGACTGTTTTTGTGTATTGACTTGACTCATTCTCCCCTGCGGCCCACACTGCATGTGAGGCATCACACGTTGAAAGATTTCCCATAACATTAGACATTCAGCAGTAAATATATCTTCAGTGTCAATGCCCCTGGTGCAATTGCATCATTTAAAACACAGGTTGCTTTCGTTCCAGCATATTCCTCCGCAATTTTTATGTCTAGGGGAACATATCTATATGGGGCAATCCCAATGATCTGCAGCAACAAAGGACCCATTGCCTCTCGAGAAAGAGAGTCTTCCCTGGAATATTTCTTTGTCAGGTAGCCGGAGATGGGCTTCCTTTTTATCTTTGCAACAAAAAAGGGAAGTATGAACTTTACCAGTAATCTGGCGTTTCAGATCAAATTCTCCTTGATGCCCACAATAGACATTCAGAACAAAGCACAAGGATTACTCTTAACAAGAACAATGATTCCTAAGAGTTAAAAATAATTTCCAAAATTATGATTGTCTCCTATGAGTTTTGGGTAGATTTTAAAGTAAAGCACTAGTGCATAAAATGGTTTTTGTAAGCACCCAATGAGCTATTTTAATGCAGGCTGCTGTGGTACAAGACAAAAACCTTTCATTGCATTTTTTCGGAACCAGGCACAACACTATATTTAGTAAACGACACCAAGCATTGAGCTCAGCATATACAGGCGCCCAATTTACACACATAAAATGTAGAAGTCTAGTTCATCATATAGTGTTTTTAAGTACTTCCACATTTGACTGAAACATGTAGTATACATAGGGAGAAAATGTAATGCCCAGGACACCATGGTCAGTTGTTGGAACCTTTATTAAAATGTTTTTCTACTGAATCCCCAACCTTCACAGCAGAAAACATGCCACATCTCTGCTTATATAGAGTGGAAACAAACATTTGTAAAAACAGCTGCCATGGTACATTCATTTGTAAAGCACATAACTCAACTCTCAACTGACAACAGGAAAGCTGGGTGGCAGCATTGTGACAATAAAAAGAAAAATATACAATTAAATGGATATACTATTATTTGTCAACACACTGTAAAGAATACAACCTGATTTAGCTACTTTTACATTGCTTTGCTTGCAGGAAAGATACAATTTAGAGTAGTAGTAGTACAGAACCCCATATTTCTTCTAGATAGCTTTCCTTTGGCAAGCGCCAGCCTTTATCGCTTTGGTAGTCATAGCTGAAGTGTAGAGCTCACTGTCATCAGTATGACACATTTTCTGGCAATATTCGGGGGAAAGAACATGTACATTTAACAGGCATAGAGCATTCTTTAGCCAATCTGTGGTGTTCATAGTGTAGCTGCAGTTAAGCAGGCATTGTCTCTTAATTGTTCGGGGGTAGTACTCCTTATTATTAACAATGAAATGATTGGCCTACACTAATATCAATGTGAAAATATAGACAACCATAATATTGACCACCCTATACTTGTAATTAAAAAAATTATTGAGTCTTTAAAAATATCTACAGTTAAAACCTTATCTAAAATTAAAATAAAGATTGACTCTTAAAATTAACATTATTAACTAATAAAATTGTCCCAAAAAATATTAAATATAATATATACAATATATGTTTAGAACAGTAGCTTTAATTTAAATGATTTTAACATTTTTAAAAGTTGCATTACTTTTAAAAATATATAGTTATACAATTAAAATCAATTTATCTTCAAATTATCTCTACAGTATATCTAATTTAAATTAAATTAAAAATAAATACAAACATATTATAACTCCTACAATAATATTCAAAATACACAACATAAATCAATTAAAATAATTTTTATAAACATCAATTTATCTTAAAATAAAATATAAATTAAATAGCTTAAAAAATGAATAGTTTTTAAAAGGCAAAAATACTAAATAATTATTTAAATCCATAAACACATAAAACAGATTATAATGCAGTTAAGTGTTTAAAAATTAGCAAATATTTGAAGGGGGATGTAGATCAACTATTCTGATCCTACACATAAAAAAATGGGTAAGAGTGGGACTTCGGGAGGTGTCATATATACAATTCCCACTCCAAGCAAGGCAACACTGGGAAAAGCGTTGGACCCTAGACAGGTCATAATTACTATTCCCATTCCAAACTGAGCAATGTTTGTGAAGATGTTGGACTGTTAGGGGACAGATTTACTAATCCCACTTCAAATTAAGCAATATTCAGAAAAGTTTGGACTCTGGAGGGGGTCAGGTCTACCATTCAGACACCAAACTAAGCAATATTGGAAAGCGCACTGGACGCCTGGAGGATAGAGGGGAGGGGGAGCATAAATTTGCCATTCGCACTCCAAACATATACAAATTTGTAAAATTGATCGACTCTGGAGGGTTCATATATTACTATTACCACTCCAAACTAAGCAACTTTGACAAAAGCATTGGAAGCTTGGGGGGAGACAGATTTACTATTCCCTCGCTAAACATGACAAAGTTAGGGAAAGCGTTGAACTCTGGAGGGGTGAGGTTTACTATTCTACCTTCAAATTAAGCAACAATGGGGAAAGTATTAGACTCTTGATGGGTCTTATTTACTATTTCCACTCCAAGCTAAGCCACACAGGGTAAAACGTTGGACTGTGGGGGGGGTCAAATATACCATTCCAACTCCAAAGGTCATGCATAGCATACCCAATCCAAACGAAAGAACATTATGGAAAGAATTGGATGTTGAAGGGCAAATATATTACTCCCACTTCAAACATAACACAATTGGGAAAACGTTACACTCCGGAAGAGTCGGATTTACTATTCCCACTCCAAACATAAGAAAATTGTGGAAAGAATTGAACACTAGAGCTGTTATATTTACTATTACCACTCATAGTGAGCAAAATTGGGGAAAGTGTTGGACTCTGGAGGAGTCACACTTACTATTCACACTTCAAGCTAATCAACAACAAACAAAAAAAAACAAAGGAAAAGATTAGATAAATAAATATAAGATTTAAAAAATGAGAGAAAATAATATTTAAAAAATACAATCTGCTACTGTATATACATATTTTAAAAAACATGAATGTAATATTAGTTGACATACATTTACATTCATACAATAATTTAATTCACAAAATGTAATATTTTTGTTTTAAACAATTATTGATTGGTTTCTCATAAATAAAACAAATTAAAGATCAAAAACAAATTACTAAAACAAGACTTAATTTTAATTAAAATAGTGCAAAAAGTGTTAAAAATATTAACCAAAAATATAACACACGCCATGAGGACCCCACACCGGAACAACAAATGGATGCCCCTTGACCGTGAAGGGACACAGACTATGATTGTTTGTGGGTCTTATATGTAGATGCTCAGGTGCTCTGATACGAGGGGCTGGGACCTTGCCCCAGTTTGGAGGAGCGGGAGGGGGTGATAGCCTAGTACTTATGGGGTGTCACGGGGGGATCCATTGGAGGACGCGGCTCTGGTCTTCCCGTTGGAGATCGGTCCGAGGTCCAGCCGCGAGAGGTGCTTCCATGTTTGGGAGGTACGGGGAGGGGGGCGGCGGGGGGCAATTGGGGGTTGGGACAGGCAGTTTGGGGAGTGGGATTGCACAAGTTTGGGTGCAGAATCCTGGATAGGGGAGGTTGGGCGGGAGGGGGGGGGTCAATTTCCATACACAGTGTTGCTGATCTTGTCTATCCGGATGTGGGCTTGCCCTCGGGATACGTCATATGGCCAATTTGGATACTTGCGACTGAATGGCGGTTGAGGGTCAGGAATCTTGGGTGTCTAGGGCCTGCATGCGGGTGGTGAGCTGGAATGTGCGGGGTATGTTGGATAAGATCAAGAGAGGAGCGGTGCTGAGACTTGGGAAACGAGAAGGTGCGGATATTTTATTGCTGCAAGAGACACATTTACTGGGCACCAAAGTGCTTAGCTTGAGAAGATATAGTTATGGCCAGGTCTACCACGCTGGGTTTACACGGGGCTCCCGGGGAGTGGACTGACCCGCAGGGTAGGTACTTGTTCATTAAAGGTACAATAGGTGCTGAAGAGTGGGTGATTGGTAGCGTGTATGCTCCCCCTCCGCTGCAATGGGCGCTGATCGAAAGGCTGTATAAAGTGTGGTCCGAAATCCCTGAGAGCTTAGCGATGATAGGGGGTGACTGGAACGATGCCATGCAGTGCCGGATGGACAGATACAGGCCAGGGGGTGGAACAGGGGTTGACGCACCTACTAAGCTGAGCGACGTGGCCCGAGGACTGGGATGGGTGGACGCTTGGCGCTGTCTCCACGCACTTAGCCGGGAATATACCTATGTTTCGGTGTGCATAAATCCTTCTCCAGACTGGACTATGTGTTCGTTCCTAATGCAGTGATAGGGAGAGTGAAATCAGCATCCATTTTGCCCCGGGGATTGTCGGATCACTCTCCAGTGTCGGTGACCCTCGCTCTGGGAATAGAGAGATGGCCGTTCCGATGGCGCCTCTCAGCTTGGAACTTACAACAGGTTGACTACCAGGAGCATATGGGGGAGGCCATTGCCCACTATTGGGACAAGAACTTGGGATCAGTGACGGATGATCAAACGGTTTGGGAGGCCCTCAAGCCCACGTTGCGTGGCGTAGACATTGCTTGGTGCTCAACAGCCTGTAAGAAACGCAGGGAGGGATTGACTCAGGCTGCAGCGAAAGTAGAAGAGCTAGAATCCGTATGCGGCGTGGCTAGCGATGGTGAAGGGGTGCAACAACTGTTCCTCGCTCAACAGTCCTATACGTCTCTGCTACTTGATGAGGCGCGCCATGTGTGGCTAGCAACGAGGAGCAGGATCTATCAGTGGGGAGATAAATCGTGCACTATGCTGCACAGGCTCTGCCAGACCACATTTCACTCGCAGACACTGCCGAGTGTCACCGATGACACAGGAGCGCAGATTTTGGCCCCAGGGTCTCTGGCCGACAGCTTTGGCAGATATTACACGACCCAATAAGCCCCGCGCGACTGCCTATCCCCACTGGATATTGACAAATTCATTGCCGACCTCCCACCTTAAGCACTGCCTGAGGATGTAAGGGACCTCCTTGAGTTACCGCTGTCAGCCTAGGAACTTGGTACGACTTTGGGGGATCTTAACTCGGGCAAAGCCCCGGGACCCAATGGGTTCCCAAGCGAATTCTTTAAGAAATATCATCTTCAATTAGGACCTCACTATAAGAAAGCCCTGGAGGCGGCGAGAGAGAGTGGGCTCCTACCCGCAGATTGGAGGCATGCAGAAATTGTAGTTTTCTGCAAGCCGGCTAGACCGCCTGATAAGCATGAATCGTATCGCCCAATCTCGCTGTTAAATGTTGAAGCCAAGATATTGGCCAAGGCACTTGCGAATCGACTGCTCCCGTACATAACGGGACTAATCCACCCAGATCAAGCCGGGCAACACAGCACAACATTAGGTGTGCGCATGTGGTGGTAGCATCGATTGGTGATGCTAAGGTCCCGGCAGCACTGCTCCTAGCTGATATTGATAGAGCTTTTGATTCCCTTAGTTGGACCTACCTATTTGCTTTACTCCCACGGCTTAATTTAGGGCCGAATTTTTGGTCGTATGTGAAGCTCCTGTATACGGACCTGACGGCCTTGGTGAGAGTTGCGGGTGCCACGTCGGTAAACCTCCCCATCGGGTGGGGCACCAGGAAGGGGTGCCCCCTCTCGCCTTACCTCTTCGCGCTTGCCATGGAGCCACTCGCGGCATGGGTCAGGATGGATGCTCAACTATGAGGCTTTGAGTGGGAGCCAGGGCCGTCGGATAAAATTGCTCTATATGCGGACAATGTCCTGTTCTTCCTCACTGAGGTCAATAAATCGAGACCTAGAGTTCTGGAGGTTATGAGGATCTTTGGGGAGGTGTTGGGACTGTTTTTGAATGCGCGGAAATCTACCATCTGGACGCTGGGAGAGCACATAGAATTGGGACAGTGGGCATCGCCCTTGCAGATAGCGGTTGGAGGCCTTAAATATCTAGGAGTGTTTCTGACACTCTCGCCTGATGTCTCCTGGGAACGCAACGTAGTGCCGGTATGGGACCGGGTTCAATCGGAAATGAAGTCATGGGCCCGCATGCCGCTCAATATATATGGTACCTCAGCGATCTTTAAAATGGTCGCCCTCCCGAGACTTCGGTACCAACTGCAGAATCACCCGTACTCAATCTCGCCACGTTGGTTTCAGCAAGTGAACTCAGCATTGGGCCAGTTTCTGTGGGCGGGAGGGGCGGTGCGAGTCGCTCTCCGTACCTGCTTTTTATCCACATATTGCGGTGGGTTGGCCACATCAGATGTTCTATCATACTACCAGGCGTCCCACCTCCTTATCCTGAACGAGTGGTGGTACGGGGATAGGGGAGACCCGACGTACGTTCTGGAGCGATACTTGATGGAACCATACTCGATCCACACTATTCTCTACTCGGCACAACTAAAGAATGGATTGCCGTGTGCTACACAGGTGGTATTTCAGGTTTGGCGGCAAGCGCCGTGCCGCATGAGGTGGTGGGGTAAACTTACAGAAGAGACCCCGCTCTGGTGAAATGGCCAACTCCCGATGTTGGTGTCCATGCAGGGTTTCCGTGGCTGGGACGCTAATGGATCTCGAACTTAGGACACGTGATGCGGGGTACGAGCCTTAAATCGTTTCAGGAGCTCAGACAGGAATTCTGCATGCCCAAGACACAGGTTTTTAGATACCTTCAGTTTCGCCACGCTATTGCACCCGCATTGGAAGGCTTGGACTCACTACCCGAATTTAGCCCAATAGAGGCAAAGGTGTTAATGAGAGATTTAGAGGACAAAAAGATTTCCTGTATCTATCAGACCCTGGTTGTCCACTGCTCGTCGTCCTTGCTACATCTGCGGGAGGTGTGGACGGAGGATGTGGGAGACCTAGAGGAAGAAGATTGGCGGGAATCCCTTGAGGCCCCAAGAGGAGCAGCTATTGCTGTTCGCCTACGCTTTATTCAATTCAAATACCTCCATAGGGCCTACTACACCAGGGCGAGAATGTGGAAGGCTGGGCTGATAGCTTCCCCTGAATGCCTGAGATGTGGCCATGCAGCTGGCACCTTCGTGCACACAGTGTGGAGTTGTGATAGATTGATGCGATGGTGGACGGGTGTCTGGGACTGCCTGTCAGAGGTGCTGGGTTAGGAACTTCCACGCAACTCCAAATTGGGGCTTCTTCACGTCCTTGAAGGGGTATGGGGCAATACTTATAAGAGGCATTTGTTGCTGCTGGGTCTCACAATTGCAAAGAGGGACATAGCTAAAGCCTGGAAGGATCCTCTGGCTCCCAGAGTGACAGTATGGAAGCAGGGCCTTGACTTTTGTATGGGACTGGAGCGGCCCGTGTTCGAAGCCAGAGGTTGTCCCAAGAAGCACTACAAGATATGGAAAAGATGGGCAGACTGCCGGGGGATTTGGTTGGAACCACCAGCAATACTTAGAGACAATGCAGTGCCAGAGTGATGGTACCGAGGGGCGATATGGCACACAGAACTTTAATGTGTTCTTTGATTTTACACTGTACGGAGCAAAGGGGATACTGTGTGGAGGGAGGGTTGGGAGAAGGGGGGAGTTAAGTTGGGGGTTGGGTAGGTAGGGGGGTGGGTAGGGAGTTTCGGGCTCTAGTTCTATACATTGTGGATCGTACATGATGATGACTTGACTTGATTGCGGTGCCTCCAGGGCTTGGAGTGCTGCGAGTATATTGTGATCCTTCAATAAAAAGAGTTGTTAAAAAATATATATAACACAGGCCTAATTTATTTTGAGATTTTAAAACACTAATTACCCAATACCTATTTAAAACATAACCCAAAACATAAATAATAAATAAAATAACACAAAATAACATTACAAAATTATTTGACTTCACTTATATTTAAAACATTTTTAAACGCTGCAAGAATGAATTCCAATGTTTTGAAAAAGAAGTAACTTTACACGTAGAAAGTAAGTACTTTTAAAAATGTATATAAAAATATAAAAAATAAAATATTTAAAGATTTTTAATAACATATCTGAAACCATTCATTCAAACTACTACCCATACCCGCCCAAAATTCCTACAAAACCTACAATCATTATAAATACTGATTTAATCTAAATAAAAAAAACATTAAAAATAAAACTTTAAGAAATATTGCAATAAAACATAAACTTCCAAACACATTGGGCTGTATTTAAAAAAATAAAATACATTACACATTATTAACTGCACAATCTAAAAATAATAGAAACAAACTGCTATGTTAAAGTAATATATATTTACTATTACCTCAAAAACAACAGAGCAGCGAGCTCATAAGTACCTTGTGTTTTCTATTTATATTGATATTCAAAACTTCAATATGATGGCATCCATGATATTATGACTTTAATATTGAGTACCATCTATATTCTGCCAATCATATTAAAGGCCAACCTTGCTATTGCCAAGTGTTTCTAGTTGTCAATCTCATTTGTCCCTGAGCTCCCCCTAATTTTTCCTCTAAGTCAGAAGTGCTGTTTCTCACTATTTAAAACTAGCTGGAACTGAAAATACCACTCATTTCTTAGAAGTCAGACTTGTTTGCAATTCCCACCACTGATCTACCACCTCTAGCAGTACTAATTAGTAGTACCCACTCACCAACACCATTGAGTCTGTACCCCATGGTACACTGTCCAAACCTAACACTAGAACTTTAAAGTTTAGGACGCTTGGCCTATCTGGAATGTTGTGCTATGTAGTAGGCCGGGACTGTACCTGTTTAATGTAGTGCTTAAAAGCTTTTTGAGGTCCCCTGCACTACGAGATGGGGCTAACATTAAAAAAACACACACACACACTTGAATTTACTTGTTCAGTAAGATTTAAGAATACTTATAGGATGCAGGATAGCTTTCAATGTAGCATAAGGACAAATGGAATTCAACAATAGGATCATGGGAGAGACATGGGAAAAAAGCAGTGGGTGCAGTAGGAAGAAGGAAAAGTCGAAGTCTGAACAACATTGTTAAGCCTTTGCCCAGTCCTCACCCACTGTTCCCCCATTTCTCATCTACCAAAACTGTAGGGTTTGATAACTGCAAGAGGATCTACTTGAGAGGAATTCTGCCAAGTACATGTTGAGTGCCCTACACTTGTAGAACTTCGGAAGTCAAGGAAAAAGTAATCAAGGAACTGCTAGAAAAGCATTATGCTGACTGAAAGGGTGGACTGCTTTCCAATGAACCAGTGAATCCTGAGCAAGGAGCTAGCAAGTGATAATGGCTCTCCTAGTTCATATATATTTCCTGTTATCACTAGCCAAAGAGATGCCCTTAGGCATTAAAACAGACCAAGAATAGTTGGGATATTTGTTCTGCTGTCCAGAAATACACAGAGACATGCTCTAGAGCATTTCCTACTTGTCAGTTGAGTTCCCCGTCTGGATGTAAGACAATGTACCACTAGTGCCACTACCAGTAGTAAGTTGTCCATTCTGATGGTCCCCCACCCTCAAGCATCAGGAACAAGTAGTCTTTGTTGTGGTGGATCATGCCATCAGGTATGCAGAGGCAGTAGCTCTGAGGAGCACAACTCGCAAAGTAGTTGTTAGAGCACTCTTAAGGATCATCTCCAGGTATGGATGTTTTATGGCAGTGGTTTCCAACCAGAAACAAAGCTTATCTACTCTCACATGAGACAGATTGGGAGGGAAATGGTATAATGGAAACCTGGCAATATATAGCCTCTATCCTATAAATCATATAATCTTATAAAACTCTCTTAATTTGTTCTACACAGAAGCAGTTTAGTGTGATGAAGGAGAGCATCACATTAATATTTGACTGATTTGACTTTTATAGGAAGGATTTATTTCAAGATTGACATAAGACAACAGAAAATCTGATGGCTTGAGGTGGAGAATGAGGTGGAACTAGATGGCTTGTAACAGAAGATCGTGGTTCTAGTCTTTTGTTAGAATTTTAGTGATATGGTAAAGTCTATTTGAATCAATAAATTGATTGAAATAATAAACACTAAAACACTGAGTGGGCTTCAGAGGGCTCTCTTAATCTTTAAAGAGTGTTGTGCTCAACGGGGATTGGAGGTCAACGTGTCCAAAACAAAACTGATGGCCTTTAACCCACATAGGGCATTTAAAAGAGGCATCAGACTAAATAACATCAAGCTTGATCAGGTCAAGGAGTTCACAGACCTCGGGGTTCATATGCAGGAGGGGCTAAGATGATCACATCAAGTTGATCTAGCTTCATTTAAACATAGGCAACTGGCAGGGGTATTGTTAAAAGAATATAACACCTCTTTAACTAAGATAATCAGCCCCGCCATGAAGATATATAGTGTGAAGATAATCAGTTCTGCCTTATATTGTGCTGAACTTTGGGGCGACGAGAACCTAGCCAAATTAACCATCTCAGAAAATACGTTCCTTAGAAATATAGCGAGGTTGCCCCAGAGCAACCCGATGCGCCCATTGTTGATTGACCTTGGGCGGAAGCCAATCGCAGAAATTGCAAAATTGCGTCCTTTATTGTACCAGCAGAGACTATGGTCTACCCCAGACCTAGCAAAGTATGCGGCTGGTTTCCTAGACGCAATCAGGGTGGATAGTTCACATAAAATAAGATGGATAAGTCAGCTTAGACCCATATTATTTTGTATGGGTATGAGCTAGCTGTGGGATGACCCAGAGAAAGCTATCTTCCCCCCAAAGAAGATCCTGAAAGCTAAATACTGGGAAAAGGCTCACACGGATCTGGAGAGGAATTGTGAGTCAGCCTCTCTTACTGACCGTTTCTTATGCAGCAAATCGGTACCTGAATTAGATCGTTATTGTGACATTATTACAAAACCCTTCAAGTGAAAATTATATTTCCAGTTCAGGGTTGGTACACTACCTAAAAGAGCCTTCACTAGCAAATGGTCCACATCTAGTGATGATTTGTGCATGGTATGCCAGTCTGGAAATGAATCTTATCCCATGTACTATTTGAATGCAACGGCTACAGAGCTCCGCGGCGTATCTGGTTGTCCCCAATATGCAAACTTCTAGGAACAAGAAGGGCACCGGAGGCAGAAAGAATCCTAAGAAGTGACACATCTGAACACATCTGAAGCGATAATTGTTGCCATGGCGAAATTCTTGGGGTGGGTATGGGCAATCAGAGCACGGTCCCACAAGGAGAGAATAGCCCATTAAATACATCTGTCTCGCTGTATCACATGTTGGATTAGCCATTTGCCTCCCACTTAGCTGGATAGCTTGTCTTAAAGTAACTAGAATAGAATAGAATAGAATATGCTCTTATATAGCGATGGCTACCCAGAAGTATCTCAGCTCTTTGGATATACGGTATGGAGCAGATGGAGTTATTGAGGGAAGAGCCATGTTTTTAGTTGCCTACGGAATGAGAGGTGATTGGTTTCATGGCGAATGGGAAGAGGTAAAGAGTTCCAAAGCCTCAATGCATTGAAGGAGAAGCAACGCCCTCCTGTGCGGGCCCTCCTGATTCTGGGGACCTCAGCTAGGAAAGGTAAATGGAGCGAAGGTTTCTGGTTGAGGTGTACGGTTTAATGAGATTATTGAAAATAGGGGGGCGAGTTCCCTGTAGATTTTTGTGTGCAATGCAGAGAGCTTTGAAATGTATGCGCTCTTTCATCGGGAGCCCATGAAGTGAGTTTAAGGCCAGTTTAGCTGAGGAATGAAGGTTGGTGCCAGTAAGGAGTCTTGCGGCTGAGTTCTGGACTACCTGTAGTTTGTGAATGACCGAGGTGGGGGCCCCTAGTTAAAGGGCGCTTCCATAATCCAACCTCGATAATATGAGGGCTTGGATTAGGATTTTTTTAAATTCTCAGATAGGAGGGGCAGTATTTTTCGTGTTGACCTTAGAAGGCCAAAACAGGTGGCGGCTGTTTTTCTTGCCTGGGCTCTGAAAGTGAGCTCATGGTCAAGCCAACGCCCAGACGGGTCCCATGCATGACGGCCACAAAGTATATGGGTTGAAGATTGCTTGATTCCCCAACTCATTTTTATATAATATTTTAGATTGTATATAGTGTTTTTGACAAGATTTTATAATTCCATCCTAGAAAGTGTACATTGATTCTATAATGATTTTTTATGAATTCAATCTGGAAATCATGTGTAATTGTTTTATATGTATATTGTGTGCTTTGATGACCTAATAAGTCGAATAAAGCTTTTTTTGGATTGGAAATAATATTAATCTTCCCTTTTGGAATAAATAAGGTGATGAACCCAGGTACATTTGGATAGAGCAGCAGTTTTGTATAATTTGAGTTCCATATGGTAAACAGTTTATTTCCAGTTTTTGGTGTCCTGCGTTTGGCAGGAAATTTGAAATGGCATATACTGTGAATGCAAAATGGAGGAATGGAGGTCGATGTTCACAGAGCCTGTTCTGGGAGTCTCCACATGCAGAGCACTCCTGTTACGTAGATACTAGTAGAATGATTCTTGGGTAAAAGCAAAATGAATATTGAAATATTATTGGCATTTTTTGACTGGTTGATTTTGTCATTTATGTGTTTCTTAGATACCGCGTGAGGGGACATTTTTGATTCTTTGAAATGAGGAATGAACTTGACAAGCTAAATATTTTCATCAATTGGAATCTATATCTATAGCTGATGATTTAGTGACATACTAAATTATTTTACATGTACTAGAGAGTAATTTGTGCTTAGATAGGTTGAGCAACAGGATTTTGGATTGTTTAGGGTCTTGATAAGAGACAGAATGTAAACTAAGCAACATAAAAGCGGTAAATTAAGTAATATTCAAGATTAATATTTTTAGTAGGAGAATTTAAACTGAATAAAATGTTAGTAAGTGTTTGAGATCATGAATTAGGTGGTGAATACAATCAACCAGGGTAATTAGGAGGTTGATGTACTCCATAAATAAGAATGATAAGAGTGGGTATAATGACGGGGATTCATGACTATGTGCTTATTAGTTGAGACAGAGACTCAAATACAACTAATTATGATCTGGATAGGGATTGTTCTGTTCTACCAGTAGAATATGTGTGAACTCACATTACCTACAAAAGGAAAAAGTGTTGCTAAGACCTGTTTATGTGGGAAGGCATTGTTTAAAGGGGTTAATCTACAATGTGGGATTGACTCCACAGGGTATATTTTGTGATATGTGCATATATGAAATGATTTAAAGTACAAGGTATTATTATTTCTGAACTGGGAAACAACTAATTGAGTATTGATAAGAACGAAGTAGAGTGTAATTACATTGAATAATTGGCATATTCAATAAAATGTGGTAATCTAAATGTTGTGTGCCTTAAAAACATCTATAGAGGGTTTAAACATGTTGTTGCTTAAGTAGTGTTTTTTGGAAATGCGCGTACAAATAGAAAAGGCTTGCTGTGATACGTGAGGATGTATTTATGTAAAGATTAAGGGCCTGATTATGACTTTGGTAGTATGGGAGAGGGCAGCCACGCCACCGCCCCGCTCCCAAACTACCAAAGCTGACTGCTCACAAGGATTACAAGTTGTAATCTGGGCGGGTAGCCCTGTGGCAGCGGGTCCATGGTGCTGCCTTTCAAAGACTCATAGGAGAGCCTTATAAAGGCAGCGCCGTGGGACCACCACATCGTGTTCCATCATGGCATGTACTGTAAACTCTATGCCATGCTAGAACTCTGGTGCATGCAGACAGTGGGGCACACCATGTGCCACCATGCATGCTTTCTGTGGCCCTGAGGGAAAAGGGGGCAGTTGCCTCACCGCCAACCTTCTCATGGCGTGATCACCACCATGAGACCGCTAATGATGAGGAACCTTGTAATATGCTAGGTGGTGTCGCAGTGGCAATGCCAGTATATTGAGGCACTCAGATCAACTCTTCTATCAAAAAGGAGGGAAGAGTATTCAAGGTCCATTCAGTTCCCCTAGTTAGATAATGAATTAATCAAAAGGGAATGGACACTGGTGTCTACTAAACCTTCGGTTAGTCTTTGAAAACCCTCATAGACAGCCTGATTTAATCGATGCGGTGTATCTTTTATCCGCCCCGTCAGGCGTCATGGCATATTCATAGGGTAGTCAAGTAACGTGCGGTATGCTTGCCTCACCCGAGGCTACCTCTGGTCCAGATAGAAGTGTCCAGAAATAATAGGAAAGGGTAAAATATAAAAACAGTGTGTCACCAAAAAGAATTTTTAATGAAAAGGTTGGCACTGTTGTTAAAAAATTCGATATATATGTAATCGGGCAACTAGATTACCATATATCTATATATATATGGATGCGTCAACATGTTTCAGCTCTATGAGCCCAGCCGGGTCTGTAGAGCTTTCGTCAGGACAAAAAGACAAAAATACATACACAGAAGGTACTTACACAACTTGCGTAGGTTCCTATAGCTATTATGGAATTTCTTATACAGCCACCTATAATGTGGGAACACAAACCAATATACTATATTATGGTATGTTAAATGCGGTGAGTAGGCATAATACTTTTCTTAAAGCGCACAGACTAGAATTACTAGTAAAAGGTATGCACCTAATTGTAGATACATTAATAGTGAGAAGGAAGGAGGGCAGGGGAAAACAGGTTTCAAGTCTCTAAACACAGAGAGGAGGCTACTTGTGCATTTCGTGCTTATTAGTGGGGTAGGAGTGGAATGCTAAGAGTGCAGGGTCCCTGTAGTGACAGACTTCTGTAGTTAGACTACAAATTACGTGCTCAAAAAATGTTGTCAATTATTACGCTGCTCTATGGGTGCCATTTCTAATAAAGTGCATATTTATACACGCGGCAACATTTTAGAAAAAATACCTTAATAGGCGTTCTTAGAGGCTTCT
Source organism: Lissotriton vulgaris (assembly GCF_964263255.1). NCBI lineage: Eukaryota > Metazoa > Chordata > Amphibia > Caudata > Salamandridae > Lissotriton > Lissotriton vulgaris. Next base: position 955,255,111 of record NC_141689.1, on the reverse strand, counting down.
ACAGGAGTGAAGAGTCGCTAGGAGTGGTCTTTGCTAGAAAAATTTACCAACTCAGTTAGAATATAATAGGTAGGACTTCTTACCCGAGTAAAGTCGTCTTCAAATATAATTCTTACCCACGAGGACCAGCTTTCAGTCCCTGTGCTGACTCTGCCCCTGGTTACAGGCGGGGCTCTGCCTACCAGTCTTTAGGCAAGAGTCTAGACACTAAAATGCAAACAAGTTAGTCCCTTCAAGATGGTTCCCTCCACCAGTTCAAAAAACGAAATGCTTTATTAATATTTTTTTAAAATATAAAGGCTCAGGGACCTGTTGTTTACTTAAAAGGGGTGCAATATTAACCAACTCAAAAGCGGGGATGGACACAGTCCTGCTACTATGGTTAGCTTAAGTTCCTGACAAACAGAGTTTGTCGGTGGATTTAAGAGTATCAATATATATTTACATTATGGTAATCGTACTCCACTTAGACATTGGGGAAAAGAGTGACAGACATCCGTGGGATGATGCCAATTTTATATATCACAGTTACCAAACTGGATGAGTTGTTCCTGCCATCATCAGAATGGTTTGCAAGTCTGATATTCAGGTGCATGTTTTAGATGTTCTTAATAGAGATGTTTTCAATAAAACTGACTCCAGGGAATATTATCATTCATCCCTGATATATGGCTGCCAAGACGGTCCACCCACCTTTGTTCTTTTTCAAAAAGAACTTGTTCTGCGTTGTTGTTCGTGTCTTGTAGCATTTCTAGTACTGTCCAGCTCAACTCATCACAGGTATGTCCTGCTTCCACGAAGTGTGTGCAGAGCTTCGTGGTGTTTTTCTTCATTCTGACATTGCTCCTGTGTTCTCCAATTCGTAACTTGATTTTTCTGCAGGTCATACCTATATATTGACGTCTGCAGGGGCAGGTGACCATGTAAATTAGATGTGTTGAGTTGCAATTAGTATGTTGCTTTTGGGTCCATTTTAGAGTATCAGTCAATTGTAAGGTTTTAGTTGGTTTTGTGAATTTACATACTCCGCAAGTGCCACATGGATAGTGGCCAACTACAGGTTCCATCCTGACATCTCTAGTGATGGACTGGATTTGTTTTCTCTTTGGTCTTGTATGGACCAGAACGTCTTTGATGTTTTTCGTTCTCTTATTAGCAAATCTCGGCTTTGGCCAGTCGAATTTTCCAGAAGTAATTATCTGCCAGTATTTTCTGATGAGTTTCTGTACATCGTAAGTAGCCGGACAGTAGGTGGTGACACATGTTACCAGATCTTTTATTGGTTCTTTTCTGTTGGTCTGCAAGAGACATTCACGTGGTTGATGTCTGGCCCTTTTCATGCATTTCGTGATGACAGAAGGTGTATAATCCCTCAGTTGTAATTTCTGGCTCAATTCCCGTGCTTGTATTTTGTAGTCACTGCCTTTACTACAATTACGTTTGTGACGTAAGAATTGGCTAAAGGGAAGATTGTCCCGCAATGGTCGTGGATGGTAGCTACAGTACGAGAGCAAGCTGTTTTTTGCTGTGGGTTTTGTGAAAGTTTTAGTCTCCAATTTCCCATTCTCATGGAAGATTGTCAGGTCAAGGAAGTCAATACATTGGTTGCTAGAAGTGAAGGTGAACTTTAGCCATCGGTCTCTTTTATTCAACCATTCCATGAATTTAATCAGATCTTCTTTGACATCCCAAATTAACAAAATGTCGTCAATATAGCGTTTCCAGTATATAATACTGGAAACATAGGGATTTGTGGTGTTAAGTACAGAGTCTTGTTCAAGTTGGCTTACATAAAGTCCCGCTACCGAAGGGGCACAAGCGCTCCCCATGGATGTTCCATGGCTTTGTAGGAAAAGTTGACCATTGTACTCAAAGTAGTTATCCTTTAAGACTAACCGGCAGCATTCCAAAATGAAATGGCGGGGGTTTTGTGTGGCCATTCTTGGTTAAAGAGGAGGTCTTCCAACATTTGTAACGTGTCTTCCTGGGGCAGGCTCGTGTACAAGGCCTCTACATCAAGACCTACCCGCAACATTGTGTTTGGATTGAATTCTAGATCTGCGATTTGAATCAGGAGGTCCCTAGTGTCTTTTAGGTAGGTTGGTGTTTTCTGGACCAACTGCTTCAAGTACTCATCAGCAAACTTCGAGAGGGGCTCTATAATGACCCTATTCCCGAGACAATCGGGCGTCAGATCAACGCATCACGGCCAAGGATCGCGGATTTCCGGCGCTTTCAGCGGTGCTATGGTGGTCCAACCGTGTACTCGTGATATGGTGGTTGGACCTCCCGTGCGGCGGTCCCCAACAGCCACTGCCCCTCCACTGCGAGTTTGGCAGTCTGATTGACTGCCAAGCCCATAATCCAAACCTAAGTGGTGTGCCCCCACATTTGAATTAATCTTGAAATAGTATGGGTGGTAATAGTTCATACGTAGTATAAGAAAAAAAAAAGGGGATTTCGTTCTTTTGCAATGTATGACTTTTTACTGGAGTTATTATTATGAATGTAATGATTATGTACATACACTTATTACAGCCTTGATAAAGAGTGTTTTTTTTTATTGTACCATGTGTTGGTTGTCTGATGTCTATGATGAAATTAATCTTAATAAACTGAAAGAAAAATAAATATTGGAGTACAACATCTTTGGACATCTATTCTGTATTACATTAATTGGAGTCACCTACTTTTAAGGAAGATTATAATTTAAAATGCACTGTTGGAATACGATGCAGAGGGTTTGTGGCACCGGGCTATGCAAGTACTACACCTTGAAATACATAGAAGCTCTGCCAGGGAATCTCTGGAGGAAGTCATATCTTTTCCTCACCAACAAAAAAAATTCCACAGAAGGAAAATGGTTAAAGTCCCTTTGAACTTCTGTTTAGGCACCCAGAGCATGGCCTACTAAACTTAGACATAAAAGAGAGGAAAGGAGCTTAAGAGGAATCTCAGAAGGCTGCGGTGGACTATGTAATTGGCCTCAGGAAGCAATAGTGCAATGTGTGAGCCAGGAGAAGAAAAAACGTTAGGCAAGTCAAGAACTAATGAAGGAATGATATGGCTAGAAAGGGATGCTGATTGGGTACCAAGAGCATCAGGAAGTATTGGTGCTGAATCCTATCTGTCTAAGAGCTTTGGAAGATAAGTGGTGTGGGCCTTGCAAGGTAATACAGAAGGATTCTGAGATAAACTACTTTGTGGACAGCGGTGCCACAAGGGTAGTTTAACACATGTCTCTGGTGAGATTACACAATAAGTATCATGGCAATGACAGCCAAGTTTGAGGAAGACAGTGAGAAACTTACTGACCTTCTGCATAATGATGTGAAAGACTGCTCTGTGGATGGGGCCTTGCTTTCCCCTGAGCTAATGCTTGAGCGGCAAAAAGAGTATTGAGAGGTGCTGGGATCATTTTGCCATTTCTTTTCACTTGCTTCAGGGTTGATGCTTCTTTGGGGGCATGTTATAAACAGAGAGGACAGCCTGCCACTGAAAATAAAGGTTAACAAGATATCTGGCTGAGTCCAGGAGTACTTCAGGTAGACATTGGCAAGATGTTGGATTTGGGGGTTGATTGATCATTCCTGTAGTTCTTGGGCCAGTCCAGTCGTATTGGTAGCCAAGCAATCTACAGATTTGTGCTTTTGAGTGAACTACCGGGCACTCAATAAAGTGATGAAGATTGATGGATACCCCTTTCCTAAAGGTGACACGCTAGTGGACCAGCTGGGTAATGCTGGCTACTTGAGTACCTTTGATCTCATCAGTTGTTATTGGCAGATCACCTTAGCACCTAGTACCAAGGAGAGAACTGCATTCTCTCTGCCATAGCATTTGTACCAGCTTCGGGTGATGCATTTTGGGCTTAAGAATTCTCCTTCCACTTTTCAGCACCAGGTGAACTCTGTTCTTTTAGAGCTGGAAGAGTTTGGTGTGGTTTACCTTGACAATATTGTCTTCTTCAGCAATTCATGGAAGGACCAGCAGAGACAACTAGGCTGATATTGGCCCAATACAGGGAGTGAAACTCGACATCAAGCCTACACTACAAGGTTCTATGTGGGGCAGTGATCTGTAGTCTACCATGGGCATAAGTTGGTGTTAAATACCAATATACAGTCTGTGTTGGATTTGAAGGTTCCCACCAGCCCCATTTAAGTGAGAGCCTTTTTAAGAATCACTGGCTCCTACATACATTTCGCAGCTAAGGGACACTATTTGTGCTCTTGACAGCCCTAACTTCCAAGAAGCAGCCTAAGAAAGTAATTTGGAAGATAGAGTGTCAGAAGGCTTTGAGATCCTGAAGGTAGCACTATGTAATGCATCTGGTCAGCCCTTCTTTGTACAGATTTTGGTGGTACTTGCTCAACTTGATGACAAAGGTACAGAGACATTATTAGCTGCAGACTGTTTCCAAGAGAGCAGAACTGGGCTGACAGTGAAAAATAATTTTTGTGAGGGTATGGGCTTTAAGTACGTACCAGCCTTACATGTTCAGTACCAATTTATGATCCCAAATAATCACAAACTTCTTAGGTGGCTAATAAAATGAAGGGTGAGAACCCAATGTTTCTGATATGTTTTATCTCATTACAAGTTTTAGATTTAACAGTGGAGCACAAATCCAGAATGAAGCATTGGAATTCAGATGGACTTTGTGTTGCATCCGCAGCTTCTCGGCCTGAGTGCTGAGAACTGTGGTACTTTGCCAAGTGCTGTGATTCCCAGGGCCTCTGAAGGTGCCATAAGAAGCCCCAGCCGTGGACGGGAAGGGTCACCTAGGCCTCTTTCATCTTGTGATCTTGAGCTCCTAGCTGCCGCTTCTTCTCTCTTCACATCCAAAATAGCATTCTCCTGCTTAAGGGTTTACAGCTACCTTGTAAGGTGACCTTGTAGCTCGTCCACTTCAGGTTTTCCTTCTCTTTTCCTTTCCCTCTTCATCATCGCTTTTCTTCCCTTGGTTTCTTCCTGTCTTTCCCAATCTATTATGTTTGCCATCATATGGTGTTTGATTTCATTTACTTTTCCTGTACTTTCATTATTTAAAGGCCTTAGTCTAGTTAGAGGGTGTGTCACAACAAAGCCATGTTCCTTCGCTTGTTTCCTCGCTCCCTTCACCTGCTGGTCCTGACTGTTTGACACAGAGAGAGCGCAGGAGGGAGACACAGAGAGAGGGAGAAGGGAGACACAGAGAGAGAGCAGGAGGGAGACACAGAGGGAGGGAGGGGGACACAGAGGGAGGGAGGGAAATAGAGAGTGGGAGACAGGGAGGGAGACATAGAGGGAGAGTGGGAGACTGGGAGGGAGACACAGAGGGAGACTGGGAGACTGGGAGGGAGACACAGCGGGAGAGTGGGAGACTGAGAGGGAGACACAGAGGGAGAGTGGGAGACAGGGAGGAAGAGACACAAAGGGAGAGTGGGAGACACACCGGGAAGGGGGGGGAGGGAAACACAGAGAGAGGGAGGGAGACAAGGAGGGAGGGAGACACAGAGAGAGGGAGGGAAACAGAGAGTGGGAGACAGGGAGGGAGACACAGAGGGAGACAGAGGGAGGGAGGGAAACAGAGAGTGGGAGACAGGGAGGGAGACACAGAGGGAGGGAGACACAGAGGGAGGGAGGGAGACACAGAGGTAGGGAGGGAGACAGGGAGGGAGGGAGACATAGAGGGAGGGAGGGAAACAGAGAGTGGGAGACAGGGAGGGAGACACAGAGGGAGGGAGGGTGACACAGAGGGAGGGAGGGAGACACGGAGGGAGACACAGAGGGAGGGAGGAAGGGAGACACAGAGGGAGGGAACCAGAGAGTGGGAGACAGGGAGGGAGACACATGGGGAGAGTGGGAGACAGGGAGGGAGACACAGAGGGAGAGTGGGAGACTGGGAGGGAGACACAGAGGGAGAGTGGGAGACTGGGAGGGAGACACAGAGGGAGACTGGGAGGGAGACACAGAGGAAGAGTGGGAGACTGGGAGGGAGACACAGAGGGAGATTGGGTGACAGCGAGGGAGACACAGAGGGAGAGTAGGAGACAGGGAGGGAGACACACCGGGGGGAGGGAGGGAGAGAGACACAGAGTGAGGGAGGGAGACAGGTAGGGAGGGAGACACTGAGAGAGGACGGGAGACAGGAGGGAGACACAGAGGGAGAGAGGGAGACAGGGAGGGAGACACAGAGGGAGGGAGGGAAACAGAGAGGTTGAGACAGGAAGGGAGACACAGAGGGAGGGAGGGAGACACGGAGGGAGACACAGAGGGAGGGAGGGAGGGAGGGAGACACAGAGGGAGGGAAACGGAAAGTGGGAGACATGGAGGGAGACACAGAGGGAGAGTGGGAGACTGGGAGGGAGACACAGAGGGAGAGTGGGAGACTAGAAGGGAGACACAGAGGGAGAGTGGGACCTGGGAGGAAGACACAGAGGAAGAGTGGGAGACACAGAGGGAGAAACAGAGGGAGAGTGGGAGACAGGGAGGGAGACAGAGGGAGAGTGGGAGAGTGGGAGACAGGGAGGGAGGCACACCGGGAGGGAGACACAGAGGGGGGGAGACACAGAGGGAGGGAGGGAGACACAGAGGGAGGGAGGGAGACAGGGAGGGAGGGAGACATAGAGGGAGGGAGGGAAACAGAGAGTGGGAGACAGGGAGGGTGACACAGAGGGAGGGAAGGAGACAGAGAGGGAGGGAGACACAGAGGGAGATAGGGAAACAGAGAGTGGGAGACAGGAGGGAGACACAGAGGGAGGGAGGGAGACACAGAGGGAGACACAGAGGGAGGGAGGGAGGGAGACACAGAGGGAGGGAAACGGAAAGTGGGAGACAGGGAGGGAGACACAGAGGGAGAGTGGGAGACTGGGAGGGAGACACAGAGGGAGAGTGGGAGACTAGAAGGGAGACACAGAGGGAGAGTGGGACCTGGGAGGAAGACACAGAGGGAGAGTGGGAGACACAGAGGGAGACACAGAGGGAGAGTGGTAGACAGGGAGGGAGACAGAGGAAGAGTGGGAGACAGGGAGGGAGGCACACCGGGAGGGAGACACAGAGGGAGGGAGACACAGAGGGAGGGAGGGAGACAGAGAGGGAGGGAGGGAGACAGGGAGGGAGGGAGACATAGAGGGAGGGAGGGAAACAGAGAGTGGGAGACAGGGAGGGTGACACAGAGGGAGGGAGGGAGACAGAGAGGGAGGGAGACACGGAGGGAGATAGGGAAACAGAGAGTGGGAGACAGGAGGGAGACACAGAGGGAGGGAGGGAGACACGGAGGGAGACACAGAGGGAGGGAGGGAGGGAGACACAGAGGGAGGGAAACAGAGAGTGGGAGACAGGGAGGGAGACACATGGGAGAGTGGGAGACAGGGAGGGAGACACAGAGGGAGAGTGGGAGACACAGAGGGAGACTGGGAGTGAGACACAGAGTTAGACTGGGAGGGAGACACAGAGGGAGAGTGGGAGACTGGGAGGGAGACACAGAGGGAGAGTGGGTGACAGCAAGGGAGACACAGAGGGAGAGTGGGAGACAGGGAGGGAGACACACCGGGAGGGAGGGAGACACAGAGAGAGGGAGGGAGACAGGTAGGGAGGGAGACACAGAGAGAGGAAGGGAGACAGGGAAGGAGACACAGAGGGAGAGAGGGAGACAGGGAGGGAGACACAGAGGGAGGGAGGGAAACAGAGATTGGGAGACAGGAAGGGAGACACAGAGGGAGGGAGGGAGACACAGAGGGAGGGAGGGAGGGAGAGAGGGAGGGAGGGAGAGAGACACAGAGGGAGGGAAACGGAGAGTGGGAGACAGGGAGGGAGTCACAGAGGGAGAGTGGGAGACTGAGAGGGAGACACAGAGGGAGAGTGGGAGACTAGAAGGGAGACACAGAGGGAGAGTGGGACCTGGGAGGGAGACACAAGGGTGAGTGAGAGACACAGAGGGAGAGTTGGAGACAGGGAGGGAGACAGAGGGAGAGTGGGAGACAATGAGGGAGACACACCGGGAGGGAGACACAGAGGGAGGGAGACACAGAGGGAGGGAGGGAGACACAGAGGGAGGGAGAGGGAGGGAGAAAGAGGGAGGGAGACAAAGAGGGAGAGGGAGGGAGGGAGAGAGAGAGAGGGAGAGAGAGAGAAGGAGGGAGAGAAGGAGGGAGAGAGAGAAAGATGTGTGTATGCTGGGTCTGGTGGCTCAGTGGACGAAGGTGTCTGCTGCAGGGACGGACCTGTGTTTAACCTCATGGTCACAATTCTTTTTTTCTTTAGCCCCACCCCCTCCCCCTCTGACCCCGCCCTCACTGATGCAGCCCTCAGCCACACACCACACTGTAAATGTGTCCCCCGAGAGAAAGTTTGTGAGTACTCATGCTCTAGATGATAAATGGGCATGTACCCCTGCCCTGATTGCCCGGCTGCAAGTGACATTTTTTTTCTGTCTACACTAATCTAGAGTTTATTGCAGCGGCCACAGCCAAGTACAGAGAACTCACTGTCATCAGCCACCTACCTGGATCCCAGGTGATTCCAATGGGGGGGGGGCTAGTTCCTGAATCTTCTCGCGACTTATCTTCAGTTTACAGAAGGAGACACTGCTCTGGTGGCAAATCCCAGGTGAAATGGGGTTGGGATGGAGAGAACAGGTGGAGTCAAAAAGATGCTGTGGCTCGTTCACTCAACTGCAACACTACAGAAGGTATTCACACCAGTCTGATGAACAGTGCCATTAGATATGTTGTCTATAAATAAACAAATCATAAGGCTGTAGTCTATTATTAGCTATATCTTTCAAGGTATCACCTCACGAAAGCTTTTTGTATCTCAACCAACCTTTAGTTTTGTTATCAGTTGTTTTTAGATAATCCATAGTGGTTCCTTCATCAAAGTTTTGAAACCGTAGTGAGTATGATTCCAGCATGAAACCCATGAGCTAATTTTGACAGGGTTAGCTTCAGCCAAGTCCTTTCTGGCAGAGCCCTGCCAAAAGAATGTACAAGTTGAACAAAGGCACTGGTTACCTTGTATGCTAGCATGATGTTGGAACTGAGTTCAGCGTGTAGCAAAGTCAGTCTGGTAATACATCTCTCCTTTTCTTCTTGTTTTTTCCACCAAGGTGCGAGACTGAACCGGGATGTCCTTTGCAGTGAGGTAAAATTGGAAGGAACAAGGGAGCTCGCAAGACAGAGTCCTGGAAGCCGGGAAACAGGTAAGTGGCACGCGAAGAGGCTAAGGGAAGAGGAGGAGTGTGGACAGTCTTCAAATAAGACTGCTTTAGAACATTCATAAAGGTCACATTCTAATTGTTTGTAACAAGGAACAGGTGCAGATAATTAACTTGATGAGGCTGCCCTCTAGATGATGCTTTAGAATGTTCACAAAGCTCGCGTTCTAATTGCATATCGCAAGGAACAGGTGCAGATGATTAATTTGATGAGGCTGTCTTCTATAAGGTGTTTTATAATGTTCACATGTTGTCTATAAATAAACAAATAATAAGGCTGTAGTCTATTATTAGCTATATCTTTCAAGGTATCACCTCACGAAAGCTTTTTATATCTCAACCAACCTTTAGTTTTGTTATCAGTTGTTTTTAGATAGTCCATAGAGGTTCCTTCATCAAAGTTTACAAACTGTAGTGAGTATGATTCCAGCATGAAACCCATGAGCTAATTTCGACAGGGTTAGCTTCATCCAAGTCCTTTCAGGCAGAGCCCTACCAACAGAATATATAAATTGAACAAAAACACTGGTTATCTTGTCTGCAAGCACAATGTTGCAACTGAGCTCAGCGTGTAGCGAAATCAAGTCTGTTAATGCGTCTCTCCTTTTCTTCTTGTTTTTCCATCCAGGTGCGAGCCTGATGTGGGACATCCTTTGTGGTGACGTCAGTGGGGTCGAAGTGGAAGGAACAAGGGAGCTGGCAAGACAGAGTCCTTGAAGTCATGAAACAGGTAAGTGGCAGGCGAAGAGGCTAAGCGAAGGGGAAGAGTGTGGACAGTCTTTAAATAAGACTGCATTAGAACGTTCATAAATGTCATATTCTAATTGTTTGTAACAAGGAACAGGTGCAGATAATTAAGTTGATGAGGCTGCCTTCCAGAAGGTGCTTTAGAATGATCTCAAAGGTCGCCTTCTAATTACTTATAGCAAGGAACAGATGCAGATGACTAATTTGATGAGGTTGTCTTCTAGAAGGTGTTTTAGAATGTTCACAAAGGTCCCGTTCTAATTGCTCATAACAAGGAACAGGTGCAGATGATTAATTTGATGAGACTGTCTTCTAGAACGCGTTTTAGAATGTTCACAAAGGTTGCATTCTAATTGCTTATACCAAGGAACAGGTGCAAGGGATTCATTTGATGAGGGCTCTCTTTTAAAAGGTTCACATTGAAGTCATACATGCCGGTTGCTTGATGCTTATTCTGGTGGATTGTCTGGCTATTTCTGTGATGCCTGAAACCTGACCTTGCATATGCATGGTAAATCATTTGTAAAAGCTATTAAGCCTTTTCAGACAAACCGAGGGACACCAGTGGCAGCTAGCTATTACCAACAGCATGTAATATGGTCCAAAGTCAGGGTGCAAAACGTTTCTTCATTCATAGGTTTTGGGAGGAATGATATGAGTAATGCTGGTATATTTTGATAGTCAAGAGAGGTGAGCTGTGGCATGAATCCTGACAGTCACCCCTCCCAAAGGCAGCCTTACCGGCTATGGTTTGGTGGGGTGGAGTGCATAAAATGATCCCACCAGACAGGGGCATGAACGGACGAGGTCGGTTCCCGGGAATGCTCAGAAGGGTCATAACCCTTCCAACCAATAAGGTAATATAGTTTCCCCGAGGTAGTTTAGGGTCCAGGATATGGTGAACTTTATACTCTTGTTGGCCATTATTCAGAACGGGTGGGGGTAGGGTATCTCTTCGTTTGGAGGGGTGGTATGGCTTGATCAGGGAAACGTGAAACACTAGGTGGATAGTGTATTCAGGAGGAAGCAGTAGCTTGACGGTCACCGGATTAATTATTGATAATGTCGTAAGGACCTATAAACTGTGGTCGTAGATTATTTGGGCCTTCTAGTTGTAGGTGATATGTTGATAACCATATCTCCTTCGTTGTATATTGTGTTGAGTTTCTATGCTTGTCAGCTTGTGCCTTCATAACCAATTTGGCATTTGCTAAACTTGTCCTAGCGTATTTGCGAATCTCATGCAGCTGTTCTAATCTTTCTGTGACTGAAGGTAGCGTAGTAGAAACTCCTGATATATCAATCGCAAGGGCCAAAGGATGTTGTCCTGACATAAAGAAGAAGGGTGTGTAACCTGTAGCTGAGTTGGTGCAGTTATTATAAGTGAATTCAGCTTGGGGTAAGACCTGATCCCATTGTCCTGTGTACAGGGATAATAAGCATCTTAGTGTAGTTTCAAGGGATTGGTTGCCCCATTCAGTGTACCCTTCGGTGGGCGGGTGGAAAGCAGATGACAAGGCTACCTTTATTCCTATAATATCACTGAGTGTTCTCCAAAATTTAGTTGTGGACTGAACTCCACAATCTGAGATGATTTTAGTCGATAGACCATGTGGTCTTACAACATGATCAATGAATATTTGACTAAATTCTACAGTGGTGGGTATCTTTTTGAGGGGGATGAAACGTGCCATTTTTGATAACATGTTAATGCCCATTAAAATTGTAGTGAAGATATTGCTTGCTGGAAGGTTAGTAATAAAATCCAGACTAATGGTGTGCCAAAGAACTGGGGGTATAGGCAGAGGTTGTAATAGGTGTGCAGGTGCAGTGTGAGTGTTATTGTTTTGTGCACAAGTTGGGCAACCACATACGTATTGTTGTATAACCTTCGGCATGTTGTTCAACCAAAAGGTTTTTTGACAATTCCTCAAGGTTTTTGTTATACCTGGATGTCCTGCTAATGCTGTGTCGTGACTCCATTGAATTACCTGACGTCTTAATTCTATAGTAGGGATCTATAGTTTCTGAGCATTAAGGAACATCTTGTCTGGGATAGTATGGCTAGGTGTTTTGATCCATTCTTCTGACATTAATTTTTTATTTTCTTCATGTAGGGCCACCATAAAAGTGTCACCCTCAGTGACTGTGACTATCTTTTCCGGTGGAATGATAGTAGGGAAGTCTGATGTGGAATGGGAAGAGGGGGCATACCCCAGGCTTTAACAAACATCAGGCTACAACTGCTTGGCCTCTGGGTGATAGGTGATGATGACATCGAACCTACTAAAGAAATGCAACCATCGAATTTGATGGGGTGAGAGCTCGAACTGAGGTAAACAATTGTAAATTTTGTATGATCTGAGACTATTGTGACTGTATGTGTAGCCCACTGTTGGTAATGTCTACATTCAGTGAACACCAGTTTGATGGCCAGAAGTTCTCTTTCTGCCACTGTATAGTTTTGCCTCAGTGGTAAAAGGTTTTGGAATAAAAGGCTATGGGATGCATGTGTCCAGTGCTTGGGTTCTTTTGAGATAAAATTCCTCCTACGGCTACCTGCAAAGCATCAGCTTCGACGTAATAGGGATGGACTGGATTTGGATGCTGAAGGATGGATGCAGTGGTGAATTTCGTTTTTAACAGTTGCAACAGCTGATTGGCTTCTGGAGACCGTTTGGAGGATTTCCCCTTTTTTTAGCAGCTGAATTATGGGTGCCACTATATCTGAAAAGTGTGGGATGAAACGATGATAGAAATTGTTGAAGCCAAGTACCCGAGAATTTCTTTGACGTTTGTTGGAGTTGGCCAATTGGTAATGGCTTCTGCCTTTTTGGGGTCCATAGTGATGCCTGTCTTAGATAAGTGATACCCCAGAAACTCTACCGACTGTACATGGAAGGAACATTTGTCTAGTTTAGCAAAGAGAGCGTTTTTCCTAAGGCATTGCAAGATGGTGCGTACATTCTGTACATGTTCTTGTTCCGAGTGTGAGTAAATCAGAATGTCGTCTATGTAGATGATTGCACACACATCCAAAAACTCCCTCAAGAACTCATTAATGAAATATTGAAATGCTGCCAGAGCATTATATAACAGTATACTCAAACAACCTGAACTTAGTCCTAAAGGCAGTTTTCCATTCATCACCTTCTCACACACGGATTATGTGTTAAGCGCCCTGTAAATCTAGTTTCGTGAAAATGGTGGAATTTCTGACCTGATCAAGTAGCACCGGAATTAATGGGAGAGGATAGCGGTTCTTAGTAGTCATCTTATTGACCACCCTGTAATCCACACAAGCTCTCACTCCCTATTCTTCTTGGGTACAAAGGAGAGTGTGGAAGACACTGGCCATGTGGAGTGGCGTATAAAACCTATCTCTAGTAGTTTGTCCAGATATTTACGAAGATATTGGGCAGAGTTGCCAGCGGGAGGAGATCTATGCAGCAATGAAAAGCTCTATGTGGGGGAAGTTGGGTGGCTTTCATGGGGTCAGTAAAATCTTGAAACTTCTGGTATTCTTTGGGCAGTTTAAGATTTTCTGTTCTTTGGACCAAGGCGCAATGCAGACGTATTCCCACCCCCGTAGCCTCTTGGTAGCAGGTAGTAGTACAGAAAGGTAAGTCCAAGGTTATGGTTCAGTGTATCCAATTGAGTTTTGGATTATGGTGATCTAGCCTAGATACTGCCAAAATTATCCCAAAGAGGGAGTGTCTCTTAGATCAAAGACAAGTCGTTCCGTATGTCCATTATCGCACACTAGATTTAGAGCGTCTATCTGAAAGCAAATTAATCCAGAAAACAACTCTGAACCGTCTACTGCTAGCACAGGTTCAGGTTTTTCTTTGGGAACTTTTGTGAGGCCGAGTTTTGCAGCTATGGTCAAATCAAAGAAATTGCCTGTGGCCCCATAGTCAATAAGCATGGATATCATGTGCCTCTGCTGTGGGGAAAAGGGGAAACATCCTTAACAACGAAGTTTAAATCACGACTTACATGAACAACATAGTCGAACAACGAAAAATCTTGACAACGATTTGCCTAAACCTCGACTTTAGTTAACAACGAAGCTTAATAGATGCTTCTGCATTCTGTCATCAAGATACATTGAAAAAAATGATCACTAGATGGCCCTGAGCGGTCAAAACTGTTAAAGATGGACAGAAACATTGCGAGGCATTCAGTATTTGCAAGGGAAATAATATTTCTAATAATAAAGAATATTCTAGAGGGAAAACTGACTGTTCTGGGCTGAAATGCTGGCATGGCATGGGATATTGTGTTGTCTGTCATGAGACCAGTTAGGCCTTAGAGAGGCAGCCCGTAGTGTAATCTCTACCCACAGAGAAAGAATAGCAGCATTACCCCAAAATGACAGGCAGAGTTAGGCACTCTGCATTGATTTAAAAAACAGGACCGGGCAGACCTACAACATAAAAAAAACAGCACACCGCTGATAACTCACATGGCTCAAGTGCCCAGCAGATATTTGTATAATAAACAGTGTCTCCTGGGCTCACCCTTGTCGAAAGAAATTCAGGAGGTAAATCCTTTGGCACATCGTATAGTGGTATTCAAATTTTAAATGTATCACAGATTGTTGCCAAAGAGGCCTATGGAAGGTTAATTAAAAATGAGTGAAGCAGAATAACTTAAATATTGCAAGTACGCTAAAGCGTAGCCAGAAAGCAAGTTGCTCATGGTATGTTCTGAAGGTAGTCAAAGGTTCGGTAATTATGTAAATGGATTTTGTTTAGTGGTTTAGGAAGTCGTGGTTTAATACTTAGTGGTTTGGCTTTGATCGTTGTTTAGCCTTCATTGTCTAGGCACTAGTGATTTAGGAAGTAGTTGTATAATCATACAACAGGGGAAAAGATTACTGTGACTAGGATAGTCAGATGCCGCAGTATTCATGTTTCAACATTGGTCAAATATTGTGAGATCTGTACAGCTTCTCTTTACAAGACGATCTCTCTTCCAGTTCTCCCTGTGCTTAATGAACCTCAACACTAGCCACAGCCTTAGTCTTTTTTGATTTTGCAGAACACTCCCTAGCAAAATGACCAGCTTTGCCACAATAAAGACAGAGGTTTAATTTGTGGCAACATTCCTTTTCCTCATTACATAGTGGACCCTTTATACCTCCAATCTGCATATATTCATTATCAAAAGTCTTGATGTCTAAGTCCTTCTTCTCACTTTTGAGAACAGTTACTCTGGAGTCAATACGAGATCGGTCACCCTTTCACTCGCCCAATCGATGATCTAATGATGAATGATCTAACTTAACCACAAGATCAACAAATTCTGCACGATTGTCGGGCAGATCAGCAATAAGCGAGAGGGAATGTTTAAGGTCATCTTCTAACCCACAATAAAATAAGGATGATCTTTTCTCTTCTGACAAGTGTGTTTCTGCAACCAGTCAATTGAAAGTAGTGATATAGTACAGCAGGTCCTTAGAACCTTGTCATAGGTTTAATACCTCGTTCTCACTTGCTTGGATAAAAACATGTTTGGCAAATAACTTAGTCATGGTAGCCTTAAAAGCAGAATAGTTGTACAAAATGAGATATTTTTTTCTTATCAAAGGAATTGCCCACCCTCAAGTAAGAGATTACAAACTCTACTTTAGCAGTGTCATTGGGGAATTCCTGAGGTTTACACAGGAAATATAATTAGCATTGACTCATAAAGGCTGCAAATTTAGGACTGTTGTCAAAAAACCACTCAGGAGCTGCTAAGTGCACAGGACTGGGTGTAGAGACACCGCTCTGGTGGCAAATCCCAGGGGAAATGGGGTTGGGATGGAGAGAAAATGTGGAGTCAAAAAGATGCTGTGGCTCGTCCTACTCAACTGCAACACTACAGAAGGTATTCACACCAGTCTGATGAACGGCGCCGTCAGATATGTTGTCTATAAATAAACAAATAGTAAGGCTGTAGTCTATTATTAGCTTAATCTTTCAAGGTATCACCTCACGAAAGCTTTTTATATCTCAACCACCCTTTAGTTTTGTTATCAGTTGTTTTTAGATAGTCCATAGAGGTTCCTTCATCAAAGTTTTGAAACTGTAGTGAGTATGATTCCAGCATGAAACCCATGAGCTAATTTGGACAGGGTTAGCTTCAGCCAAGTCCTTTCTGGCAGAGCCCTGCCAACAGAATGTACAAGTTGAGCAAAGGCACTGGTTACCTTGTCAGCTAGCATGATGTTGGGACTGAGTTCAGCGTGTAGAAAAGTCAAGTCTGTTAATGCATATCTCCTTTTCTTCTTGTTTTTTCCGCCCAGGTGCGAGACTGAACTGGGATGTCCTTTGCGGTGAGGTCAAATTGAAAGGAACAAGGGAGCTGGCAAGACAGAGTCCTGGAAGCCAGGAAACAGGTAAGTGGCACGTGAAGAGGCTAAGTGAAGGGGAGGAGTGTGGACAGTCTTTAAATAAGACTGCTTTAGAACATTCCTAAAGGTCACATTCTAATTGTTTTTAACAAGGAACGGAGGCAGATAATTAACTTGATGAGGCTGCCCTCTGGAAGGTGCTTTAGAATGTTCACAAAGCTTGCGTTCTAATTGCATATCGCAAGCAACAGGTGCAGATGATTAATTTGATGAGGCTGTCTTCTAGAAGGTGTTTTATAATGTTCACATAGGTTGCTCTCTAATTGCTTATAGCATAGAACAGGTGCAGAGGATTCATTTGGGGAGCCCGTCTTCTAGACAGTGTTTTCAGAATGTTCACAAAGGTTGCGGTCTAATTGCTTATAGCAAGGAACAGGTGCAGAGCATTAATTTGATAGGGGCTGTCTTCCAGAAGGGTCACATGGAGTTCATCCATGCCAGTTGCTTGTTGCTAATTCTAGTGGATTTTCGGAATGTTTCCTTTGCGCCTGAAACCTAACCTTGTATATGCATGGTTAAACATTTGTAAAACCTATTAAGACTTTTCAAACAAACAGGGGAACACCAGCTACAGCTACCTATTACCAACAACATGTAATATGGTCAAAAGTCAGGGTACAAGATGTTTGCTCATTCATAAGTGTTGGGAGGAATAATATGAGCCATGCTGGTATATTGTGACTGTCAAGAGAGGTGAGCTGTGCTGGGAATCCTGACACTCACACGTCTTTGTGTCCAGGTTGATTATACACCTGCTGATAGCCAGCCCCACTGTTACCTGCAGTGAGAGACATCACATTTCACAACAGTTGTGTGGAGAGAGCAGCCTAAAATTAACATTTGAAATACAATAAACCCAAAACAGTTTGGGACCTTCAGATCCCCTGTCTACAAAATGTATATAAAAATGTGGTCCAAACCACCCCAATTTGATCCAGTCCCACATTCTTCTTGGCCAAGGAAGTGGGTGTTTCACTGAGTATTCAAAGAGCTGCTGTGCAACCAGAGCGGGTGTTTGCTTGACAGCCAGTCTCCCAGGGATGAGGGTACATCACCTAGGCCAGCATGTACTGCTCCAGGAGGTGAGGGTCCCCTTAAAGACTCTAGAACCGTGCATGCCTGCTGAGAGAGGAAATACATTTGCCTGATCCTTCAGGAAGAAAGATTGTCCCAGAGGACATGCATGAATCTTTCTGGCATGAGGGACCCCTGAGGAAGTTGATGACCAAAGAGAGTAATTCAGGAGTTACCCATGCTTTAAAATGGTCCCACGGACTATGGGTGCAATTCAAATGTGAACCATATCAAGATTGTACCAGAGGGTTTATACCAGTGAAGCCCAGTAGTCTACAGCAGATTAGAAAATCTAGTACAGAGACTGCCACTGAGAAGGGAAAAACCATATTACTGCCAAAGTAAAGAAGCCTGATTGGCCTGGGTATCACAACTGCCCTCAAAACATCATTGAGTGGAACTCAATCTGTAGGCCAAGCTGCCATTGCTGAGCACTTGACTGCAACAGACCAGGAGGGCTACCAAGGCTGGAGTTGGATACTGCTTCAGACCCACTTTCTAATGTATGTCCCTCAAAACATGTCCGGAGCAAGGCCACTGCCACCATCCCCCTGTGAGTGAAGAGTCTAGCTGTGACGGTAGGAGTGCAACCCACATTTCCAGACAATCTGGACTACCGCAAGCAACAAGCATGTACACCAGCAGGCTTAACCTGCATTTAGAGACTGAGGCTCATTGGCAAGTCTGGCACCTTTGCTCGAGACTATTTGCAAAAGGCACAATCAAAACATTAAACTGAGTTGCTCATCAAGCCAATGAGAGCACATCATCACATGAGCTTAATCTTGCCTGAGGCCATAGATGTTTGCCAATAGTTATAGCATGATCACGACCATAATGGGAGGGAGAGAGATTATCAGAAGGTGGAGCAGGATGTAATGCCTCACTGTTAGAATGCCATTACATGTAATGGGGTGACCCTATAACCCTCAGAACCTGGGCGGGTAGTAAATTGAATAATGATGGTTCTGTCGGACCGAAATACCCAGTGATTTAGTATTTCAATATTATTTTTCGTGTACTTTGTCCCTAGTCAGGATACAAAGATAGCAATATTTATATCAAGACAATTAAATACACTGATCCCCTACTGCAATCGGAAGGTTTATAGACACGATCTGCGTCAACTAAAAGTAAATCAAGAAATAATCGCTTCACTCTGCCTCCTGTATAAGTAATCATTGCAGAGGTATGAGGAACATCTACGCTGTCTGAGTCGGCTGACCAGCAGTACATTTGAGAAAGAGACCAGGACTCCAAGCGGAGCAAGGTCCACAACAGGCTGTCCTACATGTATACAGTCCTGATGAAGACCCGCCCTTGATGCGCTAAATCACTGCATCGTCCCCAGGGTCGAAACGTCGTCGCAATCCCTTCTTATGTGAACCAACTATTCAAAATCTTTTAGGATCCAAGATCAAATTGTTGTACCTATCAGATTATTGTATATGTAGTTGTCTTGGCCAATGAGTATATGAATTTACAATTTTACTTGTTATTTTAATTGTGTATCAAGTTTTGCACAAAGCTTACGTGTCAATTATGTTTTAAGTGTGTTTTAGGGACAGCATCTGTAGTGGTTCAAATTAAAAAAATGAAAGTGTTTGAGTAAAAATTTCGCTTGCTGTTTTATCTTGTGGTCAGTGTATTTAATTGTCTTGATATAAATATTGCTATCTTTGTATCCTGACTAGGGACAAAGTACACGAAAAATAATATTGAAATACTAAATCACTGGGTATTTCGGTCTGACAAAACCATCATTATTCAATTCACTGTTAGAATGCAGTATCGTACAGTTCATTATGTCATAACCATCGAATTGTGTAGTTTTAGGACCTGCTGTGAAATTCAGGTACTTTAATAATAATAATAATAATAAAGGAGTTTGTAGAGCGCATGGCGACACCATCCCGGCGTGTCCCGGCGCTGTGGAGAGAGAGGAAGCCGTGACCGGGGACCAAAACTATAGGGTGTACAGATAGGTCTTTAATAGTTTTCTAAACTTAGTTTCAGTATCCGCTAACCTGATGTTCACTGGAAGGGAGTTCCATTTGTTGGCCGCTAACACTCTGAAAGAGCGGCCTCCCATTCTGGCTTTTTTTCCACGAGGGATTTTAAGTAGGCCAGTTCCTCTAGAGCGGAGTGTTCTGCTAGGCTCATAGGTGAGGGCTAGGTCCGCCAGATAGAGAGGGGCTTTGTGCGATGTGATCCTATAGCACATTAAGAGCGCTTTGAATAAGATCCTTTTTTTTATAGGTAACCAATGTAGAGCAGCCAGAGTTGGTTTGGAAGCTGCTCTTTTGGGTAGTCTAAGGACCAGTCATGCTGCGGTATTTTGGAGAACCTGCAGTCGCTTGATGTTTTTTTCTGTGGTTCCTAGGAATAGCACATTGCCGTAATCTATACGGGAAGTAACTAAGGCTTGGGTCATGGTTCGTCTGGCCTCTAAGGGTAGAAGGTCCAGGGTGCGATTGAGAGTCTTCAGTACCCCGAAGCATTTCCCCACCACTTTATGAATGTGGCCATCAAAAGATAGTTTGGGATCGATCCAGATACCCAAATTCTTAGCTTCCTTACAGGGAGTAGGTAGAGGGCCAAGACAAGTTGGCCACCATTCTCTTGTCCAGCTTGCATCATTTCCTCCTATCACTAATACCTCCGTTTTGGAGCCATTAAGCTTCAGGCAGTGTTGATTCATCCAGCCTGCTAGATCCTGCATACAGGCTTTAAAGTTGGCAGCTGCCGTGGTAGGAGCCTGGGATAGGGAGATGAGCAGTTGGGTATCGTCGGCGTAGGATACTAATTCAACACCGTACGATTGCACCACATCTGCCAGAGGAGCCAGTTATAAGTTGAACAAGGTGGGGCTCAGGGCAGAGCCCTGAGGCACCCCCTGTTCTAAGGCTATGCTGTCTGAGGAGTAGGTTCCCCTCTGTACCTGAAAGCTACGGTCAGTAAGAAACGCTTTCAGCCAGCCCAGTGCCGACTTAGTGACCCCGGCTTTGTTTAGGCACTGTAGCAGGATGGAATGTGCTACAGTGTCAAACGCGGCACTGAGGTCCAGCATAATGAGTGCCATAGTATGACCCGCATCTGCTCCTAATCGTAGGGTTTCAGTCGCTCTCAGAAGGGCAGTCTCCGTGGAGTAACCCGACCGAAAGCCAGATTGAGAGTTGTGAAGGAGATTGTTGGTTTCCAGATAGGCCACTAGCTGATTGTTGGCTATTTTCTCCGCCACCTTCGCTAGATAGGGTAGCAGAGAAATGAGGCGTAGGTTTTCAAGGGTATCTTGGCTCACATTAGGTTTCTTTTTAATAGGGTGAACACTTGCTTTCTTCCATACTTCCGGAAGTCTGGCCGAGGCAAAGGAGACTTGGAGCACATGTCTAAAGAATGGTTCCAGTACTGTCAAGCTCGCTCCTAGTACCTTAGGAGGAGCCGGATCACGGGGGGAACCTGACTTGATGCTTTTACATATGCTATTGAGTATTTCTGGAGAGGGGACCGAGAAACATTGTAAGCATATCTCTGTGGAGCTAACTCCTTCCCTTTCTACAAAATCATGGCCAGATGTCAGGTTACCAGAGAAAGTGGCATAAATGTCTTTTATCTTTCCAGAAAAGTAGTTAGCGATTTTATTACATGTTTCCACAGAGTCAGTTTGGGAGGTGTTGTCATTGGTTAACACAGAAATGTCCTTGAAAATTTTAAATAGCTCCTTAGAGGAGTTCTCTGCTTCCCCAATGCGAGATTTATAATGCATGGCTTTGGTGGTGCGTATTTTAATGTAGTAATCCTTTTGAGCTTTTTTGTATTGAGTTTTGACTGTAGGGCAGAAGTTTAGGCGCCATTCACGTTCTAATTTTTTACATGAGGATTTAGCAGCCTGTAGTTCAGGAGTGAACCACAGGGAGGTCTTCTTCCTGTTGTTAGATTTTTTCATAGTACGTATAGGGGCAGTGCTCTCTAAAGCAGTTAAAATGCGATCCTGTAGTCTACTATGTGCGATTTCGCAATCCATGCCCCCTGGCGGTCCTCCTAGCTCAAGTCTTTTATTAAAGGTTTCTTGAGAGAAGTTTTTCCATTTCCGACATTGGTAACGGTGTTCACAGACTTTTTTTGAGTCAGACTCTAATATCCGTAAGTGGAACGGAATCAGGGAATGATCTGACCAGGGTATCGGTAAAGGTGGCTGAACTTGCACTCCGGTCCAGTTCACGAAGATAGGGTCCAACAAATGACCAAGTCTGTGAGTAGGGGCACAGTTTTTTAGGTCTAATTGTAGAGATTGTAATTCTAGCCTGATGTCCTTAGCTTCTTTGTCGAGGAGATCGTCAAAGTGGACATTCATGTCTCCTAGCACCATAAATCTACTTATGGCTAGGTGGGCTGCGGCTTCCGCTAGGCAAGCCGTGAAGTCATATAGCCTGCCAGGAGGTCTATATACCAGAATACCCGATAGGGAATGTTGAGGCCCCAGTATAATAGTGAATAAACCAGCTTCACAGTGGTCAATCGTCAGGGGTGATAGAGAACATTCCATCGGAGCTTTGATCGCAATTGCAATACCTCCGCCCCTGCCCTCCTTCTTATCCAGTCTGGAGAGAGAGTAGCCAGGTGGCATGGCCTCTATGATATCGGGGTCAGAGTGTTCTCCTTGCCAGGTCTCTGTTAAAAACAGGATGTCAAGTGCCTCGTCTTCAAGTAAGTTATATATTTGAATACTATGTTTGCTAAGAGATCTACAGTTTAACAGTCCCGCTTTTAACTTTCCTTTATCAGAGTCATTAGGCGGTGCTCTTTCAAGTTTAAAAGGACATAATGAGCAGCTATGTAAAGATGCCGCCTTCATTGTGTGCCTACAGGGTAAGCTAAATGCCGGACAAAGATCCAGCAGTTCCTGTCTTCCATACCGTATATAGGGGGACCCTGGACGACCAGGGTTCATGGCCCTGTGCCCCGTTCTTTAGTTTTCCATTAAGGTGAGCACTAGGCTGAACATTAGGCTATTGTATCCGTTGGTTTACTATTGAGTTCTGGGCTCTTGTTCCAGATGCCACCTCCCTGAATAGACTGTGATTCCTCACGCTCACACATGCTGCACTGCAACTAAAGTGCAGAAAGAGTTGTACGTAAGTGGCTTGCAGACCCATAGTAGGATGGAGACCAGAACACCAGTGGCAAACAACCTTAACCACCATGTCTGAGGCCCAACAAAGCCCTGTCTAGTCTGTGTCTCCACGAATGAGGTCTTGCAAACAGTTTGAGCATTTTCTGCTGATCAGTGTCCCTCCAGTGAGTAAGGCTGTAATGTTGATTGCTACATCCTGCTGAACAGTGAGGACTGTGCAGGGCTGCTCATGGAGCCTGTCCTGCTGACTGGTAATTCATGCTCTAGTTATGAGTACAGGATACCTTCAGCGAAGGAACACACACTGAACCAAAAATCAGAACTCTATATCTGAGTAGAAAATTGTACAATATTCAGTCAGCCCTTAAGTGTTGACAGGAGTTCCATTTATTCAATAGTTCGAATACCTAACACAATGCATTCTGCATCGTACGTAAGAACTTCATTTACTGCCCTTTGAGCTATCTGAGGCTATTCTAATGATTAGTTTCTAGCTTTTTAACAATTTCTGTTGCTAATGTCTGAGCATGTTCTGCTGATCTGTGTCCCCCCCATAAACTATTTCTGCATTGTTCTTTCTAAGAATATCAAGCTAATCTGCTACCTCATATTACATGTGATCACACTCTGTATTACGCTACATGAGTGTGTCTTGTCTGTGAACATGCCTGTTTTGTGAACATGCTCTGTTGTTCTGCTGTCTGAGGATACCCTGCCCTTCAGAACCTTTCCTATCAGCAGGCTCTGAAGCGCTCTTGTCTTGTCATGTGTCCACTTATCATGGGGGACTTTTCTTAACCTTCCATCTATCACCTTGTCACACATCACCTACAACTAAAGTATGCGTAAATCATTTGCCACTTTGTTTTGTAGACCTTTGTTTGTTAAGACACATCCGTCTTGATGGTAGGCATATGATTGTGTAATTCTCATGATTCTCGGGTGTGCCCTCCCTCAATTTCTTGTTACTATGCGGCTCAACAGGCAAAAGTTACCTACACGCATTTTTCATCCATCACTGAAAGACCTATATTATTTAATGTACTTCAATAAATACCTAAAGTAGGCTTTGAGTCAGTCCACTGCATACGTTGACTTATTGCAGTGGGTCCCAAACCTTTTCAACCTATGGCCTATTGGCCGCTGTCTCCACCATTTATATTACTTTTAAGGTAGAGGTGTTGTAAGCCCGGCCTCAGGAGTACTTCTATTTTTCTCCCTGAGAATAATTGGGATGAAGCTGATGAAGGTTTTATAATAATGGATGTAACAAAATAAAAATTGAACTGTTGTTTACTAAAAACCTTACATTGGTTAAGTAAGAAACATTACAAGGGAAACTCTTCTGCCCTGGGGTCGGGATATAGAATCATGGGTGTACCAAATACTAAAGAAATTCCATTGGTGGACTCTCCTCTAGCACTTGCTTCATAGAAAGAAAGAATGGAAAGAAAGAAAATGTATTGCATGATTTAAAAAAAAACCTTTGCACAATACAAAAGAAAAAACTTTTGATACTTAATAAATTGATAAAAGAATAGATACAAATTTGACACATATTGGGTTGAATAGAAGCAAGACCCTGGTAACAGTAATAAAAAATGACCAGTCCTCAATGTGTCCACACTCTCTTTTTTGTGCCCTGCACCTTTGAAGACAATCCCTTCAGAATAATTGTGGCCAGGATTGTGTTTTACAGACTACAGGTGTCCAGCCTGTATGCACAGCCCTTTATTTATGTCGATTGTACTTTTGCAGTTCCGACGGGTTTTCTCAGGGTGCACAAAGGGCAGTAATTCTCATTGCTGTGGAGGTCCAAGCATCTGCGCCTCTGGCTGAGGTAGCGATCGGCATCTCCCCTTCCCTAGTTTTTTTACTGCGCAGTCCATAAATCTCACCAGTGCGCAATTTAAATATGTGTTCCGTGGGTCGAAGCAGGACAATACTGCGGATCTGCATGATCTAACTTCCTTGTTATTCCAGGCCCTCCGTAGGAGGAACCTTCTTTCTTTCGGGAGGCTGAGGCACAGGCACAAAACATGAATTATATCTTCCGCATGCTTGCCGCAAAATCGACATGTCTCCGGGGCTTGTTCTCTTTTCCATTTGGGAAGGGGTGACAAGACAAGTTTATCACCCCCAATCTTAATCTTAGAAAACTGAGTTTAGTGCATGCATTGAAAGTACAAGTTAAATAGCTCTGAGGTGTCAGCTGATCATATGAGATGAGGGTCATCCAACCATGGCTTCTTCTTGCAAGGCTCGCCTTGTCTTCCATTGGGGAGAGCTTTTTTGTGCTTTTTTTTGCTAGCCTTTTAAATGCATTTTGGCTGGCATGTAATTCCCATGCATCGCTCCGGCCTAAGGTTTTTAGCCCACTTGACAGATATTGATGCCCGCTTGCCACTGTTTGTTTTCAGATCGGACCATAGATGTTCTGCTAAACTGCCCTCTTTTGATGACCTCAGCTTGTGGCAGTACATTAGGAAGTTCATCATTCTAGCCAATGTTTGCTTACAGATGCCCAGTTCCAGCCTGATTTGTGCTGGTGACGTGGAAGATGGTAGCTGGAAGACTGTTTTAAAAAATGTTGCTATGATTGTGTTGAATTGACCCCTGTCCAATCCCTTAAGCACCTTGCTTCCATATGTTAGGGTTGGGATGACTTTTGCCTGCCCCACCTGTAGTGTTGGAGCGAATGTTGGGCCAAATAATTCCTTGTGAATGGAACTGAGAGAAAATGCTAGCTCTGTACCTTTCTTTTTTTGTTCTCCCATGTGGTTTTTGTATCTTCTGTTATTGTTGAAGAATAATCCTAGATACTTGTGACATTTGGATTCTGTAATTCTTTCAGAATTTAAGACCCATGTCAACTTTTTTGGTCTTCCTGGGCGAATTGCCAAGATTTTTGTTTTCTTGTTATTTATCTCGAGCTTGTTCTTGTGTGAGTATGCGGCAGTTGCATCCATAAGTCTTTGTAAGCCCACCTTTGTGCTACTTAGGAGAACCACGTTGTCGTGGTCTAATCTAGGACCCCGATCAATATTGTGACCTTATGCCCCTATACGGCTATAATCCATTCATACCCCTATAATGGCATAAACGATCAGAGCCATATTTCAGCCATATTTCAGAAACTCGCCTCTGCAGCTCATTACAGTACATGACACAGCAGACGTCACTATCTTAGATTCCTAGATTACACTCCGAGTTCTTCAGCAAGATAAAACCCCCAACAACCTGGGAAAGCCCTGCTTGCTATGTTTTGATTAGTAATAGAACTCTAATGAGCACTGTAAGAACGACCGGTTCTTGTGACATCTTTATTGACGTCTTATGTCCAAAAACATACGTCAAACAAGGCACCTTTCAGGTATAAATATTACCAACGTTGCCTTAAGCAAGAGCGATGGTGTGGTGAATACAGGAGCCGAACAGCTGTCCCTTGCAGAGCCCAGCAGATGCAAGCAGACCACGGACGTTGCCCCTCCTCCTCCTTGACGCGCTGAGAGAGACGCTGTCTTTTCTCCTGCCGAGAAAATCCAGCTCCGGCGTTTCCAGCCTACCCTTGCGGGTAAACTGGGATATCGAGTCCCGGAAGGAGATACAAGACCTCCAACATTCTATTCCAGAGGTATGGTGTTGACTAAACCCTTAGAGAGAATTCTTGTAGCAAATCCTTGGCAAAACCAACTTAACTTAAACTGCTACTTACTCCCTCCCAAGTATTAGGCTTAGGTCAGGTACACTGGGGTAGGCGTAGTTAGAAGCACCAGTTGAGTACGTTAGCCTAATGTATATATGAATGTATATATTTTATTCATTTTAACCATTGTATGGCTAAGAAACCATATCAATGCTTTTACAGTATTATTTCGCAATCCTTTTACTGTACGCACTTTTTATAATAACAAGTCTTGCAATTGTGGCAATTCATTTCTCTTGCATGAGAAGAAAGACTGTTCAATAAATAATACCTTTTATTGAAAACGCCCGTCTCTTATTCTCTGCATCTTGGTGAAAGTAATCTGCACAACTGACTGAGTAAAATAACTGTCTATTGTTTCACACGACTCTAGAGATTGACTCTTATTCTAAGGAGCAAAGTTGTCATGTTTATGCGGTTGTTGGAAAACTGAATCCCTTCTTGTCTGTGCCAGTGAAGCTGATCACTTCCTATTCAGTCAAGAAAGTTTCCAGTGACCTCTGAGCTAGTTGGTACAAACCCAATTAAGTTTAGCATAGTCAGTAGAGACCTGGAAGACCGCACTTCTACACTGCTGTTTATGTTATTCCAATGCGCAGGGCCTATAGGGAAAATAGGATCTACACTACAACGTCATCTGCATATAAAAGATTTGACAGCTGTAAGCTGTCTAGTTAGGGAGCATGAGAATTTACTGTGTTAAGGGCTTCCGGGAGATCTGCTAAAAATAAATTAAAAAGTTTGGGGCCAGGACACATCCTTGTTTCAATCCTTTTGTAGTGAAAATTGGTCTTGAAAGTCTGGAGACGTCACCAATCTTAATCCTGACCCATGTGTCCTGATGCAGTAGTTGTAAGGCTCTTAGAAAACCATCTGTGATGTTCAGAGCGAGAAGCTTCTGCCACAACTTGTCCCTATTGACTTTGTTGAATGCTGAACTAAAATCTATAAATCCCTTGTAAAACTATCTGGTACTAAGCTCTGCCTGATATATCAGACACAAGAGAGTTATGAGGTTAACCATAGTGCCCATTCTGCTTGTAAAACCAGTTTGGTTTAGCGGGATTATTGAGTGTTACTCGGCCCAGTCCCGTAATGAATTCAGCAAAATCCCTGCAAAGTACTTGGCTACATTATCAATGAGCGCAACTAACCGATAATTGCTAGGGGATTTTTTGTCCCCTCCTTTAAAGATTGGAACAAGGATCGATCCTCGCCAAGAAGGTGGAATGTTGTTCTTTGCTAAAATGGAAGTGAAAAGTGGAGCTAGTTTGGATGCCCAGAAAGCTGGGTCCTCCTTGAACAGAGCCGGAGAAATTCCGCCTGGTCCTGGGGCCCCATCTTTCCAAACCCTTTTTTATCTGCCTTTTGATTTGGTCCTCCGAAACTGTACTGTACTCAGTGAGATTATCATGATTTTGTCTCTCTGATTCCTTTTTGGTTTTTGTACTTTTTTGGGAAAGCTCGTCCAATGTTGACCCTGTTCGAAAGCGGTTTAAAATTATGTTCGACTCTGTTGAATTGTTGGTGCTCTTTGTGCCAGTGACCTGATTCAGGGTGTGATTTTGTCAGTTTTTGAAATGGCTGTGCAGAAAGAAGTACCATTCGGACTCCAGTATGTTTGATGAGGCAGCTTTCGGGACACGACCCCCAAGACTATTTACAGTATGCCAGAATCTCGCAGAGTTGTTTGACCTTTTATCTTGATGTAGTTTGGCCCAGAAGGAGTTCCAGCGTGCTCTACGATGTTCTCTTTTTGCTGCCTTCAGGTGCCTACAAACTCCTCTCAGTTTGGTTATAATTAATGTGTCCATTGGCTTTGTTTTAAATTCCCGCCATAGCCGGTTTATGTCTTTTTTCGCCGATCGTGTTACTGGATCCCATGAGATCGACTATTGGGACCCCGTCGCTTTTTCATGCGTTATTGGCTTTGCATATCTGGCTGACAGCTTACTTGTAAAGCTAGACCAATTGGCAATTTGATTTTCAATTACCTAACCGGGGATCTCTACCATGTGCTTTGCCTCTATTGATACTAGCTGTAGGTTGTTAACTGAGCACTTTATAAGTTTTAAGTTGATCGTAAAGCTTTCAAAAGCTAGTGTTCCAGGCTCATCATATTGCACCATTCTGGTGCTAAACATATTTTCTTGAGGCCTGTGATC
Organism: Lissotriton vulgaris; assembly: GCF_964263255.1. NCBI lineage: Eukaryota > Metazoa > Chordata > Amphibia > Caudata > Salamandridae > Lissotriton > Lissotriton vulgaris. The sequence goes on along the minus strand of NC_141689.1, from coordinate 955,226,683 downwards.
ACTTTCAGGTCTGTCGCCAAACCCGAAGGCAATTACTTGATTCAGGAGAGAAAGATTGAGAAAACCATAGTCGATTAGAGATGCACCAGTGTTTGATAAGAATGAGAGGCCAGGTGGCTTGTCCGGAGTGAAACACCCATTGAGCGCTCTGAGGCCAAGATGTTCTAGGTTTCCTTGTAGGAGGCGTCCTTTCTGGTCTTCCTTGCTCCATCCAGGGTGGTCCTGTGGTGGTATAGCCCAAACACTTTCCTGTGATTTAATTACCTCGTTTTTTTGGAGGTCCGACATTAGCCACATATTAAAATCTCCAGAAAGTACAATATCCGCATTCGGAAACCTTGATCTAATTCTTAGCACTGTCGCTATCAGTTCTTCTGAGACTTTTTGCCTGGACGCAGAATTTGGACGAATGTACCCATTCAGTAAGATTATGGTTCTGCGCTGGCCTTGGGGGGAATTGAAGGAGATTCCCACAGACTGGAAAGAGTAGGAAGAAGTTGCGAATTCCCATGATGTAATTGCATTATTTGTTGATATAAAAATAGCTAGACCTCTGCTGCCTCGTCCTGATGATTTCACTTTGATGGCAGGTGTCTGGTGAGTTTTAAACCCTTCCAAGTGCCGCGGTTCTACCAGCCATGTCTCTTGTAATAGTATGATCTCGAATGACCGTAGGTAAGCGATCATGGATTCTTCTCCCAATTTGTTCGATAGTCCATTGATATTCCAAGAACAGACTCTTAGTATGCAGGCTCCTTGTTCCTTTTGACTGCTGATTTGTCTGCATTGCAGCCGGGTTGAATTTAGTGAGCCTGCCAACCATGACCATGAGCAGGTCTGTTCCATTCCCCCTTTTTGTGTATGCTGGCCATCTCTTGCCTTTTGGTCTTCCGAGTCGGGGACGGGAGTCTTGTCCCGGGCACTCCTCAGGACAGAGTAGACTTTTCTTTGTTCAGCTCGTGGGTGGTCAAAGGCTCGGATTTTCTGTAGGACATACGGGTATCCTAGTTCCCTGCCGGGGAGTATAGTGATGCCCCACTGATTAAAGGTTTCAGTGTGGCTTAAAATCCTATTTGTTACCTCACTCGAGCGCCAGGTGGCCTTCGGGGTTTCATTTGTTTGCCCCTTCCTGGTGCTATAAATTCAATCGAGATGATATCTTGTGAGGTTATAGCATTAGACAAACCGATGGCTTCTATCAGCTTAATGATGTTCCTGCGGTTTAGCATGTCACAGCTGCCTTTGGACTTATACTCTGGGAATAGGAGTGTGACGGTTGTAGCTCCGTGAGAAGGGGCCCTGCAACCTTGGTTAGAGACTCTGGTCTTGTCACACCGTGGGTTTGAGCTGGTCCAATCCAGGGTCCAAGTATTCCCCCCCTTCATTGTTTTATGTTCGGGTGTGGGAGACGACCTTTCCAATGCTCTAGGGCTCTTTTGAACTGTATCACAACCGTTTTGCGCCTTGTCTCCTTTGTCCAGCGCCAATGGTGAAGAATTGTCCTGATGTGATTTGTGCTGGCTACTGACTTGGGCCCGATTGTGTGCTTTACTGTTGCCTAGCAACTCTATAAGCCTGATACGCCTGTGGCTCACATCACTTGTTGAAGAGACTTGCCTTACTAAGGATTCAAAATATATTTTGGCCTAGCAACCTATGAGGGGATCTGGCATTACCTTTGCACCAGGAAAGAGCATCTTTTTGGAAAATCGACACAATTTTAATCAAGCAGAGAAGATGTTCCGCATTTTACTATATTTAACTTTTAAGTTGGCAAGCAACTATTCTAGAGACTAAAAACACACGATGCATTTTATACTCTGCATTTTATGGTGATGCTTGCAAACTAAGGAGTAGATTAGGATGGCGGTGAATCCGCATCCTCCGAGCCGTCAGAAGCCACCGCCGGCCCGGAGGATGCGGATTCACTGCTGCGGACCTCCAAAACACCACCAGCCACATATGGATGGTGGTGGGATCAGCGCCGGATGGCAAGTCCATCCGCCGCTGATCCGCGGGATGTTGTCCGAAATTTGGTGGCGGTGTCTGCAAGACACCGCCAGCCAAATTACGAAGGGTGAGGAAACATGCTTCTCCGCCATGGAAAAGCATGTGGACCTTTGCTTCTGGGGGCCCGTTGCAGGCCCCAGGGTGTTGGGGGGTGGGGGGGGCACATGGGGGGTACCTATGGTACCCCCCTGCATATGCATGCACAAAGTGGCAGGCACCGCGCGGTGCCTACCGCTTTGTGCATGCATAGGCAAAGCATGCATTTTTAACCTTGCGGCGGGCGCTGCTTCAAGCAGCACCCGCCGCAAGGTTACAGATATGTGATGTGACCACCAGGGTGGCGGTCACATCCTAATTTGCACGGAGGGACCGCCGCTGCCCCTGCGGGCGGTCCCTCCACCTCTGGGGTGGCGGACGGATGCAGGTCCGTCCACCATCCTAATGAGGCCATAGGTCGCTCCTTTCATCCTCCACAGGCTACATTGGTGCACGTACATCTGATCCATCTCTCCATCAGCACTTCTCCACATCCCTACATGTGTAAAGCAGTTTCCAAGGCAAGAATGCAGTGCCTGTACAAATGAAGAAATCTCATGTGTGCCACTTGGAAAAGATTAAAACACGGCCATAGCTAGGCATGCATCGATCACTCGCTATGCTATGCAGGGCATCACGTTGAGTGCATAAACCCTTCCCGATGGGTCATGGGCATTTTTCATTGGGAGAAAATGTGACTGTCAAAGACACCCTTAATTGCCCCTTACCGTTTGCACGACATCCCTCGGACCCTCGCCATCCCCCCTGGGTCAGACTACACTCTTTAGTATCCAATCTGCCTCATCACCACTGTCTCTCCTCTCAAATTCCGCTGAGTGCCTGTCATACTAGCAACTCTCTACTCTCTCGCTTCTTCTGTTACTTCCCATCCCCACCGGGCCCTTACATCTACCCCGCCTGTCAAACCTCATCCGATCTTCTTCCCTCCTTTGAATGTCACACTACAGTTTCCCTCTCCTCTCCTACACCACCTGTTGGCCCTTCCATTGTCCCCTCTCACCACCTCTCATTTTTGAGACCCCGGCCATCCTCACAGCCCCGTTAGTTCAGATCTCATGCCATTCTTGCCCCATTATCCCCTAATATCGTTCATTTGCTGCCACAAGTATCTCTCACCACACCCTTCCGCGAGACCCCAACCAATCTCTGGTTAAAAGAGTCACCACTCTGTCCCACTTCAAAACATCCCTATCCACACCTCCCCTCCTTCTGCAGCCCCTCTCACCTGGCTCTTAGGCCTCCCATCGGTCTGCTCATTTTCCTCCTCTTCCTCCCCCTCCCAGGTGAAATCATATCTGCAGTGCCAGTGCTTCTCACCGCGCATGCTCCCAGGAGGGAGGGCACACTGGAGCCAGAGAGGTAAGGGCAGATGGGAACTTGAATTGGGATCGCGGGGGTCTACGTGAGCCAGGGGTACGGAAATAAGGCCCCGAACTGCACCGGAGTCCGGACTGACTGGGGAGGGAAGGAAAGCAGAGATGCAGACTCCAGGAACGAAACCGAAACAGCGAGAGGCGGACCCTCACAAGGATGCAGAGTGAGGAGGGAGGATACAGGGGACGAGGAAGCAGCTGTAGGCGGGAGGGCTGGCCTGCCTCTGAGTCCGGCATTGCTATAGTTGCTGCAATCGATTGTCTCATTGCTCAGTGGGGAGCTGGTCTGGGCCTGGGGGAGAAGTAGAAGCGATCTATTGCATTGTTCAGTTATGTATCACTTACTAAGTTCTGTAAGCATTAGAGCCTTAGGGCCCACGCAGTTAGAAAACAAGTAACATCGTGGACTGTAACCTTCAGGAGGGGAAGGGGCCCCTCGAATTGGGTGGCGTCGTTTTGTTCACTAACTCTGCTCGTGAACATGCAAGATCTGGGGAATTGCTAGCAGGACAGAACGTTTTTTGTTACCTCCTAGTCTCCTTTTGGGATGGCCCATCTGGACTGGATCCTTTGCTTCACGGCTTGTTTATATAACATGCCTCCTTTAGATAAGAAATTGCTTCGCGACAGCTGTGAAGCAAATGATCCAGTCCGGAAGGGCCGTCCCAAAAGGAGAAAGGGCAGTAACAAACAAGACTCATTGTCAATCGCAGGCCACCGTTTACCATAAACGATGACCCCATCCAATGAAAATGAGTGGCGGGGCTTTGAGCCCCCTTCTGAAATCTCCGCTCTCACAATATCTCTCGCTGAGTGGGCAGCGCATGCACGCTGCAACGCTAGGCGAGACCTAAAAAGCAGGCTGGGGCCGCTGAGTGGACACTGAACTGACGGCAATGGAGGCAAGCTTTCCATCAATATAGAAAACGGACAACAGGCATGCTAGAAACAGAAAAGGGACTATGGGATAAGTCTAATGTATGATGCAGTGTGATTGAAATTGCTGTGCCTGGCTTGTTGTGTGTTTGGTGGACATCTGTTGGTGGAGCCCCTAGCTAGTTTTGACAGTACACCGGGGTGCTGCAGTGGATAGATTGAGAACCGCTGACTAATTGTGTTGTTCCAATTTTAGCCGTTGGCCTCAGACATGCTTTCTGAGACCTTCCACATCCTATCCAGTGCTGGCACTGCAGTGCATGAGAAACCTTTAATGTGGAAGACATGTTATTCGCATCCTCTGCACTATTTTACCAGCGTGGAGGATATGAACATCTCGTCCTGTGCAGTGGGTTGTTTGTTGCTTGCACCATAGGCTTCCCCCATTTATGCCCCTGGAGACTCTCTTCTGCTTCAGCCTCTCCCACAACTGATTGATAGTTTAGCATACTGACCTCATTATTACTTCCAATGACTTAGTTGAGGTGTAAGTCAGTCCCCGGGCATAGTGACTGACCCCCAATTTGATTTTGAGAATTTGCTCTTCCTTGGGGGATTGTTTGGACCTCACCTCACTGATCTGCCCCCCACGGAAGGTAAAATAGCAGCCATTGTTTTCAATTCAGCATCTCTGTGTACGGTGGGCTTGCACTGCTCCTCAGTTGAAAATAAAGGTAAGAGGGGTACCATTGGAAAGTGACCCCTTTCCAGTGGCACCATCTACAAAGAATTCCTTCTCAATCATTTCTGGTCTGTGATCACCAAGCAGAATCCTTCACTAGAGAAACCAGTATTTTATATGGATGGTAGGGAGATCAGTCCCATGTGATGGGGGCCAAACCCCCTTTGAGGCAATTTTAATTAGGGCTCCCAGTTTCATGCTATTTATTTTTTGACATCTGTACTTATCCATATTTCATTTTTGATAATTTTATCTCTGTTTATCCATATCTATTTTGCGTTTTGTGAAATATTGAGGCTGATACTACTTTATTTTCACTTGTATACTTGTACTTGAATGTCAGTGGATCAAATGATAAATTCATATATTCGGATGAAAACAAGCACATTGCAGTTTCAACCTTGTGCACATCTAAAAGTGTTTAAGTCTCATTAGATTACTTTCTCTCCTTTCTTTTACTCCTTTCCAGGTCTATTCGCACAGCTATTGGCCTGTCAGGCATGACTGACAGCATTAACAATCACTCAAAACAACATAATTTCTGTTTTTATCCATATTTAAAAATAAATACAGGAAAGAAATTTGATGACTTTAAATCTGTATTCATCTGTAAAATGAGTGAAAGATGGAAAACCAGCAGTCTTACGTACAATATAGAGTATTTTCTCTGGTAACATTTTGAATTCCCCTTCTTGCACCCAGGGGACTTGCACCCTCCCGTTCACCCCTAGGTACATTTAAAATGTGTGCCAATTCTTCTGTCAGTTGTATTTTGCCCATGAAATGTAATCCTAATTTGAAAGCACATGGTATGTTATGCCCTAATTGATTTTGTCAAAGCACAGAGCATTGGATTCCTGTTGTCTAGGATGTCGGTCAAATAATGGAGGGGAGCTCTGAGTCTGGTTCTGATACTGAGACTCTAACTGAGGGAGAGGATCACAAATCAGAATCTGGAAATACATTTTCAGTTAGTGTCCCATCAGATGAACACCCCTCTTCAAATGATTCTGAAGAACATGGCCACGCAGTACAGCAAGACAGTTGCTTTGCAGCTTGACAAGTGCAGCCATTGTCCCTGAGAGACAGTGGCAGTGGAGTGCAATCCAAAGTGCAGCTGCGCTGTCAACACAAAAATAGATTATATTTCTTTGCAGACTCAAGCTTGACAGGACAGCAACGATTAGAACAGACAGAAAAAGCCACCACTTTTCTATCTGTTAAACAATGAGAGGCCTACAGTAGAAGTTGTTTTTGCACTGTCATTGAGCATTGAACACAGAGTGTAACAATTGTGGATTCTTCCTTAGCACAAGTGTGTTGAGAATATGTTGGTCAGATAGGCTGGGTTGAGCCCATTGACGTAAAAAAAGAGAGAATCACTCGCTCTGCAGAAAACAAAAATGTGTTTCTATATTATCTCACCCTTATTCTAAGAACTAAATGAAAAACCCACAAGAGTGGGCTTTTGCTAAACATTAACATGAACATTCTTGAAAATACGTGTTTAGGTAACATTTTATTTGCCCAGCTTGCTATTTGCATCATAAAGAAGTTTGTAACTCATGTTTTTGTGGCTTTTCAGTAAATATACTACTGCGTTTAATCCTGAACATTGACCTTCAGACTTTGGTTTTGGTTTGGAGGTTAGAGAGAAGTGGATGATCCATTTATGGAGTAAATATTGATGCATTGTCCAGATTAACCTCCCTAATCCAATTTAAGGGTTTGCCGAAGAGATATGGGATCCCCTGTAGAACACCTGGTTGAAGTCTTCAGCGGAGACAAAGACCGAATAGAAAAACAGTGTACAGAATGGTACAAAGCCACTAAACACCACACACAACTGTGACCCCAGGAGCCTGCCAGTCCTCACACTCAAAAAAGAGACAGACCAAAGTGCAGTTCAAAGAAGAGTCATTCATAGAAACAAGTAGTGGGAGCACAAGTCCAGAAGAGGTCAAGAGAAAGGCCCCAAAAATGGCCAAAGCCGTAAGGTCCTAGTGATAACATAGTGAAGAAGGGACTACAGGACAAATTGAATAACTTAGTAACTTTAGATAACAAAACATGGACAGAGGTACAGGCACTCATAATATACTTTTGTAAGAAGAGGCAGGAAAAGGAAAAGAGTGAGAAAGACAAAACAGATAAAGCAGCGGTTAGATTGGTCCAGGAGAAGTTAGCAAAGAAAACTGAGGGAGGAATTGCCACTGCCGCTACTAAGTTAGGCACAGTATCCCCAGGTGTGCCTCCTGTCTGGCTAATGAGGGCCAGGGTCAAGACTGATTTGCATATAGCTGGGTCTCAACTCAGGTGGCGAAGTGAGCTAAAGAATGATGATGGATTCAACACAGATCTGTGACTGGGGTGAGTGTCTGAAAAGTTTCAGGGCTCTGTCCATCATCTCCTTGTGTTTGCTTTGTTCACCCTAAGTTGAGGTGTTAGCCGCATCTAGGGTAGTTAGTGAAATCTCCTCAGCCCCCTCAATTTCTGTGACCCCTGAAATATCGGCTTTCCCGTCACTGACTATGGAGGAGACCATTTACCTTTTGCGGTCCATTAAATCTGGATCCCCAATTGACCCCTGTCCCCCTAAAATCTTCCATCTTCTACCAGAACTATTTGCCTTGCATTTGTCTCCTATTTTTAACCAATTGTTCACCTCTGGTATACTCCCCACCTGTTGGAAACTGGCATCTGTTCTCCCCCTTCTGAAGAAACCACATTTAGATGGGGCGGATCCTAACAACTACCGCCCAATCTCCAGACTGCCTTTGCCTGCAAAGAAGGTGGAAAAAGCCATGAATGGCGTTAAATCCGAATATATTGAGAAGTAAGCTTTCCTGGATGCTACTCAGTTTGGCTTTAGAAAGCATCATAGCACTGAACTGGCCCTGATCACAGCATCCAAATCAATTAGGCAGACAGTTGATGCAGGAGGCAATGCAGCACTTGTGCTGCTGACCTCTCTACTGCATTTGATACGGTGAACCATCAAAAATGTTGGAAGTCCCGAGGGGGATTTTTATTAAAGAGAAAGGATTCGCTTTATTTGAATCATTCTTGTCTGGCTGTGAGCAATTTGTGGCTCTTGATGAGTTCAAATCACCTAACCTTACTTTGCGGAGTGTCACAGGGCTCTTCATTGAGCCCAAACCTGTTTAATATCTATGTTGCACCGCTGGCTAGGTTAATCAGGTCCCTGGTTTTCTCAGCTATTACATATGCCGACGACACCCAAAATGTAGTCTCTGTGACAGGCTTGCCTGCTGACACTGCTGCACAGTTTCACACCTGTCTTCATCAAGTCGGTGAATGGATGGCCACCAATTACTTGAAACTGAACTCTAGTAAGACCAAGGTCTTACTCTTTGGTGGCCATACTAATTTTTGGTCCCCTGCTCTGTGGCTTTTGGAGCTGGGCCCTTTACCGACTCCTACGAATAAGGTGAAAAACTTAGGAGTCACGTTTGACTCTATACTCTCTTTCTAAAGCCACGTCAACCAGGTTACATCCCTTTCCTTCTACACATTAAAACTACTGAGAAGGATTCTCACATTTATTCCGGCTGAGCTGCGGAAACTAGGTCTCAGCTCTTATTCTATCTCGAGCCGATTACTGTAATGGGCTTTTCATCAACCTTTGAAAGAAGTGCTTAAACTAGATTATATTATATTATATTATATTATATTATATTATATTATATTATATTATAATATAATATATTATATTATATTATATTATATTATTATATTTTGCAGATTGTGCAAAATGCTGCTGCACGTCTCTTGCTGAAAATTCCAAGACATAATTATGTTTCATCGTCACTCAAAAAATTACACTGGCTGCCAGTGAAGAGACGGATCGAGTTTAAGGCTCTTTGCATTGCTTTTAAGGTTACGCAAGTCATAGGGCCTACCTTTTTTAAACAGAATCTACCGCCATACATTCCTGCTCGCCATCTTCGCTCATCTCATGCCCATAATCTGATTGTTCCCAGGTTCAAAAAATGTTTCTGGGGTGGAAGGAGTTTTCTGGTCGGTACAACCAAATTGTGGAACTCTCTACCACTGAGGCTAAAATAACAAACTCACCTGTTGGCCTTCAGGAAGATGTTGAAGACCTTGCTGTTTAATCTTTGATGTGTTTCTGGACCGTCCAGTTATTCATGATTGATGAGCTATTGCCTTGACACCTTCAGGTGAATGTTTTGCGCTCTATAACTTTCTTTTTCATTTCATTTCAAGTTGGCAGGGTATGCCCAGATGGGGGTCCCTTGCTCACTGTGCCACTGGATTTAAGCTAGCCTGGCTGATGAAGGGTGACACCAAGAAACCGGTCCCAGGATGCTTGTTTCCAGTTCAGAAAAGACCTGGCTTGGCAGTTCAGGCTGGACTGTTCCCATAAGGCACAGGGTTAAGACTGATTTGCATATAGCTGGGTCTAAACTGAGGTGACCAAGTGAGCTAAAGAATGATGATGGATTCAACCCAGATCTGTGACTGGGGGTGAGTGTCTAAAAAGTTTCAGCGCTCCGCCCATCATCTCCTTTTGTGTGCTTTGTTCGCCCTAAGTTGGCAGGGTATGCCCAGACGTGGGTCCCTTGCTCACTTTGCCACTGGATTCAAACTAGCCAGGCTGATGAAGGGTGTTACCCAGAAACCGGTCCCAGGAGGCTTGTTTCTGGTTCAGGAAAGACCTGAATGAGCAGTTTGGGCTGGACTGTTTCCATGAGGCACAGGGTCAAGACTGATTTGCATATAGCTGGGTCTGAACTGAGGTGGCGAAGTGAGCTAAAGAATGATGATGAATTGAACCCAGATCTGTGACTGGGGGTGAGTGTCTGAAAAGTTTCAGAGCTCCGTCCATCATCTCCTTGTGTTTGCTTTGCTCGCCCTAAGTTGGCAGGGCAAGCCCAGATGTGGGTCACCTGCACACTTTGCCACTGGATTCAAGCTAGCCTGGCTGATGAAGGGTGTTACCCAGAAACCAGTCCCTGGATGCTTGTTTCCGGTTCAGGGAAGAACTGGCTTGGCAGTTTGGGCTGGACTGTTCCCATGAGATACAGGGTCAAGACTGATTTGCATATAGCAGGGTCTGAACTGAGGTTGCGAAGTGAGCTTAAGAATGATGATGGGATCAACCCAGATCTGTGACTGGGTGTGAGTGTCTGAAAGGTTTCAGCCTTCCACCCATCATGTCCTTGTGTTTGCTTCATTCCACAACGCCAACCATATGCCCAAGGAAAAAATAACATAAATAGAAGAGGAGGGCAAGGATGTTTTTGGGGAAAAGTGAGCAAATATATTTCAGAGCTTAAAAATATACTACTATTGTAGGAAGCCAGTACATTTTATTAACTAATTAGGTCTAAAAATAATTATTAATGTAATGGCCAGACAAGGGTAACATATGGCTAACAATTAACAGCAGCATCCATCAGACAGATGAAAGAACCAGAGACTGTGGAAGGAATGCAGAAGACCCTGGACTTACGTAATTACATTAGACAGTGTAGTTCCGTGGTTTGAGGGTCCATGGTTCGGTGTTCCAAACCTGTTCAATAAAGGTCGTCGGAAATAGACGATTTTGGTGTCAACGGACCGCAAATCACGTGTGCGGTATGTACGAGTGTTTTCGCATTAATCGATCAATGAGAACACTACGTATTTAGAGATTTCGTTCAAACCCTTGGGTTCCATTTTGTGTACGGCAGCCATTTTGTATGGTTGCCCTCACATAGGCCGATGACTGCGGCCGAACGAGTCTTTGGGACACGTTCACCTTAGTTGACTTCTGAATGACCTGGCCGAACTGACTCCCTTGCCCGATGCTGACCTCGTTGAGCCAGTTCCTTGTTAAGCAGCTGGTCAGATAAAGATCAAAGAGCAGGACATGCCGAAGTTTATGGTACACTGCTCCCACCTTTGTATCTTGCCACTAATCTGTTTCTGCTCCTTCCTTTACAACATAATCACTGATTTGGGTTGAGGGTTTTATGATGGGTTTGTCCGGCCTGAGCGAACAAGAATATTGGAATGTGCTTGGTCATTTCTGGTGGGCTGGACACGGAAAGTGGGATTGTCGTCATACGCTACTTTCAAAACTTCACATTTCTATTGGTCAGTTTGTATGAACCCAATGCTAATTTGGAATGTTGCCTGAGGCTTGATTTTTGGCATAAAAGACCATGCTCCGCTCATTGAATTTGTGCAGTCTCTAGCGAACCACCCGTGTTGTGCTTCGTAGACCTCTGTTCCTGGTTGCAGCCAATAAACTTTGGTCTTTGACGTCATCAAGAAGTGTCCTGTGTCTCTGTTTGCCAAGGTAGGGGAACTCGAAGGCATCGGGCGTTTTCCCTGACGCCGCTGGGTTCTAAAACCCGGTCCTTCAGTTGGCGCCCGGGTGGGGCTCGGCTTCAGCGGTACCGGTCCAAGCCCGAAGATCGTGGAGAGGTGCGTGTGAAAATTCTGGAGGAAGGGCAACCACTCCATCGACCCCTGTATGTCGTCGTGGTCCGAAAGTCTTTGCTGCGAGGTTCTCCACTTTCCGACGGCTACGAAGGACTGCTGCCCTGACCGTCGCCCTGTCTTGGAGCCTTAGACGTTTGTAGAGCGAGACGATTGACGGGTCTTCTGGTGACGCCATCGACATTTCAGTTAAGTATGAGTGGAGCGTCTCCTAGTCCTTAGTTTGTTTTTGGTATCCCTTTAGTGGATCGCTTTGATTTGGTACCTGCAGGCCCCAAAGCCAAGAGACTCGTGTATTTACGAGACTATCATTTTTAGATTTCCCTTGTTGTTTGAAGCTAGACTAGTGAGCAAAGATGCCTGGTCTTAGCAGACTTGGAAAGTTGTTTAGTTGTGGTTGTTCTAAGGATTCCCAGTTAGAGAATTCGTGTCCGGTTCCCCCAATTGGAACTCCTACATATGAATTATACGTGAAGCATGGTGTGGGCCCTGTTAGCTATAATGAGATTTGGGTGAAGTATACGAAGTAAGACGTTGTCCTACAGTGGCCCCGTTACGGTAGTTTTGAAGCTGAGATTTTAGATAATCTCGAAGTGAAGTTGTTCAAGAAGAAAGCCTGGCCGGCAATGTTTGACTCTTTCCGCATATGGCGCAAAGAAGCCAAACAGAAAGAAATTAAATTAGCGAAGAAGAATAAACGAGAACGAGGTATGTCAATGGTGCAAGCTGCTATTGCGTATAGGGATAATGAGGAAAAGCAAGAGAGCGAACAGATGCTTAGAGTTAAGAAGTTAGCGGTAGATAGATGCCGCCCAGTTTTGCCGCCTAAAGAGCAGGAAGAACAGAAAGATCTTGCGAAAGATCCTTTAATGTCTCATCTATTGAGTTCGCCACCCCCTTATGCACAGAGTGCTACGGCACCACCGCCACCAGTTGTGGCTGTGCAACCTCTGGTTGTTGTGCCACCTGTAATTCCTCCACAGCCAGCTCCTCTTCCGTTGGCTACTGTTCCTTTGGCGCAGCCTCCTCAGGGGCCGCCAACTTTGCCTCCCCCTTTGTCTGCTACTCCTACACCTGTTTATAATGCTCCGTCTGTTCCGACTTTGGATTCTTCTACTATTGTTTCCTCTTCTCTTATTCTTCCATCTTCTCCTTCTACTAGACAGCGAATGACTGCTGCAGTTTCTGGTTTCTTTTCTCCTTTGTTGGGTCAATTGGGTATGTCTCCTGTTAACGAGCATAGACAATCACGTAGTCAGTTGCCTGATACAGATGAACGTACAGTTTTGGATCACATGGCACGTAGATGGGTTACGTATACTTCTCAGTATGATCTTGAGGGTATTATGGATATTTTCCGGCAATGGAAAGCACCGAAGCAACGGTACGTCTTTGAGACAATGTGTGTGTTCCTCCATGAACAATGGATTGACGAAGTAGGTAAGGGCCCGAAGGATTGTATTGAGTGCATTCTGAGTTTGCGAAAGGGACCATTGTGAGTCTTCTCGACATTGAGAGAGCGATTGCGACGTTGTTGTCGAACCTTAATAATGCTCCTTCTGAGCGATTGTTTGAGCCTGATTCGTCAGTTAGGAGAAAAGCGCGTCAGTATCCAATGCGTGAGGTTCCTCCGGTGTGGAAGGAAGCAGTTCAGGCTGATGCTGGGTTGAATATTGTAGCTGCGCCTGCGCACTTTCAGCGAGTATGGGTACATGTTCCTTGGAAGCGTTTTGAAGTTTTGGCGATTAAGCAGACTTTACCTGATCCGCGCAAAAATCCGGCGGGATATTATAAAGAGCTATTATAAAGAGCTCACTCAAACTGTGGGTTCGTGCATCATGAATTTAGCAGACATAGACATGTTGTTTGGCAATGTTGTTCCACAGCCTATCTGGAATGTGATTCGACATACGGATGATGATAATGAATTGGGTGATACATGGGTTAATATTGTTGCTGCAAATGATAGACAAGTTGGAGGTGCTAAGCCTGAAGCTCTAATTGCTCAACTTCCTGGTAGAATTATTAACTATATGAAGACTTTGATGCCTGAAGTGCGTGTTAATTGGGACAAGTTGTCTGCGTGTAAGCAGAAGAAAGATGAGACTGTGTCTGACTTTTTCAAGCGGTTTGAAGAGACCTTTGTAGATCATAGTGGTCAGGATATGGCTACTGAGGGTGGCCAGAGATTGTTCGTCGATAAGTTTGTGCATAATTTTCTTCCTGAGTTGTGCACTAAGTTGAAGGATTACGAGAGTGCTTGGGCCATTTCCACGTCAGCACAGATTTTAGCTACGGCCCAGTACTATGAAAATAGGCGCAAAGATGAGTTAGAGAAAGCAGATAAGAAGACTAAGGAGTTGAAGACTAAAGTTCTTCTACAACAAGCTTATCCACCCCGTACTAATAATCAGCGCGATTATCAGCAACCACAGCAATATTCGAGAAACTTGCAAAGGAACGAGTCTTCTCAACAGCATTTCCCGTATGGGCCTAATCAGTGTGCGTATTGCAAAGAAGAGGGTCATTTCAAAAATAGTTGTTCGGTTTTGTTACAGCGCACAAATGGTGCTTCTGGTATGAGAGGTCGAGGTGCTCAACAAGCACCTAGAGGTAGAGGTCGCGGACAGAACGTGCGTTCTTTGCCTCCACAGAACTCGATGAATAGTTTTGATCAACAGCAAGGTTCGTCTGGTAGGACAGCACAGTACTATATGGATGATTACTATGTTGAAGGTGACGAAGTGCATGGTAATGATTGCTAATACAGCCATGGACAAAGAGAGGGAGTTGTTTCAGTTCCAGTATATCAGAGTGGACCCTATGTTGAAGTGATTGCATCAGGTGTGTCAGAACCTTTTATGCTAGATACTGGTGCTACAAAGAGTTCTATTATGCATTCTAAACTCCCTGGCGCACCTTTGTCTGGCTTTGACAATGTTTCCGTAGGTTTTTCTGGCGCCCCCGTTACAAATCCGATTTCTGCTCCATTGTCTCTTTCTGTTGGACCTCGTAAGTTCGAAGCACCCCTTCTTTTGACTACAGGTTGTAATGAGAATCTTTTGGGATTGGATTTATTGAAGAGATTGTATGCAACGTTGTATTGTTCTCCGTCAGGAGTACATCCGACCTTGGGTGAGAGAGTGATCTCTCCGATGTACATGTCGAAAGTCAGACTTCCACCTGAATTGTCGTATTTACCTGATTCATTATGGGCTACTGGTCCGAATGATGTGGGCCTACTAGAGATTCCTCCATATGTTGTGACATTGAAGGCGAATGCTAAGTTACCGCGCATTCCACAATACCCTATCTCTAGTGATGGTGAGCGAGCACTTTTAGCGATCATTTATGATCTGATCGAAAAGGGTGTCATTGAGGAAACGAGAGGTAATGTGTGCAATAGTCCTGTTTTGCCTGTTCTGAAGAGAACTGATTCTTCACAGCCTCCTGTATATAGATTTGTTATCGATCTTCGCGAAGTGAACCAGATTGTTGTTCCACAATTTCCTGTTGTCCCTGATATTACCGCCTTATTGACTCTGATTCCGGCTACAGCCACATGGTTTTCGGTGATCGACTTGAAGAATGCTTTCTTCAGTATCCCGATTGCTATGGAAAGTAGGGACATCTTTGGATTCTCTTTAAGAGGACGAAGTTTCCGCTTTAAGCGCGCTCCTCAAGGTTATTGCAAGAGTCCATCGATCTATAGCCAAGCTTTGAAGACGCAACTTGATCTGTTGGTTTTTCCTGATGGTGCAGCCCTTATTCAATATGTTGATGACTTGTTAGTTGCCGCTGATACTGAAGAGATTTGTAGGGAAGCCACCTTGTCATTGTTACGCCACTTGTCTGATTTCCATCACAAAGTTTCTCTCTCCAAGTTGCAATATTGTCGACAAGAAGTAACCTACTTAGGTCACCTCTTATCGAAGGAGGGAAGGAAACTGACCCCAGAAAGAATTCAAGCTATTGCAAAAATGAGTGTGCCTATGACACTGAGAGAAGTACGTGCATTTTTGGGTATTACGTCGTATTGTAGACAGTGGATCCCTAATTTTTCTTTGCTAGCGAAGCGTTTGATAGCTCTTACTGTTAGGGATACTCCAAATCCTATTCCTTGGACTGACAAATGTCAAAAGAGCTTTTCTGAATTATGCAATGCTTTGTGTTCGGCTCCTGTATTGGGTACTCCTGACTACAGTAAGCCTTTCACATTGTATGTTCACGAGAGAGAGGGATGTGCATTGTCAGTGTTGACTCAACAGTTTGGCGATAAGCAGAGTCCATGTGCATACTTTTCATCGACCTTAGATCCGGTAGCTAGAGCGTTGCCGAGTTGCTTGAGAGCTACAGCAGCAGCGGCTGTTTCAATTCGACAGTCTGCTGGTTTGGTTATGGACAACACGTTAGTGGTAATGGTTCCACATGCAGTGGATACCTTGTTGAACCGTACCAAGACACAGCACTTAACTAGTGCTCGGTTGTCGGGTTACGAGTTGACGTTGTTAGCGAGTCATGTGCAAATTAAACGATGCAACACATTGAATCCAGCCACGTTGTTGCCAATTTCAGTTGAGACAGATATTGAAGAACAACATGATTGTTTTCTGAGAACTGAAGAAGAAACGAAAGGGAGAGTAGACTTAAGAGATACTCCTCTTCCAGAGTGTGATGGTACCTTGTGGGTTGATGGTTCGTGCTTCAAGCTCCCGAATGGTGATACGACTGCGGCATATGCTGTTACGACTTTGCAAACGATTGTTGAAGCTGCACGTATCCCACATAATTCAGCGCAAGCAGCGGAGTTGATTGCATTAACGAGTGCATGTGTGTTGGCGAAAGGAAAACGAGTGAATGTATATACTGACAGCCAGTATGCATTCGGTGTGGCTCATAGCTTTGGGCGTTTGTGGCGTGGACGTGGGTTTTTGACTTCGCATGGAAAGAAGATCCAGCATGGGCAGTTGGTGAATGAACTTCTTGCATCTCTTACTTTGCCATTGCAAGTAGCGATTGTGAAATGTAGTGCCCATAAGAAAGTTACGGATGATGTTGGTCGCGGAAATGCGTTTGCGGATGAAGTTGCTAAAGAAACTGCGAGGAATGTGATGAGCTGAATGTATGTTGTAAATCCGGCGAGATGGGTTCCAGAGAAGAGTATGTGTGAAGATACGATTGAGAGTATGAAATCCATTCAAGCTGAAGCTTCAGAGAAAGAGTTGAATGAATGGAGAGAAAGTAAGGGTAGATTGGATTCGAATGGTTGTTGGACTGATTTGTCCGAACATCAGAGATGGTTGTTGCCTGACGCATATGTGCTTCCAGTTGTTACAATGGCTCATGGTATGGCACATATCAGCGTGAAAGGGATTTGCAAGTTGTTGGCTCCGGTTTGGCAGAATGCGGGAATTTCAAAATGTGCAGAGAACTTGGTTAAGAATTGTATGGTGTGCTTGATGTATAATCCTGGTAAGGGAACTCTAACACCAGCTGGTCATTTTGCTCCTCCTACGTATCCGTTCAAGGCTTTGCAGCTAGATTTCATTCACATGGAGAGATGCAACAACTTGAAATATGTTTTAATGGTTGTTTGCTCCTTATCTAGATGGGTAGAAGCTTATCCCCTTAAGGACAATACTGCCTTGTCCACAGCGAAAGTCCTGATCAAAGAATTTTTCCCTAGATTTGGAATGCCGAGAATTATCTGGAGTGATAATGGGAGTGAATTTGTGGGTCAAGTCATGAAGAGAGTGTGTGAGGGACTAGGTATCCGGCAAAAGTTTCATGCTGCAAATCACCCCAAATCACCTGGTTTAGTCGAGTGCTATAATGGCACTCTAAAGCTAAAGTTAGCCAAAATCCAAGCAAGCACTGGTGTACAATGGCCAGATGCTTTGCCTTTAGCGCTTTTGTCCACAAGAATGACTGTGCATTCGAGAATGGGTCTGAGTCAATATGAGGTGGTTTTTGGCCGCCTAGCGAATGTTTGGGGCTACGAAGGCCAACCAGGTTTAGTGAAATTGAGTACCCTGTGTTGCTTGATTAAGCAAGAAAAACAGGATCCACGGCATACACTGTAAGCGAGCACCGTTGCCCTTACCGTATGATCAGTGGGTCCAGGAGGGACTTTCAGACTCTGAAACCGAAACTGTTCCACGATTTTTGCCATTCAGCGATGCTCGTCTGATTGGTACGAACTCTGAGAGACAAAGTGATGATCTTTTACAAGAAGCTGTGCCTCCTTTGAATCGATTGAACACTACCGAGCCTGAACTCTTGTTTAAAGATCAAGAATTGCCTGGAAAAAGCCGCTATAATTTGCGACCGAGAGTCATGGACAAATAAAAAGAAATAACGTTTTTATGATTTTTTTGTTTGCAGGTTAACTCTCCACCGAGGATCTACTCATTTTTGTTTTTCAAACAGCCATCCGGGTTCAGCTGTAGGGTCGCGGTGCCTAAGTCTTTGGAGTGCAAGCCTGAGACACTAGGTCGAGGGTTCTCGTTGGCCTAAGGGAGTTGCCCTGGGTTGACAGAGGCATTCCTTAGCATAGAACACCCTACCATCGCAAGCAGCATATTTAGTTAAGGATGGATTTCTTCGAGTTGGAGAGACCTGCAAGGACAATGTTTTTTAGAAATAAGATATGCAAACTCATATCAAAGAAACGTTTTATAATACCGTGTTTGTTTTTGCTATTGAGTTTAATGGTATGTATAATTGGTTATGTGACATTTTCTTTTAAAGTGACGTTTAATCCCACTGTGTAACCTACACCTCCACCTACTATTTCTTCACATTCTTTTCATCCTTTGCCTGAACATGAGGTAGTTAGACGATTGGATTCGCCAATAATTCCTTTATTCAACTTTTGCACCAACACCAGTTAGTGATGAACACAACAAACTGTTGGATTTGTGGTCTAATGCCCCATACGACCGATAAAGGTATTCCGTACTTGGTTTTGCCCTTCAGTTTAAATGGTTCTATTTGGGCTTACAGAACGATGTTTATCTATGCCCATAGTGTCTATCCCCAACGTTCACCAAAGGACAATCCGAAGAATAGTGCTGTTTCTAGAGGCATAGTCGACATAGTTAAAGGGACTAATTCCGTTGAGACTATTCCGACAGATGAGAAGCAACCATATAGTGGTTGGGATATTACTGGGTATGGAGTTAGTCTGAGTGTTAACCAGTGAGCAAAATGTTCTCCACCGATTTGGATAGTGCCCCATCAGGGTTGCTATTGTCTGCAGGGTAATGGCAAGAATCCGAGAGCTCAGTTACGGAGGAGCGTTTGTACTGACACCTACGTATTTACGTCTCCGTCTTCCCCAGCATTTTTAGCTGCTAAAGGTACCTACTTTGTTTGCTATGACAAAGCATATACATGGTTACCCCCTGACTTTTCGGGCACATGTTTTGTTTCTTTCCTGTTGCCCCCCACTTTTACAGCTGAGGCAGATTACCATAAGACAAGAGTTGCTAGAGGTGTCTTTAGTCAAGAAGACTCTGCAGGGCAAGAGTTGGGAGATTTCTTTAAGGGGTTTCTGCCGTTCTGGGGACCGATGGCTAATAGCAGGAATATTCGCCAGTTGACGAGAGTGGTTGAGTCCACCATAGTCGAAACTGCCGGTGCCCTTAGTAACTTGACTGCTGAGCTCCAGTCGGATAGGCTTATGACACTTCAAAATAGAGTTGCCCTTGATGTCATACTAGCAGATCGAGGTGGAGTATGTAAACTGATTCAATCGAGCTGCTGTGTTTTCATTCCAGACAACGCTCCGTCAGTCTTCCAGGCCATTTCCAAGCTACATTAGATCTCCGATTCTGTCCATTTGGATAAAGGAGATTGGTCATTGATGGGATGGTTATGGGGATTGATATCCACGTGGGGTTGGAAGATTTTGATGGTCATTGGAATGGTCTTAGCTATCCTTTTCATGTTCTGTCTCTGTGTATAGTGTGCTCCTGCTATTTGTGGCCTCTGTGCTACTTCGTGTGCAAGGAGACCTGTCCAGAGAGAGGTCCTAAGTAATAGGATGATGCTACAGCAACACATCGATGATCTGATGAATATAGATCCAGATTCAGATTGTCATGGGTTTGGGTCTGTTGCCTATGTAAGGGCAAAAGGAGGGTCTGTAGTTCCGTGGTTTGAGGGTCCATGGTTCGGTGTTCCGAACCTGTTCATTAAAGGTCGTCAGAAATAGACGATTTTGGTGTCAACGGACCGCAAATCACGAGTGCGGTATGTACAAGTGTTTTCGCATTAATCGATAAATGATAACACTACGTATTTAGAGATTTCGTTCAAACCCTTGGGTTCCATTTTGTGTACGGCAGCCATTTTGTGTGGTTGCCCTCACATAGGCCGATGACTGCAGCCGAAGGAGTCTTTGGGACACGTACACCTTAGTTGACTTCTGAATGACCTGGCCGAACTGACTCCCTTGCCCGAGGCTGACCTCGTTGAGCCAGTTCCTTGTTAAGCAGCTGGTCAGATAAAGATCAAAGAGCAGGACATGCCGAAGTTTATGGTACACTGCTCCCACCTTTCTATCTTGCCACTAATCTGTTTCTGCTCCTTCCTTTACGACATAATCACTGATTTGGGTTGAGGGTTTTGTGATGGGTTTGTCCGGCCTGAGCGAACAAGAATATTGGAATGTGCTTGGTCATTTCTGGTGGGCTGGACAACGGAAAGTGGGATTGTCGTCATACGCTACTTTCAAAATGTCACATTTCTATTGGTCAGTTTGTATGAACCCAATGCTAATTTGGAATGTTGCCTGAGGCTTGATTTTTGGCATAAAAGACCATGCTCCGCTCATTGAATTTGTGCAGTCTCTAGCGAACCACCCGTGTTGTGCTTCGTAGACCTCTGTTCCTGGTTGCAGCCAATAAACTTTGGTCTTTGACGTCATCAAGAAGTATCCTGTGTCTCTGTTTGCCAAGGCTGGGGAACTCGAAGGCATCGGGCGTTTTCCTTGACGCCGCTGGGTTCTAAAACCCGGGCCTTCAACAGTGGCTTTTTTGATAACAGTATGTTAAAAGCCCCACTGCTTCCATCTATCAAACAGGCTAAAACACAGAAAGACCGAATAACATGGACTAAAGAGATGAAACAACCATTTAGTAATTTGAAAACAGAGATAACAAATGCACTAGTGTTAGAAACATCAGACTACAATGAAGAGTTTTTCCTTTTTAGGTCTCGCCTACGCAGCGCAAATGCGCTGCTTCTTCAAAATTGACCTTTTGCGATTGCTTTGGCTTTTCAGCCAAACACGCGCACGCGTTCCATTGCCTTCAAAGGCAAAGAGTGCACATGTGGCGATTCACTTGCAGAAGCGAACGCCGCCATATGTTGGCAATTATCGCTCCTGCAAGTGAATCGCGCCGGCCCCCTGCTGCCCCGCGAGGCGCACGCGCGCGCTTGTTTTTCTGGCTACTCCCTTGGGTGCACCAACATATACTAGCACTAGTTACGGCCTTCTGAGAAGAGCTGGGCACCAGCAGTCATTCCTTCACAAATTAGGCACTGCTAATAGTCAACAGAAATATATTTTGCCCTGAGATGTTGACGGAAAACTTAGTGGCCACACTTTCAGCTTTTAGGTTCTTCTTTACCCTTTGAGGTGAAATGTATCACTTTCTCCGTCTTCCGCTTCTCTAGTTCTATCTGTGTCCTCATGTTTTGTTTGTTTGCCATCTCCTTCCATCTCCTGCCTGCCCCTCTTCTCTGTTTCTTTCACCCCCTCTTTCTCCTATCAACTCATTTTCACCGTCCAACATTGCTCAGCGTGAATATTTTCCACTTACTTCCTCCCATGCACCCCAAGCCAGACTGAATATGTCGGATCATATTTCTGCAATTTTTGTTATTGTTGTTCTTCTCTGGTGCCTCTCTAAATTAAACTCTGTGGGGCGAACCGGCCCTGTGTGCTTCCAGTCATGGAGTCCCAGTGGCAGAATGAAACAATGGTGAATGGTGAGCGCTTTCTCACCGCTAGACACAGAGGGTGCGTTGATTTTGACGGCATTGTAGTATTATGCATGCCTTGTGTTCTCCGAGATCTGTATGACCAATGATGCAATGTTTTTGTTTGTGTATATGTAACGTTTTGGCTCGTGTTTATTTGTCGTTTTAGTCTAATCTAGGATTTATCTGCACTATATGGACGTATTGATTGGGACTTTCCCTATTGGGATTTTGAATATTTGATTGAATCCAAGGAATTGTTTCCACATAGGGACGGTTTTGATTACGCCATTGGGACTTTCAATCCAATGGCACACCATTAAAGGGTGAGTGCTGTCTCTGATAGAACCTAGTTGGTTCTTTTGTTGTCTGACGTAGGCGGACACTAAGCCCTATGCATTCTTTCATTTCAGGTTGCCCACCGTATTGCTGGGGGCTCTTCACTTTCTACTTAGGTCAGTTCCCACACCTGATAATATCTTAATGCCTCCATGGTTGTGGAATCAGTGTTTTAATCTCATGGTTACTCCCTAGGTTCCCTCCCCTCCCCTGTCCTGAGGAAGACCCTTAGCTAAGGAGACTACCAACCCCTGTTGCGTATGGGTCAAAACATCAACGACAATCCCCCCTCCCCCATTCTGGGGCCTGCACCCCTAAGATCCCCCCCCCCCCTTTGAAGATCTTCACAGATGAAATATCACTGTGACAAAAAAGAAATAGTGACTATAAATATGTTGTAAATTACTTTAGGGGCAGTGTTAGACCTGGCACCCTGGCGTGAGTTTCCCTTCCACTTTTTGCTGATGTTCCTCAGATGTTTTGCTGGTGTTCGATGCTCAGGGCACTGCGCCACGGCCAATCCATGCCGCAGTGCAAGTGCTCCCAATGTAAAGTGTATGTGTAATTGATTTTCACAATTGGATTATTTGGTTTACTGTCAGTCCCCAGTAAAGTGCACGAGGCGTGCCGGGGCTTGTAGATACAAATGCTGCTAGTGGGCCTGCAGCGCAGGTTGCGCCACCCACAGAAGCGGCCTCGTAAGATATGTCTCGGGTCCGCCATTGCTGACCCCACGCACAGTCTCGTACTGTGACGCTGACTGCGCAAGTGCCCACACTTGCCAGTCCCAGAACCTTCCCTCACCTTCATATCAGTCACCCCTATGGTAGGCCTACGGGCAGGGTGCATTGTAAGTGTGAGGTAGGACAAGCCTAGAGTGTAGCATGTCCTAGTAGTGAATTACCGCCCTTTTCTCGTTCTTCACTATTGAAGGGCTACCTGTTCCCTTAGGCCAGATGAGCTGTCGGAGCTATTACACGCTATAGTCCCGGCAGGCTCACAGAACACGGTAGCAGGTCGAGTTTAGTATGCCTGAACTCAGAATAATAAAATACTTCCTTTAGCAAGGTTTATTTTAATATCCTGTGTTTGCAAATGCTACTTTTAGAAAGTTAGCCTTTCCTCGCCTAAATGTTCAGCCCACCTCTGCCAGGATGTGTATCTTTCTGTCTGGGTTGGTGTGAGTGACAGGGCTGGGAGATTCCCGGGGATAGTTGGGTGCTCCAGGTGGTGAATGGGGTGCTTACACCAGGATGGGTGGGCGGAGTAGTCCTTGACTCTGAATAGGGTTGTGCTCCACCACCACAATGCTCGCTCCACCTCCTGCGGAGCGTCTGATGTCTCTGCCCTGCACCCTGAAAGAAGACGGCAGCGTCCTGTCAACCAAGTACTCCAGAACCGGGTTGAACCAGGCTCATGCCCCCTGGCCTGCAAAGACAAAAGAAACGCAGTATAAATATAGGAGCTCCGCTCCTTACAAATCAGATCCAGTTTTGACCACGACGAACCTCTGCCGGACTAGAAAGACCAAGAGAAGCTGAAGGACGGAAACCAGTCTGTATCCTGTTAGACTGGCCTGCAGTGGTGCCTTGCTGAGAACGGAGAGGAAAGGACCAGAGAGGACTTTGTAGACTTGTGCCTGAAACGATCTCCAAGGGCTTGATCGAGAGCTTGCCCCCTGAACGGAACCTCAGGACCTTTGGGTTCTATCTGCTTGTGCCCATCTGCTGTGGGGCCTCAGTTCTTATTCCCTCGCCAGAGTTGTGACTCAGGTGCCTTCGCCCCCTCCCAGGTCGTGACAGCTCGGAGCTCGGCCGCCCCGCCGTAGCGAGCCCCGCTCATCCCTGAGTCGCTCTCCGCTTCAGTGCAGGGCCGCCTGCTCTCCTGTCACCTCGCCGCTTACGGAACGCGCTGTGTGCCTCTCATCTTCTCCAGCCGGAATCTGCACGGAGAGCATTGCATAGCTTGTACGGTCCGTACGTCGTAACATACCCGACTGTCTCGCTTTGCGCTTCAGCATACCAAGGCTCCTGCCGCACCTCAAGAAAGGCCTCCCCTTACCATGGTACCGGAAGCCTGGTGCTGCACCCGCCCGCCCGAGAACTCGACGCTCCTCACAGATCCATGAGTACAACCCGGCGTGCTAAGAAGTAGTACGTCCTGCAGGCCTGAACGGCACCTCGCCCCGTGAGCTGCATCGATCCCGGATTGCCGCAACCCTCTACAGTCTACCTCCCCCGCCTCGCTCCTCGAGGGTGACTGAGCCGGAGAGATCCTCTGGAGCCTCGTTCGGGGTCCGCCCTCACAAGTAGCCGTGCCTGAAATTCCTCAGACTTCACCCCGCAAGGTACACTTGTACTCCGTCTCGAGTTCATATCGGATCCAGGGTCCGCCACGTTCTTATTTCCCTGTCATCGTACCTTGCTGAAACAACGAGCATTGAAAGACTAAGTTTGCCTATTTGTAATCTGGTGACCTCAACTTGCTAAATGTTATTTGGTCTTGTGATAATCCTGCTTGAATCTATCTTTTAAATAAAGTATACGTATTTTTGATACAACCATACGACTGGTGTCCGTTTGTGGTGGGTCAGTGGGTTTACTGTGTGTGATCATGAATGCTTAAATTACTATTGCCCTGAGGATTAGCCTTGTCTGCTCGCGCCACACTACCTAGAGGGTGAGCAGGGGTTATTCGAAGTAGTAGTTCCCTTGCCCTGACGTGGAGCTGAGGGTCCTTGCTTGTCACACGTGCATACCTGTGTCAACCAGAGACCTCCGGTTCCAACATTGGTGGCAGCGAAAGGATTTTCGGATTTGCATTTATGATTCATATACAGTGAATTACTGATCACCACGTAGTGAGAGCAGACCAATAACGCGACCAGATTACATTCTTG
Source organism: Lissotriton vulgaris (assembly GCF_964263255.1). Taxonomy (NCBI): domain Eukaryota; kingdom Metazoa; phylum Chordata; class Amphibia; order Caudata; family Salamandridae; genus Lissotriton; species Lissotriton vulgaris. The sequence continues at coordinate 955,201,923 of NC_141689.1, read as the reverse complement.
CCAAGAGATCTCCAATCTCCAAAACCATGCCTGGTTCACTTCCCTCAGGAGCACTCTCTTTTATCTCTGGAATCGACGATGTTGACTGGGAAGGGCTGGAAAAGTGCAAAGCCGAGCACTTGAGAGCCCTATGCGAAAAGTTCCGAGTTTCTCAAGCAAATTGCAAAACCCGAGCCCAGCGCATCACGCACTGAGAGCTTGGAAAGAGTCCAGAGAGCCCAAAAATCAGGTGGTAGTGGATCCACCCGATAGCCTCATCGAAGTGCAGGGAGGCCCGTCGGCAGAAGAGCTGGTAGACAGAGCGCATGAAGTGGAGATGGCCAGATTGAAAGGACAGATGGCCATGGAAGAGAAAAGGCTCCAGCTGGTGCACGAAATACGCCTGAAAGAATTGGAGCTGAAGGAAAGAGCTTGGACGCAGCTCCTGGTTGCAGCACAACGGCAGCCCAGGCAGAGTCAAGGGTCTACGTACCGAAAGATGTAGTGAAGGAGTATTTTAAGGGAGATGACATAGGGCAGTGGTTCCGAGCCTACGAGGTAGCCATGTCTTCCCACCGGGTCCCTGAGAAAGACTGGGGAGCGGGGTTGTGGGGACGGTTCCTGACCGAGGGGCGGGATACCCTGCTAGATCTCCCTTCTGAAGAATCCATCTCCTATCCCCACATGAAAGATGCCCCGATGAATCGATTTGGGTTAACGCCTGAAATGTACCGACAGCGGTTTAGAAAGTGTGTGAAGATTCAAGGGGGTACGTATGTGGAGTATGTGACCTTTTTCTGCAGAGCGCTGGATGGTTGGGTGAAGGGCAGTAAGGTAAATGATTTTCAAGGGCTGCTTGATTTGATGGCATGTGAGCACTTGTCCGATAATTGTTTTCCTGAGTTACGCCAGCACCTGATCATAGCAAGCTGTCCAACCCGAGGAAGCTTGCTGAGGAAGCGGACCGCTGGATCAGCACCAGGGTCCACAAGGGTCCCCAGCAGAAGAGTGGGGGGGACAAGGGGAAACAGAAAGGATTCTACAAAGGTCCCCAAAGTAATCCCCAAGGGAACCAAGGAAAAGGTTCTCAGCCTCCTCCAACCCCGAAATCAACCGGGGCCCCAACAGGTAAACCTGTTCAAAGAGGACCTATCACCTGTTTTAGGTGTGGTGACCTGGTTCACGTTGCCTCTGACCCTAAGTGTCGCCTGTTCGCAAAACCCGCACCCACTGGTGCTCCACCCTGGCAACTAGCTAATGTTAACTTTGGGGAGGAAGTAGCCGTCCCAATGGGTGGGGATCCCGTTCAGATGGCCCTAGTCTCACTAGGAGACAGTGAGATGGTCCCCAAGAACTACCTACCCAGTAACACTAAGAAATATGGGCAGGTAGTAACCATCAACGGTAAGAAGGCGGAGGCTCTTCGAGATACAGGAGCCAACGTGACTGCAGTGAGGCAGCACCTGGTGCCTCAAGAGCAGGTAGTACCGCACGCCTACTGTAAGGTTGTCAATGCTGACAATTCTGAGAGCCAGTGTCCGATGGCTCAGGTTCCCTTTGAGTAGGGGGGGTCTCAGGTACTCTTCAAGTTGTTGTGAGGACCTCCATGCCTGTAGATTGTCTGCTAGGGAACGATTTGGAGAACTCTCCTTGGGGAAAGGTAGAGAAAACGGCTCATCTGCGGATGGTGGGTCTACCCGACTGAGCGTGCGTGACCACGCGGTCCATGGCAGCCAGTAGGGGTGTCGAAGAGGTCCTGGAGCCTGAAGGAGAGGCCCAAGAACCGGCCTTAGAAAGGAGGCACAGGGGGCGCGGACAGCCGGTCCCCGAAGTTCCCACGGCCCAGGAGGAGGCAGACCTCGAGGGGGATGCCCTGGAGCCTACCGGGGAACAGATCGCCGAACTGGGATACTGGCCTGAGCTGACCCATTGGCAGCAAGAAGGGGGTCCCTCCAGGGAGGAATTCTGTGAGGAACAGAAAACGTGCCCTTCTCTCGCGGGTATGCGTCAGCAGGCTGCAGACCAGGCCAATGGCGTTCGGCCCGGGAAACACTTGGTCTACTGGGAGAACGATCTCCTGTATTCATAGCCTAAGGCTGCTGAACCTGGGTCAGCCCGTGTGCTGGTGGTACCCCAGAAGTTCAGAGCCTTCCTACTGGGTTTGGCTCACGATGTACCTTTAGCAGGACATCTGGGGATGGACAAGACCTATGACAGGCTTGTCACCCACTTTTACTGGCCCCAGATGCACAGGAGCTCAGACCCTCAGTGCAGGACTTGCCAGACTTGTCAGGCAAGTGGTAAGTGTGGAGGGAAGAACAAGGCTCCCCTCCAACCATTCCCAGTCATCAGTACCCCATTCCAGCGAGTGGGAATTGACATTGTGGGGCCTCTGGACCCCAAGACAGCCATGGGCAACAGGTTCATCCTGGTATTGGTGGACCATGCCACCCGGTACCCTGAAGCCATCCCTCCGAGGACAGTGACGGCCCCCGTGGTGGGACGAGCACTGATGGGAATTTTCTCACGAGTAGGATTCCCTCTAGAGGTGGTGTCTGACAGGGGAACCAATTTCAGATCGAAATATATGAAGTCCCTTTGTCAAGAATGTGGTGTAACGTACAAGTTCACCACCCCTTCCCACCCCCAAGGAAACGGGTTGGTTGAGAGAGTCAACCGAACCCTAAAAGGCATGATTATGGGCCTAGAAGGACCAATGAGGCGTAAGTGGGACGTCCTCTTACCATGCTTACTTTTTGCGTACCGAGGGGTGCCACAGAAGTCGCTCAGGTTCAGTCCCTTCGAGCTTCTGTACGGTCACCCGGTACGAGGACCTCTGAGTCTGGTTAGGGAAGGCTGGGAGTAATCTCCCAGGAAACCTCCGCAGAATGTATACAGCTACATGCTGGCCTTCCGAAACCAGACCAGGCGATTCAGGCAACTTGCTGAGGCAAACCTGGAATCCAGCCAGGAGGAGATGAAGCGGTGGTACGACCAGAATGCCACTCTGGTAGAGCTTCAGCCTGGACAAAAGGTGTGGGTCTTGGCCCCAGTGGAACCCTGTGCACTTCAGGATAAGTGGACGGGTCCATTTGAGGTTGTGGAGTGCAAGAGTCCAGTCACCTACCTGGTGAACTTGAAAACTCCCAGGAACCCTTACATGTTAACCGCCTTAATCCCCACTTGGAGAGGTCCGACGTGGGCATGCTTTTGGCAACCGATGACGGAATGGAGGAGGAGACCGAGCCTCTTCCGGACCTCTTGGTGTTCTCCGAGCGAGATGGGTCAGTGGCTGGAGTTAACCTCTCACCCTCCTTGACCCCTGAGCAGCAGAGTGATTGCCGCCAGCTGCTGGGGCAATTCTCTGTCTTGTTCTCCCTGGTTCCGGGTGTCACAGATTGGTGCGTCCATGATGTGGACACGGGAGACAGCTTACCGGTGAAGCACAAGGCTTACCGCGTGACTGAGACGGTACGAGCCTGCATCAAGGAGGAATTCTCAAAGATGTTTGCTCTTGGGGTGATTGAGTCCTCCAGCAGTCCTTGGGCCAGCCCAGTGGTCTTGGTCCCGAAGGCTGCGGCGCCGGGAGCCACACCCGAACTCCGGTTCTGTGTGGACTATCGAGGACTCAATTCGGTCATGAAGACTGACGCGCACCCCATCCCCAGAGCTGATGAGCTCATCGATCGGTTGGGAGCTGCCCGGTACCTCAGTACGTTTGACTTAACGTCTGGGTACTGGCAGATTGCCTTAACTGTAGGGGCCAAAGAGAGGTCAGCGTTTTCAACCCCAGATGGGCACTACCAATTCCGGGTCATGCCCCTCGGGATGAAAAACGCCCCTGCCACCTTTCAGAGGTTGGTCAACCAGGTGTTGGTCGGACTGGACGCGTTCAGTGCTGCCTACCTGGATGACATCGCAGTGTTCAGCGGAATGTGGAAGGATCACTTGCGGCACCTTTGGGAAGTGTTGCCGGCTCTGCGCAAGGCAGGCCTCACGATCAAGGCAAGCAAGTGCCAGATCGGGCAGGGTTCGGTGGTGTATTTGGGACACCAAGTTGGGAGCGGCCAGGTGGCGCCCCTTCAACCCAAAATTCAGACCATCCTGGCTTGGGAAGCCCCCAAGACCCAAACGGAGGTAAGGGCCTTCCTCGGACTCACCGGGTACTACTGGAGGTTCGTCAAGGGATACGGCACCATCGTTGCCCCCTTGACAGAGCTGACTTCGAAGAAGCAGCCCCGGAAAGTGATCTGGACCGACGCCTGTCAGGTAGCAATCGACACCCTGAAGAAGACCATGTGCACGGCGCCCGTGATCCTGGCTCATGATTTCTCCAAAGAGTTCTTAATGCAGACAGATGCTTCAGAGCATGGGATAGGGGTTGTCCTTTCACAGACGACTGAGGAGGGCTGGGATCACCCTGTGGCCTTCATCAGTCGAAGGTTACTTCCACGGGAACAGAAGTGGAGTGCGATTGAGCTAGAAGCTTTTGCTGTGGTCTGGGCCCTGAAGAAGCTAAGACCCTACTTGTTTGGGTCTCACTTCCGAGTTCAGACAGACCACAGGCCCCTCAGATGATCGATGCAAATGAGGGATGAAAACCCGAAACTGTTGAGGTGGTCCATTTCTCTACAGAGTATGGACTTTACGGTGGAACACCGCCCTGGCATAGACCACGCCAATGCTGACGGTCTGTCAAGGTTTTTCCGCCTTAGTGATGAGGAACTCCCTGGGGTAGGGTAGTTCTCCTCACCTTTCAGCTGGAGGGGACACGTGTTAGACCTGGCACCTTGGCGTTAGTTTCCCTTCCACTTTTTGCTGATGTGCCTCAGATGTTTTGCTGGTGTTCGATGCTCAGGGCACTGTGCCACGGCCGATCCGTGCCACAGTGCAAGTGCTCCCAATGTAAAGTGTATGTGTAATTGATTTCCACGATTGGATTATTTGGTTTACTGTCAGTCCCCAGTAAAGTGCACGAGGCGTGCCGGGGCTTGTAGATACAAATGCTGCTAGTGGGCCTGCAGCGCTGGTTGCGCCACCCACAGAAGCGGCCTCGTAACATATGTCTCGGGTCCGCCATTGCTGACCCCGCGTACAGTCTCGTACTGTCACGCTGACCGCGCAAGTGCCCACACTTGCCAGTCCCAGGACCTTCCCTCACCTTCATATCAGTCACCCCTATGGTAGGCCTACGGGCAGGGTGCATTGTAAGCGTAAGGTAGGACAAGCCTAGAGTGTGGCATGTCCTAGTAGTGAATTACCACCCTTTTCTCGTTCTTCACTATTGAAGGGCTACCTGTTCTCTTAGGCCAGATGAGCTGTCGGAGCTATTACACGCTATAGTCCCGGCGGGCTCAGAGAACACGGTAGCAGGTCGAGTTTAGTATGCCTGAACTCAGAATAATAAAATACTTCCTTTAGCAAGGTTTATTTTAATATCCTGTGTTTGCAAATGCTACTTTTAGAAAGTTAGCCTGTGCTCGCCTAACTGTTCAGCCCGCCTCTACCAGGATGTGTATCTGCTGTCTGGGTTGGTGTGAGTGACAGGGCTGGGAGATTCCCGGGGATAGTTGGGTGCTCCAGGTGGTGAATGGAGTGCTTACACCAGGATGGGTGGGCGGAGTAGTCCTTGACTCTGAATAGGGTTGTGCTCCACCACCACAATGCTGGCTCCACCTCCTGCGGCGCGTCTGATGTCTCTGCCCTGCACCGTGAAAGAAGACGGCAGCGTCCTGTCAACCAAGTACTCCAGAACCGGGTTGAACCAGGCTCAGGCCCCCTGGCCTGCAAAGACAAAAGAAATGCAGTATAAATATAGGAGCTCCGCTCCTTACAAATCAGATCCAGTTTTGACCACAACGAACCTCTGCCGGACTAGAAGGACCAAGAGAAGCTGAAGGACGGAAACCAGTCTGTATCCTGTTAGACTGGCCTACAGTGGTGCCTTGCTGAGAACGGAGAGGAATGGACCAGAGAGGACATTGTAGACTTGTGCCTGAAACGATCTCCAAGGGCTTGATCAAGAGCTTGCCCCCTGAACGGAACCCCAGGACCATTTGGTTCTATCTGCTTGTGCCCGTCTGCTGTGGGGCCTCAGTTCTTATTCCCTCGCCAGAGTTGTGACTCGGGTGCCTTCGCCCCCTCCCAGGTCGTGACAGCTCGGAGCTTGGTCGCCCCGCTGTAGAGAGCACCGCTCATCCCTGAGTCGCTCTCCGCTTCAGTGCCGGGCCACCTGCTCTCCTGTCACCTCACCGCTTACGGAGCGCGCTGTGTGCCTCTCATCTTCTCCAGCCGGAATCTGCACGGAGAGCATTTCATAGCCTTGGACGGTCCGTACATCGTAACGTACCCGACTGTCTCGCTTTGCGTTCCAGCATACCAAGGCTCGTGCCGCACCTCAAGAAAGGCCTCCCTGTACCGTGGTACCGGAAGCCTGGTGCTGCACCCGCCTGCCTGAGAACTCGACGCCCCTCACAGATCCATGAGTACGACCCGGCGTGCTAAGAAGTAGTACGTCCCGCAGGCCTGAACGGCGCCTCGCCCCGTGAGCTGCATCGATCCCGGATTGCCGCATCCCCCCACAGTCTAGCTCCCCACCTCGCTCCTCGAGGGTGACAGAGCCGGAGAGATCCTCTGGAGAACCTCTCGGCCTCGTTCAGGGTCCGCCCTCACAAGTAGCCGCGCCTGAAATGCCTCGGACTTCACCCCGCAAGGTACACTTGAACTCCGTCTCGAGTTCATATCGGATCCAGGGTCCGCCACGTTCTTATTTCCCTGTCATCGTACCTTGCTGAAACAACGAGCATTGAAAGACTAAGTTTACCTATTTGTAATCTGGTGACCTCAACTTGCTAAACGTTATTTGGTCTTGTGATAATCCTGCTTGAATCTATCTTTTATATAAAGTATACGTATTTTTGATACAACCATATGACTGGTGTCCGTTTGTAGTGGGTCAGTGGTTTTACTGTGTGTGATCATGAATGCTTAACTTACTATCGCCCTGAGGATTAGCCTTGTCTGCTCGCGCCACACTACCTAGAGGGTGAGTAGGGGTTATTCGAAGGAGTAGTTCCCTTGCCCTGACGTGGAGCTGATGGTCCTTGCTTGTCACACGTGCCTACCTGTGCCAACCAGAGACCTCCGGTTCCAACAGGCAGGCTTTCCTCATGGCTAAGGATAGTTTATCTTAGCACAATCTGTATTTAAAAACTTCATTTCTGTATTTAACCTTCCAACCCTTTCTGTCTTTTCACATGAGCACCACTGTCTGCACTTTTTTCACCCACTACTTGGTAGTAACCAAAGATCCCTCCCTTCAATGTATTTGGGAGTCGTATTTTGTGTTCTGGATTAACCAAGAATACATTGCCATTTAGCTAACAAGGTATGCTTTTGGCTCAAACTAATCAGTGTGTACTTGTTTATATTTATCTCTTTATCTTGCAGGATTGAATCGCAGATGATGACTCAGTAGAATGCTTTCATTTATTGATCAGATTAAATACTGTCTAGGAACACTTGTTTCCTGTACCAATTGACACCCAGGTCCTTTTGACTTAATTGGGTCATCCCATTCGTATTAACGTGTATCATTTTGTAGGCATGTGAATGCTTTAAGAATTGCATGCGTGCCTACAGAAAAGATGTAGCCCGTGATCACGTATATTTTTATGTATTAATCGGGTGCAGTAGCGGGTCTGGGAGGGCACCAAGATTGTCGGGAGTGAGAAAGGGAAAGGCAGCAACACCAGAAAAGCAGGGCATGAACAAGAACAACATGTGGAGTAGGAAGATGAAAATTAGCACAAGTTGGGGCCTCAAGGACACTGGTGAGAGAGTGCTGCGGGGGTACTAAAGCTCACAGGCAACAGAGAGTAAAAAAGGCCAGTTCATGAGTAGATAGAGGAGAGCATGCGGCATAAGGACCAGAGCTACTGACTTTGGAGCACTGGAACCAAGTTCGAATCATGGCGTTGCCTCAACATCCTGTGATTGTAGGCAAATCGCTTAACCTCACCTTGCCTACCAAAAACAAATGTACCTTTGCGAAACGTAAGTGGTTGCACAAGTGAAGCGCACTAATAACCTCTGTACAAGTTTGACTGAAAAATATATATATATGGCTGCCAAAGTGTTGGAAGCCATCTTGTGCTTCAGTAGAACCAAGGCACAAGAAAGCAGTGAAACAAAGGTGGAAAACACGCAAAGGGAGCAGGCCTACCCCCTGACCCCGTAGGCCTGCTCAGGGGGTCCCACAAGGACCCGCTAGGCCCAACATTTAAAAAAAAAATGTTTAAAAAATCACGGGGTGCGCGTACAGAACACGTACGGTACGCTCAGGGGGTCCTTGTGGGACCCCCTGAGCAGGCCTAGGCGGTCAGGGTGATTCTACCCTGCCCCTTTTTGAGTTCTACGTGTTTGTTTTTCTGCTTTCCTGTGCCTCAGTCTACCGAGGCACAAGATGGCTGCCTACAATTTCTGTTTTGGAGTGTTGACAGACATTGGCAACCAATCAGAATGCAGCTCGCGCACGCGAAGGTCCGCCCACGGTACACGTACGGTGCGCGCACAGTACGCGTACGGTGCGTGTACGGTGAGCGCCCATAGATAAATACATTATTTCAAATTCAATTTTCTCAACAACTACTGGAGGGATTTACACCATTTAAACAAAAGGGCGTACTGCATACCAGTCCCTACCATTTTGCCAAGTTTTGTGTAATTCCGTTCAGCGGTTCGGGCTGTAGCCGTGTCTAATCGTCCTATGGAAAATAACATGGGGAAAACACGTTTTGGGACCCCACTTTTTTCTCGGCCCCCGCTTCACGAATCTACCCGAGACTTTCAGGGAAGAAGCGGAGCGGAACGGGCCATCTTCTTCCAGAAATTCACGAAGATTCATCCACCGGCGTCAAAGTTATTCCCAATAGAATGTTGCGGGTTTCCTATGGAAACTAGGTCCTAACTATATATACCTACTGGCGACCGCCATTTTGCTATATATAAAAAATTGGACCGTGTCTGCGCCTTTCTATGGTGTGGGAGGACGCCGCACCTGTTGGAAATCGTGCGTGGATTTCTTATATATATATATAATTCACTGAAAAAACCATAGGTTTCACACCAGTTATAGTTAGCTGGAAATTTTACTGATATAAAACCATTGAAATTCCCACGTTATAGTTAGATGGACTCACTATAACTTGCGCGTGCAATGCACTGCTGATGACGTCACATATTGCATCACTCATGACATGGTCAGTGACATCACTCATGACATCACTGATGACACCATCCAGTGAATGTGTGTCTTTCTGAAAAATAAATATATTTTATATATGTATATGTAAAAGTTGATGGAAGAATAAATGTTTAAATAAGTGTCTAAATGGATGGTTTTTAAAACAAAGTTGATTGGTTAACTGGCTTGTTAAGTGTATCTTAGTGAATACATATATTAGTGAGTAATGTTTAAATATTTAAATATATGTATTAGTGTTTCACTTTGTTTATAAGTGGCTGCATGGGTTGGTGAGTAGCTACATGTGTAGGTATATGGGTTATTAGATGTTTTTTTAGTATCAGTAAGAGTGTTTGTATGGTTTGGTGGGGGTATTACTTATCACATAGATGCATGAATGACTGACTCTCTCTTTGTATGTGTTTTGAAGACAGCATATGTGCAGGACTGTATGGGTGGATGAGTGTGTATATGTGTGTGTTACTGCGTGAATGACTGTCTCACTAGTGTCTTTATCAGTAACTACATATGTTTTAATCTAGTATATGTGAATATTGATGTATATAAGTGAGTATATGTGAGAGTAAGAGATTGTAAGAGTTCCTGTTTAAATAAGTATGTGTTTCTATAAGTGATTGTTTAAGAGAGTAAGTATGTGTAAGTTTCCTTAGAAGTAAGGTGGTAGTGTGTGTTTAGCTGTATATGCAAATAAATGGATGTTCAATAGTTTACTTGCATGTGTGAGTATGTGTGAGAGTAACTTTTGGATGACTGTTGGTGTGTAACAGGATGTATAGGTGTATCACTACATATGATGAGTGAGTATATGTATGAGTGACTAGATAGAACTGTTGGTGAATGAGTGGATGTGTATATAGATGGTGGAATTATTGAATTGGTTGTTGTAACTTTTATGTGTATCTCCATTTTTTTGAAAATGTTAATTTCTATTTTTGAATATGTGTTTCATGGGTTACATTACACTGAAAGGAGGTCTGTCACTCTGTCACAAGAATGATGTCATCAGTGATGTCATGAGTGATGTCACTGACCATGTCATGAGTGATGTAATATGTGACGTCATCAGCAGTGCATTGCACGCGCAAGTTATAGTGAGTCCATCTAACTATAACGTGGGAATTTCAATGGTTTTATATCAGTAAAATTTCCAGCTAACTAAGGTTTTTTAAATGCTAATTCCTAACTATAACTGGTGTGAAACCTATGGTTTTTTCAGTGAATTTGATAGGTTTTTTAAATGCTAATTCCTAACTATAACTGGTGTGAAACCTATGGTTTTTTCAGTGAATTTCATAGGTTTTTTAAATGCTAATTCCTTTGTATATCGAGTTTCTAACCTTTTTTTTTTTTTTTACAATTTGCTTTTTTTTTTTTAAGTATTCATTTTTTTTATATAATTTTTTTCTTTTGCGCTCTGGGTGCGCGCTCCGGGAAGCTTTCAGCTAAGCTCTCCGGTAAGCTTTTCCGTGAGCTCACCTGAAAGCGCACCCAGAGCGCTACTGTCGTTCGTGAAAAAAATATGAATGAAAAGTTAATAATAATGCAAAACATTTCGTACCATAAAAATAAAATTTGTTTTTTTTAATAAGGAAAATGATTATGCATTTCTGTAAAAGTTTGATGACGTCACTTCGGCGCGCACCGTAAGTGCCCTCGGAAGCGCCTACGTTCGCGGCGCGTAAACGCACGCAAAAGCGCCTACGATCGCGCCACGTTTGCGCCCCGGAAGCGCCTACGATCGCGCTGCGTAAACGCACCCGGAAGTGCTCCGGAGCGCGCAGCGTAAACGCGTCGGGTCATGTGACCCTAAAATAACACTTTTCATTGGTTGCTAACAGTTTTTTTTTACAATGAATGAAATCCCCACCCATTTCCTTCACTTCTTCTTTCACTTTTGTGACTGAAAGACCTGCCTTTTTGCTCTTGCATATTTCTTGGTTAATCATGGCTGCCAGACCATCCAGCAGTGAAGATGAGCCTGAATTCATCGATGAAGAGCCTCCTCAACCAAAGGTGAAAGAGCATTTCATATGGAAATTTTTTAAGTTTCCAGCAGACCAGAAGAAGGTGAATGCACCAAAAGTGGAGTGCAGGATCTGCAAACAGGTCCTGTCACGGGGTAATCCCCAAAAAAAGTACTCTTTTGGGAACTTTACCATGATCCGACATGTGGAGAGGAGGCACCCCCAGAATTTTGCCCGGGAAAGTGTCAGGGCTCTGGCAAAAGAGGTTCCCAGAGATGGGGCCTCTACATCAACCGGAGGAGCAACTTCTTCTGGGAGAGAGCAATCGCAGGAGCAGGTGCCAAACATACAACCTGCATTTAACCATGGGGTCGTCAGATGCAGATACTGCAATCAACTCCTCACCTATGGGGAGCAAAGTGTCCTGCTCATGGTTCGAGCATTGAAGAACCATCGCTGCCCTTTCCACCCCTAATTTTTTTGTTTTCTTTTTGCTCCTGTTGAGCAGTTTCCATTCCCTGTTTTTGTTCCTGTTCAGTTAAAAGAAGAAAACCAAAAGTTCTTTTCAGAACTACCTCCAATTCTCATCAAAGAGCTATATTCTTAAAAAAATGAAGAGTAAGTGAAATATAGTGCATTGATAATTGAAAGGAGAATGAGTAAGAAAGAACAGAAAGGTATGAGAGGTGAAAGGAAGTGAAGTAGGAGGAATGAAAGAAGGTGAGTGTTAGAAAAGAAAGTTATGACACAGTGAATAAACTGGAGGCCTCATTTCTGAAAAGTGACGCATCGCTACGTGAAAACAGCGATGCGTCACTTTTCTGGACGCACTCCTTATGACATTCCAGATATGTCATATTTAATATATGACTAATCAATTCGCAAGGAGTTACAGATATGTCAGTATTTCTGACGTATCTGTAAACACAAAAGTAACGCATTGCTGGAGTGCGTCACAAAAGTGGCGCAACTCCAGTAATGTGTCCTTTCACATGGAAAAAGCACCATGTGAAAGGTCTGCTGTGAAGCAGGCGCAAGATTTTGACGCAACAGCATCCTAAAAGTGACGCACTGCGTCGTTATTACCAAGCTTTTTGCGGGGGAACACCCCCTCTGCATGCATTATACCTGACGCTATTTTTAAAAAGTGACGCATCTAGGTACATGGGTCACTTTTTAAAACTCTGCGCCACATTATATCTGCATCAGGTATAATGTATGCAGAGGGGGCAATCCCTCGCAAAAAGCTTGGTAATAACGACGTACTGAAATCTATGAGATTTCTCTGCGTCACTTTTAGGATGCTGTTGCGTCAAAATCTTGCGCCTGCCTCGCGTCACTTTCATGTTTACAGATATGTCAGAAATACTGACGTATCTGTAACTCCTTGCAACATGATTCGTCATACATTAAATATGACACATCTGGAATGTCATAAGGAGTGCGCACAGAAAAGTGACGCATCGCACCAGCAGTGTAAAAAAATGTGCCTCGTTGCACTATATTTAAAGGACGCAACAGCATCCTAAAAGTGACGCAGTGAAATCTCAAAGATTTCACTGCGTCGCTATTACAAAGCTTTTTGCGGGGGAACACCCCCTCTGCATGCATTATACCTGACGCAGATATAATGTGGCGCTTGATTTTAAAAAGTGACCCATCTACCTCGATACGTCACTTTTTAAATATAACGCAACGAGGCGCATTTTTTTACACCACTGGTGCGATGCGTCACTTTTCTGTGCGCACTCCTTATGACATTCCAAGTAACGCATTGCTGGAGTGCGTCACAAAAGTGACGCAACTCCAGTAATGTGTCCTTTCACATGGAAAAAGCACCATGTGAAAGGTCTTGCTTCAGTCTAACACCTGCTGTAAAGCAGGCGCAAGATTTTGACGCAACAGCATCCTAAAAGTGACGCAGTGAAATCTCAAAGATTTCACTGCGTCGCTATTACAAAGCTTTTTGCGGGAGAACACCCCCTCTGCATGCATTATACCTGACGCTATTTTTAAAAAGTGACGCATCTAGGTACATAGGTCACTTTTTAAAACTCTGCGCCACATTATATCTGCGTCAGGTATAATGTATGCAGAGGGGGCATTCCCCCGCAAAAAGCTTGGTAATAACGACGTACTGAAATCTATGAGATTTCTCTGCGTCACTTTTAGGATGCTGTTGCGTCAAAATCTTGCGCCTGCCTCGCGTCACTTTTATGTTTACAGATATGTCAGAAATACTGATGTATCTGTAACTCCTTGCAACATGATTCGTCATACATTAAATATGACACATCTGGAATGTCATAAGGAGTGCGCACAGAAAAGTGACGCATCGCACCAGCAGTGTAAAAAAATGTGCCTCGTTGCACTATATTTAAAAAGTGACGCATCTAGATAGATGCGTCACTTTTTAAATATTGCGTAACAATGCGCATTTTTTTACACCGATGGTGCGTCACAAAAATTGACGCACAGGCGGCGCAAAACTGGCAGCGCAAGGCCTTCATAAATATGGTCCTGGATTTTCCCCGTGCTTCACCGGTGCGCGTACCATGCGCTTCCCCCGCGCAAAACGAAAAAAAAAAAAAAAAATGTAATGCCCCGCAGGACCCTATTTTAGCCCCCACATCAAACCTAGGGGGTCATAGGGGGTCTACTCTTCCCCCTTATGGTCATTTGCCCTTTTTTTTTTTCAAACCCCTTGTGTCTCGATTTTACCGAGACACAAGATGGCGGCCGCTCCAGACTGTTTAGAATGTTTACAGACACCCAAGAGCCAATCAGCTTCCTGCGCGCAAGTCGCGTGTCGCGCCTGGAGCGCACTCCGGTGCGCGCACCGGAGAGCGCCTATAGATATATATATTTTTTTGAACCTAAATTACTCAAAATCCACTGCAGCACATATCTTGAGACATAGCAAAGGCACATCGGGCTACCAGTCCCTTCAATTTTGCCAAGTTTGCTGGAAATCCATTCAGCCGTTCGGGCTAAAAGTGAAATCGACCGCCCTATGGAAATTAACATGGGGAAAGCGCGTTTTGGGACCCCCCTGTTATCTCGGCCCCCGCTTGACGTATCCCCCCCAAACTTTCAAGGAAGGACCGGAGCTCGACGAGGCCATTTTCAGGAAATTTTCAGGCAGATTCGTCAACCGGTGCCAAAGTTATTCCAAATAGAATTTTGAGATTTAACATTGAAAAAAATCCTAACTATAACTACCTACTGGCGACCGCCAGTAGGTAATATATATATATATATATATATATATATATATATATATATATATATATGTGTATATATATATATATATATATATATGTTTGAAGCAAAATGCATTGCGTTGTTTGCTGGCTTTATTCAACATACAACCCCGCCTCCCGTGGCCACGTGATGGGTCAATTGACAAACGGGGTATTGTGGGGTATGTAGTTCCCATGCAGATCAGCATTCATCCTTTAAGTAAGGTCCAGCGTGTTTCTTGAAATTAAGGAGTTGCATTAATCCTCTAAGTGAGTTCCTGAAAGTGTTATGCACGCCATTTGTGCACGGGGCATGGTGCTGCGATGTTCGGAATTGTTCCGACCTGTAGCCTCAGGCAGCCGGTGAGTGATGTCTTCCACCAGCTGCCGAAGGTGCTCCTCCCCACGGCCGGGCCGCCGTGCGCAGTAATGTTTGAAGCAAAATGCCCTTAGCATTGAGAGGGCACACTCCATATGCTTTGGCAATGCTAAGGGCAATTGGGTGACAAAATTCTACACGGCGGCCTGGCCGTGGCCAAAGGCACCATCGCCTGTTGGAGGAAGAGCCCCATCCAGCAAAGCGAGGCCTGAGTCTTAAACTGGTTTGGACTCTGTGGCACAGCGCTCCTCAATTGATGCAGCATGCTTTAATGTGACACCACCTACGAAGGTAATTTATGACGAGCATGAATTCTTAATGTGCACTCGGACTTACTAAAAGAGACAAACAATTTGCGCTTTGCGGACTACAAGTCTGTAGTATCCTTGCCCCATCCCCTTTCACTATGGAATGTTCTAGCCATGATACTCTGATGATGCTCTGTGGAATGTTAGCAGTCTGTGGGCTTAGGCTGGCGGTTGGCTTGGGGCTGAGCATCTTGCAGGATGTTCCTGTTGGGGTCCTATTGGTTTATACCATCATATCTACTTATCTTACAATAAACCATCTAACTAAATCAACTGTCTATGGACTTAATTACTACAATATTGATGGCGACGAGGTGACCTTCCCACGCAATGGGCAAAGCAGCGAAGCGAATTTCGAAAGTAAATTACCCACAAGTTGTCTTCAAAAGAAATAAGTCAAGAAATTCTTCCTTCACTAAAGAGAAAATGACTAGCGCCAACAAGAAGATCAACTCTATTGGAACAAGAGCCAAAAGATACATTACAAGACAAGAGATACACCAAGAAAGATACCACCTTCAGAGTAAGGAGCCACTAAAGAAACATCAGCGCAGTAAGAAAAAAGGACCCCATCAGTGTCCATCACATCGGACAGCCTCTGCCAAAACGTGCTGTGAGTGGTTTCCTTGTACATATGGTCATCATCTCCATCTGAAGTAAGCATGACGTTATTTTCTTTCCCTTGTTTTGGCTCTTTAAAGTTCAGTGCGACCTGCCTGTGACATTTTAAAATATTGTGCCGGTTAAAGCATATAGTACACTGCTACAAACAATTATTTTTTTTTCATTTTTCTTGGTCGTCTACGAGCGCAAGCTTAACTTTGTCTTGTCGGAGTTCATCTTTCCATTTAAATGCCTTAAAAGACATTAATCTCCAGCTTTCACCAAGCGGAAGCGATGTTTACATCTCGAGTTAGTTCATGCCACTGTTTACATCTTGAATCTGTCAGAAGCTCTGTTTTTATCTCTTAACGACCAACCTTGAATTGGCAGAGAAACGAAAAATAAATGTGTAAACCTTTTCAGTCAAGAAACATTTTTGGCGCATTAATGGTGTGTGAAACTGTGCCTCGATCTGACTAGAGAAAAAGTATTTGTTTTGACTCTCGAGAAAAAGGAAATGTTTATTGGTACTCAAGAAAAAGAAATGTTTATTTTACACCGTAAACGTATGCCTTGAACTTGATCTGCCTCCAGAAGAAGAACTGGATTTTGACACTCGAGGAAATAGAGATGTTTATTCTACACTGTCAACGTTTTTTTTCATTCGTAACACCATTTTAATCTGCGCCATGCACACGAGACATTAACTGTCATTTTAAATCTTGTTATTGTGCGCGAGCTACACGCAAAGCTTACCTGGGCTCCTGTGCACTTTGTGACGCCATGACAATCCTTCTTCTTCACGTTTTGGAGCAGCGCTGTGCGGAGAGCCACTCGGTGCAACGTGAGATACGTGACACCATTTTGTGTGCTGCATTCACTGTCCATTATCACCATGGCAACTACCCTTCAAGGAGAGGCACGTAATTTCTGACATAATCCTTCAACAAGGGATGTTAAAGACTTTATCAAGGGAAGTGAAAGACATGAGGCTGTCTGGCAGTGTGTTTTTTTTTAAAAAGAAGAAGACTTTCAGTTTAATTCGGAGAAATTGCAGCTTCTACCTACTTGAAATCGACGTTTTGTTTTTGAGACCTCGGGTGAGAGATCGCTCACCGGAGCATAAACTTACTCCTTTATATTTTGCTGGCCATCTTATAATTGAGAAGTATTATGTTGTGGTATTTTGTGAAATTGTTTTGAGCTTATATGCATTTTGGGGCTATATGCAGTTCTCTTTGTAATGACATGCATTTTGGGATTATATGCAGTTTTTTTGTGATTACACGCACGTTGTGTAGGAGTGGGTTGTAGTCCCATTTCCTTTTTGTGTTGGCACGCACTTTGTGTAGGAGTGGGTTGTGGTCCCATTTTTCCTTAGGAGTGGGTTTTGGGTTTTCTATCCTTTTTAGGCAGTCCCATATCCTATTTTGAGAGGTGTTCAGAGGTGTTTTAGGTCCCATTACCCTGGCTCACTCTAGTTTTATATAAGAGGGGGTTTTAGTCCCACCTTCGTGTTTTTGTTAGGGGGTGTTAGTCCCACCTAAGTAACGTTACACTAGGGTTTGAGTCCCATTAGTGTCCCTTCTGACAGGGGTATGTTACACTAGGGTTTGAGTCCCATTAGTGTCCCTTCTGACAGGGGTATGTTACACTAGGGTTTGAGTCCCATTAGTGTCCCTTCTGACAGGGGTATGTTACACTAGGGTTTGAGTCCCATTAGTGTCCCTTCTGACAGGGGTATGTTACACTAGGGTTTGAGTCCCATTAGTGTCCCTTCACACAGGGGTGGCGTTTTTCTTGGCTACGTCAGTCTTCTCATGAGAGAAGCACTTCGGTGTGGGTTTCTAGTCCCATTACCCGAGTCTTTGGTTTGATTATTTCCTGTTTAACATGTCTGGTCCCATGTTTTGTTTTTAGTGCAAGATATGGGTCTTATTCCCTTTATCTTATTCACTGTTTCAATTCTATTAGACGGTTTACTTTTGAAATCTCATTCTTTTGGTTTATTTCTATTACACGTGGGTTGTAGTCCTATTGTGTCCTTTATACAAAGTTTGGCATTTTTTGCTTTGTCTGAAGTACTTTCTTGAGGTTTAGTGAGCTCTTCTCAGTTTTTTTTAATGAGATGTTGGTTGTTTCATTTGAGCTCAGGAATTTACATACTTTAAGATTGTTCACTATTAGAGGAGGAGGAGGATGGTGAGGTTTATTCTATCTGTTCACTTTCCTTCTTTCCTCTTTATCAGCTTCTGTATTTCTGTTTTCCCTCTCGCGATGTTATGTTATTTCATCCCTGGGTTACAGATTTCTTCGCACTTGTATTATATCTCTGTTCTTCCTTTTTCCCTTTAACTTTTCTGTGTTCGGTTGTAAAGGGAGAGGATAATGTAGTATCCTTGCCCCATCCCCTTTCACTATGGAATGTTCTAGCCATGATACTCTGATGATGCTCTGTGGAATGTTAGCAGTCTGTGGGCTTAGGCTGGCAGTTGACTTGGGGCTGAGCATCTTGCAGGATGTTCCTGTTGGGGTCCTATTGGTTTATACCATCATATCTACTTATCTTACAATAAACCATCTAACTAAATCAACTGTCTATGGACCTAATTACTACAAAGTCCCAGCTATACACCAGATGATGATGCACTTAGCCAACGCCCACTGGGGGGCTTGTTTATTAAAATGAGTCAGAAATGAAGCAAAGCGTTTCCTGTGTGCCATTATTGCAGCCTCTGGAGATGGGGTTCCGACCCTGAAACACGTCAGGCAGATCACTAAGCAGGTGAAGCGGAAAGGCATGCATGAAAAGAAGGACCGGATGGTTGGAGCAATGTCGTGTGCTTTGGCAATGCTATGGGCAATTGGGTGACAAAATTCTACACGGCGGCCTGGCCGCGGCCAAAGGCACCATCGCCTGTTGGAGGAAGAGCCCCATCCAGCAAAGCGAGGCCTGAGTCTTAAACTGGTTTGGACTCTGTGGCACAGCGCTCCTCAATTGATTCAGCATGCTTTAATGTGACACCACCTACGAAGGTAATTTATGACGAGCATGAATTCTTAATGTGCACTTGGACTTACTAAAAGAGACAAACAATTTGCGCTTTGCGGACTACAAGTCCCAGCTATACACCAGATGACGATGCACTTAGCCAACGCCCACTGGGGGGCTTGTTTATTAAAATGAGTCAGAAATGAAGCAAAGCGTTTCCTGTGTGCAATTATTGCAGCCTCTGAAGACGGGATTCCGACCCTGAAACGCGTCAGGCAGATCACTAAGCCGGTGAAGCGGAAAGGCATGCATGAAAAGAAGGACCGGATGGTCGGAGCAATGTAGTGTGCTTAGGCAATGCTAAGGGCAATTGGGTGACAAAATTCTACACGGCGGCCTGGCCGTGGCCAAAGGCACCATCGCCTGTTGGAGGAAGAGCCCCATCCAGCAAAGCGAGGCCTGAGTCTTAAACTGGTTTGGACTCTGTGGCACAGCGCTCCTCAATTGATGCAGCATGCTTTAATGTGACACCACCTACGAAGGTAATTTATGACGAGCATGAATTCTTAATGTGCACTCGGACTTACTAAAAGAGACAAACAATTTGCGCTTTGCGGACTACAAGTCCCAGCTATACACCAGATGACGATGCACTTAGCCAATGCCAACTGGGGGGCTTGTTTATTAAAATGAGTCAGAAATTAAGCAAAGCGTTTCCTGTGTGCCATTATTGCAGCCTCTGAAGACGGGGTTCCGACCCTGAAACGCGTCAGGCAGATCACTAAGCAGGTGAAGCGGAAAGGCATGCATTAAAAGAAGGACCGGATGGTCGGAGCAATGTCGTGTGCTTTGGCAATGCTAAGGGCAATTGGGTGACAAAATTCTACACGGCGGCCTGGCCCTGTAAATCCACCACTCTGCTTCCTCGGTAAAGAAAGGATTGTCCGGGCCACTTCAGAGTTGAAAGCGTCTTTATTTGGACAGCTTATCTTGACGCGTTTCGCAGGATGAGCCTGCTTTTTCATGAGTATATATATATATTACCTACTGGCAGTCGCCAGTAGGTAGTTATAGTTAGGACCTACTTTCCATAGGAAATCCACAACATTCTATTTGGAATACCTTTGGCGCCAATAGACGAATCTTCACAACTTTCTCCAAGAAAATAGCCTGCTCGGTTTCGATCCTTCCCTGAAAGTTTGGGGCTAATTCGTTAAGTGGGGGCCGAGAAAAAAGGGGGTCCCAAAACTTGTTTTCCCAATGCACTGTTCCATAGGGCCCTTTAGCCAGGGCTACAGCCCGTAAGGCTGAACAGAATTACACCAAATTTGGCAGAGAGGTAGAGTTCAGTACGCAGATTGTGCTTTTTGTTAAATTGTGTAAATCCGTTCAGTAGTTTCTGAGAAAATTACAAGTAAAATCATAGTGATATCTAGAGACAGAGTTCTACACGCGGATGGAGATTTGTTCAATTACGAACGCGAGCTGTATGCTGATTGGGTATCAACTGTCTGTCAACACTCGAAACCTGGAAGTGTTGGCGGCCATCTAGTGCCTCGGTAGCAGCGACTCACAAGAAAACGGTAAAAGAAAGTTGAAAAATAAGGAAAGGGGGCAGGGTTGAAAAATGTTGACCCACTAGGCCTCCTGAGGGGGTCGCACATGGATCTTTAGACCCAAAAAAATTTAAATCATTTTGTTTCAAACCGCAGGGTATGCGTATCGTATTCGTACGTGGTGGAAAAGTAAAAAAAAAACTAGAAGTCCATTTTATTCTTAATTAGCTCCGGCGGGGCAATTTTTTTCTATAATGGGGGTTGAAAGGTCCCCCGAGCCCTGGGGAACGCCACCCCAAGGGTTTTATTTTTAAGTATGTGGGGGGGGTTCACAGCCCCCCCCCCACATGCTCCAGGGATCGCCACCTTCCTGGGGCAGTAATATTTAAAATTGGGGGTCCGTGCCACAGGGACCACCAACTTTCGGGGCTTTGTAATGTTGGGAGGGGGTTGCGCTGCCTCCCTCCTGGAGCTCTTTATGGCCCTAGGGTCCGGCACCTTCCTGGGGCAGTAATATTTAAAATTGGAGGTCCGTGCCACGGGGACCACCATCTTTCGGGGCTTTTTAATGTTGGGAGGGGGTTGCGCTGCCTCCCTCCTGGAGCTCTTTATGGCCCTGGGGTCCGGCACCTGCCAGGGCCGGCTTCTGCAGTGTGTGGGGGTACCTACCCCCGGGACACTGCTGTTTGCTATAGGCAAACAGCAGTGTTTGTAGCTGTTTGTATGGCGGGAGCGTCGCGGCTCCCACTTTAGTACACCAAACCGCTTTCCTATTTGAAAGAGACAGCAAGTTAATATGCTGTCTTTTTTAAGTAGGAAAGCAGATTGATTTTTGTTAGAGAGAGGAGCATATAAACTGGTCTCTCTGACAAAGCAATGCCGGCTTTCGAACGACGCGGGAGCTGGCTGGGACCGTGGGGGGGTATTGGGGTTCCCCACACGGTCCCAAATGTTATTTTTTGAGTCCCGGGGATGGGGTTCCTTTGTAGCTCCTTAAACATTTGTGTGGCGACGCGCTCTAGTTTACCAGAGCGTGCGGCCACTGCATTCTGGGAACATAGGCGGGCACTGAAGTTGCCGCAAGTCTAGCAATGGGACATTAAATCCTCATTTTCTTATCTCTGTGTCCGTGTGATTATTATGGTAATTTACCTTCTATTTGACAATATTCTCAGAAGAGATGCTTCTTCTTAGAAAGTGAAAGTAGAATGATTAAAATGGGACGGATTTTCAACAGTTGGAATAGGAAGTGTTATGAACCAATGAAATCTCTTCTTTTAAAGTCTCATGGCTTTGCGTACGCTTACGATGTGAGTTCGTATGACGTTCCATCACAATTTGTGTAATTGCTTTTAAAAGTATTATACAATTGTTGAAAGTTTAAAAAAACTATTTTCATAAGTATCCTACATAATGTATTCTATTAGTATGTTCATTAAATACATAAATATGTTTTTAAACTATTAAAAACATTTGCGTCTTTCGCGTACGGGGCGCAGTACGTGATGTCATACGTAAGCTATGATGCAACACGTAACCTCGAAGCATATTCGTAGCGTATGCTGAGAATAATTAGCAGATAAACTATGGTGCGATCACTCTCTCACTGTCAAATCAGAGCACAAGGCGCGCTATGAGAATGGTTAGAAGTGGTCACTCATTGGAAATCCTATAATTAGGACCCGCCCCAATGGGCATGTGATAGACGCATTGCCTTGTGGTCCAAGTAGTTCCTTCATTTCCCACAATGGTACGCTGACAGTTATTTGGTGAATTTAAAATCAAGGCAAATGTCTAGCACATGCCCATTGGGGTGGGTCCTAATTATATTTTAACGGTTCCTCAAATGGCTGCTGGGACATTTGGGACTAGCCAGTGAGCAAGGGCAATGCTGCCCTAAACATGTTTGGCAACTTACCGGAATGCGAGCACGCTTTGTCTGACAACCTGCAATAAAGAAGGTGAACTGCTTCAGCGTGTGTGGCATTCTCAAGAAGGGCAACCTTGTGTTTTGGGAATTGATTGCGGCGATGCCTCGTCGCGAGAATGCCCTGCCGCACATCAGCGGACCTGCAGTGCCGTCACAAAGGCATAGCGAGGGCTCTGGAGCTCCGATGTTGCAGGGTTCATATGTGCCAGTGGAGCGGTGTTTGTGTTAATGGTGAACCCACTTGGGATTGATTTTAAAGTCACCAAATAACTGTCAGCATACCATTGTGGAAAATGAAGGAACTACTTGGACCACAAGGCAATGTGTCTATCACATGCCCATTGGGGCAGGTCCTAATTATTAAGTAGAAAAACTAAAACGTGTTTCTTTATTATTTCACCCTTATTCTGAGAACTAAAAAAAAAACACAAGAGGGGGCTTCTGCTAAACATAGGCAGGTACATTCTTGGAAATAATTACATGTTTAGGTAATTCCTTTCCTGCCCAGCTTGCTATTTGCGTCATAGAGGAATTTGTAACTCATGTTTTTTGTGGCTTTTTCATTATATATACTACTGCGTGTAATCCAAAACTTTGATCTTCAGACTTGAGTCTCTTTGGGAGTCTGGCTGATTTTCCCAATTAATTGATTGATTAAAACCAAATTATTGTTTAAAACTGTTCAGTCTTACTTTATTGATAGATTTTACCTCCAACAACTGTGAAATTCTGAGACAGATGGTCACTGCAATTCATGATGACAGCCAGTTTTGGGTCAGATGGCAGAAGTGAATGAACTCAACTGTACAATTAATTATAATAAGTACATAGATGCAATTGATAAAACTGACTAGCTACTCCATCCATATGGTGCCATTACAAAAACTCTGACATGCTATAACAAGTGAACTATATGCCTGAACCGTTTTCAATGTACGAGTATGTTGTTGTTTATCATCAGACTAGCACAGGAAGTTTGACTTTGAATTAGCCATTATCATTAATCTCACTCCGTTTTTTTTTCACATGTGTTTTATTTTTTTTCAAATTCACAACTATACCAATTTCTACATATCTTAGCAGAGTGTCAGTAGCATAGATCACAGAAACAGAAATGTAGCTGCATTCTCTACCTATTTTATTCAAATTATTTAATAGCATTGTTAGCCAAGGGGGGGTCACTGAACATGCAAGGCAACGTGGGAAGACAGTTCCAACAGTAATAAATAGGAGATAAGAATAGGGTATAGGAAAGGGATTGGATGCAGGGGATCTATCAGTGGTGCAGGCTGTTTGAGATCATTAGTCTCACTACTGTTGAAAGAGTAGGCTCCATTTCAGCTATTGTGGAGGATACTGAAAGCATCAACACTATGTAGACTGCATTCATACAACAGAGAAGAAAAGTCATCCATATCAAAGATGCAGAGTTTTTATTCGGCAAGGAATGAGGTAGTAAATGTGTTACTACTGTCCCCAAAGCCCATCCAAACTAGGCCTGTGTCGTCCAGCTTGCTTCTCTTTACATCATACAACGATGAAGAGGCATATTACCAACAACTAGCGATAATTATCGCTATGTTGGTTTAGCGGCGATATTTTTATCGCCCAGCTAAGGCGATTTTTATCGCTTAGGAACCTTGCTATTATCAAAGTTTATCTCCTAAGTGATAAAAATCGGCCGAAATACATGAATATCGATGAAAAGTCAGCGATATTCATGCATTACCGAGCTAATCCTCTTAGCCATGTTATCCACCTACCATTGGATAACATGGCTAAGAACTGCTCAGGGGCAGGTGTTAGCTTTTGGAGATATTCGCGCTTAGCGCGAATATCTCCAAAAGTTGGTAATAGGAGATAGCGATGTTAGCGACTGTTTCCAGTCGCTAACATCTTGGCACACCCACTTTGCATGTCATTAGTGATAAATATCACTGACATGCAAAGCGGGGCCCAAGATGGTCGCTATCTCCTACTAGCTGTCGCTAACTGGTGTTAGCGACAGCTAGGTAATAGGGAGATAATTTTATCTCCGCTTTCTTGGCTTTTAAAGCCAAAAAAGCAGAGATAAACCCCCTTGATAATATGCCCCGAAGTTCTGTGAAACTGATTGAAATGGAGCAGTCAGTTTGAGTTAGTATGTGGCGTTAAATGTCTGTGCATGTCAACATTACTTCCACTGCCCACAAATTGACTTGCCTATGTAGCCCTTTGAACAGTTTCAACTAAGATGGAAAATCTTTCTAATAGTTCTCACCAAAAGAATGAGCAAACACCAGTTTGTCTTCCTAAATTACATTTTAGTCACAACTTTTTAAATTAATCTGACAATGAGAACACTTTGGTCATAAGTGTGGCCTGTTTACTACTACCATGCTCTGTCAAAATGTGGTGGATGTTCAATCCACCAGATTAGAAATACAGTGGGCAGGATATCCATAGTGCTGTGATCGAGTTCCCTGTCTCTCAAAATCCAAATAAGTCTTTGTGCAAATGCTTTGATGGGAATTTAGAAGCATCTAAAGAGTTCAAATGTAGATATGCTCACATTGTCCGAGGAATAGGTCACAGGATATACTCAAACACCCCCAACTTAGGGGCTGTTTCCGATTCATTCGAAAACGGCGCCGACCCGACCGCACCGGAATTGGCTGTTTGGATTCCTTTCCGACTGACCCATTTTGAAGGGGTCGGTCAGAAAGGAATCCAAACTGAATTTCTGAATGGCTTGCGACGGGCTCGGAGAGCCATGCTGCAATTTGGAAATCCTCCATCAATCCCTCAAGCAGCTCTTTCCGGCCGAGGGATTACGATGGAGGATTCCCACAGCCTTTCGGTGCCTGCCTTTTCGACACAAAAAGGCTGTGGGAATCCTACTTTTGGGGCCCCCAGCAGGGACCCCCTGGGTGCAAGGCCACCAAATTGCCCCCAGTGGCAGGTACCTTGAGATGCCTGCCACCGGGTGCAGGGATAAACTATACCCCAGCTCTTTACCACGAGAGCATGCATTCAGTTTGGAATGCAAGCTCCCATGGTAAAGAATAGGAGTGCGACCGAACAGTGTTCGATTGCATCCTACTTCCTTGGTTGGGACCAATGACAGGAGTTCGTTCATTCCCATTTCGCAAACGATGTTGGACGGACTCCGCTCCAGAATCGGAATTGCCTCCTAAGGAGTAGGAGAAATTGGAATTTGGTAATTGTCAATTGGATTTTGGCATGGAGGGCTTCTCCCAGTCATAGTGAGCATGCTACTGCCTAAAGGCACAAGAAAAACAAGTCTTCCCAACCTTAAGCAGGCTGCCATGGGGAGGTGTTTGTAAAGGTTCACTTGGCCACCCACACTATATTAGCCAGGACTCAGAACGAGACAGAGACATGAAGATGCAAATATTTCCCAAACCATGTAAAAATACCTCTAGGACTGAATTTACTATAGATATGAATTTTGAGATTAATACTTTTGTGTATTATGGCTGAAACCATTCTACAATCATATCTAGGTACTTCTAATATGGCCGAGCCTGATAGTCACCTTTTACTATCATTTCAATTTATTGACATATATGATCAACATTATATATATGGCAACCAAAAACTGCATCCGTCAAAATAATGCCACTTTATACCCATAGAGACGCTGCCTAAAATGAGTGCCTGAGTAAGTGAGCAAACTCAAGACCATACAGAACAGCGCAGCCAGACTTGTCCTTGGCATGGCTCGACACAAACACATCACCCAACACCTGCGAAACCTCCACTGGCTCCCCGTCGAGAGGAGAGTAACTTTCAAGATACTCACTCACGCCTACAAATGCGTCCACAACACAGGACCCCAATATCTCAACGATAAACTCTCCTTCCACATACACAAGAAATACCTCTGATCCACCGCCCTCCCCGAACCCCCGCACATCCTCAGAGCTAGAATGGGTGGAAGAGCCTTCTCCTACATCGCGGCCAAGACCTGGAATGAGCTCCCAATCGATATCAGATGCGCCCCCACCCTGCACATCTTTAGGAACACCCTCAAGACCTGGCTCTTCGATTGACCAGAGCTGCCCCCCTCCCTCCGCCAGGGCCTTGAGACCCTCACGGGTGAGACTGCACTTAAAATCCCCTGATTGATTGATTGTTTGATTGCCTTAGTGCTCTCTTGTAGTGCATTTTATTCGATATTTTTTTATTTTTTTGTGAATGAGAATGGTCAAAATAATTGTCTCCTTACCTCAATTACAATATGTATATAAACCACCTTAACAAAGCTTCTCCCTTCTGTATTTTGTGCCCAATAGCAGCGATAAGAAAAGAGCCTTTTCTCAAATTGCAAAAAAACAGCTATAGGAGTAAGCCTTGTTGTTTTGTTCATTATTTATTAGACATTTGGGGCCAGATGTCGGTAATCCCATTTTACTGACTCTAAAATACCGTATTTTAGATTCGGAAAATGGGATGTAGGTAAAATTTGGTAAAAAATACTGATTCGGTCAAATTTGGATAGTTCGAATCGGTATTTACCGATTCGGTATTTACCAATTCAGTAAATACCGATTCGGTAACATCCATTACACCCTATGGGCCTCCAGGCCCGTAGGAATGAATGAGAATTACTGATTCGGTATTTACTGAATCGCTAAAAACCGATTCGGAAATACAAAATACACCCAAATGAGCCTGTCAACCAGTCCGGAACACTCACCACACCCCACAACAAAGCAACAGAGGAACCAACCAATCAAATGCATCTACCCCACCCCACTACCAGGAAGTGGCCACACCCATGCAGGTGCAGAGCAACTGAACACAATGAGACACTGAGGAACAGGCTGCCCAGAGCTGAGCTGAGCTGCACAATGGAGTCCCAGGATGCCCAGAAGGATGGAGCTGAGCGCAAAAGGAAACTTAAATTCAGCACAGCTGAACTGCAGATGCTGGTGGAGGAGGTAGTGAGACACCACTCCCAGCTCTTTGGCAAGCAGTCTCTGCATGTTGCAGAGTCTGTTTAAGGGAACACCTGGCTGGGGATCCAGTCCAAGGTAAATGCCATCGGGGTCACAACCAAAGAAGTTGATGACCTGAAAAAACGGTGGTATGATCTTCGGATCATAACCAAAAAAAAGCTTGCAGCCCAGAAAAAAGAAGCCGGTGCCACAGGTAGAGGAAGGAACCATGCACCTGCACTGACAAACCTGGAGCTGATTTTGGAGTCCACCCTGGAGCCAGAGAGTGTCCATGGGATAGGGGATGTTGACAGCTCAGCCAGAGCTGTAAAAAAACAAGGTAAGCTGTGTGGACATCAATCCCCACCCCCTTCCCTGTCCCCCTTCCCCAATGTGGTTGTGTTTCACACTCCAGTACGGATTTTAGGATTTACCTGCAATGCATCATGGGAGATGTAGTCATAGAAACATACATCAATACATTCATCACAGAAATCAGCAAGGCATGCCACACACTACATCCAGAAGCAGTTGAGGACTATCCAATTGTGTGACAGGAACGTGATTTAATAATGACACACAGGTGTACATCATCACTGAGCCAATGTTCATATCTGTCCACAGGAGAGTCATTGCACAGTACAACGCAGGAAAGGGAGGAGAGGGCACCGGAAACGGAGAG
The DNA here is from genome assembly GCF_964263255.1 of Lissotriton vulgaris. Lineage (NCBI taxonomy): Eukaryota > Metazoa > Chordata > Amphibia > Caudata > Salamandridae > Lissotriton > Lissotriton vulgaris. Next base: position 955,174,080 of record NC_141689.1, on the reverse strand, counting down.
GAGTGAAGACGCAGCCACAAGTACAGGGCAAAGCACTGTTCAGCCACCCACACCCACAGCGCAGGCAGCAACAACACCAGAGCGACCCACCACACCACAGCCTCTGCTACCTCTGCTGTTTGGCTCACAACAGTTGGAACTACCAGCACTCTCCCCCACACCAACTTCAGTGACACTTGAACTGGTAAGGCCAAGGCGGCATGATGTGCCCCCTCTCAGGATTCTGGAGACGTCCGATGAGGATGATGGGGAGGGTGACACACAAACAGATCCACTTGAGGCACACAACGCTGGGCAGCAGACCGCATCTGGAGGTGTGCGTACCGGTGCCAGATGCCGAAGGGTATGGGAGAGAGGCGATGCTCAGGATGTAGAGGGTGTCTTCTGTGGTCTGGAGGCCACTATGATCAAAGTCCAGTGCCTGCAAGCAAAGGGAATATTAGCAGTGCAGAGACAGGTGCACAACTTGAATACCAGGATGGGCCACATTGGCCGGGGGATTGGCTCCATGGCCGAGAGCATGAAGTCCATGGCAGAGGGAATGAGGGACATGTCGCAGTGCATTATTGCTCTCTGTGAGAAACTAGATTCTGACCAACACAGATCGACAGTGCATGCGGTAACACACCAAGGCCACGAACTGGCTTGCCACAGCAACCTCCCTGCTATGTTGGCGCTCTGTCGCCATGCAAGATGGCATTGTGCACTGCTGCATGGATTTTTCTAGGGGGGTGGGAGAGTAACCTCTGCCATGGAACTACTACTTACGAACCAGGCAGCCACTGTTGAGGACACAGGTGTTGGGGACACTGAAGACTCCACCAGCAGGAGCAGCTGTAGCACTCGTATTCCTGACATTCAAAGAAGCATCAGGCGCCAATCTGTTGACCCAGGCTCTGCCACCGTTGCCACCCAGCCTCATGCATCCCGCACTGTTGTGCGTGGGCACAAACAATCATGATGCCCACAACCCACAGGACATGTCACGGTGAGGGAACCTGCGACCACCCAGTGGGGTATTCAGACATTGAAGTAGCATGGTGTTCTATCAGTAAATTGCCTAGTGCCCATTAAACTACGTCATTCAAATACCAAGCCTAGCTGTATCTCCTTACTTACTTAGAAATAGCTGCATGCGATCTCTGCCCGTCTCAGTCTCCCATCTGTGGCTTGTGCTGCTCCTGCTGCATAGGGCTTGATCTTACAGCAGATGATAGGAGTGTACTGCTGTGCACCCCGGCTTTTGTGGAGGCAACGGAACCTGCTTTTTAGAAGTCCAAATATGCGTTCTACAACGCTGCGTGTTGCTCTGTGGGCCACATTGTAACGCCTCTCACTCCTGGTAGATGGATTAAGGTAGGGGGTGAGCACAAAGAACAGCACAGCATAAGCGCTATCACCTAGGTGGAAAAGAGATTGCCATGAGTTACATGCTCATAATACATTCATCTGCAATAACTATCAGGGTGTGTCACAGTTATTTACCTAGCAGGTATCCTTCCCCAAAATCTCCAGCAGCAAGGCGGGTGTAGATCCCACTGTTCTGGAAGATGTTGGAGTCGTGGGTGCTCCCAGGGAATTTGGCCACAATGTCTGTTATGATATTGCCAGCGTTGCATATCACCTGTACATTGATTGAGTGTATTGACTTCCGGTTCCTGTAAATGTATTCTGTGTCTGCAGGTGGGCAGATTGGGATTTGGGTGCCATCTACACAGCCTATGACGTGAAGGAAGTATGCCAGTTGATAAAAATCTGTTTTGGTCTTCACCAGTTCCGCATATGTGTCAGGGAAGCTAATGTAATGATGCATTCTCTGCATCATGGCCTCCAGGAACTTCCTGAAGAAATGGGACAGGCAGCTCTGGGACACACTACCTACCGCAGCAATCACACTCTGGTAACTCCCAGATGCAAGCAGGTGTAGGCTATACAGCACATGCACATGGGGTGGGATGGCGTGCGCCCTTGGTGTTGGGTGCTCCAGGAGTGGGTGCAGGTCCCTGATCAAGTCAAGGATGGTTTGGGGGTGTAGCCTGTACCTGTGCAATATCTCTGGCTCAGTGAGTTGGAAGAGCGTAATCCTCTGCCTGTAGACTAGCTCCTCCCTTCTCCAGACCCTCTGTAGCCGTAGCCACCTTGCAATGACGTAGAATGCCGCCATTCTGGTCAAACTGTTGCATTTTGGGGGCTTTATTATAGCCTGCACCTGGTTACCACCTGCTTTCACTCCATGGTAAATACCAACTCTTAAATACCGAATTTCATGAAATTCTGTATTTTTGAGGTTTCCTACATCTCAAAAGTAATTTTTTACCATTTCTTATTTACCAATTCGGTAAATAAGAATTCGGTAAATTCCGAATCGGTAATTTACCGACTTTTATTTACCAAATCGGTATTTTCGGCCGTTACCGACCAGTATTTGGCTACCTACATCTGGCCCATAGTGCGTACTGATTTTTTATTTCCCACAGCATAAGATGGATGAGAACGTTAAAATTCAACTTAGGCAAGTCCAACATGGTAGGCTTTATCTTCACTTATTGACCTATGTGATTCACATCTCACAGCAGTTAGTGTAAATGGTGTCTCTGTGTAGAAACAACTCTTTATATACATGGAAACCCGACTTGCAATGAACCAGTTAATAACCAGAGGAATGCCCTTTGGTGAATGTCACCCTCTTTTTTTACTACAGAATGCCAAAATTATATGACTTTAACAATTTTAGACACTTGAAAAAGAGTTGATATAATGGTACTCTAATGCTTTGACTGTCATTATGTAAACTTTGTGTTTGGTTTCTTCCAGTATGTCAATGAAAGACAGACACAGACATGCCCATAGGATATGTATTGAGCACACATATTGATTACGCAATAAGCTGATCATTGTGTCCATAGTGAGACACGTTTTACTAAGGTGATTGTTGCTTAAATATTACACTTACAACCATATTTATTATGAAGCACAATACATTTATATTTGCCTCCTTTGTGGGCTCTTCACTTGCAAAATCGTGACCCACAATGTGGATGTATACTTCCTTAAATCAATCACACCTTGCTTATATAACAAAGTAGCCTTTTTCTATACTTATGTGGACCTATTAGTCAATTGGACTTTGATGTACCATTAAATTGGTATATGGGAGAGACTTTTTTGATATATATATATATATATATATATATATATATATATATATAAAATATGTTGTATAATGCTCAGATATGCATGTGTACATAGATAGGTATGCTTCAATATGCATGATGCCTATAAGAACAAGGATGTGTTCTGGGAGTATGATACAAATACACATAGTATCTTTTCTATGCTTAGCAGTGCCTCATTACGTCATTGGAAGCGCCAATATTGTGCCTTTAAATTTCCGTTTATGTTACCCGTTTGTCATGTGATCAAGGACACCGTCTTGTGTCCAAAACGCGTCAGAGATAGCAACGTTTTCTATTCACTGCTTAAATAAAGAAAATCTGGCATCAGCTATATATGGAGTCTGTGTTCCTGTCTGTGCACGATTGCACTTGGGAGTTTCATTGTGTGTATATATACATATATATATATATATATATATATACATACATACATACATATATATATATATATATATATATATATATATATATATATATATATATATATATATATATATATATATATATATATATATATATCAAAAAGCAAAGCGTCCCTGCGCTGTAGAAGGGCTCACCACATCATTCCCCACCATCCGGCTCTATCAGCAGCACCCGGCAATCTCACTGCTGTTCTCCTTTGTTTAGCATGAGTCTGACGCGTTTCGGGGCTGTGAACACCCCTTCTTCATGGACAAAAGCATGAGGCATGACTTCTTCACCTGTTGTTTTTCAAATACGGTTTTTATTTGAAAGTGCCGCCCTGAGTGGGTGTGGCTCACTAGATGACGTCTGCCAGGAATCCTGGTAGTTGGAGTCCCACAGGTGAAGAACAGTAATATCCCTTGAGTAGGTTTCATGTCAGCATGCGAGTGTGTCTTTATTTGTCAACCTTGAGTAGGTGTGGAGAAAGTTTCCTGAGATTGCATCATTTTCTTGGGATGAGGCGCCGATCGGCAGAATGGGGTCATTCCGCCGCAGTCATCACACACGTGGTGCTTTCCAATGCGTGTGATGCGGAGCTCCTTCTTCGGTCTAGGACAGACCGCAAATAATGTCAAAAAGCAAAGCGTCCCTGCGCTGTAGAAGGGCTCACCACATCATTCCCCACCATCCGGCTCTATCAGCAGCACCCGGCAATCTCACTGCTGTTCTCCTTTGTTTAGCATGAGTCCGACGCGTTTCGGGGCTGTGAACACCCCTTCTTCATGGACAAAAGCATGAGGCATGACTTCTTCACCTGTTGTTTTTCAAATACGGTTTTTATTTGAAAGTGCCGCCCTGAGTGGGTGTGGCTCACTAGATGACGTCTGCCAGGAATCCTGGTAGTTGGAGTCCCACAGGTGAAGAACAGTAATATCCCTTGAGTAGGTTTCATGTCAGCATGCGAGTGTGTCTTTATTTGTCAACCTTGAGTAGGTGTGGAGAAAGTTTCCTGAGATTGCATCATTTTCTTGGGATGAGGCGCCGATCGGCAGAATGGGGTCATTCCGCCGCAGTCATCACACACGTGGTGCTTTCCAATGCGTGTGATGCGGAGCTCCTTCTTCGGTCTAGGACAGACCGCAAATAATGTCAAAAAGCAAAGCGTCCCTGCGCTGTAGAAGGGCTCACCACATCATTCCCCACCATCCGGCTCTATCAGCAGCACCCGGCAATCTCACTGCTGTTCTCCTTTGTTAAGCATGAGTCCGACGCGTTTCGGGGCTGTGAACACCCCTTCTTCATGGACAAAAGCATGAGGCATGACTTCTTCACCTGTTGTTTTTCAAATACGGTTTTTATTTGAAAGTGCCGCCCTGAGTGGGTGTGGCTCACTAGATGACGTCTGCCAGGAATCCTGGTAGTTGGAGTCCCACAGGTGAAGAACAGTAATATCCCTTGAGTAGGTTTCATGTCAGCATGCGAGTGTGTCTTTATTTGTCAACCTTGAGTAGGTGTGGAGAAAGTTTCCTGAGATTGCATCATTTTCTTGGGATGAGGCGCCGATCGGCAGAATGGGGTCATTCCGCCGCAGTCATCACACACGTGGTGCTTTCCAATGCGTGTGATGCGGAGCTCCTTCTTCGGTCTAGGACAGACCGCAAATAATGTCAAAAAGCAAAGTGTCCCTGCGCTGTAGAAGGGCTCACCACATCATTCCCCACCATCCGGCTCTATCAGCAGCACCCGGCAATCTCACTGCTGTTCTCCTTTGTTTAGCATGAGTCCGACGCTTTTCGGGGCTGTGAACACCCCTTCTTCATGGACAAAAGCATGAGGCATGACTTCTTCACCTGTTGTTTTTCAAATACGGTTTTTATTTGAAAGTGCCGCCCTGAGTGGGTGTGGCTCACTAGATGACGTCTGCCAGGAATCCTGGTAGTTGGAGTCCCACAGGTGAAGAACAGTAATATCCCTTGAGTAGGTTTCATGTCAGCATGCGAGTGTGTCTTTATTTGTCAACCTTGAGTAGGTGTGGAGAAAGTTTCCTGAGATTGCATCATTTTCTTGGGATGAGGCGCCGATCGGCAGAATGGGGTCATTCCGCCGCAGTCATCACACACGTGGTGCTTTCCAATGCGTGTGATGCGGAGCTCCTTCTTCGGTCTAGGACAGACCGCAAATAATGTCAAAAAGCAAAGCGTCCCTGCGCTGTAGAAGGGCTCACCACATCATTCCCCACCATCCGGCTCTATCAGCAGCACCCGGCAATCTCACTGCTGTTCTCCTTTGTTTAGCATGAGTCCGACGCGTTTCGGGGCTGTGAACACCCCTTCTTCATGGACAAAAGCATGAGGCATGACTTCTTCACCTGTTGTTTTTCAAATACGGTTTTTATTTGAAAGTGCCGCCCTGAGTGGGTGTGGCTCACTAGATGACGTCTGCCAGGAATCCTGGTAGTTGGAGTCCCACAGGTGAAGAACAGTAATATCCCTTGAGTAGGTTTCATGTCAGCATGCGAGTGTGTCTTTATTTGTCAACCTTGAGTAGGTGTGGAGAAAGTTTCCTGAGATTGCATCATTTTCTTGGGATGAGGCGCCGATCGGCAGAATGGGGTCATTCCGCCGCAGTCATCACACACGTGGTGCTTTCCAATGTGTGTGATGCGGAGCTCCTTCTTCGGTCTAGGACAGACCGCAAATAATGTCAAAAAGCAAAGCGTCCCTGCGCTGTAGAAGGGCTCACCACATCATTCCCCACCATCCGGCTCTATCAGCAGCACCCGGCAATCTCACTGCTGTTCTCCTTTGTTTAGCATGAGTCCGACGCGTTTCGGGGCTGTGAACACCCCTTCTTCATGGACAAAAGCATGAGGCATGACTTCTTCACCTGTTGTTTTTCAAATACGGTTTTTGTCCATGAAGAAGGGGTGTTCACAGCCCCGAAACGCGTCGGACTCATGCTAAACAAAGGAGAACAGCAGTGAGATTGCCGGGTGCTGCTGATAGAGCCGGATGGTGGGGAATGATGTGGTGAGCCCTTCTACAGCGCAGGGACGCTTTGCTTTTTGATATATATATATATATATATATATATATATATATATATATATATATATATATATAATCCTTAAGGGCAACCGTGTGGACTGAATGTTTAGCGGCCAGCCTGGTTGCGGATTTGCCCCGCTGCGGTTCAGCGGATCCGGTGTTGTAAACTTTCAGAATTTAATTTGGTTCAGAATAATTCTGGTTACCTTCCCGAATATTTGAGATTATATTCTTGGTGCTTCCATGCCTAACTCGAAGTGCCAATAATTGACCCGCCTGTTCTCCCGTCTCATAGAGCTTATCCCTATGGGTCTGGTATTCACCGGCAGCCTTCTGAGCTATCCACTTATGTAGCTCTGCTTTGATAGTAAGAATCCTCTGCTGGCTCCCCCAGCACCTCCTTCCCCTGCCCAATATCCCTCATATGTTGCTCTTCTGCTGCTGCTAGCTGGCCAGTCAGTCCCTAATGTTATAGCCTAGCCTCCTTCCTGAGCCTAACTGAGAAGCTGATTGTTTCATCTCTCAAAGCTGACTAGAATGCATCCCAGACATTATTCCGGGACTCACTAAAACGGTTCGCATCATAATATTCTTGGGCCCATTTACTTAAATGTTCCACATATATAGTGTCCGCTAATAGCTTCCTCTCAAAAGTCCATCTTGAATGTTTTTTATTAAAAATTGTGAAATCATATTGCAGAATTAATGGGCTATGATCATTCATCATTTTCGGTGGCTTATTGATACTAAACTTCTTCAATTCTGTTGCAGATACCAAAAGTAGTCCAATTTAGTATATTTCTGAAATGGACATGAAAAATATGTAAACCCCGGGATATTAGGTTCTTTATTTCACCAAACATCTTCTAGCCTGTGTGACTTAATAAAGAGCTCAGAGCTCAAAATACCCTAGGCTTTCGCCCTACATAAGGACCCTTATTCATAAAGTCAGCGGAGTAATCTCCGCACACTATAATAGGTCTGGGCCAATTCGTTAGTTCGACTTCCAAAAAATCAAATACCTCAGGATCATCCTGATTAGAGCCATAGATCACACAAATTGTATATCCAACATCCAGCTCAACCAGTGCCCACCTCCCTAAAGTATCTGCCCTGTGGTGCTTTGCCACTCCCAACGTGGATTTAGCTAGAACTGCCACCCCTCTAACTGTAGACGTCTGTGAGGAACAGGCCAGAAAATCGAAGCCTCTTATACTTAACAGATGTTTTTTTTTCCCCAGGGTAGATAGGTTTCCTGTGAGCATAACACATCTATAAAGTTTGTGCAAACAAAGTGGTCCAGCCTTTGTCTCTTCCTCTGATCGTTTAAGCCCCCAATATTAACTGAACAAATCTTAAGTTTCCCCATTTATCCCTTTTGGGTTGTCACCTCCCTTTTGTATCAGCCAAAACAACTGTACCACTATAGAAAGCCCTATACCGTAAAACACCAAATAACACCAGGTATTTTTCATTTTTTAGATTTTACCTCCCCTTTCTTCCCACCCCCAGCCACCCCCTCAGCCCCCTCTGCCCCCATCCTTCATCACCCCTTCCACCCCTGCACCCGCCACCCTCATGAAGCGCTCAGACTTAGGTCTGTGTATGCGATGTATGGAGCAATAGCGGCCTGGGTCATTCCTAAACTAATCCCAACATTTTTAGGTCTCGCTGAACCAACGCGCATGCGTTGTTCTGCGAGAGTATAGTGGACAAAACAGCTCTTGAAACCAGATAGGATTGTCCACAATGCATGTGAGTTACTCAAGTGCGACGCTTCCCCAGCGCGCGTGAGCTCACTTCTTAATCACACACCATATGGTGTTCCCTCCCACTCGCTCGCACATCAAAGGCTGCTGCTCTCCCGCCAATGGGCTCCCACCCCGTCCCCCCACAGCAATGCAAGAGCTTGTATTTTATTGCCGCGCGGCGCCAGTGCTTATTTTATTTACTGCCGTGCGGCCGTGTGCCTTTCACGCCAATGCTTATTTCATTTCCAGTTTCCTCTACTCTTCTTTGCCTGTCACCCTTCGCCATTCTCAGTGTTTCTTAACTTTTTTCGAAACCCCTCTCGTTCTGTCACCGCTTTCCTCCTTCTCTCGGGTTCAGCATGCCCACCCCGTGTCCTTTATTTGTGGATCATCCTATTTGCCCATGTGTTAGCATCTCACCCCTCCTTCTCAGCTTGATACCGCTATTCACGCCCACTCTATTTTTCACACCACATCTTCGTCCTCTCAGAGGTTGTAAACTCTACCCCTTTCTCAGCCTGGCATGCTCTAATTGCCGTTTCTCAGGGTCATCCGCACTCCCAGCATGTAATCTCTCTCCCGCTCTCAGCCCGTCGCACCTTGCACCCTCATTCTCGTCATATAAATAATCTCACCCCGCTTTCAGGGATTCACCCATTAAATTCAGATAGTACCCCCTCCTCCCTGCCTGTATTCTTTATTCCTGCTTCAAGTGAACCCCGACCCTCCATCAGCCTGTCACACACTATATCCTTCTCTTTCTGACTGAGTCCACCTTTAAGGCCATCTGCCTGTTGCTTTAACATGTCACCCCTTTCTCCCACCAGTCTCCCACTCTCCTTCGTCTTTCACTCCCCCCTCCACATTTTCAGTCAGTCCTTTGCTTGCCCCCCCCCCTTCCCACATTAGTTCCTTTGTGGCTATAGCGCTAGGGTGGCACCCCACGGCCTAGCACTCACAGGGAGCTGCGTGACGTGTCACAGAGCTGCTTTACTCGATCATTTGTGTTCGTGGTGCGGGAGGACAGGCGTGTTCACACAACAAAGTGTCCTGTTACCTAGAACTTATTTTTCTTGTCTCTTCTGCAATTTGCTTCTTAGAGCTCGCTGGTCTGTTTTGCCTGCTACTATGCATGGGGGCGGAGGTTCTGCAACTTTGAAGGGTTTGTACATCAACTAACAGAAGCAACGATTTTGCTCTATGAGCGTGTCCGAGGAAGGTTTGCAGCCTAGTTAGGATGTTTTCAGAAGCACCCTAGGCATACATGCCAATAGACAAGATTCAGGCGGGGACTCCCGGTGACTTCTTGGGCTCAGTCAATTAAGGCATACACAAGTCATGTCTATCTCCTCACTCGCAGTCAGAGCTCCCCTGTAGCAATGCAGCAGGATGATCATTTGCAACTTATCTCACTGTAGAGGGCATCACCGCATGCCGAACCGAGGGAGGTAGCTTATCTTGAAGTCCAGCCAAATTGTCAAGCACCAAACTGTGGAAGAAAGAGGCTACGCTCTGAAGTGTCCTGAAAGAAGGGACATTCAGCAGTAATTATTCTATCTCGGAAAACCCCTTACTCACAAACACACGCTCTCCTGTACCTCTGTCCCTCATACGTGCACTATTTTACCTTTCACTTTGTTTTCAATACCACCCGTATGCTCATTTATTCTCAGAGGTGGGTTTCACGGTATTGAGTCACTTCACATTCTCCAGTTACGTTGCAGATAAGGAGGAACTGCTCATTATTTGAACGTAACACTTAGGAGAGTGTCTCAAGGGCTTCCACGCCTTTCATCTTCATAAGGGCGCGAACATTTAGTTGGAATTCATTTTCTGTAGTCTAATATTTAACGCCCCCACCTGAAAGTATTTTTCGGGCAGCTGTATACCAAGCTCCATTTTAATGAGTTTTTTTTATTGCTGTCAGACGAATCAGGTTTTCATACCTGTTGTGTTGTTCTATCAATTTGGCAATTTATTGGTAATATGTTCTGAAACAAAAGACATGTTTTATTGATTTCCCTTTCAGTTGTTTTTCTCTTACCTCACCTCATGCTTGCTTGTAAAGTTAACCCAGACAGACACTGTCTACTCGGCGTCATGTTATTGGACCTTCAATAATGTTGACTAGTGGTTCAATGCTCAGTTTATGTTTTTTCTCGACCCAGGTTTGCAAGAAAGGTGTTTCTAACTGTAGCCAGGGGGTGTGTCATTTAAGTGGCCTTTTTTATTTTTTTACAAACTGTCTATTGTTAATAAAAGATATTGCGCATACTAGAGTAGAAATGTTATCCAGATCTGTTTATTGCACAAAACGGAGGGTGCATAGAAAAAAGAGCAGTTGCTACCCAACATGTGCACTCATGTCAAATAGAACCTCTGGTACAAAGTACACCATCATGAAGTTACCTATTGGAGTTTGTGGTCGGGAGGAGGAACAAGCCTCTATGCATTGGGGTGTAGAGGAATGACTTGGCAAACTGGATGACTAGCTTATTACAAGAGAATGAGTGGTTCAAGGTTTACATCACTCTACCGCCCTCACTCTATCGCCCTCATTCTATCTATCTGTTTATCTTCCTCACTCGATCTATCGCACTCACTCTATCTGTGTATCTATCGCCCTCACTCTATCTATCGCCACCATTCTATCTATCTATCACCCTCACTCTATTTATCTATCTATCTATCTATCTATCTATCTATCTATCTATCTATCTATCTATCTATCTATCTATCGCCCTCACTCTATCTTTCGCCCTCCCTCTAGCTATCTATCTCCCTCAGTCTATCTATCTATCCCACCACCACAGCATCACTCAGGGGCACCACAACATCACTCAGGGGCATCACAACATCACTATGCGCTACTACAGCATCACTGAACGCCACATTATCACTCGTCGCCACCACAACATCACTCGTCGGCACCACAACATCACTCAGCACCACCACAGCATCAATCTTTGCAACTATTCAACAACAACTGGTTCAAATATGTTCTCTTAATGTTTCAAGCTTTATTACAAATGTCTCAAAAAAGATGTTAATATTTCACTTCTGTTCTTGGATTTTCGTCACAATAAAATACACTGACCATAATGTTCACAAAAGGTATTTACTAAAGTTTAAGCTATTGCCATTATAAATTACAATAACTGTTATTTAAGTATTAATTATTTTAAAAAAATTAAAAGCCATTGTTATTTGTAATATCAATACATCTAAGTCACGTAAATACAAAACATGTTGCATTACAAATGTATTGGCATTGTAAATGACAAAGCTATTAATTTCACAATTTTTAAAACCAACACATAAATAAAATATTTGTCATTTACAAGACCAATAGCTCAAACTTTCCTAATGCGAGACCTATTGCATTGCAAATGCTTGTTTAACATTACCCCCCATCCTAACAAGTGAAACATACCAAGAACAAGAACAGCCCCATCACCCCACGAAACCTTAGACCACACATCCTGCAAGTCCAACAGTAGAGATTATTACCTATGATTACTCACAGCATTCAGATACTCTTTGGCTTTTATCTCGGACACAAAATATCGGGTCTGTCCATCGTGAATCACCTTAAATTGTGCTGGATTAATAAGGTAGATCTGGATATTCTTCTCTTGAAATGGTCTAATGAACTGCCTCATTCTCCAGTGTTTCTCTACCGTTGTGTGGCAGAAGTAGGGCAGACAAAAAATGAGACCCCCCGATTGATCTCCTTGTTTCAGGTCTGGCCTTCTCTGAAATGGCCTGCCGCAGGAGGAAGTTCCCTAGGAATACTAAGATTGCCCGTAGGTTAACCCCCTCACTTGTTGAAGCTCGTATCTTAAACGGGGTGCGGTGTGCCCTTTGAATTTCGGCTGACCAGTTCCACTCGAGCAACTCTGGAAAGGCAGATTTAAACAGATCCATAATTTTTGACTCTAGTATCTGACCCTTCCACCCCCTCTGGAACCCCCAACACCCTGAGGTTATTTCTCCTCTGTCTGTTTTCAAATTCTTCCAGCTTCCACTGGATATGCTTAATTTGCGTGCTTTGAGCCTCCACTTGAGTGGAGGCGGTGGCTGTTTCTGCTTCAGTCGCTACTATTCTTTCCTCGAGGTTCATCTCCCTGTCTCCTACATTTATACATGCTTTGGAGAGCTTCCTTACGACCCCTTGCATCTTTCTCATAGCGGCCTGAGCCTTGCGACTTTCCTGACGCGTTTCTTCCCTGTGAGAAAGGATGGCCTGAAGTATTATCTCCAACATGGGGGCGGTTGTGGCAGATTCCGATGGGGGTGTACCAGAGAGTGGGGTAGCAGATGAATAATCCCATTTCAGATCTTTTCTGCCTCAACCTTCTGACTGAGAGTTGGATTTCTTAGTTGTTGTGGGGGGATCGAAATCCCTGTCCTCGGGATCTGAGTCCAGATTGCTATCCCCTGGTAATGAGCTCCAGTCATCTTCGGACCATTCTGTCCCTTCAGAGACAGAAAAGAAGCAGTCAGTAGGCTCCTTTTCTTTATCCTTATCCAGATCCAGTCTATCTTTGTCGCCTGTTAGAAGATACGATGCCACCATCACATCACCGATCTCCACCACAGAAGCCGGATGGGGAAACCCTATTTCATCTTCTGCCCCTCCAGCTGCAGACGCCTTTTCTGCAATATATAATATAGTCACCTGGTCGCGGATTTGCCCCGCCGTGGTTCGGCGGATCCAGAGTCCTCGTAACTTTATGGGCAACTTTGAGGAAGGCAGAGGGCCTGAGCCACAGTGGATATTTTGGGAAGTAACCACTGGTGCCGCTGAGGCCTTTTACGCAACCGGGTTTTACATTTGAACTGTGTGCACAGGCATTGAGGAACTTATTAAAGTCAGCAGGCATATTAGAGGACTACGACATCCACAATGCTCAATGAAACGCCCATTTGGGCAGAACTTTAAATTGAATAAATGGTGTTCCAAAATTACCTGTTTTTGACATTCATTTGAGCCAGTCATCAAGAGCTTTTATTCAGCTCAAAACGCGTATGGCAGAGTTTGAAGGCTTGGCAGCATGCTGTAACTTTTCCTCCTGTGGCATTGAGTGCAATGACCCCCGCTTGTGCAGCGAATCCTTAAGGGCAACCTTGTGGACTGAATGTTTAGCAGCCAGCCTGGTCGTGGATTTGCTCCGCCGTGGTTCAGTGGATCCGGAGTGCTCGTAACTTTATGGGCAACGTTGAGGAAGGCCGGGGGCCTGAGCCATAGGGGAGATTTGGGGAAGTAACCAGTGGTGCCGCTGAGGCCTTTTACCCAACCACGTTTTACATTTGTACTGTGTTTGCGGAAACAGTGCACAGGCATAGAGGAACTTATTAAAATCAACAGGCATATTAGAGGACTACGACATTCACAATGCCCAATTAAACGCCGATTTGCGCGGGACTTTAAATTGAATAAATGGTGTTCCTAACTTACCTGTTTTCGACATTCATTTGAGCCAGTGATCAAGAGCTTTTATTCAGCTTGAAAGACGTATGGCAGAGTTTGAAGGCTTGGAGGCATGCTGTTACTTTTCCTCCTGTGGGGTTGAGTGCAGTAACTCCTGCTTGTGCGGCGAATCCTTAAGCACAACCTTGTGGACTGAATATATATACTTTACATCTAAGCTGGCCGAAACGCGTAATGACAGGTTGCGGGAGCACTGCATACAGAAATGAAAAATAAAAAATAACTTAAAATCACAGGAAGTGGAGCTCGTGTGTCTCTCCATCGCCGTCAGGAGGTTGGGGAGACATTGAATTTCATTATATATATATATAGGGGGGTCCCAAAATGTGTTTTCCCCATGCAATTTCCCATAGACAAGGCTACAGCCCGAACGGCTGAACGGAATAACACCAAATTTGGCAAAGATGTAGTCCTTGGTTCAGGCTTGTTCCTTTTGCTTATTTGGTGTAAATCTGTTCAGCAGTTCCTGAGAAAATGACATTTAAAAGTACATATATAATTATATCTATGGGCGCAGAGGATCCGCTGAAAGTCTGCGTACCCTAAGCGCAGCCTACAAGCATCCTGCCATGCATGAGCTGAATGCTAATTGACTGACAACTGTTGAAATCAGGAAGTGTTGGCATCCATCTTGTGCCTCAGTAGAACCGAGGCTCAAGAAACCAAAAACAAACGCCGCAAAATGCGAAAAGGGGGCAGGGTAGACACACCCTGACCCCCTAGGCCTGCCCAGGGGGTCCCACAAGGACCCCTAGGGCCAAAACAAGAATTTGTTGCTATTTAGCCCCGAGTGGGCCAAATCCCAGGGGCAATGTTTTAATTGTTATGGGGGGGCCCAAAGCAGCCCCCAGCACCGGGTACCACCACCCCCGGGGCTTATTCAATTTGGGTGAGCGAGCTCTCAGGCCCCCCCAGCCTCTGGGACCGCCACCCCTGGGGCTTATTCAATGTGGTTGAGGGGGCTCTCTGGCCCCCCCGGGGGCTGCCACCCCCGGGGCTACAAAAAATTGGGTTTGGGGGACACTGAGGCCCCCAGCCCCGGGGATCGCCACCCCCAGGGCTTCAAACAAATGTGGAAGGAGGCTGCGTGGCCCCCCTCCTGGAGCCTTGTACAGGCCCTGGGGACCGCCACCCCCCAGGGCCAGCTCCTGCAGTGTCCTGAGGTGCCCACATAGGGACACTGCTGTTTGCAATGGCAGGGTGGGAGCCTCACGGCTCCCACCCTGTCATTGCAACCTGCTTTGCTTCATTGACGCGAGAGCAGGGAAACCTGCTCTCACTTCAATGAAGCAAAGCAGATTGCTTTTCCATATTGGGAGCAGCATGTTAGCTGCTCCCCATATGGAAAAGCAACACCGGCTCCCGCAGGAGGCGAGAAGCCGGCGGTACCATAGGGGGATTGGCGCCACGCGGCCCCCCACCCCCATGAAAAATATATATTTTTTTAAATGGCTGGCCGAGGATGTGGTCCCCGGGGCCTTAAGTGGCCTGAAGAGGGGGGGCTATGCAGCTCCCTCCATAAAAATATCAAACAAATGTGGCCATGCCCTGCGTGATGGGTACCCGGGGCCCGGAATTGGCCATGGGAGGGGAACCAAGCGGACCTCTTCCCGTAAATATTTTTTTTAATTTGAATTTGGGGGTGAGGCCCAGGGGTATGGGGTCCCCAGGGGCTACACAGCCCCCCTTCACAAAAAACAAATATTAAAACAGGATCGGGCCGGAGGCCATGCCCCCTTATTGCACCACTCTGCAAACGCGCCCCCTGGCACTTTTGCAGAGGGGGAACAAATTTCCCTTGAATACTGGGAGTCCCTGGGGGCCAACTAGTCCACCAGGTACCTCCAGTATGTGCCAGGGAGCTGCGTTGCAGAGAGGTGCTCTGAGGCCACGCCCATTTTTACACCTCTCTGCAACGCAGTTCTGTGGCGCTTACTGGAGGGGCTAGTTGCACCCCAGGGACCCTCAGTATTCAAGGGGAGTTAATCCCCCAACTTAAAACATGCCACGGGGTGCATTTGCACAGTGGTGAAGGGAGGGGGCGGGGCCTGAGTTCACATGTGTGAAAACACGCCCTGTAGCGCGGTTCAAGTTGGGGAATTAATTCCTTGTCAATACTGAGGGTCCCTGGGGGCCAAGTAGCCCACCAGCTACCTCCAGTAAGCGCCACGGAGCGGCATTGCAGAGTGTTGTAAAAAGGGGCCTGGCCTCTGAACACCTCTCTGCAACGCAGCCTCCTGGAGCATACTGGAGGTACCTGGTGGGCTAGTTGGCCCTGAGGGGACCTCAGGATTCAAGGGCACTTAATCACACAACTTAAAATGCGCCACAGGGCATGTTTGCACACATATCACCTCAGGCCCGGCCCCCTTCCTTCACCATTGTACAAATATTCCTCTAAAATCAGCTGAACTATGAATTCCGATTTACTCGCCTGTTATCAGGAAAGAACCCAGTGCTGCATCTTTTAGCCCAGCACTGACCCTGAAAAGTAATTCTAAGCGTACTTACAGTAACTTGTATTTCCTTCCATAGGAATCCATTGTGTGGTTTTCAGCAGAAAAGTTTCTAAGTGTTGATTTTTGAAACGTACAAGTATTTGTTATATCCTACATGATTTTATAACATGTATTCTAGCCCTGCTGCCTCTAGCTGCTCAGCCAGAGTGTGTCTTAGTTTTAGAATGTTGGTGTGCCTGTGATGCGTGGAATGCCTGGGTGACTGTGGCAGTTGGAGATGGGCTGAGCAGCTAGGGAGGCTTTTCCTGGTGTGGGTGGTACCACACTAGGCTGCCTGGAGTACAGAGATTTTGTTACCTTTACTGAAGACTGAATAAACAAGTCTAGAATACATCCTGGCTCCTGGGTCCTTATTTATGAGGCCTTGCGTCAGTTCTGCGCCGCCGGTGCGTCAATTTTTGTGACGCACCAGCGGCGTACAAAATGCGCCTTGTTGCGCCAAATTTAAAAAGTGACGCATCTAGGTAGATGCGTCACTTTTTAAACCCCTGCGCCACATTATACCTGCGTCAGGTATAATGTATGCAGAGGGGGCGTTCCCCCGCAAAAAGCCTCGTAATAGTGACGCAGTGAAATCTATGAGATTTCACTGCGTCACTTTTAGGATGCTTTTGCGTCAAAATCTTGCGCCTGCCTCACAGCAGGCGTAAAACTGACGCAAGCCCTTTCACATGGGGCTTTCCCCATGTGAAAGGACGCATTGCTGGAGTTGCGTCACTTTTGTGACACACTCCTGCAATGCGTCACTTTTGCGCTTACAGATGCGTCAGAAATACTGACGTATCTGTAAGTCCTTGCGACATGATGCGTCATACATTAAATATGACGCATCATTGGTGTTGCAAGGAGTGCGCAGTGAAAAATGACGCATCGCTGTTTTCACGCAGCGATGCATCACTTTTCATAAATGAGGCCACTGGTGTCTTTTCATCTAGGACACAACATAATTTTGGCGACGAGGACAGTCTTGAACCCCAGTGACTCTTGGTACAGCTAAGCAAAGAAGTAACTATGAAACTAAGGAACAAAGAGAGTAACCAAGAGATCCAACAAGCAACTTCAAGAAAAAAAGAGATGGAATTTCCAGGCAAGCCAGCGCCAGCCCCACCAGTGTCCTTCCTATGGACAGCCCCAACAAGCAGTGTCACCACCAACTAACACTTCAGCCTGGGCTACATCTGCAACTGTGAGCTGGTGGTGTAGCGCAACTACAACCGATGTTGGGAGGTCCAGCCACAGCAATGAATAGTGAGTTGGTTGAGTAGTTCATCTACAGCCTCATCTTGGTAAAGTACAAGATTGACTGTGAGTTGGATGGGTAGCCTCTCTACAACCAGATGTAGGTGTACCAGCCACATCACACTAAAGTGTGAAGAGTGTTTTTTTTATTTGATGTGACTGTAAAATGTTCAAGGAACAATTCTTTGGGATGTACTTTCAAAAATGGACCAGATGGTGGTATTACGATCACAGTGCTCTACTAAGTCATGGAACTATTTGAGATGTGTTGTTACTAAGATCTAGTCTCCTAACAGCTTGCAGCGACAACACATATTATGTTGATGAAGCAAGAGTCTACTGCGTGAAATTGCTGCACAGAGAAAGTTTGATTTTATTGTGTTTATTCTCAGCTGAAGTGATTCCAAAAGCTTTCAAAACCACTTTGACTGTGAGGTTTTATTTTCAAAAGTCGATCTGTTTCTAAGCTTTAGTAGTCATCTTAGCCTGCATCAAGTGGCTGCGCTGATATGGGAAATACATCAAGCCTGAAGAAAGATGTGCCACATTGAGGAAGTTGCTGCTTAATTATTTTAAATCCGTGAAAAACAATTTCCTCCAGCGGCTGTTTTAATTATAGAAGGGAAAGGCTTTGTGTTTCTCAGCGGAAGATGAGCATTTTAAAGTTTGTAAAAAAGCGCTTTAGTGTTCCAGTGACTTAAATGTACCTGTATTGGTGTGGAGGCAAACGGCTGAGTTGGGGCCAGTATTTCCGTTGGTGAGGAGCTCCTTTCCTCTCCTCTGCCTGCTTGGTGTGATGAAGCAGTCGAATCTTGTAGGAGGATTCGGCGAAGGGGACGCGTCATAATACTCGTCACTGACTTTTGCTGAGAGAGCTTCTGAAACGTCAGCACGGCAGCATGTCTCCGCAGCGTTGCCGCACCGTGAGCCACCAGGGGCTGCGAAATGAGCGTGCCGCCATTTTGGAGATCCTTTCTTTCTATGTCCCAACCACGGCGCTTGGTCTCAATAAAGTTTGAACAAGGTTAGGGAGGAAGAAGTGTATCTACGAGACACTTTATTATCAGCTACCAAGCGGCGGAATGAAGTTGGGGAACAACGAGGAATATTTTTCTTTATGTCTTTGTAATTTCAGCTCATATTTCGTTTCAAGTATGTCACATAACATATGACACGAAGACTCGGTGTGTCAATTAGCAGCATAGGTTGTGATGATCGTTCCTTTCAAGTATGTCGAAGGAAATGTTTTTTTTTTCATTTCAAGTATGTCACATACCATATGACACGAAGACTCTGGGTGTCAATTAGCTGCATAGGTTTCATCTGTAAGCTTTTGGAAACACATGTTATGCCTGTACTAGAACTATGAGTATTTACAGTTTGCTTTGTTAGGCACAATTGGGTGTTGGTTTTTAATCACAACATTACAGTTTACACTGCAATGTGTCATGGGAATTTTATTGTAATGTGATATCTCGGTATGTGAGTGAAATGTCTTGCTTTTTGGTTTGTGCTGTTTTGTTTTTACAGGGAAAGTGATAAGGTCGCTCACCGGCGTGTACTAGTGTGTTTTTGTAAGGTGTACAAACAAGTCTAGAATACATCCTGGCTCCTGGTGTCTTTTCATCTAGGACACAACATAATTTTAAAATTATGTTGTGTCCTAGATGAAAAGACACCAGGAGCCAGGATGTATTCTAGACATGTTTATTCAGTCTTCAGTTAAGGTAACAACATCTCTGTTCTCCAGCCAGCCTAGTGTGGTACTAGCCCCACCAGGAGCAGCCTCCCTAGCTGCTCAGCCCATCTCCAACCACCACATTCACCCACTCAGTCACCCAGGCATTCCACGCATCACAGGCACACCAACATTCTAAAACCAAGACACACTCTAACTGAGCAGCTAGAGGCAGCAGGGCTAGAATACATGTTATAAAATCATGTAGGATATAACAGTATTCCTCTAAAATCAGCTGAACTACGAATTCTGATTTACTCACCTGTTCTCAGGAGTGACCTCAGTGCTGCTTCTTTTAGCTGGTGAAGAATTGGCTTGGTAGTTTGGTCTGCCCTGTTCCCATGATGCACGGGGCCAGGGACAGACTAATTTGCATATAGCCAGGTTCTGAGCTGGGATGGGGCAGTGAGATAAATAACGGTGATGGATCAAGCCCTGATCTTTGGACTGGGTAAGAGTGGTCTGCTTAATTCAGACACTCTGTTCATCACCACTCACTTTTCTGTATCGCTTCTTTTAGCCCAGCACTAACCCTGAAAAGTAATTGTAACCATACTTACTAGTAACTTGTATTTTCTTCAATAGGAATCCATTGTCTAGTTTTCACCAGAAAAGTTTCCAAGTGTCTATTTTCAAAAACTACAAATATTGCTAAAAAATCGCCTGTATGACTTAAACACATTCTTTCAACTGTTTACAGGAGATGCACCAGTCCTGGATCCAGTGAGTAAGAAAAAGTAATGGTAACAGTACTTACCTGCTAAGTGAATTTCCTTCCATAGGGTAACATTGAGTGGTTTCACTTGGAAATTCTTTTGGAGTTTTGGAACTTTAAAATATTCACCTAAAGTCAGCCGAACAACGAATTCCGATTTATCACCTGTTATCAGGAGAGACCTCAGTGCTGCATCTTTGAGCCCAGTACTGATCCTGAAAATTAATTCTAACCATACTTACCAGTAACTTGTAATTCCTTCCATACGAATCCATTATCTGGTTTTCACCAGAAAAGTTTCTAAGTGTCTATTTTCATAAACTAAAAATATTCCTTAAAAATTACCTGTATGACTCAAACGCATTCTTTCAACTGTTTACAGGAGATGCACCCTTGCTGGATCCAGGAGCCACCACTGAGTAAGAAAAAGTAACGTTAACACTACTTACCTGCTAAGTGAATTTCCTCCAATAGGATAAAATTGGTGAATCTATGTGAAAAAGTTTCTAAGTGTCAACTTTTAAAATACAATAATATTCCTTAAAAATCACTACTGTAACCAAAACGATTGTACTCAACTGTTTACAGGAGATGTCCCAGGACTGAATCTAGGATCCAGTCCTGTAGTTAGAAAAGTAATCAAAAAAGTAACTAATTGCATTTAACTAGAAATTCACATTGACCTCAATGTTGCATTGTGACTAAAATTGTGTTGCGCATTACAACAACTGTAACTACTGTAATTAGAAGACTATTGCCTATTTGCAAAGTATTTAAACTAAAGTAATTCATTCTGAGAAAGTATATTTTGTAATGTAATTATGATGCAATTTAAAAAATAAAATATCTAAAAATAAATTGTTTTAAAAAATGTAGAAAATCAGTATAAAAAAAGAAATAATAATTAATAAATTGAAAAATTGTCATTTACAAAACCTTTGAAATTCACTGAAAAAACCATAGGTTTCAGACATATTATAGTTAGGAATTAGCATTTAAAAAACCTTTGAAATTCACTGAAAAAACATAGGTTTCAGACAAGTTATAGTTAGGAATTAGCATTTAAAAAACCTTTGA
The DNA here is from genome assembly GCF_964263255.1 of Lissotriton vulgaris. NCBI lineage: Eukaryota > Metazoa > Chordata > Amphibia > Caudata > Salamandridae > Lissotriton > Lissotriton vulgaris. Next base: position 955,152,919 of record NC_141689.1, on the reverse strand, counting down.
AATTCACTGAAAAAACATAAGTTTCAGACAAGTTATAGTTAGGAATTAGCATTTAAAAAACCTTTGAAATTCACTGAAAAAACCATAGGTTTTAGGGGTGTTATAGTTAGCTAGACATTTCACTCGTATAAAACCATTGAAATTCCCCAGTTATAGTTGTTTGTATCAACTATAACTCGCACACCCGCAATCCACTGCTAATGATGTCACATATTACATAATTCATAACATGGTCAGTGACATCACTGATGACAATCTTAGTAATCAGCCTTTATTGAATACCAATAAGTGTGTTCATTTGTATTCTTTACAAAAATTACACTTTTTTATGTTCAAATTGTTTATTTCCAGTTATTCTTAATGGAACAAAATGTGTTGAGTGTTTCTAAGAAACAAGATAACAAATATAGACTTTGTGGAAACATAGTGAAAACTACTGTGCTTTCATCTATAACAATGAATTGGGTGTCCTCCAGCTTAGAACTGTCTTAGAGATATGAAGAGATACTCAAGGAATAGCCTAGACTTGTTTTCATAAGGATCTCATGTACATAGAAGCTAGATGGTCAAAGGAGGAGTGACACACAGATCACTACACTCAACACTACTCATATAGGCCATACTACAAACACACACCTCTCCAGTCACACATATAGGTCCATCAGTAAATTCTCTGTCCTCAAGGCACTTATGCTCTTTAAAAAGGCTAGACAATACAACAAAACGAAGTTACCCAGTGATTGATGAAAGAACCCGATCATGAAACATACCAGACTATGTGGGTGAGTGTCTTGCTTCCTATACAACTTGTACCAGATTGTCAAAATAATAAAACAACATACATCAGTGAAGAAAGAAAATGTCATGCGTAAACCACTTGTGGAAATTTGGTATCTGTACTTTAAGTCTCATTTTGCCAGTTAAAGAGAAATTTTAGATGATTCATCCATCTCATTCTTCTCCCAACAAAACTTACATCTGGCATGTATGTATGTTTTTGTGTATGGGAAATGAAGGTCTGACATTGCACCACTGTGCAGTCAATAGTGACTTTATGTAGCATTTGGCTGAATTATTTAGGCTCTGGGGCAGTCGGAAATCAGTAAAACCTACAAAAGAAGGGACTCAGCGAGGTCTGGGGTAACATGCCCCTGCATAGATCAGTGAATGTTTTTTTACCCAGATGACACTTCAAATGTTATAGTATGGGTGAAAAAAAAATAATGTTCTATATGTTTATGTGATAGAAAACCAAACAACATACAAAGAATGAAAAAGTCGTACCCAAATACATTTCCATACTACTGATGAAAATGGTACCCCCTGTCTGGGTGGACCAATAGCCTGAAATAACAGCGGACCAGCCCAGTAATCATGAGGCAGCCACAATGGTAATACATTGACTTCATATGGTCAAATTTTCCATCTGTCCCTATCAGGTATAAAAGGCCTAGCCACACAGGTGATGTATAGATGTATAATTTTTTATATCTCCACCTAGCATTTGGAGGCCTTACTGTTGCAGTGGTGATTCGCACTGCCACACACGTGAGACACTGTCTTCATCTGGAGAAGTGTGGGAATGCTGGCTGGTAGTACTTTTGATAATCCCCCATTGATTCTGGACCTTTCCCTCTCAGAAATGTGAAAACTTCTCTAATTGTAACCAACATTTGTTGTTTCAGGCCATTCTGGGTGAAAATCAGTGGCAAGATCGACGTAAGCCACACCAAACTGGACTCCCACGTCTGTCTAGTTTTCAGAATTGTCTAAGGCTGGCAGGTTTACATGGATGCCAGACAGCTCTGTGCCCAAATACCGGAGTTTCACACATAGCCAGTAAGATTGAAATTACAAGGAAACATGTAAATGTCTTCCCATTGCATTTGGGGGGCCTTTCCTGTCACAGGTGATTGACATAGCCACACAAGTTGGGTGCTGTTGCTATTAGGAGAAATTTGAGAACAAAGAATAGTAGAACTTTGTCTACTATTGTAATTCTAATGACTGTATTCGCCCATTTCTAGAACTGATCACTAACCTGTCACTAATTCCAATCTCTTTATGCTTAGGAATTTCAATATATGGGCAGAGGATAGACCACTCACCCAGTGTAGAGAACTCCTAGGCCAGCAGGTAAATGGGCCTACATACCAAGGTTGATGATTTGATTTGATTTTCGCACCTGCAGATCACAGAATGGTAGAAGATCTAATTCCATTAAGCTGGGCTGGTCATGTGTTAGTAGCCTTTGAAATACAGGAACTCATGATGGCAAGGAAAGAAAAAATATGTAAGAATAAAATCCAAGGAATGGTCTGGTATAAATTAAGGAAGTCCAAGGGAATAGAATTATTTACATTGATAATTCTTATCAAAATGATACAACAGTGGATGTGAATTTTGGTTGCGTTCAGGACTCTATCAAAGGCACCTAGATAAGATGATACCAATACAAAATCTAACACAGCGACATATGCCATCAGCACCTTGCTTTATGGAAACCTTGAAAGAATTTAAATCAAATTGTAAGAAATTGCAGAGGCAATGGTGAAAGGCATTTTTAGAACAGGATAAAATAGTACTAAAACATGCACTGAATAAGTATATACAAAAGCAATCATAGAAGGTACAAATAAAACAAGGAACATATTCAGTATAGTGAGAGTCCTCGCGCATCCAGAATGCACTAAACAAAATGTGACACTAAGTAAAAAAACATTGGTGGAGGATCTACCCACAACTGTGGGTAGTCCTAGCAGATCCCAAGTAGATGTGATCAGTACATGATTAGAAAATATAAGAACTATGGGAGAGGGGGAGTTTAAAACACTGGCCATGACTACCTCAACAGGGTCCTTACTTGATCTAATTCCACCAAGTATGTGGAAGGAAAGGGCAGATGAATTATATCCAAACTTAGTAAAGCTCTGCAATCAATCCATGTCAACAGAAGTACCACATGTGTGGAAGAAAGCCCTAGTTACCCTACTGCCAAAGAAGCTGATAGCAGGCCTAAATGATTCTAGCAAATATCGACCAATTTTGCAACTTTCCTATCTTGGATTCTTAGAATCTGTGAAAAATGTGTTAGCAAAAAATTGCGAAATAATTTGAAGGATCACAGTGGCCTAGAAAATGAACAAACCAGTTTTATACCAGTCCACTGGACAGAATCAGCTTTGATACTGGTTTTAGACAATCTAAGGACGATGGTTGACAGTGGTCAAACAGCAGTGCTGCTTTTACTAGATCTATCATCCCCGTTTGAAACTGTAAACCAACAAATATTGATTAGAAGACTGCAGGAGATTGGTATAGTAGGACTACCACTGGAGTGGATCAAATCCTACCTGTCAGACATGACCCAGTCTCTCTCCCTCCCCCTTTCCAATCAAAGTGCAAATAATTAGAAGAACATGGGGTACCTCAGGGGTCAGCACTGAGCCTGATCCTATTCAACATTTATCTACTACCACTTTTGACCCACATCAGATTTCTTTTGTCAACTACACAGTAGTTTGGAGTCTGACCGGAAGGGTGTCTTTGTGGTTCTCAACATGCAGGCTTTATTATGCCTGTAAAAACTCCAAGGGTTACCAGTACACTGGAGGAAATCGTCAATGGGCCTCTGCACTTTTGTATATCACTTGATGACTCTATAAGCCCTGACGAAGTTCCTCTTAAGGGAATGAAACGCGTTGGCTGAGCGTATCTTACTAAAGAACTTCCATATGAAATAACAATTTGAAATAAAGGATTTTTTGATATTATTTACAGCCTACTAGACTTCATTGCCTGCTGCACCCCCACTTGTAGTAACCTTTTGCAAAATGCCCTCTAAATTACTTGACATTGTGGATATTCCAAAATTCTGAGTCAAACTAATAACTAGCATTGCTAAACTCAACTTCTTCTGCACATTTGAAAAAAAATTAGCTTTCCCTCATACTCCTCATTCAGTCATTAGATTTAACCATGCATGGTTAATACACAATGAAAAATAATTATAAGCTGCCATCGGGGCATGGCTCTAGATATCTTGGGCCTTATTTGTGAGGCCTTGCATTACTTTTATGGCATTGGTGCATGACTTTTCATGAGGCACCAACGGCATAAAAATTTGCCATTTTGCGCCCTATTTACAAAGTGTTGCATCTAGACAGATTGATCACTTTGTTAGCCCCTGCGCTACATTATACCTCTGTCAAGTATAATGTATGCAGGGTGGGCGTTCCCCTGCAAAAAGCCTTGTAGAAGTGTGCATTGAAATCTGTAAGATTTCAGTGTGCCACTTTTAGGACGCTACTGCGTCAATATCTTACGCCTGCCTCATGGCACTGTAAATCTCAGTATGTTACTTTTGGACTTCGAGCATCAAGGTAAAAAACTACAGACGAAAACATTGTCATACTTACTTTAACTGACTTTTCATTACAACGATTAGCTTCTTGGGGAAAACTATGAGTAGAATTACAGATGACACCTTGCTAAATTCGGAATTTTGGCTAATTTTCAGAAATATACAACTCTCAATGTTGACTCACAGATGTTTTACCTCTTTTCTGCCACAAACTGCAAGGCTGTGCAAACTGATAAATAAGAAATATTTATACCATTTAGAAAATTGCAAGATATATGGTGTAAAGAATTGATGTTTTACAACCCTGCCTGTTCCACGAAATATTTTGTTGATGCCATTACAAAAGAAACATGCACTTTATTGCACAGTACTTATTGGCTCGATTATTTAAAAGAAATTACAACATTTGGGTATTTTCTCTCTTCCCTTCAAGGGAATCCACAAACAGAACACACCTTTACAATCCCCTGTATAGAGGATAAAGGATGTAAGTTTGACATGGATTCCTTTTGTACAAAAAACTTATGAAAGCTTTTGTGTAAACAAAAGGGATCAGCATGGAGAGGGGGTGACGTCTCAGCACTTAGGAGGTGTAAAAAAGTGTTCATTCTGCCGGAAACCTGATGTCATAGAATTTCGATCATAGTCTCAACGTCATTATTCCGTGATTCTCCCTCTCTGCACTAATTCAAGATTATTTTGATAAATTGGGGGATAGCAGTGAATTAGTCCCACTTTGTATAGAAACAGCAAATGCAGCAAAGTGAAAAGAAACATTTGATGCAAAAAAGTGGTTACTTTAAGTTTATGTTTAATTAGGACCTTTCAAGAATAGTAACATACAAAACATTTTGAATGTAGACATACAAAGTTTTTAATTTACTATACAAATATTATAAGGCTCGTAAAAGGGACATTTTAAACCATTTACATAAACATTATCATGTTGTTTCTTCTGGAGCTGCTTTTACAAATATTAGACCAGCTACAAAAAAGTCTAAATACATATTACAGTACATGTCAAGCACAAACGTAAATACACAATACTATTCACAAATTTTCTTTCAATTCTATTCAGTACTGAAGAAAACAACAATTTCTGATTGTGTACACACTGTTTGCTTTTGCAAACAAATACAGAATGAACTAGAAGGTCGAAGTGAGTTTGTTTTCTTAACCAGGAATGTTCCAAGAAATGTTATCATAATAATTGCAAAACTTTCACAACTATGAGCTCAAGCCTTCCCATGCACGAGGGCTTCATAAACAATATAGTATCTTGCATTCATAAGGGGTCATAATATGCTACTATCCTGCAGTATTTTCTAATGATTGCTTATGTGTGTCCTAGATTGTGTGGTTGTTACATTTCTTGCAGTTTTGGATGTCTAATACTAAAATAAACTAAAATTAACATTTTAAGTGTACATGTTAATGATAGAGCAAATTAAATGACACAATCTTCAATTTGTCTGAAAAAGAATTTAAAAACCTCCAACTGGAGCTAGGGTCGAATCAACTGTGGATGGAAGATTCAATTTCAATTTTAAATTTAAAGATGCTCAAACCACTTTGCCACTAATCTTCCTCACTAGAGGGCTGCTCTCACTCTATAGACGTCACCCTTCCCTCAGTAGCCCATATGCCGTCATCAGTTGGCACCCTCCAACATGCTACACCTACACTGAACTCCTCCATACACCACACCACCTCCATCCCAATAGATCACACCTCCTTTTCTGACAAAGACATCTCCTAATTTGCAATTTTTAACCAGACCTCTGTTCCCTTAGAAATTTACAACTTTCATGTGTTCCATTGAATCTCTTGACTAAATGAATGGCAATTACCATTCATCAACTTCTATTGTAGGTTTTCCATTATATCCTAAAATATGATCTGCATCAGTTTAGTAGCCCACCTTCCATGCAGATTACTCGAAGAAATTATCAATGTTATGTGGATTGGACACTGATATACTTTTCAGTATGAAAACATAAATCAAAAGTGGCAAGAGTTCCTTGCTCTATTTTTGTTGAGGTAGGATACTATTCATCTTGCAAGGCTGCTCCTGTGCTCCTCATTGACATATATGGATACTTTGTTTGAACTTGACGAAATGTAACTGTGCATTTTAAGTTTTGGAATCCATCATTGCCAGATACATTAATACAGTGAAAGTATAATGTAAGGTATTTGTAATATTTGTTCCAAGTCTCCTATTTTACATCACATACATTCTGCCCCAGGGTTATTGTGCCTGACAGTAATGGATTCCAGCACTTGAAATGTACTATTTCCAAAAAATGCATTAAAAAATATTCCTAAAAGATTTTTTGAGTATATGAAGTACTGCTCATGTAGTACTACTTTTCATACTCTTAGATGCCTTTGTGAATTGGCCCCAAAACGTCTAAAATGCTAATAAGATGGGAATATTCACAGAATATTCATACACAATTCATACAAATAGAAAGGAATGTGCCCTCTTTTCACATTTACTACTAGGGGATTGACCATTTTGGGGGCTGATTCAGAAAGAAATTTGTGAATGTATGAAGTAGCAAAGCCTACTCATTTTCTTTCTGACTTACACTGAAACTGAACTAGATGCTGTATAGTAGAAAAGGAAAATACCTTTCTTTTGAAAGAATATGAGCTTTAATCTTGTTTGAAAAACCAGGTAAAACTTTAAAATAATTCTTCAACAAGTTGTATTTAAATTAATGCTTCAATGAGCTGGGCAATAAAAAAATACAAAATTATGCAGCAAGGTTATTATAATGATGCCTCAAAAATGCAAATTATGCAGCACAACATTTTGGTGAAATCAGTAAATTGTGTTGAAAATTATCTAGCAAATGTAATGACCCAGAATCATCTAGAATTGCTTTTTCAACCATAATGGTTTGTGGTCAAGAGTTCTGTACCTATATCTGCCAGGGTGTGGCAATCATTCTGTCATCAATACTACTTTCCACACTGAAACGTTGCCTTGTTGTTTACTTCTTAGTTCTTGGATGTTAACAGTCTATTTATATTTTTCTATCTGTAATAAAATCTGTAGAACATACTTATAATGGGGAGAAAAATCTCCAAAGAAGCATGGTAGGACCTTATTTTGGGTTGTGCAGGAATGCAGATGAGGTGGTTCTACACTTGGAAGTACTAATAGCACAGGGTCAGTAATTCTGGAATGCAGAAATACTGCAGTATTCCTTTGTGCCTTGCGTTCCTGTTGTGCCCATCAGTTTCTCCCTTGCACCCACTCTACAGTGGGTCTTATACCATGTAAAATCAAATTTCTTTATTCTTTCTTATGTTATGTTCTGCAGATTTGTAGAGAACATTATCACCTGGGAGGACATCCTGGCCCTGACCCTTCTTATACCTCTTGCTCTATCGTCTACTTATATCTCTTGCCCTCCATCGCCTTTTCACCTCACCCCTTCCTATCTGTTATTGTCGTTCTTACTTAATCTCCACTCTCCCTTTTTACCCTTCTAACGCTCAGTCATGTTTATTGTATCCTCACTCTCTTCTGTATCTGGGCACACTTCCTCACTCTACACTGCCTTCTTCTAGTCCATTGTATTTTTCCCTCGTGAACCCCTCTAATCCCACTCCAAACCCCTTCTCGCATGCTATGCCCTGGGGGTCTTTAACCCACCTTGCTCACAGATATAAGAGTTTAAATCGCCTTCACACTCTGCCCATATTTCTGTACCTTGTTTCACCGACTGTGCCCTGAGCATCTCCCTCTGTCCCATTTCCCTGCCCTTCTGTACCCTTATCACCTGGGGGCTATACCCCTCCTCACTGTCAGTCTCCTTTTACCTGCTGCCACTCCTTCCTCTGTTTTCACTCCCTGTCCTCTCTTAATGGTTAATGGTTCTCGTAAGGGGCCAACGAGCTACACTTGGATGCTTCAAGGTGATTTGCTATAGTGTCATCTATAGTTGGCTAGGAAGTGGAATGGATTACATTTCAATACTATGAGTATGCTTTCGTGGATGGTTTGCATTACTTGCCTGAACCTGAATACCCCATGCACTACAGTGATCCATCCCACACCAATCACATGTGTTTGTCTTCAGCTTGGGCCGGTGAGCTGCTGCACTTTTCCAAAAGCTGGAAATCTACTCCTAAATATGGAGTAGATTTACCACATCTCAGTAGTACTCCTGGAAATCTATAACAGTTGCAGATTCCCAAGAGTACTGCACTCCCACTTCTGTACTATGTCACACAGGCTGTCAAACACCTAGGACAGAATTGATGGCTTACACACACAAAAAGTGGTGGACATAATGCTTGAATTATTCTTAAGTACTGGGGATTGATCTGAGAAACTTCCCATTGTTTTTACTCACTTTGCAACTGCGGTCAGAGACCAACCATATGCAAATCATTCAGCCACCGACCATAAAAAATGGGCCATTAATCCAAATCCCAGGACAAATCCCTGCGATTGAAAACACAAGAAATGCCACACATACTTCAGTCATGTTCAGCCATATCATGGAACCAAAATACGAGTCACCGTGGTGTATCGCTTTACTGGTACTGTGCCCAATCAGATCCCTGGCACCTGGGGCTAATCACAGACCAACGTGGTGGGTGGGCATGCTTTAATTATTCTTAACCGCTGGCACCTGCTCAAAGCAGCATTCCTTTACATCTGTATTTGCTCACTGTGCCATTATGGACAGTCAGCCATATGCAAACACCTTTTTCCTCACTCACAATGAAACGGTCAGCAAAGCAATTGTAGTGGTTAAGATTAAATCAAACACGTCCACTTATCACTTGTTACTTTTCTGAGAAAATGTAAATTTCCATATAGATGTAATGATTCTATCGTCTCCAAAGGAGAAACTCCTTTCTCTACATACCCAGGAAATTTGGAGGTGTTTGTGTGCTGTTTCCCAATCCCACAATGAATACAGGGTGGAAATGGCCATGACAAATATTTGTGCATGCGCACACACACTTATATGGGTTTGATGGTTTACCATGCATTTTCCAGGGTAACTGCTAAGGCATTCTTCTATCCAATTCATAATCCTTACCATACGATCTTGTGGAGACGGAAAATACGATAATGCATAATGGTGACTTTACCGTCTTTGTTGGTGTACTTTCCAATCCTAACATTACACATGTGACTCGGGGTGCAGCATTTATTATTGGAAATGTTGTTTTCACGCACCACCTAACCTCTGTGAATTGGGCCCTCTGGTTTCTTGCTACACTACTCCCTCTCTCCATCTGTGCCTCTCAGTCTATGCTCATTGTAACCTCTCTCAGCCGTTATGTGCTTTTCTAGACACTCACACTATCCCTTGTGCTTCTGTACTCCACAAATATCCCTACGCAATGTGTTTCTAAACCCCAGTCTTATTTTCTGCCATGTTTCTTTCCCCTCTGTCCGTGCCAAGTGCCTATGGACCCTTCACTCTGTCCAGCACACTTCCATAACCCAATCACTTTCCAATTGTAGTCCCCAGTCCTTTGGACATCTTCTGTGTCCTCTGTTGTTCTGTGAACCCCCCCCCACCCCCACTCTCTGATCCATGTCCCACTGTGCCTGGCTCTCATTCAACTGAGCCCTATGTTTTACTCTGTTCTAAATGTTCTTGCTTCCATAGTGCTTTTTCAACTGGTGTATGTGTTAGTGACCTTGTTCATGCCTCAACAGAGAACCTTGCATATGAATGATCTGGTTTCAGTTCTAAACCGGACCTGCCTTGTTCATGTGTAAGATCCCTTAGGGTAAGTGGACCCTAAGGGTCTAATTACCACTTTTGGTGGAGCCGTGGCACGAACCACCATGCCTCTCCTCCGCCAAAGGTTGCTGCCACCCCGGTGCCATATCACAACCAATTCTGTGGTCTGGCAGGCAGACTCTGTGGCGGTCCTGCTGGGGTGCCCCTGTCAGAGTTGGCGGTGCCTTTGAAAGAGGCACTGCAATGGGAACGCCACACGGGGTTCCTGCTCAGCATGGACTCAAACGTCATGCCACGCAGGAACCTGAGTACATACACACAGGGGCGACGTTGTGCCCCCTGAATGTATCCCCAAGGGGAGGGGCTTTGTTTCAGCACCGCCAGCCTTTACAAGGAGGAAAGACCTCCATGAAACCGCTGGAGGTCCTGAAACTGGTATTATGCATGGCAGTGCCGCAGCGGCACCACCTGCATATTAAATAGCCTCGGACCACCGCGCCACCACCAGGGAACAGTGGTTCCTTGGCAGAGCTGGCGGTTCAATCATGGTCTGCCCAAGTTGTAATAGGGTGGTTGGACCGCCACTGCTGCGCCACCATGGGTCTTATGGTCTTCGGAACATCAGACTCGTAATTCTGCCATACGTGTGGACAGAGTATGTGGAATGAAGTTGCTGTACTGCTTCAGTGGCTGTGGATATTCTGGTGAACACAGTGTTCACTTCGTGTACTGTGTAGTTATGAAGACCAGTGTTTGATAGGAAAGGGCAGCTGACTGTTCTAATACTTACTTTATGCCTGACTGGCACCTGTATAGACAGGCATAGTGACATCAAGGGCCATGGAGAGTAAATCTGTGTTTGTATCCTTTTGAACTGGAGATGAACATGCAAATGCACTAGCCTAGCGTGGCACAATGGCCAGCGCCCGCTTCATGCAAAAGGATCTCGGCACTCCATCTGCACGGGTGAATCTCTGCACTCCATGGTGCTCCTTGTGAAAAGGGCATGCACCTTTTACACTATATGCTATGATGTGAGAGCTAGATGATCTGCTAACTCAAATATGCAATACCTGATTCTGTGCTTCGTATATAAAACGTGTGTAAGTTAATGGAGCATTTGTTGTTTAAACAGTAGCACGACAGGCTCATCAATAAAGCCTGTAGCCATTGATTGCACTGTTCAGACAGCAGCACTCAAGAGATATATCATGCAAGCACCCTGTTACACCGCAGTAGACGCAACAAGGCCATCGAGGGTGGAGCGGTCGAGTTGGGACAACGCCCTACGTCCCTCTCCTAGAGGATTCCATCCTCCTGCACCCCTGAGAATCTACAATGTTTTAGCTGCACTGAGGCAGTTCCTGAAAGCCAGCCAAGATGGACAGTCTTCTGCACAGGCCCAGAGGAGGGGACACAAATAATGAGACTATGCTCAGAAGCAGCACAGAGCCACCATCCATGAGCTGGTAAAAACATGATCACTGAACAAGCCCCCATCAACTAGCCACTTTATTGGGACATGACATTCAAATCATTCTAGCAGAGGGTAAGGTACTTTAACCATCCACCCCTTCCACATCTACCTGTGTTAAATGTTTGACTGCAATGAAATTTGTTTCTTAAAGAAAGGCTATCCGGCATGCCCACAAAATACCCACTTATTTTGTAACAAGGGTCTGGATAAATGTCAGCGGTAAACTCTTCTAAAACCTACAAAAGTGCAATAATTCATACTGTGAGGCGTTCTGAGACTGCCAACCAACACCCTGGAAATCATAAAGGTGAAAACAACTCTCCCAAGTTGGGTAACCTCTGCCTTAAGAGCTTCGTTCAAATGTATGTATTTAGGATTTGTTCATGATAAGAGCCACCCCATGGCAATTTCTAATAATTCTGCCACGTGGCACATCATTGTAATCCTTTCCTTAAATCCTATATGCGCGGTTAGATCACTGCAGTGATTTTCATTGAGTATCAGGGATTAATCAATATCACTAATCACGATTTAAAGAATGGTGAATATGACATGGAAACAGAGCACAATGTACCAAACAAAAACTCTGTACAATAATATTGCATCGGACAGAGGCTGAAATGGTCTGTACCTATCGGGAACAACGTTAAAAATCTTGATTAAATGCACGAAAATAGTTCCCCTACTTTTTGATTTAAAACAACTGTTCCTGGACAGTTAATACTGACTCTAAGGTGCCGCTGGCTGAAATGTAGGGGAAGGGACAAGACCCGATCTTCTGTACTTGGAAGCCAAGGGATAGACAGGCAGCGAAAGAAGGAAACAGCCTTTTGCGCGAGGGTGCCTGCTGCCTGAAAGAAATGCAAATGTGTGCAATTGGTTAATCAGAAAATCCAAGGACTACTTGGGAGCCATTATGTGGCTCTAATTGATGCAGTCATTTGAGCCTTCCTAGTGAGAAAGATTTATTCTTTTGCAGAGGTAATGTAAGAGGGTTATTAGATGAGTTCTGTAATGCCTCCCTAATGGAAATCTATAAAATAAAGTTTGCACTGGGTACAGTCTGATTGTGTATCATTAAATTATGTATTTTGAAAACACGTGTTATAGCCTTCAATACTAAGGGCCTGGGTTATATCTTGGCAGACGGGTTACTCTGTCACAACAGTAAGATCTCCGTGGAATATAAATCCCGTAGGATATAATGGGATTCATATCTCAGCGGGCAGGTTATCTGTCAACTTTGTGACTGAGGAATCCATGCGCCAAAATCTAAATCCGGCCCTAAATCTCATAGCACATTTTGCCACCGACTGTGATATAGTGTATGTAACTTAATTTTAAACTAATGACTTGCAAATTCAGACTGCTTTCATTCACAAGCTGGGACCTGGCAGCAATATAAATACAGATCATCACTGTTTTCCAGTGCACCAACAAGGATTCAGATCTCTGACTGTCTGGTCACACACACACACACACCTGTACTGATTGCATTAACCCATTGAGCTTTCATAACCTAAGAGTGCCTTTTCCACCATTTCACTTGCATTTATTTTTATGTTAAGGTGTGCAGGTTTTATTTTATATCTATTTACCTGACGATAAAAGGCCAATAAAATTGTTGCAGAACATTTTTGTACCTTTTAGCTCTGAAGATTAAAAGGATCTGCCGTTTTGCGACAGGGATGGAAATGAGGGTACACGGGCCTTGTGCTTTTGATCCGACGCCATTTTCTATGTATGTTGTATCCGTGTTGCAAACTTGCCACAGCTTAAAAATGTGAAAAGGTAATTAGAGGTGATTAGGCCTCTGTGTTTATTTCCTGCTCTAGTGAACACCAACAAAAAAAACATGCACACAGAAAGATGCTGAGACCTTAGTACATATTGAACCGTTTTTTTCAGAGAAACATCATTACATTTTTAAGAATACAACAGACAAACTACCTACCAGGCCACGTGACCCCAAGCACATACAAGTGCCAGTCAATACTTGCTACTCTAGGAACACGATCAGCTACTGTAACGTGTGTCTTTCTCCTTTTCATCTTTACATTATATGTACAGTAAATATATACAGGTTGAAGACAACTTCTTTCAAAGCATACTCCTGTCTTCTTCTGCAGACTTCCGGCAGCACTGGCTGATATGTAGGCTGAATGAGAACAATTGGTGCTTGCAGTAAGTTCCATGCCTTTGTGCCCAGTTAAAGGATAATTGCATCCTGACCTGTAATCTCTCCCGCAATATGCAAACCTGACAAGCTACCAAAGCAGAAAGTCACCTCGTATATTGGTATTACAAACTGAATGTTTCACCAAAAGTTTAAAAAACAGGTTAAAAAATCCTGGCATGCCCTTGTGCATTTATTATCTTACTCAATCTATACATTGAAATAATTTAAGAATTTTCATTTTTTCCCAAAAAATTTACCAAAAACTTTTGAACAAATACAATAGTAAAAAAAAAACACCAGCATAAACTTGCTTGTATAGGCAGTGGTTAAGATCACACATTTCTTTTTCAAACTTGATTGACGTTCCAAGGTGCCCTCTCAAAAGATTTGAAGTTGAAATTCAGAGTCCTGTGAATGTAATGTTAAATCAAACCTACTTTTAACACAAGACAAAATGGCGACCTATTTACCGCCTCTACGGCTTATAGTAGAGCGAAGCCAAAACTTTAGAAAATTCACCTGCTTGCTTATGTACAGTTCATTTTGGAGTGAGCTGATCAATGGAAAAATGGGTGTTTAATTGTCAGTCGATGAGTTTGAAGGCTTTTATGTATGAATCACAAAAAGTACTGTACCGCGAAGAACCTTCTGGTTGCCTGGTAGGCCTTTTCGGAACCTGGTATGAGTGTAAAAATTCACCCGTTTTGGATAAAGCCCTCAGCAGTGTTGAACTGATTCTTTACGAGTTGCCCATCATTTCGAAGATGAAGCTGAATTTGCAAGCCAGCCACTGCCTCAGGGGACAGTAGTACTCATTGTGGAACTGTTCAAATTCTGGGGTTTGGCGGATTTCATGAAGGAAGGAGACATTAATGCCTGATTCTAGTAGCAGTAGAAGCAGTGGGAAGACCACTAGCACCAGCAACAGTGCCACAACGACGAGCCTTGAAAAGCTCCTCACAAAAGCATTCACTTGCATGTTTCCCAACAAAATGTCACAGCTCCAGGTCAGGGCTCTTCTCGCTTCCTTCATCTCTTCTTCTTCTGCGATCAAAAATGCATGTTCATCTACTTCCAACTCCTCAAAGGAGTCTGTATCATCTCTTGCCACTTCTCCGCGGGTGGAACTTTCAAATAGCATGTCTATGCCCTCATCAACAGGGGTAGGCAGGAGGCTAGCACTGGGGTTATAGACCAGTTCTGAAATGGTTAGGGGTTCTTCTGCAATCTTTTCTTCTTCATTTTTAAGGTCCAACATCACCACCGACTCCTTGACTGGAGAATTAGCTGGCACTGGAGCTGAGCTCTCTTCCTGCTGGATTAGCAGAATACCTGAAAATAAAAATACAAGAGAATTTTTTTTAATATTATCCCAGGAATATGGATTTATGGATGCCTTTCATTTCAATAATTTATAGCAGAGCCTGCATGTGTACTGTTTGTACTTCACCTTTTCACAATGGCATGCCATTGTATCCTGGCTATTGACTAGGTTAGTCCTACCACCAAATCATGGCATTACAAAAAAAATGAAAATATGTTAGCACAGTAGCACAATTTCTGCGGGTCTTTTAACACTTTTAACAGTTTGCCCAATAGGTCATAACATTAAATTCACCAGAATTCTTACCTTTTCATCAAAAAATCATTACATCTAGAGGAAGATTGTCAACACCCAGCAGTAGCCTTGCCACATGTGAAAGGACTATTTTAGGGAATGTGCCTTTTCTGTGTGGTGAACCCAGATATTTCACCTTTTTCTGGACCATATTATTTGATGGCTATAGAACTCTGTGCACTTTATCCCCTGCTAACCTGGATTAATGTGCCTGAGCTCATCCTCTAAATATGTTTTTACTGGCTTATTCTTGATTGCACACATACCTTGCATGTATGTCCCTGGCATATGGTTCTGAAATTACACCCAGGTCCTAAATGGAAGACAGTAGAACCTACTGTGTCATCCACTACTGAGGCAGTGCAGACATGGCTACAGGATTACCCTGTGTAGTCAGGTGCTGCAGTGAAAACTGCAGTCTGACCTCTCAAAATAACACTACAGACCACCCTTTAAGATATTATTACTTGTATGTATGCCTTGCAGCTCACGAGGTAGGCTTCATAGTATTTAATAGTGGGACAGGTAGAAAAATAATATTACCACAGGACTACAGTCACAAGGACCTAAAAGCTATTTTCACACAGTACAGATAAAAATACTAACACTGTATTTCAGGAACGGGACCACCTAGAAAAATAATTAAACAACTATTTATTAATTATTAAAGATCCAACTCAATGGTGAAGTCAGATTTTTATATATATATTTGAGAAAAGTAACTTTTAAAAGGTTACATTTTCCCTCCCTGAAGTTCCTGAAGACTAATTTGCATTAGCTCGGAACAACACCTAACCTGTGCTCAGCCTGGTAAGAGGTGTGAAATTCCACCCCAGAGAATGAAATAGGCTAACCTGGATGTTCCGAGATAACTCCTCTGAACTCAAAAGACCAAGCAAGATAGGAGCTTGAAGGCATTCTGCTAACACCACTGTGTCAACTCTTGCCTGACAGGTCTTTTAAGCCACATGTAATACTTTGGTGCACTTGAAAAGAAGAGAACAGGATGCCAGGAGAATACCTGCGAACCACTGTCTGATTGCTGAAGCACAAAAACAAAGGGAGATACCCTTAAATCCAATTGGGACAGGGTGAAGAATAACAAAACAAAAACAGTCCCTCCTAACCATACACAATGTCACTATTCACACTAATGTGGTTATTACTTAACAGCATAACACGCCTCTTGGCTACAATACTAATCAAAGTACGTCAGTAGAGCTCAAAAAGGGTGCAAACAATTCAACAAAAAAGAAAGAAGTACATAAAAAACATCAGGTTTTAGTATAAAAAAGAGGGATTAGCCTCCGCAATTTTAAAAAACAATATACATTTCATATACAGAAAAACCAAATAGTCGACGCAGCGTTTTGGTGATTTTTCGATGTAACACCTTCTTCAGGACGGTTTTCTATAGTCTTTACATGGAGACTAGAAGTCAAGTTTTAGTTTAAAAAGCAACAAGTCAGCCTTATCATTTGCACTGTTGCTGGTTCCCGGTGAAACTGAATAAAAACAACCTGTTAGGTAACAATCAAAAGAAATGTATGTGCTGTAAATGGGATGGCCACCGTATTTAATTGGTTCTGGTCTCGCACATCACAATGATAATGTGATGCTTCGTATCCAGATGTATTAGTTTTGGTCTTCAAATTGTGCTGAAAATTGCAAGTACTTGGACATTTTCCGAAGACCACAATGTGTCTGGACCACTTCTTTTATACAGTTAAGGGTCTTTAAGTAGTATGCCGTCCTCCCTGCCTCCGATGACGTACAGCTTCCGGGACAGGACTGACATCTGATTGTCATTTTATTTTGGGCACACTGCCTGCTTAAAACTGGATTTTAATGTTAGCTGTGGGAGTAAACTAGTGCTTACCATACTGACTGCTCAACATATCCACAACCCTCAGAGCCCAAATTTAGTGTGGGAGAAGACTTTCACCCTTTTAAAAATCCATTAGCGCATGGCATTTTGGGCCTGTTTGCAGTGTGGCCAATAGGAACTACTGAAAAGTTGGGTAGGATTGCCCCTGGGGACTTGTATCCCATTGGTTAGGGAGTGCCCAGGAGTATCCCTAACTCACTAGCTGGGGCCAGACATATATATGGCACGAGGACCAAACTTGCTGTCTGTGACCTAAGTGGCTCTCTGAAAGACAAAACTGTGTCCACCATGGGCAAATGTACTGACCTCCTGTGTGACTAGAGGGACAAAAAAAGGTGCAAGAGGCTTTTTTTCTACTATTCTCAGCTGACTAGTGGCAACTGAATCTTGGAAAGGGGTTTGCTGGTGGCCTTTTCCTAGCATCCTGAAAGTCTGTAGGTGCCCCGTTCAGAAGTGTACTCCTGTGGTTACTTGGGCACCACGAAAAAGTTTGGAAACTTTTTTTAACTTTTGCTGTAGAGCTCCAGAGCCAAAGGGACCTAGCACGAAAAGCATTCAACTGACAGTTCCTCTGCATTGGATTGAATCTCTGATTTATTCCCCTGACAGTCTCCAACATCTACAAACAATAAACAAAGTTCCTTTCTGTTTTGAGGCTTAGAAACTTCCCGAAGCAAAAACATCAAAAGCTGAAGGACCTTAGCAGGACCACCCTGCAACATGTATCCAACTAGCAGTTTCATTGCAGCAGGTACAATTTCAGATTTGTCAGAGGAGATAGCTTTTTTTTTTTAGATAAATGCACAGTCACTTTTTGAATTAGGGCTTTGAAACTTTTTGATTTCTAGGCTTTCATCAGGACAAATCCACTTAGTGTGTCCAGTGAGGTTTCCTTGCTGTTGGCCTCAAATGGCACCTAGTTCTTACACATCGCCCTAAATTGAGCTTATCGGCTCTACGCCATAGCTACCCAGAGGTTAATTTAATAACTTTAAGGGTTCACCCTGGCAAGGATTGTGATTATCCTGTGAGATGTAGCCGTCACCAACCCCCAATAGTAATGAAAATGTTTTACACATATGTGTGCCTGTACTGTTACCAACAAAAATTTGTGTTTTAACCTATGTATTTGCTTATTTCTATCAATGCAACATTGTATTTTAATTCACTTTGTTTTCCTGATCACTGCGCAATTTGTAACATTTGATACTTTTTAATTACATGACCTTTTGAACGGATTTTTGTGCACCGGTGCAGTATCTCCCGGACCTCAGATCTAAACTATATTTTTTCGTCTTCCATATGGCTTTTCCATTTTCTTTTGCTATAGAAACCGATTCCCAGGCTACAACTGTAGCTGTACGTTTTTTAACAAAAAAATGTAAAACTGCAACATGAACCTCACATCACTAAGTGAAGTCTCATACATCACTAAAATAAAGCATAAAAACCCCATAGCAATTCCACAGTGCCTCCCTGGATGTCAATGGTAATTGACGTGTCGATGGCAGTTAAACAATAATCAAGATATCAGTGACGGACACATGAAGAGCAGCCAAATATACGTTCTTGATATGTACAGATTCTGTACTTAAAGTTCCTAGGTATCAATATAATATTTAAACGGCTATGAATTTTCTGAATAACTGGCCCACTGTGAATGCGAAGAACAAATAACGCTGCTCCGAAAGACGCATTTCGTTTTAATAAAAATAAAATGAGAACCTGTATGTATTATGGATTATTTGGAGAAAAGGTCAATAAACCTCTATATCTAATTTAATACAGAAAAATATTTATTTGTGAAGCCCTCGAAGCATGATCTTAATCACGTGAGGGAAAGAAATAAGGTGTTTCTAAAGTGGCACCCCGAGGGAGTGCAGGTAGGGCTCCCAAACGGATGCACTTCTGTAGTCGTCTTGCTGCCTGTGGCGGCCTATCGTAACGGCTGACAGTTATAAATAGTTAACAACCTCATGAGCACTGCCTGGGGTGGTTTTTAACCTTTCAGGCGCGTTAGTCACGGGGTGTAGCATCTCGTGTCCAGCCCCCTGTGCTGTCCTCTGTTTTTGGGCACCATGCCATGCCAGTCAGGGCTTTAAGTGAACCGGGTCTCAAGTGGTCTGAGCACCGGCATTTTTTTTCAGGGGGCCTCGAAACGGGTCTCTATCGGGCTACGTTTTGAGCCCTGACACAGGCAGTCCGTTTTTTTCCCAGACTGCAGTGACAGCTGTTTGCTGTCACTGCAGTCCGGAAAAAAGTGCCAGGGCGCAAAACAAGGCCTGATAGAGACCTGTTTCGAGACAGCAGGCATATGGATGTGCTCTGCTCACACTGCTCACTTCTCAGTAGTAGAGAAGTTACAGCATGACGTCATGCCAGGTGAGCGTGGTGGGGGAAGGGAAATCCTTTAAGAGTCATTTTCTTTCTGGATTTCCCTTCTCTTTCTAAAACTCAGTCATATTCCAAAGTGAAATGGCAGGAGTGCACAATATTTTAAGCAATATGGTGCATTCTGTCCGTTATCCCTGTGCGGGTGCCGTTTCAGCAGCCTGGCACTAAGGGTGCCCCCATTGCATGCAGGAATGTTTTTGTGCAGGAAGGGGCAACTTCCTGCACAAAACAATCCCAAGAGACGTTTTCCTCTTTCTATATATGCTACATAATACAGAAGACATAGAAAGAGGAAAAAAACAAGGAGAAACAATCATATTGCTCCTCATTACACCTCACTTCGGGAGGCCTACGGATTTGGCACTTCTCCAGGTTTACATGATTGTGTAAATCTTTGGCAGCGTCAAATTCCATAGGTGTTGCGCTGGGAAGCCCACTCCAATGTACCACAGAAGGCCTCCTGAGCGCAGAGTAACGCGATGCTGTGATTTAAGCTGCACTGCATTGCGTTACCCATGATTTATGAGGCCACTCAAAGTCATGCAGGCTGGCTTTGTTTGGCTTCATAAATCGGATTGAGAGCCTTGCATCACTCATGTACCACTTCACGTGGTGGAAAAGTGGAGCAGGGCTATCATAAATAAGCCCCCAAAATCCTACTCATGGCCTCAACACAGAACTCAATCCCAATGGAGTCATGGTTTGACTCACTTAATAGACTTGATTGCAAACCTATGATATTCAAAGCATGAAATCCCTTGTTTTCTCATAAATAACAATAGATCATGAATGTAATAACAAAGTCTTCACAGCGCCAGTTGAAACTTCGAAACAGTTGTGCTATGACTTGTTTTATCAACATTGTATTAGAGCTACAGAAATGTTCAGCTTATAAGTATCCCAAAGCTGCACCTGCCTCTTCTGAAGGCAACACTATAAACAGTGACAAGACTCATCGTAGTAGTGATATATTTCCAACATAAAAGGTCAGCTCATATGAGTCTATGGGACTGATTTGGATGTCGGTCTTTAAGTCTCCGACCACTCATCGGAGCCCTACCGACCGACATCCTTGGTTTGAACTCCAACCGCCATATTTCAGTGGTCATAGCTGAAAACGCCTGGTCAATCTAACTTGTTTCCGACAAGCTCAAGGAGCCCGTCAGTCAGTCGGAAACCACACATAATCCTTTTAGGACCGCGTTTTCGCCGCTAGGATTATAATGTCAGTTTCTGACAGGCTTTCCATGACGGTCTTTCCAACATGGAAAGCCTGTCAGAAAGCGACTTTGGGGGGCCCTAGCAGGGCCCCCTTCCCCCCTGGGCCTACGGTGTGAGCCGGTGGGCACCTGTAAATTTCTGCACCATGTGGCAGGAATTCACAGTAACTCCCATTTCTCTACGCGAGCTTGTGCTGCGGCCAGTTTCTGGCCACCGCACAAGCTCCCATAGAGAAATGGGAGTTTGCGACCGCACCATTTCGGGACCACCTACTGGAGGTCGGTTGGTTCCGCACCCGCAGAGATGTTGGTCGGAGGCAACTCCGACCGACATCATAATGAGGCCTTTAGTTGGCTAACTGTAGGAGCTATAAAAATGTCCTAAATCCATTCACTATGGGTTCCATGATATCGGGAACAAAAATTCACCACCCAAGGAAAAGCTACTTCCTGTGAAATGCTGATCCAGATGTAGATTTTAAAAAAAAATCTTCCATGTTTTCAAGTCACACAAAATAAGGAACTCAATTCCCCTGTTCATGCACAAACCAATATTTCGAATCTTTCAAGAAGGATCAACTAATGACTTTTCTCAAATGATAACCCCTTCACACATTGCAAGTTCTGAAACCTGAACAAAACGCCAACTATAGGCATTTAAGGGAACTAACTTAACAAATACTTCCTTGACAACAATGTTACGATCAGAGATATTATCATTGAAGCCGTTGATGATAAAGCGGTTAATCAGTGTATCTGTAATGTCTATATCAGGAGGGATTATACATTTTCCAAAGCTGGTAGTAAAATATCGTCAAGGGGAAATCAGGCAAAATTAGTGGCAAAAGAATGAGTACATGGCTGCAGCGGATAAGGAGGCCAGAGACACTGGGGGCAAACAGCTGTCAGAAGGTATACGGAAAAGAAGTACCCTCGTAGACCATAAACCAGGGTCGAGAAAGCTTAAAGGGGTTCCAGAAACTTACTTGGCAATAAGGAGGATCACTAATTCTTTAAGAGTTAAAAATCTCAACACAGAGTGTACTTTTGCACTCTACCTCACAAATGTATAGTTCAAACACTGAGGCACACTGCTTTATCAGATTAGTAAATACCTTGCGTAGATCACTCTTGCAAGGGTTAATGTCAAATAGACTTTAAATAAACCGACTTCCTATAGGGAACTGACACTGAGCTTCTATGGCTCGGTGGTTGAGGGAAGAAATGGAATGAGAGCAGACTTCTATGAGGCCTTCTCTGATTTGTTGACAGTCAATATAGAACTACGCTATATCAAAGTGAAAACCTCCATGCACTACAGGGGGAGAACTGATTACTTTTTACTAAAATCACATAAATCCACATAAATTGAATGAAGTCTGCACCCTACTATCCCTTTTCACTAATAAACATGTATGATAAGATAGTTGTCAAATAGATCATCACCCCTCATATGTAGGTCAGTTTGGCTTCATCCCAAAGGGATTACTACCAATAATTCAGACAGGCTATTTTCAATACTTGACCAATTTAACCCTGATATTCACATGGTGTCAGTGATGTTTGATGTTGAGAAGGCAACTAATAGTTAAAAAGTCATTCCCTTTTTAGATTTTTAATATGTGCAAATAGGGTAATCTTTCTTTTCTTTGCTCTCTTCGTTGTTTCCGAATCCCACGTCCAGAGTGAACACTGATATAATCACATAATTACAGGTTGCCCCTCTTTCCCCATTGTTGTTTAATCTTGTAATTAGAACACTTGCTCGCTAAATTTGACCGAATTCTGTGGAAAAGGGAACGCATTTTCCACTAGACAAGGTAATCATAAATCTAAATGCAGAAATATCACTTTATACATTGTCAAGCTACAGGAAAACCATGTCCTAATGATGGATAAAACTTCCAGATTTGGGATTATCTCTCCTTTGAGCACCAACACAAACAAGTCGGAGATGCTTCCTCTGACAACTGATACTGTGGAGACCGGCAGTTGTCTGGGGTTCAAGTTATGCATTGGCTCTTTGAAACACCTGGGTTTGATCATCAGCAGATTGCCTGCTGTGATGTTGAAATGTAAGTATGAGGGATAAAAATCCAATTCCCCCTATATTATCAGTATTAGCCATATGTATATAGATTGTGTTAGCATGATGTGTCTATATATTCTTTACGTTTTACATGCATAATGCCTAACCTATATCTGTTTTAGCTAGTTGATAAGGGTATATGCTGTTCGTGTGTTCTGTTTACATTGAGTAGGCCGAGAACCATACAGACGCCATCTTTTCTCTGCCTGTCCCAGGCCCGAGCAGTGATCACGTGTTACTCTCCAATAGTTACAAAATAGCAAAGGGAGAGACAGGGAAACTCAGGAACACTCTCTTGATCCCCGGTTTAATGCAAGTAAACAAGATAAGAGAGGTTGAAGTATCAAAAAAGCCACATAGATGGAGCGAAACAACTAGTGGAACTCACACCCTATTTGGGTGGAGAAGAAAGCCCTCACACACCGACCTAGTCAGTGTCATGCTTCATCATTGGGCCCCATCGGGGCGTGGCTAAGGCACCGATGTAGGTGGAAGCGGGACTCCGGAGCTCCTCCGCGCCCGCCTCGCACCACCACATATCCTGCGCCCGACTCGAACCCCGAACCCACAAAAGTGCCCAGGAGGGCATCAGGAGCACGCAGGGGGAATCCGGAGGACTGGGGGCCCCTGTAACTGCCCCCACTGAACTTTCCCCGGAGAGCGAGGCACCCGGGGAAGTGAGCGCCCAAAATGGCGGCCACCGTCCCGGTCTGAAGCGACTGGCGACGGAGCCCGGGAGGTGACGTGGAGCCCTGTGACGCTGTGGTGGCTGGCCGTTTGCCGGCTGGGACCCCCTGAGAGCCGGCAGAGGTGAGGGGTACTGGTTGGCACCTTCGCAAGCGGGACCGGAGGACGAGGGACGGCCGGCCTGCCTGACCCTAAGATGGCGCCGCCCGAGAGCCGGTGACTGCCTTGGCGGCCGTTTGCGGAGCCCCTGGGACCTTGTGGAGCACTGGGCCCGCCCTCCTGGTGGTGAAAGCGCTGAGGTGCCCGCGCCGCCGGTGGGCTGGTGGCGCTCGAGCGGCGACAGCGAGGAGAGCAGGGGAGGAGGTGCTGGCTACCCGCCCCCACGAGGCACCGAATCTGAAGGCGAGAAGGGGCGCCTACCTGGCCGGGGACGCCCGAGAACAGCGCACCGCATCGGGACTGGTGCTCGCAGGCGTGAACTCTGCCTGAGACTTCCGAACGTGGGGGCCTCACCAGGCGACCAGGCGACCAGACCCGGAGCGCTGGTGCCCCACGACCCTGGTGGAGCGGGACCTGGCCCTTGGGCAGCTTCTCAAACTAGAATCCGCGTGGCGCGGGCCCAGAGATACGCGTGAGCAGAGGGCCTGAAGTGGAACTGGTGCAGAGAGCGGGAGCGCCGGCGGCCGCCGTGGGTGCACACGAAGCTAGCTGCCCGCCAGCATGGTACGAGGTGGCAGGAAGAAGGGCTTCGAGGCCCTGAAGCTGGATGACCCGGGGCACCTCGTAGAAGACGACCCGCCGGGGGCGGGGAGCTCGACCCACCCGCGGGACCCTTCCCTGGGGGACATCATGCAGGCGATTGTGGCGTCGCGGGAAGCTCTAGAAAAGCGCATAGACACCATCGGATCGGACCTGACCCTACTGAAGGATGACCATAGGAAGCTAAAGGAGCGGGTGGCGACCTCGGAGGTCACCCTGAAAAGTCTGCCTGGGGACGTAGCGGAGCTAAAGACAACACTGGCAGAAATGGCGCAGAAGGTACGAGTGCTGGAGCTCCGAGCTGAGGACAGTGAAGGGCGCTCTCGGCGCAATAACCTCCGCCTCGTGGGGGTCCCCGAAAAAGTGGAGGGGCGGGACGCGGTCGCCTACCTGGAGGGCTGGCTGCGGTCTGAGGTGGCCCCAGAAGGACTGTCGTCGTTCTTTGCCATTGAACGTGCACACAGAGTCCCTGCGCGTCCTCCCAAGCCGGGGGGGCCACCACGCCCGATTGTACTGCGTCTCCTGCACTTCAGAGACAGAGACCATATACTGCGGAGGGTGAGGGACATCCCGGGCCTGAGAATTGACAACAGCAGGGTCATGGTCTTCCCGGACTTCACCAGGGATGTGCAGAAACAACGGGCCTCCTTCCTGGCGGTCAAGCGGAAACTGAGATCGCTGCAGCTGCCCTACGCTATGCTGTTCCCGGCGCGGCTGCGGGTGGTCGCTGGGGAGCGCACCCACTTTTTCCTAACACCGCAGGAGGCTTGGAGCTGGTTGGACGCCAGGGGGGAGCCGGGCACGGATCCCACGCCGCAGACCCCACCCAGGAGACGCTCCACGGAAACGACGCCGACACGACAATCTGGCTCCCCATCGGGATGGCAGCAGGAACGAGCCAAGGCGGTGCAGGCAGTGGCGGCCATCAGCCAGGGAGGCGCCAGCCCCTCCAGTAGCGCATCGGAGCAGTCGAAGGCCAGTGCTCCCAGCCCTGGCTCCAGCAGTGGGCACGAGCTATCAGAGACAGACCTGCCGGTGGTGACTCCCCAAACAGCAGATGGTATCCTTGACTGAGTTGGATCGTGGGACACTGGCCACATAAGTAAGGTACTGGGGTACGGGTACGGAGGGGGGCCGCTTCCGGACGCTATGCAGTGAGGTGCGGATACCCCCCGGGACTTATCACTGAGATCTTGGGGGAGGGGAGAGTCGGGGACCTCTCCCGAGTGTTGTTGCGGGAGGTGGGGCGGGGGCGGGGGGCTTCGGGCCTGTCTGGAGCCGGCATCACTGCCACTCCAGCCCTATTCTGTAGTGACACGCTTTTGACACTTGAGTTTGGATGGGGTTTCCACGTTGGTTGTCTGTCCGGGGGTGTGGGAGTTGGGGTAGTTTGATTACGCAAGTTGGGGGGGGGACGAGGGGGGGGCCTGGGCGTGCTGGGGGGGTTGCTGAGAGGGTGGATAGGACACGTGGACTCTACCATGGGATCCGACTTATGCTACAAATGTCTCACATGGAACGTAAGGGGGATGCACTCGATGCATAGGCGGCACAAGATCCACTCCTCTCTGGTCAGGCGGGGCATACACATCGCCTTCCTTCAGGAAACGCATCTGCTAGCTAAGGAAGGGAAGGCACTGCAGCGACGCTGGAGGGGGCAGGTCTATCACACTGGCTACTCTGCTTATGCTAGGGGGGTGGCCATCTGGATACGGGCGGGGGTACCCTTCCAGTGTACACAACAGGTAATTGACCCAGAGGGGAGATACATAATGGTGCGAGGCAAGCTGGATGGGAGGGACCTTAACCTGGGTTGCTTGTACGCCCCGAATGTGGACCAACCTGCATTTCTCTCTCTACTGTCCAATAAACTGGCCCAGTTCTTAGTGGAGCCCTTGCTCCTGGGTGGCGACTTTAACAGTGTGGCTGACGTTGCCCTGGACAGATCTCACCCCCCCTACCGAATGCACCAGCTGGTAGACTTGCACTCGCGCGCTCCGCCTGGCAACGCCAGTGGGGACTGGTCGACTCCTGGAGGGCTAACCACCCGTCGGACAGGGACTACTCGTTCTTCTCCGCTCTCCATGAGTTGCACGTCCGCATTGACGCCTTCCTGTGCTCCCAGGATATGCACGCAGAAGTGTGCCACAGTGAGTATCTCACGCGCTCGATCTCTGACCATAACCCGCTTCTCGTGCGGATGCGCTGGTCGCAAATCCGCCCAAGGATCCCGGCTTGGAAACTCCGCCATGAGGCACTAGACGATCAGCTCTTCCGTACCACAATTGCCTCGGGTATCGAAGCGTACTTCCAGGTGAACGCGGGTACGGCGGGCTCGGCTGCGACGGAATGGGACGCCGTCAAATCTATGCTACGGGGCCAGTGCATTGCGACGTCATCGGGGGTGCGGAGAACGTTACTGGAGGAAATTGAGAAAGAGGACGAGACCCTGCGGGGGCTGGAGAGGGCAAGGCCTGAACGGCCGGACACCCACGAGGCCCTGCTGGGGGCGCGAGAGGCGGTGGCGGCGACGGTGGAGCGCCTCCGGTGCTTTGACTACAAGGCCTACCTCACGCGAGCGCACTCGGAACGCAACAAGTTGGGAGCTCTTCTGGCCTGGCTGGCCAACCCGGCCCGTCGGAGCTTGGTCATCCTTGAGCTCAGGGACCACGCGGGGGCGGCGCGCTTTGATCAACAGGGGATCAACGCGTTGTTCTACGACTACTACACGGAACTCTACCGCAGCAGGGTCCTCCCTTCGCTGGAGGAGTTCCAGTCCTTTTTGGAGGGTCTTGACCTGCCGGAACTGGGGGAGGAGGAGGCGAAGCGGCTTGGGGACAAGATCGAGGAGAGAGAGGTGCGGGTCGCCATCAAGAGCATGGCGAGGAATAAGACGCCGGGCACCGACGGATTCCCTACGGAATTCTATCTCACCTACGCGGATCTCCTTGCGCCCCGGCTGACGTGGCTGTACAACGAGTCGAGGCGGCTGGGTTGTCTCCCTGCGACCACGAGGGAGGCGCTGATCGTCCCCCTGCTGAAGCCGGGCAAGCACCCGTGGGACAGAACAGCGTACCGCCCACTGTCCATGCTTAACCTGGACTACAAGATCTTAAGCAAGATCTTGGCGACGCAATTGCTCCCCCACATGCCCATGCTGGTCCACGCGGACCAGTCGGGCTTCATCCCGGCCCGCAATACGGTGCTTAATGTGCGGCGACTCCTGCATGTACTGGAGGCTGACACCTACGACGGCGACGAGGCAGTGGTGTTTGCTGTCGATATGGAGAAGGCCTTTGACAGCCTGGAATGGCCTTATCTCTTCCATGTTCTGCGAACGATGGGCCTCGCCGAAGGCTTCATAAATTGGACGATGCTGCTCTACCAGAACGCGACAGCGAGAGTCAGAACTGGGAGGGTTATCTCTGAGATGTGCAGGGTGGGCAGGGGCACCCGCCAGGGATGCCCTCTCTCCCCCCTGCTGTTTGCCCTGGCCGTCGAACCCCTTGCAGCGCGGGCCCGGATGGGCCAGGCGTATCAGGGCCTGGACGTCTATGGCCAGGTACACCACATCGCATTATACCCAGATGATCTGCTGATGTTCCTGGCGAACTCGGCGGACTCCCTGCGTGGAGCTAAGACTCTCCTGCAATCGCTGAGCAGAGTTTCGGGCCTCCGAGTGAACTGGGCGAAGTCCCACCTATTCCCAGCCCGCCCACAGAGAGCGTGCCCACAAACTACGGAGGGCGTGACGTGGGAAGAGAGGAGCCTGCGATACCTTGGCACCTCGATCTTCCATGACAGGGCCGATATCCTTGAGGGAAATATCGGATCGGCGATCAGGCACACTAAAGGGAACTTTGACTTTTGGAGCACGCTCCCATTGTCACTCATGGGGAGGGTGGCGCTACTCAAGATGGTGACCTTACCTCGGCTGCTTTACTTCTTCGGGACCCTCCCGATCTGGATCCCGGCGAGCTACTTTCGGCGGCTGAGATCGATGGTCATCGGCTTTCTGTGGGGGGCGGGCAGACGCAGGGTAGCACATGCCACACTTCTTCGCCCTCGGGCGGATGGAGGACTAGCAGTGCCGGACTACGAGCTCTACTACCTGGCGGCGCAACTGCAATGGCTAACACAGTGGGTGGCAAGGGGCAGGAAAGGGGAGGACGGATCAGGAGAGCCGGCGGGCCCGGTCCAGGTGTTGTCCCGGATTGTCCTGGGACTTCCGATGGGGGATTTCCACCTTACTCAGGAGTTTGCGACGGCCCGAAAATGCTGGAACAGATATCGCCGAAGGAGCGGTATTACGGTTCCATACGCACCTGAGATCCCACTTAAACTCTGCGGGGCACTTCCGCACGGGGGCTCGTGGCGCGGGCTGGACGGTTGGGACCAGCAAGGGCTGTCATCCATGGGCGACCTGTACGAAAACGGGGCGATGTTGCCTTTCGACCTCCTGAAGGACCGCTTTGAGCTGGCGGGTGGGGACTTCCTCCTTCACGCGGCATTAACGGCGGCGATCCGCAAACACTGGAGGGCGAGCAGGTCGGAGCCACCGCTGTCCCTGGGCTGCCAGTACGTTGTGATGATGGCGGGGACGGTCAAGGCTGTCACGTGCCTCTATCGACGCATGGTCTCGGAATCCGTCGCTCCACTGCTGGCCTTGAAGGCGAAATGGGAGGCTGACTTGGCGACTGAGATCCCCGAGGAGGCATGGAATGGCATACTGGAAGGGGCCCGGAACAGGACGCGCAACGCGAGGTTCCAGCTGGTGCACTTTTATGTCTTACATAGGGCCTACCTGACCCCTGACAAACTACATAAATACTTCCCGACCCACTCGGCGTCCTGCCCGCGTTGCCCGGTGGATCTCGCCAATTTCCAACACATGTTCTGGTCCTGTCCTGAGCTGGGGTCCTTTTGGATGGAAGTAGTGGAGGTTCTGAGGGAGGTAACGGAGAGGGACCTGCAACTCACCATGGCACACTGCATACTACACTGGTTCCCACACACATCAAAAAACAAGGTTACTAGCAAGTTTCTGGATTTGGGGCTCCTCCTGGCGAAACGGGCCATTACGTCCCTATGAAAGGCGACCAGGGGCCCCACAGTGGAGCGCTGGAAGGCTGAGCTGCATAAATGGGCTCGGTGTGAGGTGAGCTTCGCCTGCAGGCCGCGCTCAGGGTAGGCAATGACATGGCACTGGAGAGGGCCAGGGCGTGGGAGGGGCTGGTCCTAGATCTCACGCTCCTGGACATGGAAGAGGAGGACACCCCAGTGCATAGTCCGGCTCCGGCGGTGCGCCCGCCTGACGGGGGGAAGGCTTAGGCCCACTCTGCTGCTCCCTTATTTGCATTCCAATGTGATGATTTACGAATAGTTGCTGATAAATCCTGGTGCTCTGCTTCGGATCTGGTCTAGTTGGGAGGGTTGAGAACTCGGTTAGTTGGTACCCTGGCACGCCTGGGGGGGTGGGGGGACTGGGCGGGGGCAGGGGGGCGGTTGTGTGTGGTTCTGGGCGAGGGTAGAGGGGTAGGCAGGGATGGGAGTGTTGAGGGGGGAGGGGGGGTGGATGTTCAGTAGGGGTAAAAAGTGACTCTTGGTTCAACTGGACTTGGGGCACGGAAGAGGGAGCGTTAGGACCGAAAAGCAGCTCTGCCATTTCCCAACCACCTGGTAGTTATGGACCAATACAGAATACTCCAGCGCAGTTTTTTCCCCATGATATTGCCGCTCAACCTCCGGGGTGTGAGCTGAATGGCTGTGTGATACGGGGGTGGGGGAGTGGCGCTTCAATTGAGCGCCATGGGGAATGGCTCGAATATACTGTATGCATTCCTGATTTTGCTGCAATAAAAAGATATTTACAAAAAAACAAAAAAAAAATCATTGGGCCCCATCGAAGAGGCCGAGTGCCTCTTCGATGTGCTGCGACGCCAGAAGACTGCGGAGCTGGTTGTGTGAGATGGGCGTGTTGTAAGGTAAATTAAAGGTAAAAAGTGTCTAAAGGGTATCTACAAAAAGGTTTAATGGATGATCCCTAGGACACAGTTAAAAGGTTTATGTGTCTGAATTTAGTGCATGTGAAAGTGATAAAGTGCATCAAAAAGGGTGGAAGAGCGGGTTGCTCATTCCAAAAATACTCCTCTTCGGGGTCCGGTTTGAGGAAATACCAGGTGTATAAGCGGGTTGCGAGTGCTGAGGGCGATGTGCCAGGGACGCTCCAACCCCCCTCCCGAGACCCATGGTGCAGTTAGCGCCATATTTTAAAGTGCTGATACACTCCATAACTAGGAGTATTTTTAGAATGAGCATCCCGCTTTTCCACCCTTTTTGATGCACTTTATCACTTTTTTATTAATTTTTCACATTCACGTCCCCAGGTCAGGGTGGACGATTAGAGAGTCCATACCGCCGGGGTTTATTTCCGTCCTGACGAATGCCTAGGTAAATTTAAACCACCCTTAAGGCTGAAACATGTTGACTGATTAAGTTCTGAATTAACCATCCATTACCGGTGGCACTAAATTCAGACACATAAACCTTTTAACTTTTTTGATACTTCAACCTCTCTTATCCTGTTTACTTACTCTCCAATAGTTGTCAGGCCCCAATTCAGTTGAGTTACTGAGAGCAGCTGAATGCACACAATTCTTCCTCTGTCCTGGGACTCAAGATCGCATCTGACTTTGGGTGTGATAAGAGCATTCCTGAAGGCGCCGTGCCTGCACTCATGGGCACCGGGACGAAAGGGAGTCACCCCTCCTGATCTCCCCAATAATAACTAAGCAGAGCTTTGAACTAATCATGTAGGCCATATATGGTCCTTCCTCGAGGCCCAAGAGCCAAGTAGTGTTTTTCCATCTACAATGACTTCATGTACTGTGCTGAAAGTATATTTGTGCTGTTTTGAATGTAAGCCAGCAGTCTTCTCCACGCACCTGATGGGTGAGGGTTGGAGATGCTCCTCTATAGAGTATTTTGCATAATAAACGATTGAACTTTCTTCGGTGCCAACTGACTGGTTATTTGGTAAATTGGTATTGGGGCTATTGGTAGGTATAGCTCCTTATGTTATTTTTTATGGTACTTCAGTTGGCGACTCTGGTGGGGTCGTCCTCCCGTAACGGGGTAGAAAGGACAAAGAAAGGGGAGCCCTGGTCGAGTGGGTGGACTGACCAGAGATTCTGACTTACTCCGCTCTCGTGATCAGGGAGCCCCAGCTGCTAGTGACCCTTCGCCGGAGTCCTACGGGCGTAACCCAGGAGCTGACCGTGTTGGTCTTCAGGAGTTGCTAGTAGAGAATACGCAATAGTACCTGCGTGCACCAGGTGAGTGAATTGTTATCGGTGTTTTTGGGAACGCGCTGTTGAGCAGTGCTTTGAAGCAGTAAACAGTATTGGATTTGGTGGTCGGTGTACCGCGGAGAACTTTTGGGGTCTGACGTGGCAGCATTGTGGCTGCACGGGCAGATGCTCCACAGACTTGTTTGGTGAATAATAGAGACACCGATCGGACGCCTTGGTGTGGCTTGTGTGGTGCGCACCCGGCCGGACTGCTCTCAGAAAAGCCTGTGGTTGTACCTAGGTAGCCTTTGGGACACATCAGAAGCTAAGCTAAGGCAGCGGGCATGGTCAGAATAGTCCTGAGGGTGAACCAGGAGGATTGCGGGATGGTCTGTAGGACGGTCTGTGGTTAATCCCTGTCCGATGGTCTCTTGGTAGTCTCTGGACTGCCTGATTTTGGTATCTGTTGGTCTAGAAGTCTGAATTGATTAGTTCTCCATGAAGGGGAATCGACGGGCTCCGTTCATCTGTTTTGGAAAAGACATGTCGTTTTGAACTTTCTTTTTGAATGCACTTATGTATGTATTGTCTTGTCTGTACTTTTGATTTTGTATGATGAATGGAATGTTGGGAATGTATGAACATGCCCATGTGTGAAAGATCGTTTTTCTGAATGAGATTGAACTGTCAGTGAATAAGGATGCCGTGTATTAGTAAATTATGTTTTGGATGTTGTTGCCGCTGAAAAGGCACACGATTGGATGAAAGTCAGCCTGCCCCGCCAGGGGGTAGCCTGAGCTATGTTATGTATGTTAAACATGGTATTTCACCTATTTTGTTTAATGTGCTATGGCATAAATAGACTAAAGACAATGTGGAACTGCAATGGCCCTTAACCGGGTCTTTTGATGAGAAAAAGATACATTTCTTGCAGGATCGATTATTTTCCAAACGTAGTTGACAGGCAATGTTTGATTCTTTAAATATGTGGCAAAAAGAAGCAAAGCATAGACGCATTAGGGAGGAGAAGTTATGTAAGATGAAAGGAGGTCAGACGATTACACAGAAAGCTATAGCTTATGATAAAGATCAGACTGAGAAAAATATTGATTGCACAACTAGACAATTCAGGTTGCAGGTGGATGAAAGCTATGTAACTAGGACTGAGCCAGAGGATGAAATAGAGGATTTATTAGATGTGCGTCCACCTCCCCCTTATGCCCCCAAACGCATATATCCTGCGGTCCCTTTGACGCCAGCCTCGGCTCCAATGGCTTCGGCACCCGTTGTATCCTCTTCCTCTGTCCCTTTGGGAACTTCTTCTGTTTTATCTCCCTCAACATTTGGATCGGCTACTTTAATGCCTAATGCGTTGTCCTCTCCAACCATGTCCACAGTTGTTTTGTCTTCCCCAACTCCAGCCTGGGCTTCTCAGTCTTCGAGCACGGCCCCCCACCCTAGCTGACCCAACTACCTCTCGTGTTCCGGGGAATCTTGGCGCACAATGGTTGTATACTCGAGCAGCAGTAGGGCTAGAAGAGAAACAGATGGTTGTGGATCAGGCGTCCCAATGGATGTGGAATGCCGTGTATACTATAACTATATATGGAGTACTTTTGCAGATTATGAGCCTGTTATGTAGCAACACGCTCTGGAGCGTATGGCTACCCTTCTTATTTCCTTATGGGAACAGTTTTTCCCGGACGGAAGAGCCCCTCAAGTGATGTATGATATTCTGGACTGGGTTCATAAGTTTGAACTAGGATTGGAAGATGTGTACAAAAACGTCGAGTCTTTAGTGAAATATCGAGGGCGGCTGCACTTGAAATGTCCAAATTGGGATTCCCAGCATCCTATGCGGGACGTTCATCCTATTTATCATCCCGAAATACCAGAATTAAGAAATGATCAGGGTCAAGTAACTAGAGCTCGGGTGGAGGCACGATTTCAGGAGCAATGGGTCTATATCCTCTTGGAAAAGGAGTGAGGTCCTTTCCCTGAAGTCACAACTTCTCGACCCCCGTAAAAATCCTACTGCTTACTATAAAGAGCTCGCTGAGGCTGCCTCTTCGGCTGTTATGACCCTGGCTGACATAGAGTTATTTTTTGGTTTACTAGTCCCTGTTGATTTGTGGCATCAGGTGCATGCCACAGAGTTGGGAGGGACTTGGGATCAGATTAAAGAATGGGACAAGGACCGAAAGCCTGGAAATAAACCTAAATCTGAAATATTGGCTTTGCCAGGTCGGATTATTACCTACATGCATTTCTTAATTCCTCCCCATAAGGTGGATTGGGACAAATTGACAGCATGTAAGCAGAAAAAGGGCAAGAGTGTTTTGGATTTATTCACCAGATTTGAAGGTGTGTTTATTGACTTTAATGGACAGGACTTGTCAGTGGAAGGTGGTATACGATTATTTGTTAATCGTTTTGTGACAAATCTGTTACCCAAGATCTCCGTGCAGCTACAAGCTGCTGAGAGTACTTGGACCACTTCCACACCTTCGGTTATACTGAGTATGGCTCAGTATTATGAACATAGGGAAAATGAGAGCAAGGATAAGTCAGAAAAGAAAGCAAAAGATCTTAAGACACAAGTATTGCTACAGCAAGTTATCAGGGGATGAGGCAGAGACAGAGGCAGTAGTGGGTCCATCCCGAGGGGGCAGGAACAGGACGAGGCGGAGGACCAGCTGTTGCTTTGGGAATAAACCAATGTGCTTACAGTAAACAGGAAGGGCATTGGCGAGCTCAGTGTCCATTGTTGCTGGCTCAGAATGGGGTAGTAAGAGGGAGAGGGAGAGGCCGAGGTGGTGTGGATCGAAGTGATATGCGAAGAGAAGAAGCAACGCACGGTGAGTCAGAAAATAATTACTTTGATAATCCGAGAGGAAGGCAGTATTACAATGAAGATTGTGTGATTGAGTGGGCTGATGGATATGTTTACACATAGCACAGCCACAACAGAGTGGGGGCCAGGTGTCAGTACCCGTTGATCAGCAAGGGCCTTATGTGAGAGGGCGATTGATGGGGTCTTTCTAGTTGATACGGGTGCGATTAATAGCTCTATTGCTGGTCCCAGGGGCTGATCTTTCCGGGCAGAATAATGTTTCGGTGGGATTTTCTGGAATCCCGGTGGTGAGCCCCATTTCTAAACATATCCCGTTTACAATTGGTCCGGTCAAAGTGGACTCTCCGTTTTTGTTAACTTCGCATTGCGGAGAAAATCTATTAGGGTTGGATTTGCTAAAGAAACTGCTTGCAAAGATTCATTGTTCCCCTGATGGTGTTTATTTGACCATACAATCTCCTGGTAAACATACACTGCAATGCTTCGCTAAAAATGAATCCCTTCCTCCGGAGCTCGCTGCTATCCCATCGACCCTGTGGGCGACCGGGTATACGGATGTTGGTCTATTGAAGATTTCGCCTGTTTCTATTACTCTGAAACCAAATGTTCGTTTACCACGTATACCTCAGAACAAAATTTCACCGGCTGGTGAAAGGGCTCTGCTCGCTATTATCCAGGACCTGATTGATAAGGGGGTAGTGGAAGAAACGGCTGCCAATGTATGTAATAGTCCTATATTGCCGATTTTGAAAAAGGCCCCTGTTGGAAATAATCCTGAGCATGTTGATACTTACCGTTTTGTAATTGACCTGCGAGAAATTAATAAAATAGGGATGTTGCAGTACCCTGTAGTTTCTGACATCACTACTATTCTCACTATTATTCCTCCCACTGTCAAGTATTTCTCAGTTATCGATCTAAAGAATGCTTTCTTTAGCATT
Source organism: Lissotriton vulgaris (assembly GCF_964263255.1). Classification (NCBI taxonomy): domain Eukaryota; kingdom Metazoa; phylum Chordata; class Amphibia; order Caudata; family Salamandridae; genus Lissotriton; species Lissotriton vulgaris. The sequence goes on along the minus strand of NC_141689.1, from coordinate 955,117,432 downwards.
CCGATCCATCCTGATAGCCGTCATATTTTTGGCTTCTCCTTATCTGGGCGCAGCTTCCGGTTTTATTGCGCTCCCCAGGGGTACACTGAGTCTCCTAGCATTTATAGTCAGGCTTTGAAAGCAGTATTGGATGATTTGACCCTGCCCCCTGGTAATGTGCTCCTCCAGGATGTAGACAATATGTTGGTGGCTTCTGATACTGAGGAAGGTTGCAAGGAAGCCACTGTTAAATTGTTGTCTCACTTGGCAGCCACTGGTAATAAGGTACCCATCTCCAAATTCCAATATTGTTGACAGGAGGTGACTTATCTTGGTCATCTACTGTCGAAAGAGGGGAGGAGGCTAACCCCTGAACGTGTAACTACCATCTCTAACATGCGCATTGGTTAGCAGACGGCGCCGTGAACGAGCAGAGGGAGCCCCGGGACGCCGCAGACAAGGTAAGTGCATTTTATTTATTTTTCTTTGCCCATTTGATTAAATTAGGTATGTAGGGTAGGGGGGCATGCGGCGCGTAGTGGGGCTACGCGAAGTGCGCAGGTGGGCGTAGTTTCTCGCCCACTTTGCGTAGCTTCGCGTAGCCCCACTACGCACACTACGCTCAGGGTTACTCAGCGTGATGTTTGTGCATTTCTTGGTATAACCTCTTACTGTCGCCAATAAATTCCTAATTTTTCTCTTCTGATTAAAACTCTCTTGTACTTAACCATTAAAGATGTACATGAACCTCTATCCCTGGACTGATGAATGCCAGGAAGCTTTTGACTCTTTAAAATCTGCGCTTTGTTCTGCACCCGTCTTGGGTACTCCTGACTACCGAAAACCTTTTGTGCTTTAGGTACACGAGGTGGACGGTTGTTCACTTTCTGTGTTAACACAAGGATTTGGTGGTAAGCCAAGACCTTGTGCTTATTTCTCGGTGGTGTTGGATAACGTCGCTGGAGCACTTCCTAGCTGTTTAAGGGCTGTTGCTGCAGTCGCAGTGGCCATTCGACAGTTGGAAGGGTTCGTTCTGAATACTGACCTCACAGTGATGGTACCGCACGCTTTGGATACATTATTGAACAAAACGAAGACCCAGCACCTTACGAGTGCAGGTCTTACTGGATACGAATTGACTTTGTTTGCTCCCCATATTACAATTAAGCGGTGTGCCACTTTGAATCCTTCAAAGTTACTACCCCTCCCTTCGGACGAGAAAAATAATGTCGTACATGATTGTATATTTCAGACTGAAGAAGAGACAAAGGGACGGGTAGATCTCACAGACATTCCTCTATCTGACCCCCAAGGGGAATTGTATGTGGATGACTCTTGTTTCAAGTTACCAGATGGCACGACAACAGCTGCATATGCGTTTACGGCCCTCCGCACTGTAGTTGAGGCTTCTAGAAGTACCATATCAGTCAGCACAGGCAGCTGAGTTAGTGGCATTGCTGCGGGCCTGTGAGTTGAGTGAAAGATTGAGAGTAACCATTTACACAGATAGCCAATACGCCTTTGGCATGGCTCATAGAGGGGTTTTCTCACTTCCCATGGTCAAAGAATACAACATGGCCCTTTGATTTTACAATTACTAACAGCATTGACATTACCAGAAAAGGAGGCTGTAGTTAAATGCAGTGCACATAAGGCAGTAGTAGATGCAGTAGGTGAGGAAATGCTTTTGCCGATCAGGTAGTAAAGGAAACTGCCAAATCCAAAATATCTTCGATGTTTGTAACTACCTCTGCTAGGTGGGTTGCGGAAACAGAGATGTTTGACAACACTATGGAGAGTGTCCGAGAGATACAGAAAGAAGCTACTCCTGCTGAACTGGCTCACTGGGAAAAGGAAGAGGGGAGATTAGATTAAAACGATTGTTGGGTTGATTTGACGGAAAAACAGAGATGGTTGTTGCCCAATGCATTGGTTAATGCTGTAGTAACTATGGCACATGGTTCAGCACACATCGGGGCAAAAGGCATTTGTGCACTTCTGGATCCTGTGTGGAATAATCCTAATATCCCAAAGACTGCTGCCCATTTGGTTCAATATTGCATGGTTTGTTTGCGACACAATTCTGGAGGCAGGGAACCTGTTCTCAGTGGGAACTTTGCACCACCATCTTTGCCTTTTGAGGTGCTCCAAATGGATTATATCCAACTGGAGCGTGTGAATAATCTAAAGTATGTCCTGGTCATGGTTTGAGCCTTTAGTAAATGGGTGGAGGCCTACCCAACCAAAGAAAACACTGCTCTGGCAACAGCAAAAGCTTTGATAAAGGAGTTCTTCCCACATTATGGATTACCTCGGGTGAACTGGACAGATAACGGGGGACACTTTAATGCAGATCTTATCAGTCATGTTTGTAATGGGTTGCAAATTAAGCAGAAGTTTCATGCTGCACGACACCCCCAGTCTTTTGGACTGGTTGAGAAGTGTAATGGAATACTGAAATTGAAACTGGCCAAAATTCAAGAGGGTACTGGGCTGAAGTTGCCCGATGTCCTACCATTAGCATTAATGTCTTTACGAGTTACCCCACATTACCGGTCTGGCTTGTCACCGTATGAGGTCGTCTTTGGATGACCAGCCAATGTTTGGGGTGTCCCGAGACCCAGAACGTTTCGTGATATTGATTATCCTATGATGACAGATTATCTGTGTGCTTTGACTAAAGATCTCCATTCCATTCATCAACAGGTATAAGCAGTTTTGCAGCCTCTGCCGGAGGGTCCCGGACATCGTTTGGAGCCAGGACAGTGGGTCCAGGTCCGCAACTATCAGAGAAAATCCAGCTTGGACCCTTGGTGGTCCAAGCCTCACCGGATTCTTTTGGCCACGCGGACGGCGGTGAAGGTGGATGGCAAGAGACATTGGATGCATGTCTCCCACTTTAAAAAGTTGCCTCTCCCGCTTCCTTATGATCAGCGGAACTAGGAAGGAATTTTGACCCAGGAGAGCGAACGAGCCCCTCGCTTTCTCCATTTTTCTGATGCCCTGGAAGTTGGAGACGGGCAAGGAAAAGGAGCAGTGGGCTCGGAAGGGGCTTCATCATCTGCACCAGTAATTGCCCCAGATTATGTTGCCCCTACAGTTGAACGAAAGGTTCATGATCCTGTTGCAACGTATGTACCCTCCTCTGTTTTGTTCTCTGATCAGGAAATGCCTTGCCATGTTCGATACAATCTGCGGCCCAGAAAACAACACGGTACCCCAGATGAAGATGGAAGGAGATAGGGAAAGACTTGAGTAATAGGGTTTGTCAGAAACCTTCCTGGGGTACTGAGTGAGACACTGGACGGAACATGCTGAGAGCCTGGAACATTTTGTTCGCTCTGTTCAGAAAGAAAGACTGAAATTCCTGAAAAAGGGGCCCAGGTTGTGTTTTCTTCAAGAGTTGTGTGAAGACCTGACTACAACGCGAGGATCTATTTTGGTTTTCTTTGTGATGAACGATAGGAGCCTGCCTGTGAGGCTCTAGACGGACACAGGAAAGAAGAACCCTCTGGCAGGTTGGACTGCATTGCCCGAGTTTAGTTTTGGACTTTTAGCTAGCATGTACCCTTTTGCCTGTTTTGTTCCCGAAGAGGAACGCCCTCTTGCACCCTGTTATTACCCTACATATATGCCTATTTTTTCTAGTTGGACTATGCGTGTCAAAGTAGCCTTTGTGGTCACAATAGCGATTTTGTTAATAATATTAATGAGAGTGTTTGTATATTTGGAATTTCGTCATCCTATGCATATTGTCTTGGGAACAACTACCCCGCCTCCAGAACATCTATTTTATACTTAAGCCCCGCATAAAGAAAGGCACCATTAGACTTATACTAAAAATGTATTTGTTGAAATGCTTCATCAAACCCATAGTGCTACGAATACAGCAAACTGTTGGGTTTGCGGCCTTCTGCACTCTGTAATGAACAAACATGATCTATTTATCTCCCTGCCATTATCATATTTAGGAAGTTGTGAAGCTTGGTTTAAGTTGGTATCTATGATGTACATGCATTATACTGTAGATACTAAACGATATTCAGAAAAAGACTATGAGATGATCCTAGCATACATAGAAGTACATCAAGGTTTTGACCCGCAGGAAAATGAAGGGGAAGGGTCATTAGATCCAAATGCCTGTATGAATTTATATACCGAACATGAAAATGTTACCTGGTTGAAAAATGAAATACTCAACTTTGAAGAGTGTAATTTTACCAAGTATTTTCAGCAATTTCAGGAACGAAATGTTACAGATGACAAAGCAATCCCAGTGCCCATGTTAAACAGTACTGTGTTCAGGGAGCAGGATACATTTCAGTAGGAGAAAGTCAATGTAATTATACCTATCGGCTGCGCACCTTCAGTAGTCCTCCATTTGGTGACTCCCCCTAATGTATATTTCGTCTTTGGAGAAAATGCATGTACATGGCTTCCCCGTGGTTGGGCTGGCCGTTGTTATTTGTCCTTTTTGTATCCTTCAGTATACATAGCCCCCTCTAATTATCATAAGGATCATCGATTAGATAAACGGAGTCTGCCACTTGTCAGAGATAAGAGAGAGATTGATACCATCGACATAGATCAGACAGATACTCCTGAGCAGCATTTTATTGACATTGCGAAGGGGGTGTTTCCTATTTGGGGTCCCATCATTACTAGTAAGGAAGTGAGGCGTCTGTCTAGAGTAGTCGAAAGGGTGATCAATACCACTGCAGGTATATTGACCAATCTAACCGTAGAGCTTCAAGCGACGAGACTCGTCTCGCTTCAGAATCGAATAGTTTTAGATGTCATCCTGGCCGACCGAGGAGGAGCATGCCGCGTGATTGGCAGCTCCTGTTGTGTATATATCCCTGACTCCGCCCCCTCTGTTCATCTGGCCATTCAAAAATTACACCATTTGGCCTTTGAAGTGAACGCAGATACTGGTACCTGGCCCTTATCTGGTTGGTTTTGGGGTCTGTAGACCACCTGGGGATGGAAAATGTTGATGGTACTAGCAGGTATAGCTGGTATCATATTCACATGCTGTCTCTGCATACATTGTGGGCCTGCGTGTTGCTCTTTCTGTGCTGCTAAGCTTGCCTCTTCCGTGACTAGTCCTTCCCCAACAGCAGTAAAAGCTCAATTAGTTCAGCAGGAAATAAAGGATATCATGCAGATTGATGAAGGGATTTTTGAAGACTGAGTTCCCTTTTAGTTAGCTACATCATGCTAAAAGGGCAGTTCTGAGGGATAAAAATCCAATTTCCCCTATATTAGCAGTATTAGCTCTATATATATTGTATTAGCATGATGTATCTATATATTCTTTAAGTTTTATATGCATAATGCCTAAACTATATCTGTTTTAGCTAGTTGATAAGGGTATATGCTGTTCGTGTGTTCTGTTTACATCGAGTAGGCTGAGAACCATACAGACGCCATCTTTTCTCTGCCTGTGCCAGGCCCGAGCAGTGATCACGTGTTACTCTCCAATAATTGTCAGACCCCAATTCAGTTGAGTTACTGAGAGCAGCTGAATGCACACAATTCTTCCTCTGTCCTGGGGCTCAAGGTCGCATCTGGCTTTGGGTGTGATAAGCGCATTCCTGAAGGCACCCTGCCTGCACTCCCGGGCACTGGGACGAAAGGGAGTCACCCCTCCTGACCTCCCCAATAAAAACTAAGCAGAGCTTTGAACTAATCATGTGTGCCATATATGGTCCTTCCTCAAGGCCCAAGAGCCAAGGCCCAAGAGCCAAGAAGTGTTTTTCCATCTACGGTGACTCCATGTACTGTGCTGAAAGTATATTTGTGCTGTTTTGAATTTAAGCCAGCAGTCTTCTCCGTGCACCTGATGGGTAAGGGGTGGAGAGGCTCCTCTATAGAGTATTTTGCATAATAAACGGTTGAACTTTCTTCTCTGCCAACTGACTGGTTATTTGGTAAATTCGTATTGGGGCTATTGGTAGGTATAGCTCCTTATGTTATTTTTTATGGTACTTCAACAGCAGAGGCAAATGTGGAAAGCTAAGCAAATGACTATCGTCAAGCTGCTCTTCCAACAATAAGCAGAACTTTACGAATCAAAATTACAGTTTTCTCCAAATTCTCTTTCAATTGTATAACCTTTTTCATTGATCCACCAAACATATTATTAGTCTTTAAAGTATTTTAGCCAACTTGATCTGGAGTGGTGGGTAAGCTATTGTTAGAAAAGAGGTGCTTATCATGTCAATCAGCAGGAGGCCCTTAGTAGTGCCTGTTTTGAAAAATATTTGTCAGAGCCCAGCCCACCAGGGAAGCCTGCCATTTTGGATTAGTGGTTGTATCCAGCAATGGAAAAAATGCAAGGGGAACCACTGATGTGATCTAAAGAAGGATGTTTAGCTTGACAATGCCATTCTCCCAAAGATTGTGCATATTTAATATCAGTAGTAAGTATTTCATAAAACAATGATGAAAATAACCTTGCACGCCTTCAGTGATATTCTTCCAGATAGTTAGTTTATCGCACAAGGTAATAAAGCTGTAACTCCCAGGATATGTAAATGTATTTCATGAATAGGAGTAGTATCAATACCGTCCTGTACACTTTTCCTTCTAAGCACACTACATTAAGGAAACGAAAATGTGCCACATAGAAGTGAAAGCGGCAGCCTAGTGCCAAGTATTTATTGTTTTTGTGAATTGCATTGTTATGTATAGCTCTCATAGAGAGCCTTTAGTGTGAATACGTGGCTCAATATCAGATTACTCACTGTACAACATACCAATAGTGGTAAGCAAAAGTTTCTGAATGTTGTTAAATCACCACGAGAAGTGCTCACTGCCCTCGTTGACCCCCGCAACGCCCTTATCTGAGTCTGTACAGACTGTGTGGAAACTGAAAAGGAGCTGGCGGTCTCACCCGGCTTCTTCCACCTCTCCCGGGTCTCCACAAACCTGAGGAAGGCAGCAAACCTTGGGTGGAGCATAGCCTTCACCAACAACAGCACTTCTTACAGCTTGACCAGTGGCTCTCACAGAATGCAGTTACGCCTATCAGCGCAGCACTAGATCTCAGCTTTGACTGTGAGGGCAGGAAGAGTAGCTTTGCAGTGAGGATTGGAGGGAAGGCACAGAAAGTGGTGGGGATGGGGTGGAAGGAGGACAAATATTTGTTTAATATTTGAGCACAGGAGTTAAAGAGAGGGTGGTATGCGTGGCAGAATACCAGATTGTCTTTTCAATTTAGAGATGGGTTGGGCGAGGTAAATGCAAAGTATGGTGGGGGTGGGAGATGGCCAGGTATTGTTTTTTTTAGAAAGTTAGTAGGGCGAGGTGAGGCTATGTTATCTGTGCCTCCTCCATTACACCTCAGCTCATGTGGTGCTGTTGAAAGCAGGGCCAGTGATTTGGAGTCATAAATAAAATAACATTGTAGATGGTTAAAAAGTGAACAACAGGGAGGTTTTTCACCTATGGGTTTTCAGGGACATCATCGAGCTTCATTCTTGTTATCTATTTGATGTAATTCAGAACCCCTCAGTGAAAAACATCACTAATATTCACTGTTACCTACTGACAATTCTATAGGTCATTTGTATAGCACACGGCTACTACTTTCGTTACCTTCTGGAACACCTTGGGTTTGTCGCTATGGAAAGAACTTGCAGTCTTGCATGAGTTCTAGGGATATTCTCCAATCAAATGGCTCTGAATCTGTCATTGTAGCTAAATAACACAAGAGCTCAGAGAGGTGCAAAATCAGAAGAATCATGAAGGAGCACTTGAGTGTATTAGATTCAACTCTGGATTGCTGTCCCTTAGCAACCAGCAATCCTCACTTGGGGCGAATGCCCCATTCTCTCATGGCACACTTAAACGGATGCACAAAGGGGTCAGAGTACCACTGCTAATCCTGTTTAACCAAAGTTCCACATTCTATAACCACCTTAAACGTATCATCTTGTTGTGCATACATATTTCAAATATCCCCAATGACATAAATAATATGAATAATATTGGTGCAATTTCAATTAATTTCATGAGTTCCTCTGCAACTTACAAGAAAAGAGTGCAATAGAAATTGTACAAGCTGAATGAGAAGATGCTGCAGTGTATGTGTCTACAGAATTCCACTTTGAATCATTGGAAAGATGCAGCTATATGAAACTGTAGACAGCAGTAGCTAATCAGATATAGTCAAAAGAGTGCATCAAGATGGTCAGATGTGGTTCCAAACAATAATAAGAACACTCTCCTGCTACAGCTGTGGTTTATAAAACACAGCAATTGGAAGCACTCCCACCTTACACACATCCCTGTCAAATGTACCTTGGGTGCACTTCTTGACAGTAAGGAAATCAGATTCAGAAGTGCAGATAGGCACGACCAGATTAGCCAGTCCGGAACCATAGCAATCCCTGGGGAGCTGGATGGATGTGGACAGCTGGAATTAGATGCACACATAGGGCCCAATTACAAGTTTGGTGGTGTGGGAGTGGGCCGCCACACTGTTGCCCGCCTGCCAGATTAGAAGTATTTTCTTGGTCTGGCGGTAAGGCAGTGTGGCGGTTCCACGGCGGTGCAGTTTAAAGGCTCATATGTGAGCCTTAAACTGCACCACCCCGGGACCGCCAGTGCATGTTCCTGCATGGCATGGACTGTGCAGTCCATGTCGTGCAGAAATGGGGTGCATGCATGCAAGGGGGGGCACAACATGTGCCCGCCTGCATGCACTCCCATGCACAGGACCAAGAGGGGGCTCTTTAGGGCCCCCTTTCTTTCCTCACCACAAGAGGTTTCATGTAGTAAGAACCTCCATGAGACTGCTGGTGGAGATGAAAATCGTAGTACACTTGGCAGTGCCGGAGGTCACCACCAAGCATATTGTCGCCCTCTGACTGCTGCACCACCGCCAGGGATCTCTGATCCCTGACAGTTGCTGCGGTGCCTGGCTGTTGACCACCCAAGTTGTAATCCGGTGGTCCGACCCCAAGTGTAGCAGTTGTCGGACCGCCACCTCTGCGCCACCATGAGTTTAGCGGTCCTCCGACAGCCAAACTCATAATTAGGCCCATAGTTGTGTCACTCCATACCTGCCAAAGCGTAGTCTTGCTTATAGTGCCTGGGCAAACGTGCATACACACCTGTGCAGGTATGCAAGTCGATGGGAACCAGATGGGTCCCATCATCTTAGTAAAGATTGACAAAGTCAGATAGACACCATCTGTGTAAGGATGTTTATGCTGTGGGGAGTTGTGTATGAATCTCCTCCTGTTTCAACTTCATAATTTATTTCTTCCAGATTAGAGTGGACGGTTTTGTTCTTTAGAAACCAACTGGATTGCTTTTTCTACTCCATTTCTTGATCCAAAGGCAAGATCAATCTGAATAGGCCCTTAAGAAGATAAGGACATAAACCAATCCCAAATCAAATTCTTATAAAAGGATGTGTCTTGGGATGACAAACAATATGTAGCTGAGATTGCCACAAGAAGAACCATGTATGCACAAGACCCGGTTAGTCAGTCTAATATGTTGTCTAACCGTTTCAAGAATGTTGCAGGAAAAAAAGTGATACTTTCTCCTGCAAGCAGGTCCTGTCTCCAGAACAGTCATTTCCATTCCATGTGGTTCAATTCCATTCCATTCCATGTACATTCTAGCAAGTCCCTGAGACAGCAGTCATGTCTACTCAGTGATCTAACTCATAGGGCCCATAAAAACGCTCTTCTGACCCCCATCCAACTAGACCATCTATAGAACCTGCGTTTTGTGGGTGGCCAGAATGATAGCGGGAGGGCTAACTCCATGACCCTTCACACCCACTCCTAGGCTCAACACAGCCTCATCGAACGTGGCACGGTCAAGCCTCAGGCATTCGCACGATCAAGGGTAGGCATAGTGAAGTACCTTTCATGGCTTGTGCTGTTGCCTATTATGAGACTCAAACGGTGCACGTCTGTTGTGGGGAAAGTCTACTGCTGCTTTATTTTAATTTTGGAAAGGATTTGATCGCCCTGTTTTTTCCTGATGCTTAATTCTGACTGTTTATATGCCCCTAAGCAATCCCATTTACTGCTGAAAGGGGAGCTGAGGGACAGAACAAACTTTATTGATCCCTTTTTCTTATATCACCTTTTTACATGTTCTACTACAAGCAGCATTTTGAAGTAGCATAAGGTAGCACTAAGCACTGCATAGGTTACAAAATGATAAAATACTGAATCCATACAAAAACACAGTAGAACAGCCTAAATGAACTGTCAACAAAATCTCATCAAACCCACAGCACGCCTTAAAAACATGACCAACAGATCACACTCACACAGGTTAGGTGGAAAGTTGCAAAACTTTACACATCCCTCCACCGCTCCCACAGAGCACCTTCCATGTGGCAAAGAAACATAAAGCAGTAAACACCCTTGAGCATGACAAAAAGTCACAAGACCTATCCCTTCTCCTGCCACCTTCCTGCACAGCCTCGCATGTGGACAGCCACAACATACACATGTCAGTATGCAAACCGAGCCCCCTGAGAGCACCTTGAGGTCAGGAAATGTGCGATGCTGCACTGTGGAGAACGTAGAATACTAGAATCTCTGTTCTTCATCACTAAATGAACCACTTAGAAGCCAATGGTTGTCCCTCCGTAAATGGAAGGAAAACTGTGTCTCAGTATTTCCACAACGTATGATATCACCCTATTTTCAGTAAAAGACCAGTACTCCTGGTGAAAGACAACATGCCCTACCTTGGCACTGAACAGGGGGACAGCAACCACACTGAGTTACTGACTTTCATCATGCTCTTAAATGTTTAGTCTAAGAGCTTGATGCTTGTGGTGGAGCTGCACTGCACACAGAACCAGGAATCACAACCACATCACTTTTCAGTAGCAAAACGCCCTAGGACTCAGAAAGCAACGAGGGCCCACCACCAGACTCCCATATCTCAGAGATAGCCATAAGGTTTACACTGAATGTGGGCCACTTGTGCCACAAGGGCTGCAAGGGCCTGCATGCGTTATGCCTGTGTCACTTGTACATGCACTTGCACCCGTTGGGTCTGGCGCAAAGAAGTGGCCAGTATGTAGGCGCCCAATGCCAATGCATTCCTTTGGGAACAAGGGAGGAGCTGGCACTGGTGCTGCTCAGTGCATATCCACAATCCAACACGAAAATGCGTTTCAGAAAATGTTTTAGCACTATTCATTTGGTGCAAGTCGACTTGTGCAACAATGCTTGCACTTATCCACGTGCTTTGTGAATGCGGTGATGCATGATGCCTTTGAAGGGCAGGGCTAAAGCAGACATCACTAAAGAGCTTCTCGTTCTTAATTGTAACAAATGCCACGAGCAGCAACGTAATCTGTCGTAGATTTCTGAAAATGTTGACATTGGTAATAAGAAACTGAAACTTGGTGGAGTCAAATTTACCTAGCATAATAGTTCACTGAACTCTGAACTAAAAGTTTACCTGTTAGTATTTTTATATTGCTTATATAAGCTTCTGACATATTAGTGGTACATTCCAGTCACCATGGAATAAAACACCATTTCAAGGGCTCTTACTGTTGCTGAATTTCCTCTCAGACACTCTTTACTTTGAAGACCGTGACCTACTTTATAGAGGAATGCTGATGTTTTATTCAGAAGGCCCTCGAACAATGCGTCGTTATTTTAAGGTAGAGTTAGGGATCAGAAAATGAAAACCGAGTATTACAAAAGGAATATTAAGCATATTCGGGGGCTCGCGTCTTCCCAGAAGTCCCCTGCTGCCACAATGCAGGCGCTTCCCTAGAGGGCAGGAAATACCCGTGAGGTCCCACCGCATGGCATTCTGGGAAAGATAGACTGTCCCTCATGAAACACCTTTTCCCTCCAGCCACGAGGCATAGTAGCCTTCCTTTATAAACCTGTAGGTATTCTGAGAATCATAAGCAAAGGGAGAATTCACATGTTTGCAATAAATAGCACATTTGCCGCAGTATTCAGAGACTGGGTTCAGGAGAAATAAATTGTCAAAATTCACGGGTGTCCAATTTCTACTGTTTGGGGCGTGAAGGGTAGATGCTGACTACTAATACAATAACATGTAAGAATGAATGTCGCTTTTTTAATGCTTCTAGTCTACTTTATGTACCATTTATGTACCATATCTAAAAACACACCAACATAAGTACTTGTCAGTCTGAATGAAGCATTTTAAACTGTATATGGAAGGGTCATATGCCATATAATTATTCATACCAGCAGAAGATACTACACAATCCTGTCTCTTTCCTTCATCGAGAAATTCAAACACAATGAGTACTGAAAGGCTGCACACCCACAAGCTAACTGTCAACCTGGTAAAGTTAAAATAAATGCACAATCGCTCAAATGGCAAACTGGGCTAACGTCCAGATATACTCTCTAATCCTAACTATGGCAACACCAAGTAACACCCAACTTCACCAGCACCTCTTGCCGTCACCCTTGGTCCAAGCCTCAGCAAGCGGACGCACACTTGGCGGTCAGAGTGGTTCACCATGCACAGACGAATGCTCTTCCGGGTCTGAATCTTCATTAGGCACTTCATAGTGTTGGCGCTTTGTTGTTCCACTGCCTTTCGAGCCGCTGATATCGCTCAGTGACTGCGCGGCTTCGGGCACAGTCATTGTCTCTGGTTATATAAAGGGCACAGGCAAGTTCCATTGAATGACTCAATAATTAGCCTTCAAACCCAGCCAACACAAGCATGGCGGCAACAACGGAAGAAGGGGTCACTGTGATATCCTTCCAAAAATAGCATCCTGCCCCCTATTTATATCAGTCACATAATCCCCAGCATCCTTTCACGCTAGGCTTTCTCCAATTAAACAGGCTTTAAGCTGGAAAAGAATCGGATCAAGGGATCTAAGCGTGGAAAGACCCACTGCAAGCAAAAGAGGTGTAAAAGCAGACAGACCTCAGCACAAAGCAGCTGCGTGCAGTGACTCACCACAGAGAGGGCTCCAACACATGCAAGTGTATTCGGTTCAGTACTGTAACTATCATAGGGCAAAGGTAACACGTACAATCATATGAGAAATGGTTAAAATTAGCACGAACAAAAATAAGAATAAAATGAGTGCATCCCTGTAAGGCCCCGTAGAAATCACGTGCTCCGCAGCAAAGCGGTGAGAGAAGACAAAGGGAAAGGATTGATTTTGGAGTACAATTGAGAGATGGTATCACAAACTAGATTCACATCAATCAACTTACTTCCTGTCCAAGAAGGTTTGCTCAATAACCAAACAGAGAATGCCTGAAACTTAAGCAAGATACGTATTTAAATAACGGGGGTCAGATATAGATCCCTGAGTTCCGAATCCATGCTAGATGTTCGGAACTTCTAACTAACTTCAGTGAAAAAGAACAATGTATATTAATTGTACATATACTTATGTCATATGGGCCTTTCCTGACTTCTTTATCGTCGTCATTTTGTCTGGCTTGCCTGACATTTCTTTTGGCTGCTCCTGGACAGGATGGTTCACTAGCGCCAAGATGCTTCTGCAGGTGGGCGTTTGTATTTAATGATTAATACGTTAAATGAAATCAAATGTACATACATTCGAAATATGGCATGGACTCAGCCCTCTTGGATCTATGGTGGACATCTCTGCCTCACATGAAAGTATTACTGCTGCTTATATAGTTCGAATCTAGCCGAGAATGACACAGTGTTGTACATTGAGGCATTAAGGTGCAAGAACGCGTCATTACCACTCATGGTCCTTGAAATGGAGCCAGCAGGATGACCTCGCGAGTTTGATGCATCCTGCTTACAAATGGGACAATCTGATGGGCAAGAGTCTGAATCCCAAGAAAGTAGACTCAGCCTTCCATCCTTCTGACGTGGGTAAATTAAGTACCATATATTGAAAATAATAATATCTGTCATTTATAGCACTCACAAACAGCAGAAGTGCTATATAAGAAACTCGCTATTGCTATCATTGGACGACTTGCCATGGTATTTTGCAGGTTTGGTTTGATTCTGAACTGGTGGTCATGTAGCAAGTGAAACTAGCTTCTGAGTTGAGTTTTGTTGTTGTAGTCTACCCAAAATAAATCTTTGTGAAATGTATTTCCACCAGCAGTGGTCCGTGCAGGTAAGCACGGTGGGGTGGGACAGGGGGATGTCAAAAGAATAGGAATTATTTATTTATTTACTTTTCCCTATTCCGTCGCCTGTCGACTCCCACCCTACTGTGCTTACCTGCACTAATCATCGCTTATTTCCACATAGACACACAAGAGATTCTCTAGCTATCTCTGGTATCTAAATATATACAAAATGTAAAACAAAAATGTTTTAAATGCTATGTAAATGGGAATCAATTTGAATTTGGAGGCTAAAAGTTAGGTTGGTATCCTTAGCTTGATTTGTAGGAGCAGGACATCTACAGCAAACATAATCCACTAGGGATGATCGATTACCTGGTATGCACTGACAAAAAGAGAGCATAACTAACTGAAACAGTGGTCTATATAGGAAGAAATACCAATGATAATATTAAGTATTTAATGTTGAAAAGAAAGATAACAAAAATATTTCTTATTCATATGTAATATGTCATAGCCAAATTTCAATTATGTTATTCAAAATTAGAAGTGGAATCAAAGAGGCAGGTACCAGTGGGGGCTGGTGAACTTTAAAATTGGTAGGGCGTAATCACTGGATTTTTTTCCATTGAGCGAGCCTGGCTTTTTCTTAGGGGTTTCAGAGGGGGTTCACTCACATTCGCTTGCACTCAGTCTTACTCTCTCAATCATTCTCACTCAGTCTAATTCACCTATTCCCATTTGCGCTTGCACTCAGGGACGACGTCAGCGCTGGGGGCACCCAGTGTGACAATGTTTGTTGCCACTTTACATCACACAAACTATAGATAGACAATCAACCACAGGTTTGTAAATCAGTGTATAGGAAATTTTACGCAAGGCAGAGGACTACAAGATATGAGAGTCGCATGCCATCTATACCGGTAGACAGACTAGTTTAATAGCTCACTGTTCTATGTTAGCATTTTAACTTATAAACTGCAAGTAACAAAAGGATCTCTCAGACAGAAGCAGTAGCTCGCTGACCAATTCACATTATAAGCAATTTGTGATCTGCATTGCACACGTTCTGTGCAGCAGGCATATTAAACCACTGACCACTGTGCTACCTTACTATGAGTCAAAACGTCCATTAGATAAACCTCTGATCTCTCTCTAGGAAGAACATTAATCAATGGAGTTATCTTGACATTTTTATTGTTACCTGAAAATGTCTTAGGCCAGGAACATGGCAGCAGGTACTTTTCAAGCTATAATATATTTGCAAACATGATGCCCCCACCCAAAGTCAATGCCTGGTGAGGTCGCACCGTTCGTACTACCCAAGCGCCGGCCCTGCTTGCACTCACTTTTACTTACTTTGACTCACTAAGTCCCACTCAGCCTCATTGACTCACACAGTCTCACTCATTCTCACTTTGACACACTCATTCTCACAGAGTCTCTTAGTATCACTGATTCACTCAGTCCTATCATTCCAATTCACTACATCTCGATCTGACTCAGTCAGTACACCCCTACAGCAGGAGCACAAAGACAACTAACACACATGGAATGTAGTGATGTCAGGAGAGGCAACATTCTAAGAGTTACTAAAAATCCATTTAATACAACGCCAGAGATGGAAATGTTAAAAAGGATCAAGAGGCAGTCTTAAGGGAGGATAAAGGAGAGTGAATGGGGAGAAGAATCATTCTTGGCAAACTTTTATACGTGAAACAGAGTATTTTAAAATTATAGTGGATGAGACTGAGGGCCAGGTGAGACCTGACCATATACTGGATGCTCATTCTGTAATTCAGATATGCTACTGTATTTTGGGGCACTTTTTGAAGCTAATGGGTTGTTATGTTATGTTAATTTTGCTTATATAGCGCATGGCTACCCCAGCAACGGGGCGCCCCAGCGCTTATGGACATAACAGGAAATGCAGAACGCAGCCAGTGAGAGAAAGCTAGATAGAGGAGAACAGCCAGGTTTTAATCTGTTTTCTGAAGAGCATGTGGTTCGTGGTGGCCCGAGCCTTTAGGGGGATCGAATTCCATAGCTTCGGGGCTAGGTACCTGAAGGAGCGGCCACCAGCTCTACTTCTCCGAATTTTGATTGTGCCGGCAAGGGATAAATCCGCTGAGCGGAGGGTACGGGTGAGGACATAAAGGGTACAGAGTCCCTGCAAAATTCGTGGACGGGAGCCATACAAGATTCTTTGAGTAATGTTAAAGGTGATAGAGGGAAGGTCAAGAACCAGCAGGTTCTTGGGTCAAGGCCTCAGTTTAACACTTGCATAGATTAAGGGCGTCCTCCCCATGCATATCTTTAGTAGACGTCCAGCGATAGGGCACTGCAGTCAAAGCTTCATGAACCCTCTTGAAATGCAGATACAGCTGTGTGTCAATGGTACTACCTGGAAAGAGAAGTTAGGATCCTATAGTAGCGTCAGTGGTAGTTAGGCAGGAGAGTTGGTACAAGGGAGCATTTATTCAGCAGCGACGCAAGCATATGTGGTTAAAGGAATTTGGGATGAGGCCTCAGAAGAGTGTTGATGATGATGATGGCACAGATAGCAATTATGTTAGAATGATTTTTGGCCAACGTGGTTCTAGGTAACACTTCACTGTGTCAAAAAAGATTTTGCCATCAATGCAGATGGCAACACTCATTATATGATCTCTTAAAAATAGATTGAACTTGATATGTTCATCAAAATAAATTCTCGTAACTACTTTTGGAGGACAAACAAGTGTTTTTTTTAACATGGGAAGGATTAGAGTAAAGTGTTTGTTAGGTTTCGGCTAGACATCGTATGCGCTGTCTCGAAGAGACGTGTTATGTTGTATCTGTGGGATTACAGACTACGCATCTCCTACCATTGGTAAACCTCAGCGTTGCACTCATTTTCTTTGATGCCATTCGTCATGGCTTGCAGGCACAATGCCCTCTTCTTGTGTTTGGCCCTCTCATAGTGCATGGACCAAGTACATGTCTCCTTACACTGCTACCGGTATGCTGAGCTATTTTTTCTGTGTTTTCAGGCTGTGTCAGGACTAGCCTTTTGGCCCACTTGCAACGGAGTAGAGGGACGTCAGGTCGCAGTGCCCTCCCAAGACTCTCCCGCCGCTAAGAAATAACTTGCACGACAAGAAACCCTCATGGGGGAAAGGGGTTGGGGACAGAGAGAATGGACTGCTAAGTCTTCACCAAGTTTTCCTCCTTCTTCGTACTCTCGTTCTGCTCACTGTCTTCTATCTAATTCACTTGGTGAAACAGTAACACATATGATAGAAAAACATTACCCTGATATTCGCTATAGCTTGCATCTCCTTCTCCCTCCTTCTTTGTTACCTACTTAGTTTTCACTTGGCCTTTGCTTCCCTTCTAATACATGCTTGCATTATGCCAGCTAAACATTTCTGGTGTGCCTTAATTCTGCAATAAACAATGAGCATAAAAACCTCGGGTATACTTCTTGAATTCGATATATTTATTTATATCTCTTTCTCCCTACCAGTAGTTTAATTCTTGTGTCTTCTAATATGTTTGTTGTTTACTTCAAGACTCATTAGTAATTTCTTATAACTGCTAATGAATCTTTTCTTTTGTGTTTCTTTTCTTTAGTACAACTGAGATTCAACTCCTACTCGTGGATACTTAGGTTCCTTTTTTAAGGTAAGTTTCTACTACTAAAATTAATATAAATGTCTACAATAATGAATAAACATTTACTTCGAAATTGTGTATGACGCTATACTATCGTCAACAGTTTCCTTGCACTGATTTCTCACGCATGCACAACTTCTGAGAAATTCAGAATACAACTAATACTCTCTTCGCTTGAGCATGTGAACACACTGTTGTCTCACAATGCATCACTTTGTAGACGCCTTATCCTTAATTTAACACGCATGCGTAATCTTGTTGCCTCACAAGAAACACACACTTAACGCTCTTTACTCCTAAATGCGCATACTCCTAAAATCAGTGACACGCTTTGCGCAATCTCGAACAAACACAACAAGAACAGTCTTACTTTGAATGAAGACCTCACAGGAACACTCTGACCAGCAATTTCACTCGGCACGATGAAACTAATACGACAGTAACCGTGTCACACTCTACCCTGTCTTTCGCGCCGGTCTGAAGACTGCTGCCTATTCCTCTGAAATCTCAGGTGAAGTGCGAGATTCCAGAGGCAACGTTCTGGGACATTTGGATGGGTGCCACTGTGGAAGTGGGGATACTCTAGTAAACTGACCCTTCCTGGTTGTGGCCATCTTGGAATTTCTTCCAGTGCTTCGTAACCTGCCTAGTCCCTGCTGTTTTACATAATAAGGGCTCTTTTGAACTGGGGCATTTATTGAATCCTTGTTCAAACCTGTGCGATGGCCGGACCTGACAGGCCATCTCCTCTGTACACATACACATATACCACTAAAAGTCATGCCTATGTACATAAACTAATGCATTTCTTTAGAAGTTGTTAAAACATGAACAGCACTAGTTGATTTTTTTTGCATGATCCGATGGTATTGGAGTGCTTGCTCAGCCCTCCATTTTGCCATAGTCGGAATACAAGCCGATGGCATTGGAGTACTTCCTGCGCCCTCTCCTATCATTGCTTGCCTATCTCCCCATACCCTCCTGTGTCCCTACTTGACCCGTACCCCCACTACCTTCCTCGTCGCTGCTGCTTTTATTTATTTTAGTTTTTTTGAATGGTTTGATGGAATTGGAGCGCTTGTTCCATCCTCCATCTTGCCACAGTGCTAACACCAGCCAATGCAATTGGAACACTTTAAGTGCTCACCAGTTATATCACACAATCACACATTCATAATCATAGACAGGGGGAAGCGTAAGTGATTTGCCCAGAATCACAAATTGTTCAGCCAACTCCAAGATCGGAATTTGGTTCCCCTGTCAGCATCTTTGGCCACCCCGCCACATCCTCAACTATTTCTCAGTATCACTTACACATTTGTTCAGCAAGACCCCGTCAACACTAGCAAGCATTGACAAAGACAATAGATCTCAGCAATGCTCAAGATATTGGCCTTGTCAATGTGAATGTCTTTTGCCCATGTTGTCTGCAGCACATCTGCTGCTAAGCAAGACTGAAAGTCACTGAAAAAAAAGCACTATGATTCAGCCAGCGCAGGCCACATCATAGCACTTTTTTTGTGTTCGGAGGGGCAGGACAATAAACTCAACATGAGGGCGAAGAGACTCGGCGTCGGCTCGGCATCCCTTGATTCTGGGCTTTCACAAACTTTCAGCCATGCTAAACAGCTGATGTGCTGATAGACAGCATACCTAAAAGACATTCAAGTTGACAAGACCAATAGGTCGGGCATTGCCAATTGCTTGTTTGCATCCATGCACTCTCTTGGCTGTTGTTCCTTAGGCGCTCCAGTGAACTAGCTATGGCAAGCATCTGTTTTTATTTGTGACTTCTTTGATCTCATTCCTTGTAATACTGCCCAAAGTTTTCAGTGTTGTCTTAATATAATTCACTCATTGCATGGTGCTATTTTATAAAGGTATTTGCGAAAAATAGTTTTGAAGCTTAGGAAGAACACCTGACCACGTTCATTTTTAACTTATTTATGGCAGACTCTAACACCCTTGCGCAGTTTATCGTTAAGTCATCATGTGTACTGGGAAATGATAAAACAGCATGAATTAAGTAATGGTGGCACCCCACGCCAATCTTACTTTCATCCAACGGAGTCTCGTCCTCTTCACAAGGGGATGGCAGAAGGGGCTGCAGTGGTTCCATATTGATTATCAGCTGTTTATTCAACGAGTACGAGCTGCGACCTTGTGATATCAGCGATCTGCAAGTAATTTATAAAATAAAACATCGCATCAAACACAGAAAGAAACTGCTGCCCCGCCCACTTTCACACCGGGTTATCAGCCTGATTCATGTACGGGCCGTTTTGCGAGGCTCAAATAGCGAATCATAAGGAATCGCTATTTGAGACTCGCAAAACGGTATTCATGTGGGAATCGCAATAGTAATTGCGATTCCCACTGATTCCTTATTTGCGATTAGCTAATTGCTAATCGCAAATAAGGAATAACTCCCCATGCATTCCTATGGGCCAAAAGGCCCATAGGAATGCATGGGGAGTCATTCCTCATTTGCGATTAGCAATTAGCTAATCGCAAATGAGATTGCGAGTACAAGGGTGCCAGGGGTGTCCAAAGGACACCCTGTAGCACCCCTGCATGGAAAATAACACAGGTGTTGCACACACACATGTCCTTTGGACATGTGTGTGTGTAACGTGCAACTCAGAAAAATGCATTTAAATGCATTTTTCTGAGTTTTCGCAATTTACCGCGAGGTCTGACCTCGCGGTAAATTGCGCCTAGAAATAGCGAAATCGCAAATTGAAATAGGATGTTGAATAGCATTTAAGGAATCTCAAATAGAGATTCCTTAAATGTCATTTCCTTGCACATTTGCGACATCGCAATTAGCGATTTTTGCTTTTGGGATGCTGAATCCCAAAAGCAAAAATCGCACTCGCAAAGGGCCGGATTCTCAGAATCCGGCCCTTTGCGAGCCGATTTAGCCTTCATGAATAAGGCTGTATGTGTTGTGCTGCAATGAGAGTGCAAAGGCTACCATTCCAAGATGTCGCAGAACTGAACCGCTCAGAAACTACAGACATGTTCAGCATGAATGCAGCCCCTGAGCCTATTGGCACATGCAAATGTATCATACAAGACAGCAGGCCAGACTTTGCACATGTCCAGTCTTTAAGAAAAAAGTTGTTCTGTTTTTCTCCTCATAATTCTTTTCTTTCCTCAAGATTCTACCTCTTAGTAATAACATACCAGTGCTTAATTAGTAAACAAATAAGTGCCTGGGCTTCTGCAACTTACACCACACATTGCCCATGCCATGCTGCCAATGATAGTAACAAAACAACTACTAACCATCACAAGCCTACAAATGTGGCAGCTCAGACTATTCCAGGCACCCAAAGCTATAAGAATGGCTTGGGCGGCAGGTAATAGTCATTTTTAATATATATAGAATTAATATTTGACTGTTGTGGTCATCTCAGACAGCGCCACCATGTAGCACACTGTTACTAGCGGCTGTGTTGACAATTAAGTGCTGGTGCTGAGTACCGGAAATTATGGGCTCAAATTAAGCACCGCCATAGTCTATAATGCCAAGGGTTAAAGAGAAGAAAAGCAGCTTTGAAAGAATTTTTTTTCTTCAGTATTCTGTAAGGCAAACCTCTGATCAGCATCTGTCTGCCACTCCGTTTGGCCTTGCCCATCATTTACCCCTAGAATCTGGTTTAGCAAGTTGCATGTATAGTTCTGTATGTTAAAGTTTATGTTTCATGTATATCCCTGCATCATGTTTGCATATTTAATTTAAAAATCTGCAGATTACCCCATTCCATGTAAGAATGTACTCTTGAGAAAAATCATGTTTGTAGTTTCAGCCACCGATGGAGATCAGTGCGCTGCATAAAGTGCTCTGCTGCCCAGCTGGCAACTTCAGCGCTATAAAAATACATCAATAAAATGCAATAACATAAAATGTTAGATTGTAAACATAAAGCACCCATTACCAGCTTTAGGGAACGGAAGGATGATATTTGGAAGAACTGGGTTATTGGATTAGAACTGGAGTGAACTCCTTTACTTCAACTCCTGGGAAGTATTCATTATGACTAATATGCTCTATCTTGTCACTAATATTCCAGGAACAATTCTATATATGGGGAAAGTAGAATTCCAAGTGTCCTCTTTGCTGGAACATACGCAACTGACTAAATGGTATATTTAATACCAGGAACAATCAGGTCTGGCCTAGGCAAGATGTCGGATGCCTATATTTTTTATTGCAAGCATGTGGAACAATTAAATTAAAATTAAATGTAGAAAAGAACGGAAATATGCCACTTCCTAAACTTGGTGGCCTTACCACTGCCATACAAATTTTCAATTTAAAAGAAATTAACAATTGCATATAATTCACTGACACTGAAGAGCACTTCTTTTTAGGTGATGTGCAAATGCGAGCAGGAAAAATGCTGTCACTCATGGTACAAGTGAGACAATCCTTGAAGTTGGATCACCAATTGCCTCATGCTGTGAGTTGTAGTAGGTTGAAGTAACATGTGAATGGCTGGTGACTGGAACAATTGATGAACAGGGCTGACCCAAAAATCATCTGGGTCTGAATTGGGGTGGTGAAGTGAGCTAAAGATCGATGATGGATTCAACCCAGATCTGTGACTGGGGGTGAGTGTCTGAAAAGTTTCACGCTCCGTCCATCATCTTCTTGTGTTGGCATCTGTGGATATAGCCATTCATTTTGTATTTTTAATGACTTTTTGATTATATGAGTATGATTGTACCTTTAATGCTGTATCTAGGACATACCTAAAATGAAAACAGTACAGTTTCTGTATGCAGACATCTTTTATTACAGTCGTTTGTAGCACAGGGATATATGAACCCCTGGTCGAATGTGACTGTTAAGGAAATAGGTGTAAGTTGGGGCAAGCTATTTTTCCATTCAAATCACCTTAATATTCACACACAACTCCTGGTTTGTTTCAAAGCGTAATCTGGTTAGCCTTATTTCTTCTGTAACAATCTAAGCATTCAACAACTGCTTTGAGCTGCTCTTTTCATTTATTTTAAAATGAAAGGTGCAGTTTAGTGTAGAATTTGTCTGGTCTTTAGCAACATCGGGAATGAGCATTTTGTAGGGGTGCTCATTATTCAAATTCAACTCCTCCCTTTTTGGAAACATGCTTTAGGAACAACAAATAGGATGCCTTAAACGTGTTCCCCCCATTCTACCTGTGCACTTCTGGGGGCTCCCGCTGGATCTTGGAACTTGCTTCAACCACTTCTTTGGCGACCCGTCCACTAAAACAAAACAGGAAGACTATCAATGTTGTTAGCAGCTTTGTTTCTGGGAGAGTGGGATGGAAAGTGCTCAATAAAGAGAGCGCACAATGGGGGGTGCATTAATATTGCTGATAAAGATGACTAACCTGTGTGTAAACAAATGGACGGTTCAGAAAGATAGCAGGAGAACTGCAAACAAATGTTTAATGCAAGTGTTTCAACAGCGAATTCTTACAACTGCATCTTCCTCCTGGTAAGTTCTACTGCAATAACGGAAAGTCATTTTTCATAGTCCTTCATTTGCCATTGCTAATGACTGTTAATAACAAATGTAAATTTTAACCAGTCCAATGACACTCAGTTTATTGAACTTGGATTTCTGAAATGCTAGGATGACTTCGCAGGAGTTCTCGCTTGTCTCGCATATCACTCATAGATATGTAAATGTAAATGTAAATGTAGGTGTACTTATATAGCGCAACCTGTCACCCAAAGGGCATCCTGGCGCTTGCTTAGGGAACCCGTCCTGGTATTCCCCTGTGAGAGGCCCCGGCAGGGTGTCCACAGGGTGAAAGCCAGGCATTCCGCCGCGAGGGGCCGTAGTGGAGATTAAGCAAGCTATTGCCCAGAGTTGCAGAGTGAGACCCCGTGAGTCGAGTAGGCACCGGAGCGAGAATTATCGAGGCCGTGGAATTTTGAGCCCGAGACCCGCTGAGGCGGGGAATCGAACCCTGGTCCACGGTCGATCCCAGCTTCCGGGTCTGCCGCCTCTAACCACTGAGCCACACTTCTGATATCAGCAGCGAGCATAGAACTTAATTGCCGTCTTGTGAGATATATGTATTTGTCCATCTTAATGAGTACACATTCTACACAGTTTAAAATTAAAATTTCGGGCCAGAACAACACTTAGGGCCCGAGTATGAGTTTGGCGGTCCTGGAGCGGGCTGTCACGCTAGCGCCTCACTCCAGGACCACCAAACCCGTAGTCAGACCACCCGCCAGATTAGGAGTTATCTCCTGGTCTTGCAGGTGGTCCTTTGCCGTTCCCACAGCAGTGCTTATGAAAAAGGCACCACATTGGGTACGTAAAAGCCCGCTCATGCACTGCATGGGCTGTAAAGTCCATGCCGTGCAGGAAAGGGGGTGCATGCAGACAGGGGGTACACCATGTGCCCCAGTGCTTGCATCCCATGGCCCTGATGCCACAGGGGGCCATTAGGGCCCCTTAAAGTCCCTCACCACCGCAATTTTAATGGCAGGCTCACCACCATTGAAAGTGAGGCGGTCAGGAAACCTCTAATATGCTTGGCAGTGGCAAAGTGGCCCCACAAAGTATATTAAGGCTTCTGGCGCTGTGCCACAGCCACAGGATCCATAATCCCCCATGGTTGTGGCGCTCCCACCGCCATAATCGTAATACGGGTGTAGGACAACCAGTAAGGCGGTCCAGGGGTGGCCACTACGGGTTCGGCAAACTCGTAATCAGGCCCTTAGGCTATGGTAGCGGATACCTATCCTGTACTCAGCGTTCCACCAAAATAAGATACTCTCCAAAGACTTTTGTTAACATTCCACAGAAAAGATAACTATACTTTTTAAAGCTCCATACCAGAAAAAGGACATAAGTGCCTTGTCTGGCACTGCACACCTGTCCTCTAGAGCGTGTGGTCATGCTTCTATAAATGGGCTTTTATTGCATAACCACTACATAAGTCGTTGTCTTTGCTGTGTTTTTTTCAGTAGTAATTTTCTAAACACATGGTGCTTGTCAGCAGATTCAGAGTACTGGTACAGTAGAGAAAAGGGAATAACCAAAAGTATAGCTTTCAGAGATTAACAAGGAAGTAGGTAAGAATAGTGAAGGAAGGTACATTCACTGCTCTTGTGTGTCATCTTCCAGCTCTTGTTACCCCAGTAATACCTGATGCGGGGCAGGAGCAGGGGGGTTGTGCCTCTGAATGAAGGAGTAGTTTCTGTCCTGTAACTCCAGGTCTGTAGTAGGGGTATCTCTGTTATAGTCATAATCTAGTGAATAGTCCCGCCCATGTGCGTGGACCCCGGCAATCAAAAATAATCTCTTAAATTGTCAAATCATGCACAAACTGCAAAGACACTTAAGAGAGAATTTAAAGACAAATAATGCAGCCTATATCCACAGGCTACACTGTCCAGTACTTCAACTAGAAATTCCACCAAATAACAACCCACACACAGCACAGCCTGCCCAGTTTCTACCATAGAGAAACTTGCCTCCACCAGTAAAAGACTCTGGAATGATAGAGAAGAAGGCATGGACAGACAAGCCCCATAGGCTGCCATTATGTGGCTTAAAATAGGATACTGTGCCTTTAAGAGAACTTTCCAGAACTTCTCCCAGTATCCCAGAATGCATAGCAGGTCCCTCTACTTTCAGTTCTTTTTGAAGGCGAAGCACGCCAGACCTGTCGCATTCCTTACATGAAGAAATATCTCCACCGGGGAGGAGGGCGGGCGCTTATGACTATAACAGAGATACCCCTACTACAGAACTGGAGTTACAGGACAGAAACTACTCCTTCTGTAGTAGGGGATCTCTGTGTATAGTCATAATCTAGTGAATAGAATGGCAAGCCCATCCCCACACCAAAGCGGCGATGGAGAAAGAAAATAACGCCACTATTGTGCGAACAAGTTCCGCAGCGAAGCCTGCCCAACCTGAGCGTCTGCCCTGGCGTCAGTGTCCAGGCAGTAATGCTTAGCAAAGGTATGAACTGACTTCCAAGTGGCTGCCTTGCAGATTTCAGCAATCGGCACGTTACGGAGCAAAGCCGTCGTGGCAGCTTTGCCCCGGGTGGAATGAGCCTTAGGCTTACCTCCTAAGGTCTTATTAGCCTTTTGGTAACATAATTGTATGCAGGACACAATCCACCTAGAAATGGACTGCTTAGAGGTAGCAAGACCCGTCCTGACTGATCCATAATTAATGAACAATTGGTCAGACCTACGAATATCTTTGGTTTTATCCAGATAAAATTTCAACACCCTCCTAACATCCAGGGAATGGAGAGACCTTTCCGCTGGAGATGAAGGTTTCTGAAAAAACGTAGGCAAAGTTATGGTCTGGTTGACATGAAAATCAGAAATAACCTTGGGAAGAAATTTAGGGTGAGTACGCATAACAACCTTAGCAGCATGAAATACAGTATAAGGTTCAGTACAACACAACGCCTGAATTTCACTCACCCTGCGGGCCGATGTAATGGCCACGAGGAACGCCGCCTTCCAGGACAGGTGCTGCAACGAAGCCTTATGAATAGGTTCAAAAGGCTCCTTCATCAATCTGGACAGCACCACATTCAATTCCCATGAAGGCGAAGGAAGCCTGACAGGAGGTAATACTTTCTTCAATCCTTCCAGAAAATCTTTGATCACAGGGATCTGGAAAAAGGAAGTCTGTGAAGGGCATTTCCTGTAGGCAGTCAATGCAGCTAGATGAACCTTAATGGAATGAACATTAAGGCCTGACTGCGCCAAATGTAAAAGGTAAGGAAGGATAACATCTTCCTTACAGGTCGTAGGGTCATGGTTCTTAGACTGGCACCAGATACAAAACCTCTTCCACTTGTAAGCATATGAAGTTCGAGTGGAAGGCCTCTTAGACTCCTTCAGTATGTCCATGCAATCCTCAGGCAGATTCAGATGGCCATATTGCACTATCTCAGGAGCCATGCCGCCAAACTCAAAGACGAGAGGTTGGGGTGTAACATCCGTCCCCCGAACTTCGTGAGAAGGTCCGGCCTGCACGGCAGCCGAATGTGAGGAAGGAGAGACCGGTGAAGCAGGTCCGTGAACCACCACTGCCTGGGCCACTCCGGGGCAATGTTAGGGCCCTGGACCGGGCCAGCTTGATGAGCACCGCCGGAATCAGGGGAATGGGAGGAAAGGCGTACAGAAAGCTGTTCGTCCAGTCGATCCATAACGCATTCCCCAGCGACCCCTGCTGGTAGTACCTGGAGGCGAAGTCTCTGCACTTGCTGTTTTCGGCGGTGGCGAACAAATCTACGTCTGGAGTTCCCCACCTTGCGAAGACTTCTCCTAGTACTCGTTTATGACCCATTTGTGGTTTTCCTGAACCAGCCTGCTCAGTGCGTCTGCCTGAACATTCTGCACACCTGGCAGATGGGTAGCCGTTATCGTCAGTCCTCTGGCTAGGAGCCAGTGCCAGATCGCCTGCGCCTCCTGTGACAGAGTGCGTGATCTCGAGCCCCCCTGCTTGTAGAGGTAGTACATCGTGGTGGTATTGTCCGTCTGTACAAGCAGGGAGTTGGTCTGGAAGGACGGAAGAAAGGCCTTCAGTGCCAAGTGAACAGCTCGGAGTTCCAGGAAATTGATGTGATACGTGGCCTCCATTGGTGACCACGTTCCTTGAATCTGTAGGTTCCCGGATGCGTTCCCCATCCCAGGAGAGAAGCATCCGTCACGGCAGTCTGCGAGGGAATGTCCTTGTGGAAGGGAACCCCTCTCAGGAGATTCTCCGCCGAACACCACTACTTCAGAGACTGAAGAGCATGCAGAGACAGTCGTATCTTGTCGTCCCAAGATCCTGTCCTCTGATCCCACTGGTCTTCCAAGCACTCCTGCAGCGGTCTCATGTGCAGCCGTGCTTGTGGCGTCAGGAAGATACAAGAGGCCATCAATCCCAGTAGAGAAGACACCGTCCTCACTGTTGTAGATAAAGTTGTCATAAGAGCCTGAGCCTTCCGAAGGAGAGATAATCGTCGCTCTTCCGAAGGAGACACGCTTGCTGACAGCGTGTTGATGGAGGCTCCCAAGTACTGTATGCATTGGACCGGAGTCGGGACAGACTTGGCCATGTTGATGTGCAACCCCAGCTTGTTCAAGAGAACGCACGTCTTCTGGAAGTGTGCTCGAGCTTCCGAGAAGGAGGATGCCTTGATCAACCAATCGTCCAGATACGGGTAGACAAACACCTTGTTCTTCCTCAGGTGTGCTGCTACCACCGCCATGCACTTCGAGAATGTTCTCGGCGCAGACTTCAGTCCGAATGGGAGTACTGTGTATTGATAATGATTGGCGCTGACTTGGAACCGCAGGAACTTCCTGTGTTTGTGTGCAATTGGCACATGGAAGTAAGCATCCTGTAGGTCTATAGCACATAGCCAGTCTCCCTGTTGCAACTGAGGATAAATCTGATGCAACGACAGCATGCAAAACTTTTCCCTGCGAATCCATTTGTTTGCCTGTCGCAAGTCCAGAATGGGCCTGAACTCGTTCTTGTCCTTCTTGCGAACCAGGAAGAACCGGGAGTACAGGCCTCTTCCTCTCTGGGACAGAGGCACGTCTTCTATCGCCCGTTTCCTTAACAGGATATCGGCCTCCGCCTGGAGCTCGCGCAGCTGAAACTGCGAGCTGACCGGAGTGATCGCCGGAGGCTGGCTCGTGAACCGAAGACTGTAACCATTGCAAACAATATTCAGCACCCACTTGTCCTGAGTAATTTTTCTCCACTCTGCCAGCAAAAATTTAATGCTTCCCCCTACCGGAGTGGGTAACAGATCCGGGGAAAGTAGGTTCCTAGGGCCTAGACCCAGCCTGGCCCTTGGGCGCCGGAGCCGACTGTTGGCCTCCTCTGCCCTTCTGGCGCTTCTGGAACGGCTTACGGAACTGTTGTTGATGTTGCGACTGTCCCGAAGCCTGGCCGCGTCCTCTGCCTTGCCCACCGAACCGCCGTTGGAACGGGCGGTACAACTTCTTCGTATCTTTAGGCTTCTCCAGGCCCACAGCCGTGAGCGTCTCGGCCTCCGCCTTCATGCGGGCCATCTCATCGTCCGCATGCTTCCCGAAGAGGGTCTCGCCGGAGAATGGCAGGTTGGCTACCCTCTGCTGTGCGTCCGGTTTCAGGGACGTAAGACGGAGCCAGGCGTGACGTCGTTGGTTAACCCCATGGCAAAACCCATGAGCTGCCAACAGGGAAGAGTCCGCTGCAGCGCTGATAATCTGGTTCGCCACCAGCATCCCTTCATTCAGCACTTCTTGGAAGTCCTTGCGCTTCTCGCGAGGTAAGTGCTCCGCAAACTGCTCGAGGGAGTCCCAGAGTGCGCGGTCGTAGCGGCCCAACAGCGCCGTGGCACTCGCAGCCTTCATGGAGGTAGCCGATGTTCCACACACTTTCCTCCCTGCCGAATCCATCAATCTGGACTCCTTATCCGGGGGAACCGTGGATGACGGGGTGGTGGCATGTTGTTTGCGGGCCGCCGTCACAATTACAGAGTCCGGAGGGGGTTCCGCCCTCAGAAAGGCCGGGTCCGAATCGGGAGCCCGGTACTTCTTCAGCAACCTTGATGGAGCCGTCTTCGTCACCGCAGGGGTGAGAAAAAGGGCCATAGCCGGTTCCTCCAGGCCCGGCACCAGAGGCAGGAGTGGACGAGACAGGTGTTTCTGATGCAATGTCTCAAAAATGACTGAAGTCTTAGAGGTAGGCACCGTCAAGGAGATGCCCAACTTCGCAGCGCCCCTTAAAAGGACATCATGGAACGCCACCAGGTCATCAATCGGGGACACCCTCGTGTCTGGTGACACCGACAAGGTCGGAGAATAGTCCCTGGTACCAGAGGACCTTGTGCGAGAGCGAGAGTCGCGCCTCCTATGGCGGCGTCTCGACCGCGTGGACGATCTGTGTCGCGATCTCTCCCTCCTCCCAGAGCGAGAGCGAGACCTGCCAGCCCGTGGCCGCTCCACCGGTTTCAGTGGTGGGGACTTCCTTGGTTCCTCTCGGGGTTTAGGTTTTGGGGTCCCCTTAGGAGGTACAGGCAGAGAAGGCAATGAAGTGGACCTCGGCGGAGGGACCACCGACCGAGGGGCAGGCCCATGCGGAGGAACTGGAGGCGGAGTGTCGCCTGATGGAAGCGGAGGGTTGGGGGGAGGATCCTCCTTAGGTACAGGCGGAGGTGGCGACCTAGGCCGAGATGGCGTGTACACCTCTGAGTACCCCGAGCCCGGCAACTCCTTAGGCGAAGGGGGGTGAGATCCAGCCCCATCAGCAGGTGATCACTTCCTCTTGCGTCCTCCACTAGAAGCAGTCTGACTTCTGGGACCAGAATCCTTCTTGCGCCGTTTTGGAGAGGCAGAACGACTCCTAGACGCCGACCTCTTCCTTCTCGACGCTAAGCGTCGCTTTTCCGGCGTCGAACGTCGCCTCCGCGACTCCGGCGTCGAACGCCGCCTCTGCGACGTCGACCTCCTCTTCCTCGACGTCGAACGCCGTCCCCGCGACGTCGACCTCTTCCTCCGTGACGTCGTACGCCGCCTCCGCGACGTTGAACTTTCCGTCCTCGACGACGAGCGTCGATGCCGCCGTCTTGATGCCCTCGACATCGAGGAGCCCCTCAACGTCGACCTGTGCTTCGACGGCGATCGACGGCGAGCGCCGATGCTTGTCACTTCGTCTACGACGTCGATAGGAAGACTCCGACGTCAATGATGACGATGATGTCGATGGTGGCTTCGACGGCGACCTCTCCGGGCCCTTCGACGTCGAGCCGTCACGCCGTCTTGACCCGGAGCCCCGGGGAGAAGGGGAACACACCGCCGTCATCCCACTCGACGTCGTCGTCGATGCAATCGACGGAGACCGGGACCGTTTGCTGGACTTCCTGCCTCTGGGGAGCCCCCCCAGAGGCCTCAGCAGAGGCAGAGGGAACCTTCCCAGCCTGCCCAGACCCACCTGCAGCCTGCAGACGTCTCTCCTCAAGGCCTGAGAGCCTAATCTTCATCCTGTCCCTCAGAGTCCGAGCAGTGAACTGCTGGCAGATGACACAATCCTCAGGGACATGATCTTCAGGGAGGCAGACGATGCAGACATCGTGTGGATCACTCTTGGCCTTCTTCCTCCCACATGCTGGACACTTATCAAAAAGACCAGGCATTTTAGAGCCCTAAAACGCCTGAACCAGCACACAAAAGAGAAAGAGAACACCAAGAAAGTAAACTGACACACTTTTAAAACACAAAAGTGCCAAAATATCCAATAAACCCTTGAGACAAGGGAGAGCTCAATGCCAGGGTCCTGTAAGCAGGAGCCGGAAAAAAGAACTGAAAGTAGAGGGACCTGCTATGCATTCTGGGATACTGGCAGAAGTTCTGGAAAGTTCTCTTAAAGGCACAGTATCCTATTTTAAGCCACATAATGGCAGCCTATGGGGCTTGTCTGTCCATGCCTTCTTCTCTATCATTCCAGAGTCTTTTACTGGTGGAGGCAAGTTTCTCTATGGTAGAAACTGGGCAGGCTGTGCTGTGTGTGGTGTTATTTGGTGGAATTTCTAGTTGAAGTACTGGACAGTGTAGCCTGTGGATATAGGCTGCATTATTTGTCTTTAAATTCTCTCTTAAGTGTCTTTGCAGTTTCTGCATGATTTGACAAATTAAGAGATTATTTTTGATTGCCGGGGTCCACGCACATGGGCGGGACTATTCACTAGATTATGACTATACACAGAGGTCCCCTACTACAGAAGGGGGGAATGTTCTACGATACATTCTGACAGCACACAGGTCATACTAATGTTAGGCTGAGGGTGATTTGTGAGTCTTCTAGTACTCTACTGTAGTGGTTCCTACAGCCAGGTCCTGTGCCTAGCCCACTGTGGATGCCTATCCTTAAGTCAGTCCCTGCAGCAAACCAGCCATAGGCGGCCAACTCCAGAGGTCACATGCAGTTGCGCAGCAGGACTTGGCCACAGTGCCTGTCCAGGAGCTCCACCAAATCTGCTGCGATCAGCCTGCCTCCTCTTTGTGCAGCCAAAGGCCATGTGCAGCGTTATTTGGCCAAGCAGAGCTGCAGTGCATCTAATTTTCCTATAGGAAATGTTTTTCAGGAGATGCACATCCCAGGGTCGGATTTCTGAATCTCATATGTGGCAACAGCACCTGCGTTGTTATAGTTAGGTAGCATTTTCCATTGAAAAGGCTTTTTGATGTATTTATTTTTGTACATTTTTATTAGGCATTTCCATTTTACAGAAATAATAATATGAAAAAAGAAAAAAAATGGTATAGACGAGAAGTAAAGGCGGTACAGTTTAGCACCTGCGAGTCCAATAGAAGAACGACCATTTGTATAGTTCAGATGTCAACCTAATTAGAAAAGTATAGGTCATTGAGTGAGTCCAGCTACAACTGCCAGAATATTTTCGGTGTGCCAGCAGCAGTGACAGCTGAAGGGTCCGTGGGTGTCGGCGGGTGACGCTAGCCTACAGTTGTTGTTGCCACCTGAGTTGAGTTTGTGGAGTGCCGCTGGGTCGTAGCGTTGGCTGTGCGGAGGTCCAGGGTTCCTGGTTGCGGTTGGGTCGCGGACGGGTATAGAGGTTTGCCTTTGGCGCATAAGCGGCGCGGCCGCAGAGGGGCCGGCATTTTATGGGGGAACAGCAGAGGAGAGGGGCCACGGGGGCAGCAGCTGCTGGAGGCAGGAGCGGGAAAACGAGCTGGAAGAACCGGCAAAATGGCACGAATGAACAGTAGGGCACAGTAAAAGCAAAACAGTAATGACACAAGAAATAGGTGCAACAAGCAATACAAAGACAAACAGGCAATCGGGGTACAATGTGGGGAAGGAAAATGAGAATCACAGGAGGCAACCTGGGCTCGAACCGCTACCTGCCTGGCAGAGGCACAGCATGGCAGACCGGAGCTACGAGGGGAGAGAGCAGGTCCCTGACGGAGGTCACTTTCATCTACTTGTAATATATATATAGGCAGCTTCAATTCCACCCCACATTTTCAGCAGAAAACCTGAAAGAGCTAGTTTATCACAGGAAAACTCACACACAGTCTCCTTTGAAGTAAATCTCACACTGTCACTGGATAGAATGAAAGCAAATGGAACCTACCTGTATCGGAACCGGCTGCCTTTGAAGAAGATATTGCTGCTTGACATGGTCTTGATTTGACTGGATTTTGCATACCTGCAGAAAAACAGAATAAAAGCCTCATCTGCTGCAAAGTGAATCCGAACCGTATCATGGCAACTTCTCATTTTCTATTCTGTTTCTAGGGAACGCAATGAGGCATATATATGGCCCATTAAAAGGCAATGTAACGAATGACAATCAACATGGTACATCGTCAGGGGCACAAATTACCTGAGAAGGCACTTGACAGACAGCTTCACTACCCAAAGTCAATCATCTTTGGTGTTGAGGTGCCCAGCAGTCCCTACCATTCATGTGGTATTCCTTATTGGTAAGAGCAATACCCCACGTGACACGACATAACAAGCCACTTTCTTTATAAGCATATTTTATTTAATGTCATGACTAGCACAACCCTAAGAGCGGACTAGTGATTGTGTAGGCTTGAAGAGTATAGAAAAATGAACATTGTACAGAAATAAGTCGATGGTACCCGACACTAAGAACTTCTCAAAGAGTTTGAGAAGTTACACCATTTATGCTTTATTCCCCTCCGAAATATTCCCACCACGGCCCCAACTTTTGTTGTATTGTTCAGGGCACCCCCACTCCCCACATACCACCTCTACATGGTGGCAGCAGCAGTCCACTGCCTGTGCCTATTGATCTAAAGATGGTGTTTTTTCTGCCCTCCAGGACCGTGTTATGTAGCATTTTGTCACAGCTATCAAGACTATGACTTGTATATAAATTATTCGAAAAATAAGAAAACCCCCTTCAAAGTTCTGCTCGGGATTACATTATATGGAGGTCTACATTCGAAAACATGATTTTATTATTGTTACTCTTTTTCTGTCCATCAGTGAACAGCGGCAGAAGCCAGATAATTCAGAGGTCCGCAATGTCTATACAGGCTATAACGAAGGAACTACTCCACCGACAGCATTAAACCATACACTGCAAACTCTGGTTGTCATTACTTGGCCAGCACCATAACCATGAGGGCAGGTAGGATTCTCACACTTGGCCACACACAAGCCTATTGGACGCACTGGGCAGCACGGTACAATGGAGGACTACATCCTTCGCACTGTCACATCAGATACCCCTTTCCAGTGACTCACAGCAGACACTCCTTTCCAGTGACTCACAGCAGAGACCCCTTTCCAGTGACTCACAGCAGATACCCCTTTCCAGTGACTCACAGCAGATACCCCTTTCCAGTGACTCACAGCAGATACCCCTTTCTAGTGACTCACAGCAGATACCCCTTCCCAGTGACTCACAGCAGACACCCCTTTCCAGTGACTCACAGCAGATACCCTTTTCCAGTGACTCACAGCAGACACCCCTTTCCAGTTACTCACAGCAGATACCCCTTTCCAGTGACTCACAGT
Source organism: Lissotriton vulgaris (assembly GCF_964263255.1). Lineage (NCBI taxonomy): Eukaryota > Metazoa > Chordata > Amphibia > Caudata > Salamandridae > Lissotriton > Lissotriton vulgaris. The sequence goes on along the minus strand of NC_141689.1, from coordinate 955,083,184 downwards.
AGATACCCCTTTCCAGTGACTCACAGCAGATACCCCTTTCCAGTGACTCACAGCAGACACCCCTTTCCAGTGACTCACAGCAGATACCCCTTTCCAGTGACTCACAGCAGACACCCCTTTCCAGTGACTCACAGCAGACACTCCTTTCCAGTGACTCACAGCAGACACTCCTTTCCAGTTACTCACAGCTCGTGTTTTCATTCTTATGTCTGACTTACTTGTAAAAGGCCTGGTTTTCCACCCCACATTTCCAAAGATGCTTACAGGCTGCAGGTGTCGAGGTATGGAATGCTAACATAGCTTTTTTCTGAAAAGAAATAAAGAACATAAAAGATTTTCAGAAAGAAAAACATGTCAGACTTGGTGAATTCTTATTCTGGGCCAATAACCAGATGCTTCCAAGGTGGCCATCACCTCATGTTGACCTGCTGTTTATCACCTTTTGAAGGGCCGAACTGGCCGCACCAGGCGTCGTGTGTTTCCCCAGGAGGCTGGAAGAGTGGGGCCGGTTTTGGAGCGGTGGGGGCTGATGTTACTGGATGCCTGTTTTGCAGCAGTGTTGCAATATCAGCCCCAGTAACAACAAGCGTTTCCAGCCTCCCAGGTCAACGCAGTGCTTATCCAGGGGCTGGTCTGAGAAAACTGCCAGGGTCCCAAGTCCGGCTCTGTCCTTTTGCTCTCCCCCTCAATACCTGTCGTGTCCTCGACTCAATAATGACAGACTAGATGAATACTTATTACCAGGAGCTTTATTGTCTGCTTCTTAGTCGGTCCCTGTCCCTACTCTAACTAACCCCATCCTGTCTATACCCCTCCTCTTCCCTTCCACCCCAGCTAGCTCCACCCACCCAACTACTAGACTGCTGACTACATAACATCTCCCCCTTTCTTAACAAAATAGCAAAACAGCGTGCTACTCATATTTCTTCAATGACTCTCTTTGGTAGCTGGATATCTCGGCGGGGTCGCATAGACATGGCTCCAGTAGTGTCATCGATCAGGGGTTCACTTAGCTGACCCCTATTCTCTTGGTTAACTTGGTCAGGCTCTTCAGGTGTAAGCAGTTCAGTCACGTTCAACAGAGGTCCTTTCATGTCCCGAGGACATTTCTTAAAATGCGATACATTCCTGGTAACTCGTCGTTGATCAGATTCCGCAGTTAGCATGGTGCCCTTCTGTTGGGTAACCAGCAGAGGTTCATCTCGGAACCAACAGTCAGTCTTTCTTTGCTGGTCTTGTTTGACAATAACGTAATCTCCTTCATGCACGGATGGTGACCTTGCTCTCCTTTTGGCATCGGCATATGATTTCATTTTGTCTTTGTTGCATTTACCAGTCGCAATTATCTCTTGATGACTGCGAAGTGGGGCTCCTTCCCAGGTCGGGATGCGATTTCTCATGGGGCGCCCCAGCATCAGTGTTGCAGGGCACTTTCCGGTGGTTGAATGAGGGGTTGTCCTATAGGCTCGGAGGACCTCATTGAGGGCCACTTGCAAGTCTTTCTTTTCAGCAGTGGCTTGCTGGAATGTCTTTTTGAGCGTAGCCATAAACCATTCAATGGTGCCATTCGCTTGTGGCCAGAGAGGCGTAATCTTTCTGTGAGTGAAATTCAGGTGCTTTGCAAAGGCACTGAACTCGTGTCCATTGAATGGGGGTCCATTGTCCGTTTTCACCTCTCTGGGGACACCCCATGTTGCAAACACTTCATCTAGCACTTTGAGAGTGCTAGAGGCACTTGTGGACGACACAAATTGTGCGATGGGAAATCGCGAGTACTCATCAATTATGGCTGCCACATATTTCCCGGATTGTAGTGGTCCATAGAAGTCTATGGCAAGTTCTTGCCATACTCCACTGGGCAGGGTGGTCATTTGTAATGGAGCCGGTGAATCACCTTTGTTGGTTAGTTGGCATAGATGACAGTCTTTCAGGGTAGTCTCTACCATCTGGTCGAGGAGGGGAAACCACACGCGTTCTCGGAGGGCTCGCTTTGTTGATACTACTCCTCTGTGGCCTTCATGGGCAAGGTTGATGACGCCTTGCCGTAGTTGGCTAGGAACCACGATCCATTGACCACGCAGTATTACTCCATCTGTGGTAACAGACAGTTCGTCGTAGACATGTCGGAATGCTTGCATTTCCTGCTTTACAGCCGGATTATTGTCTTCCTCTTGAGAATCATGTCTCCACCGGTTGGTCTGAATCCGACGAAGTACTTTCTGCAAGACGACGTCTTGCGCGGTGACCTCTTGAATGACGTCCATGGGAATGGCCGGTGGCAATGCTTGGTCAGCCACGAAATGGATGTACTCCTCGGCAATGGAGGGGTTGGAGTCCGACGATGCATGAGGATGCCCTGACAAGTAGTAAGCCGGGTTCTCCTCTTTCCCGGGTTTGTGGACAATGGTGAAAGTATATTCTTGCAGTCTCAGGCCCCATCTCTCAATCCTCGGGGGCATTTTAGATCGGGGTTTGCCATAGATGGTGACCAGCGGCTGATGATCTGTGATCAGAGTAAAGTGCTTGCCGTAAACAAAGACATGAAAATGTTCACATGCCCAAACCACCGCAAGACTCTCCTTCTCAGGTTGTGAATATGCCTTTTCAGGATCAGACAAACTGCGACTGGCACAGGCAACAATGCGTCTCTGGTCAGAGTCATTGTCATACTGTGCCAAAATGGCCCCCAACCCCACAGGGCTGGCATCCACAGTGATTTCGGTCTTTCGTCGAGGATTGAAATATGAGAGGTTGTCAGCTGATTCCACTGCACGCTTGATCTCTCTGATTGCTTGTTCACACTGGGGTGTCCAGTCAAATGGTTGGCCTTGTTTGGTGAGGATGCGAAGAGGATGGCTGTGGTCGCATAGTCCCTGATGTAACGGGCACAGTAGCTGGCCATCCCTAGGAATGATCTCAGCTCACTGAAATCCTGTGGGTTCTTGGTGTTGTTCAGAGTCGCTATCTTGTCCGGATCAGGTTTCATTCTTGCACCTGAAAAAATATGGCCAAAGAATTTTAAAGTGGACTGGTGAAACTCGCACTTATCTTTATTTAATGTCAGGTTTGCATCCAGTAGGGCGTGACAGACGCGATCCAGTGCTATATCATGCTCACGGACATCGGAGCCATATAAAAGGATATCGTCACTGTAGTTTAGAGTGTTTGGGATGTGCTGAATGATTTGCCGGATTGCCTCTTGAAAAATTTCCGCGGCTGATGAGACTCCAAAACTCAGTCTCTTGTATCTGAAGAGTCCTAAGTGAGTTGCAAATGTCGTAATGTAACAGGACTTGACGTCCAACTCCAGCTGGTGATAGCCTTTGTTTAAATCCAGCTTCGAGAACACTCTTGCTCCGTTTAATGCAGAAATCATGTCGCTTAGATGTGGCCCAGGGTAACGCTCCCTTTCTATCGCCGTGTTAGGTAGGCGCATGTCTACGCACAGTCTCACCTTGCTGGTGGTGCCCTTCTTTGGTACAATGACCACCGGCGATACCCACGGGGGTTGGACCATCCGTCCGTTCGATGATGTCTGCAGACAGAAGGTCTTGAAGTTCATCTTCAACAGCTTTCTGGAGATGAAATGGTACACGTCGAGGGTGCTGTGCCACAGGCCTGGTCTGTTCATTGATATGTAAATGTATTTGACATCCCTTCATTTTCCCTAGACCTTGAAACAGCCTGGGAAACTTATTGACGATGTCTTGGTCGTTCTGCAGTTGGTAGGCTGAGTAAGCAGTCGGCTTCCGGGCCTTTGATGACATGTATGACCGCTGGTATGGAGATGGTGTCGTGTGTCCGTGTTGTCAGGAATTTTCCCAAGTAAAGGATCGGCTTCTTGTAAAATCCAAGTGAAAACTCGGACTGGTGCATAAGTCAATGTGGGCTTAGGATTCATTCTCTCGTATTCTGTGACTGGGATATAATTCAGCGAAGCTCCGCTGTCCAGTACAAATTTAGTGTCATGATTCCCTACTTTTATATCCAAGCGTGGATATTTCTTGAGTTAGTCAGGGTCCCCGATCATGTTTACATATTCTACTGTATATTCAGAGTCTTTGGACGATGATCTGGAGTCCCGGGATGGTGATCTGCGCTCCCATCGAGATCTGCGTGACTCTCGGCTGGAGTGTGACGAGCCTGAGGACAATGTAGACTTTCCTTGGACAGCCCTTATGTGATGTTTTCTGGTGTCAGAGCGAGATGACCAAATCATTTCGTTTCTCGTCTCCTTGTGATAGTCCCCACACATCGCTTTGAAGTGGTTCGTTCGCCCACATTTCCTACATCGCTGACCCATGGCAGGGCAGGTGTCCGCATGACGATAGTCATATCCACACCTGTAGCATCTTTTCGTCCTTTCTGGCCTCCTTTCTCTCCGCCCACGTTCTCGCCTCCTGTGCTCTGGATGCATTTGACGAGATGACGGTCTGGGTCTCCATTGCTTTTCCTTCGAGTTCCTTCGGCTGCTGCCTTTGGCTTGGACGCGGCGCACTTGTTCATGACTTACATTGCGTCCCGTCTCAATATTGGTGGCATGTTCCTCAGCCTGATCATAGATGCGAGTCATTTCTTCAATGTCGTCTAATTCATGGGGTTTTCTCAGCAGCCGCCTCCTGAGGGTTTCCGAGTGGCATCCGTCTATAATTTGTGACTTTATGGCGGCATCGGTTGAAAAGGTATCGAATTCACAGTGTCTTGATAGCCGCTGCAGTCGGGTGATGAACGCACGCATCGCCTCCTCCTTTCCTTGGCGTGCTTGATGAAACGCATGACGTTCATAGTCCGCATTTCTTTTATGAAGGAATTTTTTGTTCAACGCCTCACGTACCTTGTCATAAGTTCCAGCATCTGCAGGGGGGAGGTCTTTAATTATCTTGCTTATTTCTCGACCTGCAAAGTTGCGGAGGGCAATCAATTTTTCTTTGTCAATGGTTACCTTGGATCCTTCAATGTAGTCTTCGAAATCTTCAAGCCACTCTTGCCACTTGGGGCCCATGCTCCCTCCTGTGGTCAGTGTTAAAGGTTCCGGGGCCCGCAGATGCGACACTCCTGCAATGATGGGCTTGACTTCATTTCGCTGTGGGGATACATCTGGGGTCACCATTGTGGTATCACGTGCCTCCCACCCCTTTTTCTGACTCTGATTGTCCTGTCGCTTCTCGCTCGCAGGTACTTTGATTGGTCAATCACAGCCGACTTCAGTCAATGTTATTTGTCTTTGCTCGTGTTTGTTTATTCCCTCACTCTCTCAGTGGCCAGCGTTTGTTCGCCACTTTCCACTTGTATCGACAAATGCTTGTTTGTTCCTTCCTAGTTGTCTTGACTCATGCTTGTTTAGTCTTTCATGCTTTTACATTGGCTAGTGCTTGATACTTGCTGATGCCTGACTCCATGGCAGCTCATTGATTTCACAGGGGTGACCCTCTAGGCTGCCTGACTCAAAGATGGCCGCTCACTTGCAACTCTCATTTCCCACGAGGTTCGACTGTGCTCACTCAGCAGGCTCACAGGGCTTCAATCGACACTCACCAGCAGTCAGTCGCTTGCAGGCAGCAACGTTTCTTCATTTCCTCCTGCGTTCTGGGACATGGGAACGATCAGGCAGGATCTCGATTACGCTCCGTCACATGCGTGCCATTCCTCACGCATCGGGGGTGAGCTTTTCCGTCTTCCGTTTTCTTTCTTGGCGCGCAACAGCGCTCTTTCTTCGGGACTCTTCCTCGAGTCCCGGGCAGCACCTCAGACGCTCCCTGGTCACCGGAGCAGTCAACGGAGTCGGGGTGGGCACCCGACATCTCTTCATGAACCGCGTGCCGATTTGCACGCCTTGGGGGTGAGTCGCGGTTTTGGCGCGAACCAGCGCACCGCTTTGAAATGCCCAGCACTCAATGGCGTGTTCTCCCACGGGGCTCTATGCGACTGACAGATCGCGGAGCAGGGGCAATAACCGCTGGCCTCGTTCTGGGCGGCGGACTTACTTCAGCCACACGTGGCTCAACAGCGTTTTTCTTTCTTCACGCTGCCTGGGACAGGGACGCTTCTTCTTGGGGTCCTGTGGGTGGCTGACTGCACCATCCCACCCTCGTCGCCAGTTGTCGTGTCCTCGACTCAATAATGACAGACTAGATGAATACTTATTACACAGAGCTTTATTGTCTGCCTCTTAGTCGGTCCCTGTCCCTACTCTAACTAACCCCATCCTGTCTATACCCCTCCTCTTCCCTTCCACCCCAGCTAGCTCCACCCACCCAACTACTAGACTGCTGACTACATAACAATACCCTACGATGTAGTTCACCTTGGCTCCCTCCCCGAACCTCCCCCTGCCCCCCCCGAACTACACTCCTCACCCCCCCGCACCCCCCCCCCCCCAGGCTGTACCACACCCTGGCCTCATTTATGAAAAGTGACGCATCGCTGCGTGAAAACAGCGATGCATCACTTTTCATTGCGCCCTCCTTGCGACACCAATGATGCGTCACATTTACAGTATGATGCATCATGTCGCAAGGAGTTACAGATACGTCAGTATTTCTGACGTATCTGTAGGCGCAAAAGTGACGCATTGCTGGAGTGTGTCACAAAAGTGACGCAACTCCAGCAATGCGCCCTTTCACATGGGGCAAGCCCCATGTGAAAGGGCCTGCGTCAGTCTTACGCCTGCTGTGAGGCAGGCGCAAGATTTTGACGCAACAGCGTCTTAAAAGTGACGCAGTGAAATCTCATAGATTTCACTGCGTCACTTCTTCGACCCTTCCTTGAGTCAATACGCTCCCCTTGCATACATTATACCCGGCGCAGGTATAATGTGGCGCCGGGATTTACAAAGTGACGCATCTACCTAGATGCGTCACTTTGTAAATATGGTGCAACAAGGCACATTTTTTATGCTGCTGGTGCGTCACAAAAAAGTGACGCACTGGCCGCGTAAAAGTGACGCATGGCCTCATAAATGAGGCCCCCTGTGTCTTTTGCTGTTTGTGTTTACGTTGGTCTGAGTTTAAAGAGTGTTTTTAGGCCCCTATGTCTGTCTGTGTGCAGAGGAGGCTTTATGTCCGTTGGCCTTTTTGTAAATGGGTGACTTTATATATGTAGGTCTGTGTGCATGCCATATGCTTTTTGTGCTTTGGAGATCCTGTATTATACAGAAGCCACACCTACTGACTTTGTCGTTGTTGTTTATTAACTGCAGACGATGGTTTGGATCCGAGCGTTTGGTTTCTTCATAAAGAGCACATTTTCGCAACTAAACAACATTTGTTATTTTATTTCGTGCTCTCCATACACTGCACTGCCTGCCAAGGCTCCTGACTACAGAAAACCCATTACAATAATAAACTGTTTGCACATGACGGTCAAATCTAAGCACAATTGCAAATGTTTTTTCATTGTTTCAACTGATAAATGAAGCAAAAGTCTAAGAAACATTGCTAGGTGAGCTGTGGAGCAAATGGTTCTAATTAAGGTTATTCCCCCCACAGTGACATAATGCCACCTCATATAGAAGCAAATAGGACAGGTTCTGGCAGCAGAACAATTAGAAGTCAACGGTACAACTGGGTCTGCTGTGGTGCCATGCTCAAGTTTGTTTTCAGAAATTGCTGGCATGGTAGCTTTAGGATTCTCCTTGAAGGACATATACCATAATAGGTCAAGCTGTAGCATCAACCTGCTGCGAGGTAGGGTGACTACATACCACCAACTCATTAAGGACACTGTATCCAGTCCATGACTTCTGTGTGATAGCCTGATGCATTCTGGGTGTTGTAGTTTGTTTTACTTATATTTAACTAATTAGACTAGCAAGCCTGAAATGAATGATTTGTACGTGAGAAAGAAGTTCAGGCATGGAGCCAGCATCTGTAAAGACCTCAAGCGAGGTGGTCACCTACTCCCCAGATAGGAAACCATTTTATTTTTGACATAGACTTTGCTATATTTTGCCTATCACTCACTGAGAACCTCTTAGGACTTGGTTCCTGAGAAGTGATCCAGAGAGGAGACATCTTTTTTCCCATTTATAGGAAGCATAATAGGTGAACTTGTCATGGTTTCTGAAAAATGTAGACATTAGTAGAAGGGAAACGGGGCCCTGCACCAAAATTGCAGACACATCCACTGCTAGTTCTTTCTAGAGGCCTGCAGTTAAGCGGTTAGTCCCATAAGGACAGCCCATGTGCACCAGTCTCTCTCTCAAACAGACCCAGAAGTTCATGGTGAACACACCAGTGGTTCTCTTTTTAGAAGTGATATTAGCTGGCAGCCATAAAGTCATTGGAAAGTCGAAGTCCCCCCTAACCAAATTGAAAGCGTCCGCAATGCAGTGAGTGACACCTATGATGAGGTTATTGATGGTGGGTCCTAATGGCATCTTCAGCTGAGATGCAAGTTAGAAGGTGAGTCCCATTCCTTAGCCATCACTGTAACTTTATAGTGGGTTTGACCACAGACAAATGGACAGCGATACCTGCTCCTAACAGGGGTAATCCACCTAGACCCGAAGGTAGTAACGTGTCTTGCTATAGCCTGTTGTGAAAAATGAGCCAGAATCGGCATGAAGTGCCATGACCTATCCTGGTCAACGGCCTCCTTCAGGAACCACTTGTGGACACTACCTAGAGGCCAAACAGGTTGGGCCTCAGTGAGGGAAAGGGATTATGCAGTGTAACCTTGGCCTGGACATAAAGTTCCCATTCAATGAGGAGCTGAGGTTCCGTGACGATTCGAACCCGTGTTTTCGACATCGTCGTAAACCCAAAATTTCGGTACCAGTGAACCGTAAATGATCCATATAGTATATCCTGGTGTTTTCGCTATGCTACGAGCAAGAGCACTCTTGTTATGAGCACATTTCCGGTACACCGATGGCATCTATTTTAGAATATGGCATCCATCTTGTATTCTTGCCCTCACATAGTCAATGAACAAACAGTGACCTCTGATCAATTCATTTCGCTTAAAGGACACGTAGGCTTAGCCGGCGATTCACCCTGTTAATGACACGTGCACCTTAAGTCAGAAACGCTGTGGCCGCATGACTCGGCAAAAGCTGCCTCCTCTGCCTGAGGCCAGTCCTGCTATACTGGTTCTCGTGCTCGTTGGCCTGATCATGATTAGGCGGCCGAAGTCGGTAGCCTTGCCCATTTACGACCCACAAACATCTCTTATCCTGTTTTTCTATCTTCTACACCTGGCTCTGCTCCTTTCCTTCTGGGCCTTTATTAGGGGGAGGTAACGAAATTTACGATGAGGCGGTCCGGCTCCTGAATGAGAAGATGACATGGGATTATGATCGAACAGTGAGAACCCCTCATTCGTAATGTTTGACATCAGAAATTCGTTGACGGTTCCTGTTTGATGCCAAATATTTATTGTTTAGGATACAAAGTTTAAGAAATGTACTAGTATGAGAAGAATGTTGCCTACAGCTAAAAAACGTGTATTTAAGGAGCAACTCACTTAGTGCAATCAATAGGCGATTGGTGGGCGCATTTGAACTGTCAGTTGATATAGTGGATTATAGTAGAGAACTATGGGGCATATTAGCAAGAACCTCGTTAAAATTATCGCAGTTTTAGCGGCAGGAAACTGCAGCTATAACGGCGATAATGGGCTTGCTAATATGCGTTATAGAATTTCAATAGAAGCCCATGTTAGATGTCCTGCACATTTATTTATTTATTTATTTTTGAGATTTGTAGAGCGCGAACGAATGCCCTTGGGCGTCTTGGCACTGAAAACTCAGATCATGGCTCTCCTGATGTTGGTTCCTGAGGGTTACTGGTTAAACAGCCAGGTCTTTAAACTTTTACGAAAAGAGAAAAGAGAGTGACTTAACCTAATCGACAGAGGGAGGGAATTCCAAAGTCGGGCTGCCGTAACTGGGAACCGTCTGTCACCCCAGGAGACTGTTTTTGTGCGGGGAACAGTTAATTGGTGCAGAGTCACGGATCTCAGTTGCCTTAGAGGATGGTATAGTGTAAACTGGTTCCTAAGAAACTGCGGACCTAGATTATGCAATGCTTTGAATACAAGGCAGAGTGTTTTGAATTTTATTTGATTTTTAATCGTTAACCAGTGCAGATTCTGAATAGTTGAGCGATTGGTTTAAATTTGGGGGTTCTGGAAAGCAGTCTTGCCACAGCATTTTGTACCGATTGCATTTTGTTAACAACCCGAGTTTGTGCATTGGCAAACAAGCCATTGCAGTAGTCGAGTGATGATGGTACAAGTGTGCTTACCAGAGTTTTGCCTGCACTGTCAGGTAGGAACATGATGATTTTTTTTAATGAGTTTTAGCTTATGAAAAGCTGTTGCCGCTATTTGATTGGCATGAGCGGAGAAGTTAAGATGTTCATCAAAAACAACTTCTAAATTCCTAACCTTTGGGTCAGGGTTAGGCAGAGTTCCAAAAGATGAAGGCCATCAGACGGATAACCAGCGTGGGGAAAGTTTCCCAAAGATGACAACCTCGGTCTTCTCGGAGTTAGGTTTAAGGCAGCTAGAGGACATCCAATCTCCAATTGCCAGCATGACTTCCTGGAAGCGCTCAGTCACCTCTTCTCCGTCGTTATTAATGGCGAGGACTAACTGGGTGTCATCAGCGTAGGAGGTAAGGCCCATCCCATATTGTTTGATAACTCTTGCTAGGTCCGACACATAGATGTTAAGAGTGTCGGACTTAGGGATGAGCCTTGGGGAACCCCACACAGTAGAGACAGCTCGGCCGATTGAAATGGCCCTAGTGTAACTGCCTGAGTCCTGCCAGATAAAAAAGAGGCAAGTAAGTTCTTTGCTCCCAGTTCGATGCCCATCTTTCCGACACGATCAAGATGGAGTGATCGACAGTGTCGAAAGCTGCGCAGAGGTCCAGCAGTACAAGCACTGCTGTTCCCCCCTGGTCTCTGATGACTCTAATGTCATCGGCGGCTTTAATGAGGGCCGTTTCAGTGCCGTAAAATTTACGGAACCCAAACTGGGTGTTGTCCAGCCGGCGATGTTCCTCGATGTATTCAGACAGCTGATGATTCATAGCTTTCTCTACCACCTTAGCCAAAAAAGGAAGGCTGGCTATTGGTCTATAGTTTTTTAATTCGTCTTTGGCCAGATGCGTATTTTTTAGATGTGGCTTTAAAAGGGTGTTTTTCAAGGCATTGGGGTGGATCCCTGATTTAAAGATGGCATTACATATTTGCGTGATTACACGTGTTAGTATGTCCGTGACAGGTGGAAAATTTTTGGGTGGACATGGGTCCAGGGCTGATCCTGTTTTTATGATATTAATGATGTCCATTGTTTGTTGCTCTGTTATTTCTTTAAATTGGGTTAGGGAGCAGGCGGAGGGTATGGTACAGGTGGAGTGTGTGATGGTTTATCCTTGGAAGACAAGGCTAAATAAATATCATTAACCTTTGTATAAAAGAAATTGGCCAGCGCGTCGCAAAAAGATTGGGAAGGAGGAGGGGCCAGGTCAGGGGTTTTCCCCACTAGTTGCTTCACTACGTCATAGAGTTGTTTATTTGAGTTCTTCGCATTATCTATTTGGTCGCTAAAGTACTTCCTTTTTGCCTCTGTAATCATTTTTTTGTAGTCGGCAAGTGTCTCCGTAGCGAGATTTACTTTCTACGTCGTAGGATCTGTGCCAAATCCTCTCACGATTCCTACAGATTTGTTTTTGTATTCTGAGCTCTTCCGAGAACCATGGTGCAGAGGGGGCTGTCCTATTTCTAGATATGGTTTTGTATGGTACCAGTGCTTTTATGGCATTGCCTAACCAATCTGAGTATTGATTCATGGCTATATTTGGGTCTACTGAGATAATAGGGCAGGTGCTATCCAGTAGTTCTCTAAAGTCTGCATTATTTAGGTCGTTCCAAGCTTTGAAAGGGGCGCGACAGGGATCGGTCGGTCTGCCTAATGGGGCATCATTGATGGAAATGTCACAAAGAATGGCATGGTGGTCAGACCAGGGGAGCGGGAGGATGTCTTGTAAGTGGATCCCCTTAAGGTGGAAAAAATGCCATCCAGAGTATAACCGGCCTCGTGTGTGGATGAGGTAACCAAATGGGGAAGTCCTAGGGTTTCCATATCAGACAGTAATGCTTGTGTTTCATTATTGTCTTGTTTATCTAGGTGGAAATTAAAGTCACCTAAGACCGTAAAGCAGTCCTCTGTTGCTAGTGATTCAAGCATTAACTTTAAATTAGAGATAAATTCTGCACGCGCTCCTGGCGGTCTATACAGGAGAACTCCTTTAAAGCTGTGCGAGGGTGTCAACATAATGGCAAAAAGAATTGCTTCACAAGTTGGTGGAGTATAGGAGACAACGTCACCGTAAAAGTGTTGCGGGCAATTATTGCCAACCCACCACCCTTCTTTCTTTGTCTATCATGTCGATAGACTTTATATCCAGGGGGAACTGCAACCACTAAATCTGGATCTGAGGCGCTATCCATGTCTCTGTGACAAATAATATGTCTAATTTCCTGTCCATAATGATGTCTGATATGTCCTGTCTATGTCTACCTAACGATCGAGCATTGATAAGTGCTATGGATATATTTAGGTTTGTTTCGGCACTCTTTTTACTGGTAATTACAGTGTTTGTGAGAAAAGGTAGCGAGGATTTACAGTGAGGGCAACTGCTGATAGTCATTAAAGGGATAGACTCCGGATCATGCTTTGAGCAATTACTAGCTGGGCGTGGTCGATATTACAATAGCTTAGCTTTGGAGTAGGGGATCCAGGCCTGCGTTCGACCAGGGGGCATGGCCCTGGGCCCGGTCCCGGTGCGGACGGGCGCATCGGCGCTCCGCCGGCGCGCCTGCTGCGCCCGCCCGCCCGCTGCGCGGACGGGATATCATGGTCCTTATGTCCGGTCGTGAGGATGGTGGGAGGCGGCCAACAGCTGGACCGAAACCCTTTCATCCGCTCAATATGGCGGCTGCAACCCTTTCTCCCAGAGTGTCACCACCTAATCGTGTGCGCCGGGGATCGGGGTTCTAATGAGAGGCTCAAGAATGTGCAGGTATTTTAAAAAGACAAACAGTAATTCAAGGCGCAAAATAACGATAAATTAAAGTTTTAAAACAAGTGATGGCAGGTTAGCCCCCGACTTCCGCCTCAGGGGAGAGACACAAATTGAGTCAGCGCGCTGCGCTCTCAAGCTGTTTAAGTATCCTGGGAGGGCGGGAGGCGGCCAACAGCTGGACCGCAACCCTTTCCTCCGCTCAATATGGCGGCTGCGATCCTTTCTCCCAGAGCGTCACCACCTAATCGTGTGCGCGGGGGATCGGGGTTCGAATGAGAGGCTCAAGAATGTGCAGGTATTTCAAAAACCTGGGCTAACCCATCTAACCTGGGCTTCTATTCGAATTCTAAATAGCATATTAGCAAGCCCATTGTCGCCGTTTTAGCAGCAGTTTCCTGCCTCTAAAACTGCACTAATTTTAACAATGTTTTTGCTAATATGCCGCTACATTTTGTGTTCTAATTATGAGAATACTCAATATCTAAGGCCTCTTGATTTTTATGTTTATGAGAAATGTTGAATTCCAACATTTTGAGGTAACTTTCATGGAGGTGGAACAATATCTTTTTGGAGTTACTCTCTCTATCAAGTTACTTTACATGCTATGAAGAATAACAAAGTTTGAAAAAAGATTAGAAGAAGTTGGTGTAATAAAAAGTTTGGAGCACAAGCGACCTTTAAGACCTTTTAATGCATGCGATGGAACAAATGCCAGAAATAAACACGGGATAGATCCCTAACAGGATAAATCACATTATACCGCAGTATCCTGTAAAATGGCCATGTCCCCCCCCTAATGAAACAGGTATGCATGACTTTTGTGTATTTTTGCTTGGTCCGCCATGAGGCTAACTTTCAATGTCATTAATCTGTAGTTTGCACCCCATGCTATTTCCACAATTTCATGCATCACAAGCCGCCTAGATTGGCACCGGGCATGCTTTCAGTCATGATTACGCTATCAACTTTACATTTCTGACTTCATTTGTTTTGTGTGTGTTCGATCATCCAACGGCTCGAGAGATCGCACCGGGCTAGACCGGGCCAATCTCACCAAAGCCTGCGACCACTGTCTCAACTTCAACCTGGTATATCATGACAGTATTCCTGTCCCTTTCATTAACATTTCAATCAACCACATGAACAAATGTTCCTTCGACATTGAACAACAACAATGGGCAGAGGGGAACGGTCAGATGTAGGTTAAACTATAGTTTAACTATACTTTTGTGAGGCTATCATTTTTCGCCAGAGTAGGCAGATGGCAACATCTACACATGAACGTGTAGCAGGAATCGGATACACAAAACAAAACACTTAGAAAATCTGATTTTCATCAGGACTTTCCTAAAGCAAGATATCTGAAGACAGGAAGGTATAATAGCTGAACTCTTAAAACTGGTCTGAACTCACTCCCAAAAGTACAAAAAAAAAAGCAAAATGATCTGACCTCTTTCTGTGTCCCAATAACGTAAAACGTCTTCCCTTCATACTTCAGTTTGCAGACGTCCGACCTAGAAAGATAATAACGGTGTTAGAATCCTAAATATAGTCCAAGTATGAATTCTGAAGCACTTTATGTAGGCTGACTGCAGATGGATACGATCTAGCCCCATCAGAGCCATTAGCCTGGCAAAGCAACAAGCTTTCGATGCATGCTTCAATGGGACAATACTGATGGGCCTCAAGGAAGTGGCATCATCCTGCACAGGCAAATGCAATGCACTCAAAACGCAGCTGTAGGACATGTGGAAGTGCAATGCATGCAACCCGTCTGAGCTTTTAAATGTACAGCAACAACCCGCGATCTCAAGGATCCATCCTGAAAGTTGTGGCAAACAGTGCAGAAAATACTTTGCAATGGAAAGAAAGTACTAACATAACTTTTATGGTATGTTATGTTATGTTATGTTATGTTATGTTATGTTATGTTATGTTATGTTATGTTATGTTATGTTATGTTACTAAAGCATTTGTTAAGTGCACTATCACCGATTGGTTTCTTGGCGCTGAGATCAACAGTAACATAACGTGGATGAAGGGTGAAGAGTTATTGAGTTTTATAACCAGCAACACTCTGGTGGGTGGTGGAAGTTCCCTGAAAATAATCAGACAGTGCCTGTGACTGCTTTGCAAAGCAATCTATTTTTAAGTGTCTTGTAATAAATACACGTGCCCATACAGCAGTCTACCCCTAAAAGAGCAGATGAAAATGAAGACACCGGAGCTAATGAATCCCCATAAACAAAAATGCGAGTTATTCTAAATGATTCTGCTGGATGGAAATATATTTCCAGGATACAGAAAGTGGTTATATCTAACCACTGGGGTCTACCACAGCAGTAGACCCATACAAATGACTTGATGTTCATCACCAGGAGCTCTATTTTTTTGATTTTTTCCACTTTGAATGTCAATTATTTTGATCAGAGAATATTGAAATAAAATATTAATAATACGCTATTAAAATGAGTTCCTTTTATAATGCAGTAGCACATGAGTAAAGGAGTGTGATTGGCCCACTATACTCCATTTACGTCTGACTGTTACTCCACAGCAAGGGAGCGGGGCATGTTTCTTGCTTGTGCTAGATCCCATGGCTCCTTACTACTCTAGTGAAGGAAGTCGGTGGTAGCAGTGGCATAAAGAACCTCACTGTGCAGGATGTGCAATAATGTATGCGAGGGTGTTTCCTTGCTAACATGGATTAGGAGAAATCTTTTGGTTTCTGGAGGAAATGCTAAATATGGTGGAGGATCAAGCACAGAACAAGTCTCCAGCGTAGAGTCAGTACAGCGGAAGACCCGCCACATGAGGAATTCCTCCCTAGTGTACCATTTCTGGATGAAATTCCCAGATTTCTATTGCCATCCACTTCTAAACAGCTTCCTAAGTCAATGGACTACTTCAGGTTACCAATGTTTGTTGGTAAGTTGGAGCAGCTCTCGGGTACCAGACACCATATCAGGTACCATTCTGTAATTAAGAGTAGTGTGGGGGGCGTAACTGCCATGTGGGAAGATGGCCACCTAGCCTCAATGCACCGCCGCATTCGCACACCTTCACGGCTTATCCTACCGTTTAGAGGGGTAAATCTGCTCCAACGACGACAGTATCAAAGCCCTGATACAGATGAGCAACTGATAAGCCATTCGCCTTGCTCTAATGAGCACCCACGCTGAACTTCCATGCTGTCATCCTCCCTCTGCATAGCGCCGTAATGGTGCACAGAGGCCATACCTGCTCTCAAAATGGCTTCAGCTAAGACACAGCTCCCTCAGCTGGCCATTCGATGCATCCTGATGCCCCCTGCAGCCTCTACACACCTGAAAACCATTTGCCTCTTAGGGTGGATGCTTCATCCTGCCTCCTGATTCATGCGCTGTCAGCCTAGTGGAGCACATAGGCTGTGCCTGATCTTAAAATAGCCACAGCTGGGACACATCTCTCTGTAAAACTGTCCTGTATATCTTGGAGGTCTGTGCAGCCTCTACATTTAAGGTGGGTGCTTACTACTCTTGACATCGACGCAAACGCAACCAAAGATACATGACTAATAATTCTGGTGCTCGCTTTTGCAAAAGGCCTGCCTATCTGCTGATGGTCACCCGGCACAGTAGACTTTCTCTCCCCTAACCAAGGTTCATACTTCTACTTCTGGGCTAATACCACTCTCCGCTTTCTTTCTATATTATCTGTATCATGAGGCCTCTGAAGATGACCCAATAAGACAGAATGATCCCTACTACCTCACACAGACCACTACGCATACTTAGAGATTTGGCACTCTCATGGTCGCGGACACCACCAGGGTGAACCTTCACTCACCAATAAGCCATGCTTCATCACCAAAGGTTGGGGGTTCAATACGCACCAAATAAACCCATCCTGTCGGACCTCGGAGAACAAAATACTATGTTCTGCAAGGGGGGTCTTAAGACACTAAACCAGCATAAAAGTGATCCAAACAGGATCCCCTCATTCATGACTCTCCAATTAAATTGACACTAGACGCTAGCCCTACTCTGGACCTAATCATGCAGAAACTTGATACACAACATGTTCTTGCCTAAGCTACAAAGGCTAGCACAAATTCCACACAGAATGACCTTGCATCTATTTAAAAATATATTTTTTTTTCTGGGGGAAGAGTAACAGAAGCAGAGTCCCCCATAAACCTACTGGAAGATCACAAACAGAGTTCATCCAAGACTCTGGCAACCACCACTGCAAAACTTGCCCGACTGGAAAGAAGTCTCACAGACTTAGAAGACAGACATAGTAGGGGTAGACAATATTAGTCTTTTCAGTCATGTCATTGAGGAAACCCACCTTCTCAACCAACCCACCTGTACAGTCACACTAGATGTGGAAGAGGCCTTTGACAAGGTCTTGTGGTCTTTGCTACAAGGCACCCTTAGTGCATTTAATGTAGGTCCTAATCTTTTTTAAATGATCCTTTGTCCAATACAAAAACCACAAAGACAAAATAAATATTAGCGGTACATTAGCTAACACATTCAACCTACAATAAGGAACCAAACAAGGCTGCCCCCTTTCTACTAACCATGAATCCACTGCTTATAAAAATTAGTGGGAGCCCCTGTATTCCTGGTATTCCATTTTCTGCAGGCCCACAAAAGGTGGCAGCTTATACATATGACATCCTTCTTTTCACAACTCAAGCAGATGCCTTTACCTAACATCATGTCACCCATCAATAACTATGCCCAAATCACAGGTTGAACCCTTTCTAGAGATAAAACAGAGGTCCTAGCCCATAACATCCACTGCAATAGCTCAGTCATTGTGGATTATGGTCTTAAATGAGCCCCAGACAAAATAAAATACCTAGGCATTTGGTTCACTGAAAATCTTAGAGAGTCCTTTGATCACAACAACAAACTTACCCTCACCAAAATGAAAGACATATTAGATAAATGGTCAACTAGATTCATCACCTGGTGGACATATGGACATTCTTAATCTTAGTAGAAGGAAACATACTAATTCTTAATCTTAGTAGAAGGAAACATACTAACATGTGGAAACATATGGAGACATTTTATTGCACGGCTGGACAACCAGAAACATCAGTTGAAAGAGTTAATTTAGGCCTCATCGGGCTGAAATGACTACTGGTAGTCTGATGCTATGCAAGTATACTCACAAAACTGGCTGGCTCACAGACATTCTTGAAACACATTGTAAGACACGTTGCAGGGCTCTGTGCCAACTCACTTCCTTCTTGCCAGCCCATGGGTATGGCGTGACTCCTGTCTTACCACTGACTTCAGTGTGTTTTACTGGACTCTGTACTGCTCAGAGGTATGGCTCTTTTACACATGCTGTGACCCTTTATTGGTCTGAGGTCTTGCCACATGTTAAAATCCATATATTTACACCAAATTCTTTTTTCAGAAGCATTGGCCGGGAGGCCAAACTGTGACTCAGATAAGATGGCAGAGGTCGCCCTGTACACATTGCTACACAAGAATACTTCCAAAGTTGGGATTGACTCAGAATGAACAGTCACCAAGAAAATAGCTGCACAAATTGAGTCCACAAGAGCAGCTCTAGCTGTCTTAGATCCAAGTTGGGTATAATTGACTGGATCATGCATGCCTTAGAGAGAAACCTCAAGTGTCTTAATGATGGTCCAGACCTACAATGGGACATGTGACATCTGCAGAACCCAATGGTGCACATGAAATACAGGAGACGCTGGAACAATGTCCATTTTTCTGGTATTTCGGAGGGCCTTGAATCTGGAGACATGTCGTCCTTCTTAGCAACCTTTTCATCAGAAATGAACAATCAACCTTCTGATGCCCTGCTGGATCTTAAGGGGGCACAGAGAATCCACGCAAGATTTCAGTGAAAATCTGACTTACCCTGGTCAGTTATAGCATGCTTCCTACACCATCACCAGGCCTGTCAACTGATCCATGCTGCTCAACAAAAAAGAGTCCCCTTCTCTATGGTCCTCACAAAATCTACATGTCTGCTGACCTGTCACAAGAAACCAGTTTAAAATGGAAAGAATCCTTGGCTATGCATCCACAGCTTCATAAATAAGGCATTGGGTATGGCCGGTTAGAGCCCCCAACAGTGCTACTGCCAATCAGTGGCAAAAACAAGGAATTAGAACCTGGATCGCTTTCCAGAGGACCTTGACTCATCAGCTATGAACACCCAGCTATGAACACCCTTCCTCAAATGGACAAAGAAAAAGAAGTGATGGAGACAACTTCTCCTATTGATGATACTACAGCTCAATACTCACAAGTGTCATCAAGGTCGGAAACTGAGAGACTGGCTACAAGGAAATGGACTGCCAGACAACACCACAACATGGAACCTTCTGCATGGGATACAGATAAGTCTGCTCCCATTAGTGTTTAGTTGTTTTAAGACCTCGCTGGTTTGACTTGAGTTGCTGCCATTCTGCAGACTTGCACATGTTGTGCTCCCCTGTGTGCATGCACGCCTCTTCCTGCATGGCATGGACTGCACAGTCCATGCTGTGCAGGAACGTGCAATGGAGGTCTCACAGCGGTGCAGTTCTAAAGCTCACTTATGAGCCTTTGTACTGCCCCACCACAGGACTACTGCGTTGCCCGCCCTCCAGACCACAAAATGAATCGCAATCTGGCAGGCAGGCAGCGGTGAGGTCTGCTGTGTGGGAGCACGGCGTTGGCTTGGCAGCCCACTCTCCCACCACCAACCTTATAATTAGTCCCTATATCTATCCACACCTACATATACTTGTCTTCACAATGTTGTGGGAGTAAATACACCGGAGTCAATATGTTTTGTAGGACCGCATTATGTATTCAATACTGTGACATACAACCATTAGTGAAGAGGAGGCATGCTGCAGCCTTGGAGAATGATTGTTTGGCAGACTGATGAATCCCTGTGACGGTATTGAAAGCCTTTAAACTACTGTACATCATAAACAGAGTATCTATGGTAATTCTAACGGGCCACCTGAAACATCTGAGCTCTGCCTGCCTATGGCTTGACCGCTATGAAAATTAATGGGTAAATGTAATCAATCAACTATGGTGTAAGTAAGATGAAGACTTTGCCGGTTACGATTCCAATGAGGGAGGACGAAGGGTGGCCTGGAGACAGCGCTGGATTGGTAAAGCGGGCACTCGGGCATTGCCCGAGGGGCAGTATCAGAATTCCAGCTTTGGGGGGCCGATTATGGCGGATTCTGTGTTGTTCGATGCCACCAGCAGCCCAGTGGGTGCCTAAGTGGCCTTTCTGGAGGTAGATGGGCATCTATTACCTCCCTTTTCTCAAAGGGCAGAGGTGTCACTTCCTTTCTCTTGCTGGGCCGGCCCATCAATATATGCATATTGGGCGGGGGCAGGGGGCCTGAGCAAAAAGGGGCTCACTTGTTTTCAAGTGTGTTTCACCAGTGTAAACTAATCTGTGCATTTTTTTAACACACCCTCCCCCTTTTTTTAAATAAAAGTTTGCCGAAGCAGTTCTTTGCAGAAAGGCAATATGCAAATGTGGGCCACTTTTTTTTAGCGTGCCCAGGCCGATTTGTAATCCACATCCAACGCTGACTGGAGACAGATACTAATGCCACCAACCTTATACTCACCACCTCCCCTAAACTTCACTTCCTTGTGGATTATATTACCAAACTCTATGTGGAGGAGAAAGTCACCGGTGATGGACCTATGTCCTGACTCTACTGAAAGTATCAACTAGACCGACACAATACTGGGAATGAATCCCAAATCACAAGACATTAGATAGAGAAGGCACGGTTTATCTGAGTGCTTGATTGTGAGAATTGAATTGTTGCTGTGCTTGGACCAACAAAGCCTGCAAAATATTTTAAAAGTCGCGCTGTGAATAGCACAGGGTTTGCGATAGCAGAATTTTAATTAAACCTGTTTTTAGGGATTTTGCTTTTAATTCTGAAAACGCCACTTACTTGCACCTTAAAAATGTTAAAAGCACACGCTGCTTAGCAGACCTTCACCCCGATCTCAGGGACATAGAGTGGACATTTTGGGGCAGCCATCTTGGTTGACAGTGTAGATGCTGACCAGCTGCACTAGACTGCCTATTTAATCCGGCTTTTGCAGACACGCAGCACATTAGATAGAGAAGGCACAGTTTATCTGAGTGCTTGATTGTGAGAATTGAATTGTTGCTGTGCTCGGACCAACAAAGCCTGCAAAATATTTTAAAAGTCGGGCTGTAATAGCACAGGGTTTGCGATAGCAGAATATAAATTAAAACTGTTTTTAGGGATTTTGCTTTTAATTCTGAAAACGCCACTTACTTGCACCTTAAAAATGTTAAAAGCACACGCTGCTTAGCGGACCTTCACCCCGATCACAGGGACATAGAGTGGACATTTTGGGGCAGCCATCTTGGTTGACAGTCTAGTTGCTGACCAGCTGCACTAGACTGTCTTTACAAAACAGCCAATGGAGACGCGCAGCGGACGCACGCAGCGGACGCGCGCAGAGGGCGCGCCAGAGGCAAGCCCGTCTGGGCCCGTCCGCGACCTGGCCGCGCCTAGTTCCGGTCCTGCTGCCCTAAACGCTCAAAATTCCTACACCCAAGGCACCTCATCTCCCCAACAGCGGCTTTTATATTCCCGCGAGGAGTTGCTGGCTATAGATAATCGGAAGATTACGCAGATGAACATGACAACAGGTAAAGGCAGGCATTTAAACTGCGGTTTAATCGACTGTAGGTCACTCATTAAAGACCACCTTGAGATATCTTCTCGGAACTCGATATGTTGTTTTTAACGGAGACTTGGGCTAACGATAATTCTGCAGTTGAATTAGGTTTAGCATGCCCACCTGGTTATAAGTCATGGCATAGCCCCAGATTGACAGAGGGGGAGGTGTGGGGGTGATCTTTAAGGAGGAATGGAACTGCGTTCCCCTAGCGCTGGATGAAATTAGTGGAATTGAATTGATGGGATTCACTTTACAAGGACTAAGGGGAACTTACTCTCAGGCATAGTGTGTTATAGGCCCCCGGGACAATGTACAAATTACCAGAGCCTATATGAGAGCATTACGAATTTTGCTCTGTCTCACACAAGAGTAATTATACTGGGGGACTTTAATCTCTGGGAGACTGGAAATCTGGCGAAGCATCTGAGAGATTTACAACTGACGTGTGCGAATTTGAATTTGCAACAGCTGATACATCAGAGCACTCAAGGGGGGCACACACACTAGATTTAGTATTCGCTAGCGTGGATGAAACATTGGTACAAGATATTCTACCCCAAACGTGGACTGATCACCATCTGGTCCTTTTCACAACTAGGGTAGGGGCTCAACAGGAAGGAGAAAGGGCCGTAAGCACATACAGACTGGATAGGAGGATGGCTAAACTGGATAGTGACACGGCGCAAGCCCTGATTGAGGAAAACGATCATCTGACCTCTACTGACTTGGTGGAGAAGAGCTATCAAAAGTACTGCAGCACCATGGTTAGGAATCTAGATCGCCTACTCCCAAGGTGCAAAATTAAAAATAAGGACAAGAATCCAGCCCCCTGGTTTAATGCGGAGTTAAAAGAACTCCGCCGCCTTCGTAGAAAGGCAGAAAGGAGCTGGAGGAGACAGTACGAAGATGTAGATAGAAACCTTTTTAAGCTAGCCCAACTCCAATATAAAACAGCAATTGCTAAAACAAAAGCCAATTTTTATGCCACCAATATCCTGAACTCCACGAATAGTACCAAAACTCTTTTTAAGATTTATAAGGACATCACCTTGCCCCCCAGCCAATGCAACAAGACAATTGCTTCACAACAGCTCTGCGATGACATCTCAGGCTATTTTTAGGAGAAAATTCATAATATTGTCGGGAACTTAGTCCCCCATAATACCCAGCCTCCAGACACTGAACAGAAGGAGCCAAGTATCGAGTTAAATGCTAACTCTTTATTAACCTCGTTCCAATTATTTACAGAGGATTCCTTTGCTAATTTGGATCTTAGTCTTACTGCAGGATCCCTGGCTGATCCTATTCCCCACAGATATTGGAAACAATTTGGAAAAATACTGTTTCCACAGCTTCTTAGTATCTGCAATCAGTCCCTGGAAGAAGGTATAGTGCCAGCTGCGTGGAAGCAAGTGATGGTTTTTCCGCTGCTAAAAGAATCCGTCGATGGATCCCACATTACCTGCCAGCTTCAGGCCGATTTCCCTCCTCCCTTTCCCAATAAAGATCTTGGAAAAGACAGTTAGTAGAACCCTTTCTAAGTATCTAGAGGATAATCGGTTGCTGGATGCATTCAAATTTGGGTTCCGACCAGCACACGGGACGGAAACGGCATTGACCACAGTGATGGACAACCTTCGACTGCGCGCCGACAGAGGAGACGCGTCGATTCTTGTCCTTTTAGATATGTCGGTGGCCTTCGACACTGTGAGTCATGCCGTGCTGCTACAAAGATTGTGGAACAACAGAGTGAGAGGAAGAGCCCTTGAGTGGCTACAGTCGTACCTCCAAGACCGCCAACAGACGGTGACCTTAAGCCAGTTTGCATCAGAAGCTTCTCCCGTCCCGCACGGGGTCCCACAGGGGTCCTCAGTTAGTCCCATTTTATTTAACGTGTACCTGAAACCCCTATCGTCCATCATCATATCCTTTGGTATCAGCGTTATAAATTTCGCGGATGATACTCAATTGATTTTCTCCTTGGAGGGCAAGCAGGAGACCTCAGTAGAGTCCTTCCAGGAGTCCATGCGGAAAACGGCGGGCTGGCTCAGGGCTAACTCGCTCCAATTGAATGGAGGGAAAACGGAGGTGATGTACTGCTCAGCTGCAAAAATCTTAAAGCACCTCATGACAGAATTTAGGCTTACCCCAGAAGAAGACTCTCTGAATCTGACCAACACCGTGCGCAATCTGGGAGTGCAAATGGATGCCAATCTTCAAATGCTGTTACAGGCCAACAAAACCATCCAAGTTGGCTTTAAACTAATTTGAATGCTGAGAAAGATCCTCCCGCTACTACCAGTCGCCTCTCGAGCCTTGGTAGTGAGGAGCTTAGTGTTGAGCAGGTTGGATTACTGCAATGCCCTGTGCCTGGGTGCCCCTCAGTACATCTTTCAAGGGCTCCAAAGGGTGCAGTCGGCGGAAGCTAAGGTGGCTCTTAACAGACCATGGAGCTCCTCATTATCCTTGGCACTGAGAGACCTTCACTGGTTACCAATTAAAGAACGGGTCAGCTTTAAATCACTATGCATCGTCTTTAGGGGGGTTCATGGACAGGGACCTTTACCATTGCAGGATAAAATCAATTGGTACGAGCCCCCCAGACAATTACGGTCTGCTAACACTGGCCTAGTCCCCAGATTCAAACTGTCCAGAATGGGGGGCAGGGCTTTCAGTGTGGCCGCTGGACAATTATGGAAAGGGCTGCCACAGGGCCTTAGGGTAGCTATCTGCCTGTTGAAATTCAAGGAGTTGAAGACCTTACTATTCCCTAGGGGCTAGTTCATCTTCTCTAATCTGGAATGTAAATGTAAATGTAAATGTATTGCAATTTATATAGCGCACGTATCACCCGCAGGCATCAAGGCGCTTGCCTTGGGAACCCGTCCTGGAATTCCCCTGTGAGATAACCCCAGCAGGGTATCCACAAGGTGAAAGCCAGGCATCCCGCCGCGAGGGGCCGTAGTGGAGATTATGCAAGCTATTGCCCAGAGTCGCAGAGTGTGAACCCATGAGTCGAGTAGGCACCGGAACGAGAATTATCGAGTCCGAGGAATTTTTGAGCCCAAGACCCGCCGAGGCGGGGAGTTGAACCCTGGTCCAGGACTGATCTCAGCTTCCGGGTCTGCTGCCTCTAACCCCTGAGCCACACTTCTCCACTCTGTAGGATGATCGTTAATTCTTGCCTGAGCGCCAAGATACCGTAGGGTGATAGCAGCGCTATATAAGAACACAATACATACATACATACATACAAGAGGGAAATTCTGTGAGGCTCATTAGCCAGGTACTACGTCCTACAAACCTTGCACTTGGTGAAGTCAGATAGTATCGGGCAGAACAGGAGCGGCCCATACAGGTAGGAGAGGTGGGCCCGGGTTGGGGGTGATTTCCACAGACGACGATGAGGGAATATTAATTATTTATTCAATTTGCCCTTGTGGTTGTCAGTCGAATCCCCCTCAACCCGGACCCACCGCTCTTACCTGCAAGGGTCGCTCCTGGGGAAGAACCCCATGCCTGGTAAAATCCCCTCTTAGTCTGAAGCTGAACCAAACCTTTTGCAGTGAAGAAAGAACCGCGCCAGAGTGTTGAATTATTTCTCTAAATAGCGTTTTAAGAATTGATAATCATGCAGTGAGCCTTCGGGGGCTTCTGGAGCCAAGGCAACATGGCAGCTCATGCACAGGGGCACTGGCACTCTTTTTCAAAGAGTTATGAAACGCATGCTTGAGGTCACCTTGCCTGGCTTGGGTTTTCCAAAAGGGATATATATAAAGGAGACAGAGTATCATTGAATAAACCTGTTTCATGTATGTGTGCTGTTTTTATGTTATACTTAATTCACAATTAAAATATTTTAATCTTTGAAAAAATGTAACCCCTGTGTGACGAAACGTTTTGCTAAACCTATATGCAAAATTTACAGCATTTACATCTACTTATACAATAGTTTAAAAGTTTGTGACCAATTAAAAAGGTAAATGAACATTGCAGAGTACCACTCACCATTTCAACAAATGAATTCTTTTATTTCCCTGGAAGACTACAAAACCTGTGGCAGTGAATCCTAAAAATGTTGTGGTTCCCGTTGAATCCTTAAAAGTAAAAAAAAACATTTGAATGAGATTGATTTTGCAGAGTTATCTCTTCACATCTACAAAACACGATTTTGTTCTCTGCTCAGGGTGTCATTATTACATAAAGAAAGCCTTGCCCTGTGCAGCTGATGAGCGGTCAGCATGAAGTGCGTGTGTGTCCACCTAACCCTGCAATGATATGTGGTACTCTCAGCAAAGGGGCCAGAAGAAACATGGACATCAAATGTGCAGCAGTCACGAAAAATCCCTAATATGGTAAAGATTTGAAAGATTAAATTGAGTCATTTACAAAAAAGAGAACATCTAAGTTAGTAGAATTTAACCTATGTTTGTCCAGGTTTTCCTCGCTCACAGAATTCCAGTTGGTTACCGTCATTTTGGCATTTAGTAAGCCATGCAGTGTTGATTTGCATTGGATAGTCGTTACAAGAGAGCAGCATGGGCATTCCTGCGCATCCACCCACGCAATCTGATGCAAACACAGATTTAAAACAAGCATTGGCATAGCCAATAGGTCTCGCCTTTGGGACCTTAAAAGCAAGGCTTTAAGTGGGGAGGTTTGTGGGGGTCTGAGCACCCCCATTTTTTTGGGGGGGGGGCGGGGGGGCCTCGAAACG